>NC_140484.1:15455760-16173260 GCF_964271855.1 Acomys minous | reverse complement strand
TCATCTGCAGAAATACACATTCTGGATTACTGTAGCGTGCCCGGGCCGGGGGAAGGGGCGGAGCGGAGAGAGATGAAGGGGCGGGCGGAGTCGCTGGCCACGCCCCGATGCTACGCCCCTCCTTGCTCTTTGAGGGGCCAGAATGTTCTTACCTGAGTTGTTCTGGGAGAAGCGAGTTTGAACAGCAACTTTGGGACGCCAGCTCTTGAACCAGGCCTGCTGTGTGGGCCTTAGATCCTCCGCCCCTGGGGACTTCAGTCTAGACTCTACTCTAGAGCCTGGCTGACGCTCAGGAGGCCGAGGGGGTAGGGAGTGGTGAGGACAGCAAGGATAAAGAGTAAAGACCCTCCAAGAGGGCTCTCAAAGTGACCTTAAAGGGTTTCGTCGCTGGCCTGGCGAAGACCCAGACCTCTGCAGCCAGGCGCCCCAAATACCACTTCCTTCTGGGGGCTGTCCTGTACCTCTAGTTGCTGCAGAAGTGGGGAGGCAAGGTTATGTCAGAGCCTGACAGCTCAGAGCCTGACAGCCTGGTTCCGCTTCCATTTCACAGATGTCCCCCAAGGTTTAAGCAGACCAGCAAACAGCTTCTGGCTTCTGTTCATAGTCCAGGCTTAGGGTACTCAGGGTAGGGAACTGGGACAAGATGGATTTTTTTGGTTGAAATCCCGATCCTTTGGAAAAACACATTGATGGAATGGGGCTAGGGGAGGGAGGTCGGTACCCAGCTGGAACCCAAATCTAAACGGAGAAGAAAAGAACTCTATTTGCCCATTTTGTGATTGCTTTGACATTTAAACCCATCAGCTTCTCCCAACTATTAATATCTCCCATTATACAGATGGGAAAATTGAGGTTCAGAGAATTTAAGTTTGGTCTAAGGCTATCCTTTCGGTAGATTTGGGAGCCAACCTTTGAGACCAAGTCTCTCACTCTTTAAACCTCTCCAAGGTACCAAGCTTTAAAGACAGTTACTATGGGTTCCAGAACTGGACAGAGGGTGACGGAGAGACTTTGGGAACCATGCTTACTTACAGTAAATCTCACCCAGTGCAAAGACTGGCTCTGGAGGCTGATGCTTAAAGCCCCCATAAGGGTTGGAGGGCTTCTTTTGTAGGTGAAACAATGACAAAGAAGAAAAACACAATAAATTCTCCAGATACCCATTGCAAATTGTTCTGGGGAAGAGTCAGGAAAAGAGGGGCTAGTGGGAAGGGCGTGGGGTGGAGACCACTGAAGGCCTGGAGCTTTATGTCAAGTCAAAAAAAAAATGTCAAACACTCAGGAGGCCCTATGCCAGCCTGGTCTCACTGTGAGGAAAGAAACTATCTTAACACACACACACACACACACACACACACACACACACACACACACAAGGCACTGTGGATGTGAAGGGAGGGTGAAAACCTTCCTGGTAGGAGACAGGGAGGGAACTTCATCAGTGAAATCTCCCTGAGTGATCCAGCACTGCATGGAAGTGGAAAGGGAGAGTGACCGAGCACAGATACGACAGATCACAGATCGACAGATCGGGAAAGACAGACAGACTCTCCAGTCTCAGTGGACCACAAGCCTAATTAGAGTAGATGGGAGTAACTGATCAAGACTGGGAATGGGAGATGAAGAGGCAGTTTATTTCTTTGCATTGAAAGGATGGGCTGGGAAATGGAGAGAAAGGATGAAGGCAAGAGAGGAAAGAACTGAGGACTTCCCTTGGAGAGGGCAGCGTGCCAGCTCGCCCTTTCTGCCTAACCTGCATCCATTCTGCATCACAGCCCAGAAGGAACACATTTGCTTACTCAATTAACAAATATTTTTGAAAGAGCTTACACTCTGCAGGCCACTACTTCAAACACTTATTTATGCATGCACCTTTAATCCTAGCACTCCAGAGGCAGAGGCACAGGTAGATGGATCTCTGTGAGCTCCAGGCCAGGTCTACACAGCGAGTCCAGACAGCCAAGGCTACACAGAAAAACCCTGTCTCTTTAAAAAAAAAAACAAAAAACAAACAAACAAAAAACAAAACATACAGCACACCTTCATGGTACAGAAAAGGAAACTGAGGCTGAAGAGCTTTATTTGCTCAAGGTTACCCAGTTAGCAGTAACCCAGGATCTCTGAACCCTCTATACTAGTATAGAAGGTCAAGGTCAGGGGCCTAGTCCCATCATGAGGATTTCTATGACCTTGGCCAATACCCTAGCTCGGGACCTCAGTTTATGCATCAGTCAAGTGGGAAAATGGGGGCCAATGCTCACGAGTAGCCTTCTTTTTCAAACCAAAAGATCCAAAAATGTGTGATTCATCCCAGCGACCCCCGTTTCCTAGTCCTCACTCACCGCCCCCCCCCCATGGCAGCCCACCAGCCTTCCTAGTCCCACCCGTGATTCCAGCTCCTTGCTCCGCCTGCTCCCCACGAGCCCGCGCGCGACTTTAGCGCGCGCGCGCGCGCGCGCGCGCAGCTCGGGCCGGAAGGTCACCTCCTTCATCACGGATTCTATTTGCATCCGGAATCGCATGTACATGAAAAATGTGTCCGCGTGCGGCCCCGACTGCAGACGCAGATGAAATTCTGTGCCGAGCCTGATGCGCGGTAACCTTTGCAGATGGCGCCGCTATTGCTGAGAAATGGATTGCTTAATAAAGCGTATCATCCGGCATATTTGCTGCTTGGCTAGCCAGATAGAAGTTGTTTTTTGCACAAATTTCCTTGTCAAATTTGTCAATGTTCATGTCATTTTTGCTTTAGGTCACAGAGCAAGGTGCAAATTCCTGGCATCTTTACTAGTTGCAGCCAATTTCGGCGATTTCGGCAGTGACGGGGATTCTCCGAGGAGTCGCGAGCCCACGTGCGCCCGCCTGTGTAGCCCAGAGAGTTCAGCCGCAGCACCTCCTCCCGGAAGCCTTCTGGGCCTAGTCTGGAGGGAAAGCCCAGGGTCTAGCGGTGGGATTGGGGGTGGGGGTGGGGGAGGGGGTTGGGGGACGTTTTTCCTTAGCCTAATGACCACAGCCTCCCAATCACAAACACGCAAGGGCAGACTCTCCTAAACGTGGGAGTTCTTCCCTTCTCTTTTCCTCAAAAACTCTACAGAAGAACCCCAGCAGGTGGGAGGTCTCACAAGAAACTTGGTCTCCCGATGACTGCATCCCAATCCTGTCCCCAAATCAGGCTAATATACCACCCCTTAGGGCTTGCCTGTGCCTTCATTCCCTCCTTTCACCCTTTCTTCGTGCTCACATTAAGAGGCCCCGAGTCTCCCCATTTCCTGTGGGAATGTAGGCACACTGGTGTCTGTGGTACAGATGGGAATGAAAACGAATACCCCTTCCTGGGAAAGGGGAGGAGTGATTTCCACCACCTGAGTTCAGTTGCTGCCTCAGACCAGGCTCAAGAAGAGTCCCCCCCCCCCCCCAACTGGCTTGATGGTACAAGCCTGCAATCCCAGCAGTTTGGAGGCTGAGGCAGGAGAGTGGCTGTGAGACTAGCCTGGGCTCCAAAGTAAGACCTTCCCTCAACAAACAAACAAACAAACAAGCCAGTCCAGAAAACTGGCTATCCAGTTGGGTGGTTGAACAGTCCGGAACTTGATACATGGGGAATCAATGCTTGTCCACTCAACTAAGGGCAGCAGACAGCACCAGAGTGAGGCAGGCTCTGCAGCTGAGTCATCTCAGAACCAACTTCAACAGGCCTGGGAGGCACTTTACTCTTCCCGTTTTGTAGGTGCAGGGCCAGTTCTAGGAAATGGAGCCACTTCGGGGTTTGGCTCATGTTTGCAGACTGGTGGAGGGAGAAACAAAGAGCGAGGGGGGGGGAGACAGCAGAGGAGGAGGCCTAGCCCTGAAAAGAAAGAAAGCATGGGCAAGTAGGGAGCAGGGTGGACAGGCTTTGTAGGGGAATTGGGTTTGGGGACAGGCAGGACACTGGGGATATTTATAAGATTTGGGGACGGGAACAGGTATGTGGTAGGTAACTATATAAATGAACGAGATATAAAGGGACAGCTGTGAGAACTATCGAGGACATGAGGAGGTGGCCAGCAAATGCAGAAGATGGATGAAGGCTAGGCTGGGAGGTGTAGATGTACCTGTGGGTGCTTGAGGTTGAAAGTCAGGAGCAAAATGACCCTGAGAGCACCCGCGAGAAGTGACACAGAGTTCCAAACCACTGGGGGAGTCTGTATTGACTGTTGTATTCCCAGGTCCAAAGCTAGGCCTGAGACCTGGGAAGGAGCTTAGGAAGCCTTAGTGTAGTCACTAAACGGACAAAGAGGCTGGTTGGATACAGGTACCTGTCAAGGTATGTTGATACAGTGATGGGGAGATGGGCAGATTTAATATGACATTCTAGGGAAGTCTGGTTTTTCTGCACTCTGGGACAGACTGGAAAATGGTCAGATCTGCATCCCAGCCTGGGATGGGAGCCCAGTAAATTGGGGGCAGCAAAACATTAGATGATGGAGGGTAGGGGTAAGGTGGGTGGGGAGGGCTGCCGTCAGATTATTAATGGCCATGCGTTGACTCAATTAAATCCAGCCTGCTTTTGTTGGCAGGCCTCCGCAATTATGCATCTCATTACGGGCGGCCGCCCAAATGCATCCTGGGAGGAGACCAGAACTCCAAATTAACTTTTCTTGGCGCTGCAGGGGGGCTGGTTGGCCCGCAATGCCTGTGTGGCAGCCAATCAGTGTTGGTTCCAAAGGGGCGGGGTCAAAAGAAGGGCAAAGGTTGGGGAAAGGTAGGCTGCCAGGTCTGAGATGGGTCTAAGCTAAGTAAATCGAGGCGTCTCATGTCCACCCAGAATCAAATTCCCTTATCTACTAAAGAGCCTACCTGGGTGTTGGGGCTTAGCCTCGGAGTTTGAGCCTATTTTTACCCCCTCTGTAGGTAATACACCGCCCCCGCCCCCGACTATGATCACAAAGGACGCCAGTGCCTTTGGACTCCCCACTTCCCATCCATGCATGGCCTACATTAAATCAATACCACTGGTGTTGCATCGCTCCCCAGCTCTAAGCACCCTGCAAGGAAAGATGTTAGAGCAGCAAAGACACCCTTCTGGATGTGGGAGGCCACTCTGGAGGTTGGCAATCCTGCCTTCCGTCCTGTTGGGTGTCACCTGTGTAGTGGGGTGTACATGTTTGTGTGGGTGTCGGTGTGAGAGAGCCTGCTCCCATCCTGCCTCTGCAGTTACACCACCAGCATAAAGCGCTTCATTAACCTGTCAGTCAAAGCGCCATTCCCTCTAGCTCTCCCACTCCGGTCTGGAACAGTCCTTACTCTGCAAGCTCCTGAACACTGTGCCATTTGGGGGCCACTTGAGGCCTCTCCCTGTGCAAACATGGCTGTTGTTACCTCGATGCAAACCCCTAAATATGTCTGCCTTACCCAGAAGAGCCTGAGACTGGTGTTGCTGAGGTGTGTAGTATTTGTGCAATACAGTGTTGTCTTAGTGTACGTAGCCTTTGTGCTTCTGAAAAAGAGAGAAGATATTGGACTAGTAAGAGGAAATATGCTTGAAGCTGTGTGACCTTAGACTTGCTACTGCCCTTTTCAGGGCATTAGGTGACATGGTTTGCTCTCAGTGACCTCTGATGTCCTTCTACCCTTGAGTTGCAATGCCTGTGGTTGACTCATGACCCACAGAATTTTACATGTGTGTTTACAAGTGCCTGTGCCCTCTCCCGGCTCTTTGCCCTCCCACAGATCCAAGGTACACGAACGGAAGGCTGGCTGCTGCAGCAGCCCTGGAGCCCTGAGATCTCTTCTCAAGCAGAATGTGAGATTCCATCAACCATGGTGCCCACTCTAGGAAGTGACACGCGGTGCCACTGTAGGAAGAGACATCAGTGCTCTAAGCAAACCCTGCTGGTCTACCAATGTGCGACATGAAGCATGTACCTACACAGAGACAGACTAAAGAAAGGACGGTCCCAGGCAATTCCCACCCTCGCAAGCATTGCCTGAGAATGGCAAGCTTCTCAGTAGGACCTGGCCTTACTTCCTGCCAGGCCTATAGAGAGGAAGAAGAAGATGCCATGCACGACAGGGGAGGGCGCTGTTCACCTCACTGGTGGCTTCTTTATTGCGTGTTAATGAAACCCTGTTTCTTCTGGATGTTTAATTCTTTCCATCTATTATGTTTAGACAACTCATTAACAATCATTCGTTATAATTAGACTTCGCTTTTAGGCTCCTTTCTCCAGGGAAACAATGCAAAGCTTTCCTACATCTTTGCATCACAAACAGCTTCCAGGTCCCTGGTTGCCCACCCTTGTCCTGTCCCACTCTAGCCACTGCCCTCCTTTTGCCTTGTTTCCTTCCTTCCCTTTGCTCTGCCCAGCCTCTACTCCAAATGTAGGTGTGAAAGTGGACGAAAGCCCCCCCCAAAACCCTTCTGCTCCCAACAGCCTTCTTGCTTGCCCTAGTCCTCGCTGAGTGGCTCTAAGTGGATAATAATCATGACAGCATCTCTAGAAACAGAGTCTTCCCTCAGACCAACAAGGTGGGATACCAGGCTGTTATGACTCCCAGCACCCCCAAAGCTCTCTGGTTGCAGGCTCAGATGGTCCCAGATGGACCCACATGTACATGACTATGCTTGCCCACATACACACGTAGGTGCTGTGTCGTGCATGTACCTGACACATTCAGCCACTTGGCATGGCAAGAGATGCGTATGATGGTGTTTTCCTTCTTCATGCTAAACAGATGCGCTGGCTCTTACTCCCTTAAATTCCTTTAAGCTTAAAAGGGGGGCCCTTTAACCTAACCCGTTTGGCCTTACAGCATCATAGGCTCTCACGCCTATGAATGAATGTTTGCTGAGAAAAAGCTGAGTCAGACTTGCTTAAATCCCAGCTCTCTGTCTGTCCTGTGGCACCTGCTTTAACCTCTCCCAGTCTCAGTTTGCTCACTATAAAACACGGATAATAACGCCTGCTCTGGGGGGGGGGCTCTGTGGCGATGATGGGAGACAAGTGAAAATGGAAAGTGCCTGGCATTTTATAGGTGCTTGACCCTCAGTAGCTACAATAATTAATACTTGTGAATGCTTGTATCAATAATTTATGAGCAACTATAATAACAATTTGAAGAAGAGGCCTCGTGAGGGTATCCTAGGCAACTTCCCTTCTATCGGGCAAGCTTTTCTACAGCATCCTCTATAGTGCAGAAACCCGAGTGGTAAGAGCTGGGTGCTGTCCAGCATCACTACTGAGAAAAATCTTAGGAGAAGGGTTCCTTTTAGATCCAGTGACCACCCACCTCCTTTTAACTTATACCTTTCCTCACTAAGGCCAGAGCTACCTCAGAAGCCCCTGTATTCCTGCCTCCTCCTTCGTAACAGTGACCGCCCTGATGGGCCACCATTTAAGAATAGAGAGAAGGCAGGATGGAGAAAAAAAAAATGTCATGCAAGGTAGGAAAGACTGGACTCTTCAGAGGCTGTGGGAGCCACAGGAGGGGAGGCAGAGACTGAGAGGAGCACCAGGGGAGAAAGATTTTCTATCAACAAAACAGCAGGACAGATTCTGGCTGGTCTCTGCAAACATCTTCATCCGGTGCCCGAGGCCAGCTCTGAGCTCCTTTTAGCTCATTACAGGCAATTAGTGCTCTGGGCCCAGCCTAAGGGAGGGGGGGCAGTGTTAGTTCTCAACTCCCCTGGACACATACCACACACCATGAATCAAGTTGACAATGTTGCCCAGGCCTGCCCTCCTCGGCCTCCAATGTGCGTAGAATGGAAAGTGTGCGTCCGCATGGATGTGGAAGTGCGTGGGTGTGTAAAGTCATGATGGTGACAGAGAGTGTGGGTGCTCGTGTGGATGCGAGACTCTGTAAAGGGACACGGGGTGTGTGTGCACGCATCGTATAGGGAGTGAGGCATATGAATACTTCTCAGGAGAAAGTGGAAAGTATAAATGCATGAAAACTATACAAGGACAACTAATCTATGTGCACACGCTGGGGGCAGGCAGGAGAGTTGGAGGGGGCTGCGTGTGGCAACCTGTAACTTCGCATGGGCTTCCATGGGTACTTCCGTCCTCCCTTCTGGGGTGGGTGATCTCTGGGACTGGGTTTTGAAGCGGGGGAGAAGGTGAAAAGTAGGTGGATCTCAGCTTTGTGGCCTCATCTCTACCACATAAAGGTCGCTGTTCAGGGCTCCGAAATAGAAAGCTAAGGACTCCCCAGGGAGAAGAATGTTAGGGAAGATTCTGTAATTTTCTCCACCCTGAGTCTTTTTCTTTTCAGGGGCCTTAGCCCATCAAGGACATATATATATAGACATACGTGTGTGTGTGTGTGTGTGTGCAGTGTTGGCCACAAGACTATTTAAAATGTATCTTTTGAGGCTAGGAACATGGCTCAGTGGTTAAGAGTGCTGACTGCTCTTCCAGAGGACTGGGTTCAATGCCCAGCACCTCCAGTTCCAGGGGATCTGACCCCCTTACACAGACACACATGCAGGCAAAACACCGATGCATATAAAACAAAAATAAAACCATTTTGAAAATAAATAAATAAATAAATAAATAGAAAGGTAAAACGAAATGGGCGTCATATCTTGTTCAAACCGAATAGCCAAGTTAGGCCATTTTTAAAGTACTGAGACATTTTACAATTTTTTTTCATGTTTTAATTTGCTTGTTTGTTTATTGTGAGGCAGAGTCTCATTCTATCCCAGGCTGGCCTTGAACTCATGTCAATGCTGGCAGTACAGTTATGAGCTACCACGCCTCACTTCCCTTCCCGGTTCTCATGAGGGCCCCCTAGTTTGAGATGGGAGCTGAGAAGGGAGAGATGCAGAAAGGCCAGCGGGAGGGGGAGGAAGGTTACAGCAGCTTGGTGCTTTGAAGTGGGACGACAAAAGAGATGCTGAGAGTGGAAAGGATTTGATCGCCTCAGTACAGAGCTGGAACTTCTAGGTGACTTCCCAGCACACTTGCCCTGTTAGCGTTTGAATCTTCAGTCTCCTCAGCTTCCCATATTGCCAGGGCCCATCTAGAACCCCCCTGCACTTTGGACAACATCTCTACTTGTGTCACCGGTCATCCTTTCCGCCTCTTTCTTGGCTCTGTCTCTCATCTGCTCAGCCCTTCACCCACTTAGCTCACGGATAGGTCCTAAGTATGTATCCTCCTTCTCTTGACCCCCGCCCTGGGGTTGTGGAATAGGGAGAGATTCAGGGAGCGAAGTCCTGAGCTGGCAGCATTTCCAGGGGAGAAAGGGAAGCAGGACCCTCCCAGTCCCCTCCCATCCTCTTACCCTCCTCCTGCCCCTCCCCCACGGGGCTACAGTGATTCCACCGTCTCAGGGCTTGAGGGTCTCGGGGCCCCTCGCTAATGTAAGGTTATTGTAATTGATATGAAGGTAATTGATAATGTGTTACGGTGAATAATGTCTTCAATTTTCTGCTAAATCCCATTTTTGTAGCCATCTGGGCTCCTCCAACTGCCCCCCTGGGACGCTGGGTAATAGAGAGTAATTATTCTCAAGTCATTTACTTTTTCAAAGTGTTTAGTGCTTATCTGTTTTACAATTAAAATGGAAACGACCCTGATTCACTTCCCTTCTTTTTTATTTAAATAGCACTCGCCCCCCCACACCCCCACCACACACTCTCAGTCACACACAACCACACTGGCACACAACTCTCAACACACACACACACATACACAGTATTCATGGATGTGGCAAGATGTCCACACTCAAAGACACAAAAATACATACGTATTTTCTTTGTCGGACACACACATCCAAAACATACATGTATAAATTTACATTCAGACAGAGACACACAGCCTCACCAGTACATACAGGCACTCAACTTTGCCATTCCTTTGGTGACAGTGGGAGCATTGGGGGTAGGCATTGTTAGGGTAAAGGACAGGGACCCTCTTGGGTGTGGCTGTGAGTGTGCAAGGTTTGAATATGGAAGATGCATCCCTAGGTTTATGTGAGTGTGTCTGAAGTGTTCAGAGTCCCGGGTTCATGTGAGGATAAAAACGTGTGGATTCGAAGCAAGAATGTGATAGCAAAGTCATGGCTTTGTTGCTGTGTTCTGGTGTGAGTTATCGGCTTGGACAGGTGTGTGTGGAGTGGGTGTTCACACCTAGGTACACACTGATGAGGGCTCCTGGGGTGTAGCTACAGCTAAGACACGCTTCTGGGGAGCTCAATGAGAGCAGACTGGCAGAGGCACTGGCCACACCTAAGCCTGGGTGACATCTAGCTAAGTTGGCCTAGGAATCCCCACTCCACCCCCACCCCACCCCACCCCACCGCACCCCACCCCTGTGAAACCTGACCTACTTATTTTAACTGAGAGTGCCACAGGAAATTGTTCCACTGAGGGATAGCACAGGCAAGGGGCGGGAGGCTTAAGAGGTGAGAACAGCCAACCCAGGCCATCCTGGCTGCTCCATTTGTCCTTCCTGTCCTAGGACCCTTTCTTTGACCGTCCACTGACCCCTCTCTTGGTCTCCTCCTGACCTCTCCGTGACACCCCCATGACACTCTCCTTACTGCTTGATCCTTCAGCTTCCTCACCATGCCTCACTAAACCCTGATCCTGGATTAATATGTGGAGGCCTGGGAGGAGACAAGGGATGGGATAACAATTGAGATGTAATATGATTATATATATATATATATATGTGTGTGTGTATGATATATATATATGATATATATATACATATATATATATGTATCAGAATGGTCCTTCTTGATGGAGCTTCCTGCCCTGCCCTCCTGTTCTCCGCAGGAGGTGCCCTATTGCCAGAAATGTCACAGACAGCAAGCAAGGCCCTTGCCTGTAGGCACCAAAATGTATGACCACACACACACATACACACACTCCAAATCGTCTACAACCTGGAGAGACATCTTTCAACTGTCACCCAGGCCTGTCTCCGGGAGGACGGTTAGGGCCATTGCACCTTACTAGGACACTTTTAGGCTATCACTTACGTGACCTGTGAAGTAAGAGTGCAGGGCCTAGCTCCCACTGTCCACCTGGGGAAACTGAGTCACGGCATGAACTAGGATGGCCAGGAGCTCCACAGAAAGTCAAGCTGCAGGAACCTAAGGGATTCCAGCTTTGTCTCAGCACCCACTGTCCTCAATCATACCACCCCTCCTGACTGGACGTGAAGAGTGGAGCCCTGACCAGGATTGCCCAGCTCCAGGTAGGGGGGGGGGAGGGTCTAGCAACCGTCACCCCTCGCTCCACCCCCACACCCCTAAGTCCAGAGGAAAGCGGGTGTGGCTAAGTCCTCGGGGAGGAGTCCTCTTGACCAACGATGCCCTGTCCAGCTAGTGCACTCTTTGGGAAAGGTCCTTTTTTGGAACGCAAAAGAAAAGTGGCATTTATAGGCGGAGAATGGTTTTCTGTGATCTCTCCCTTCTTTTGTGATTTTTGCTTTTCTGCGTCGGCTCTCCACCCTCTCTAGAAGTCTTTCTATACTTGTCTTGGTTTGTCCTGACTTCTGTGTTTCTATCTTGTTCTCTCTCCACTTCTTTCTGTGGGCCCAGCTGGCCGTCTGTCTGTCCTGCCCTCCGTCCGTCTGTCCGTCCGTCCGTCCGTCCATCCATCCGTCTGTCTGTGGTACTCCTCTTCCATTCTCTGCCTGACTCCGCGCTTCCATTCCTGTCCTTCGGCCCCTCCCTGACTCCGGCCTCTCACACCTTCTTGGAAAAGTAAACATTTAATTTTTTTTTCTGTTAATAGATTTAATGTTCATTTGTTGGTAGCCCAGGGGCAGAAACGCGTGACATTTCAAATAATTGTTGTTTCAGGGGTATCCTCTGGAGGGAAATGCGGCAAAAGTGTGGAGAAGATTTAAGCAAATGACTGTGTCAGCTTCTATTTACTCCTGACAGGATCGCCGGGGGCACGGCTGCGAGATAACCATTAGCGCGGCCGCCGATAAAGCGGGAGGCTGCATTTCTAAAGGCTTCGCGGCCATTACGGGAAAGTTAGTGTGAAACATGTTAAATTATCCCCAAAGTGGAGCGAGCGGGGGAGCGGCGGCGGCGAGGAGGGGGGGCCTCCGGGAGAGTCGCCGCGCCTGCGCCTGCGCCTCCGCGGGGGCCCGCACGGGAAGCACCCAGGCTGGGTGGGGCTCCGCGCCATGTCCGCCGATGTCCACGAGGGGGCGGTCGCGGGCGGCCCAAGCCTCAGTCTTCCGGCCCGGAGGGGTGGGTGGGCGGCCTCGCGAGCGCCGCCATGCGGTGAGGGCAGCCCCTGCACCTTCCTGCACCTGCCATTGGGAGTCCAGTCCACCTTACAGCCGCGCCCATCAGCCCTCTCTGTCTTCGATGGCGTGGGCTGAACTTGGCAGCCAAGATGGGCATTATGGGGTCACAAGAAAAAGTTCTAATACTGGGACGTTAGCTAAGCATGAGACAGGTAGGCATCCCTTTTGTAGGGTCTTTATCAGTGCCCCCACCCCCATACAAACAAACCCCTCATCCGTGCAAAGATTACACGCTCTCATGTGCCTGGCCCCAAGTTTGTGCTGTGGCCTGAAAGGTGAGTTCACTATCTCTACCTTGCAGAATCTGTCTAGATCTGTAAACTGGGCCTCAGTTGCACTCTGTAAGGCTAAGTGAATCATGAGAAACCGTTGCATGAAATACAAGTGCCAAGTAGTGGTTTTTGTTTGTTCTGAGACAGGTCTTCCTGTGAAGCCTTGGCTGTCCTGGAACTCGCTATGTAGACCAGGCTAGCCTCAAACCCAGAGAGACTTCCCCCTGCCTCTGCCGACCATGTGCTGGGATTAAAGCTATGGGCCACTACACCCAGCTTCCACAGTAGTTATTAATAGATGCAATTAACATTAAGCACAGACACGGGGAACACCTGAGCACAACGGCCACCAGGAAAGGCACTAATGCTGGGGAGACAGGATGGAAATCACGGTGCTGTTGAGTTTGGGGCTCATCTCTTCCATACCTTCTGGCTTTGCTACTATTAAACACACTTGGAGTAAATAAACCTCTGCCTGGTGGAGAAAACACTATTTCCAGGCTGGCCCCTGTGGAATCATACTTACCGTACGGCACATCTGCACCACAGCACTAGTGAAGTGAGCTCCTGCACTCAAATGTTGTTTGATAGGAATGGGCTAAGGAGGTTGAAAGACCACTTGTGATAACAGGAAGAGGAAGCCACCTGTGCCTCACGTAACACTGGTAATCCGGGCTAGCCTGAGCCACATGGTGAGATCCTGTCTCAACAACAACAATAATAGTAAAAAACAGGCATTGGTGGTGCATGCCTTTTAATGCCAGCACTTGGGAGGCAGAGGCACAGGCAGGTGGATCTCTGAGAGGCCAGCCTGGTCTACAGAGTGAGTTTCAGGAAAGCCAGGGCTACACAGAGAAACCTTGTCTCCAAAAACCCAACTAAGTAAGTGAGTAAATAAATAATAATGAATAAGTAAATAAATAATCTTTAAATGTATTAAGGTTGTGAATCATGTAAATTATATTTCTGGTCTATGGAACTCAATCCATAGGACAGTGGCAAACTAGTGTCTTCAAACAGATAAAGGCTAAAGAGCAGAGATGAGACAGGACCCACACTGTGGGGGTGGGGCATTTGAGGAAGGAGGGGGAGGTAGTGAGTGCAGACTGAAGGGCTCCCCAAGTCAGTGCACACTGTGCCCCTTAGACATGGGAAAGAGGAAGGCCTGAACGTGACCCACAGTTATGTCATCTTCACAGAGTAAAATTAGGTCAGATAAGTGATTCGACTTTCTTCCACACAGGATCTTTACAAGACCCTCAGTAGTTTACAAAAATAAGGGAGGTCTGTGGTTTTCATTTGGATCACTGTCTCAGTGGGTGTCCAGCCTGATGGGACCAGAATTTGACGTCAGATGCTTCCCCCACTATACTGGACTGTCTCCCCAACACACCCTCCCCACAATGGAAACCACGGAGGCCAGGCCTTCGGTGATGGCTGGATAGGTGTCACCATTTATTTGCATTGTCCTAGACCTGACTGCACTGGCTCTTGGGCTACTGGTGTAGACTCCTGTATCGTCCAGACTGTGGCAGCCTGTTGGGGCTATTATAACAAAATGACACAGGCTGGGTAGCTTATTCACAGTGGAATTTTATTCCTCAAAATTCCAGAGGCTGAGAAATCTGAAATCAAGGTACTGAGGGTCTGGCTAGGATCTGCTTCCTCACACACAGCCAGCTCACACCACAGGAAGGACAAGCAGGTGTCAGAGCCTGTTTTATGAGGGTGCTAGTCCAAGCCGCAGGGCTCTGCCTGCATGATCCAGCTGCCCACTGAGGGCCTTACCTCTGCGCACCATCACCTTTAGAGACAACGGTTCCTTCTGGCGTGTGGATTCTAAGCAGATACAAACATCTAGGCTATAGCAACCCCTGTCCTTGAAGCATATCTCCTTTCTTCTTTTTCTTCCTCTTCCCCTTCGTCATTTCCTTCTTCCTTCTCTTCCTCTTCCTTCTTCTTCTCCAACTCCTTCTCCGTCTCCCTGTTAGAATCACCAGGAGATGCTGTCCCTCCAGTGTCCAGGGAGCATTGAGCAGAAGCTAAAGCCCCCTCAGAAGGACTGTGGGGAGCAGTGTAGTTCTTGGCTGCTAGAATCACTTGGAGCCCCAAGGCTCTAGGAGTTCACCATCGGGAAAAGTGCTTCCGGGGACGTTCAGGGTGTGCACTTTAGTTAGAAAGTAAACCATTATTCCTGCTGGACAGGAGCTAGAAAGCCTCGTTAAGGGGTGGGGCGCCAAGGGCAGAGGGAGTCCTGGGTTGTGTCTCATCCTGTGTGTGTGTCACACACACACACACACACACACACACACACACACACACACATGACAAAAGGTGAAGGTCTCTTAGCCTGACAGCATTCTCTGGATGTCTTTTTTTTCTTAGTTTGAAGCCCAGAGTTTCTCCAGGCAATTCATATCTTCTTCCTATAGAAAAACAAACAAACAAAACCTAGATGAGGCAAGGAGGCGTGGGTTAGGGGCAGGGCATGTTACACCAGCTGTAGCAGGGGTTTGGGGTACCACTATTAAATGTGCTGTCGTTCTCACCACCTTATGTGGAGGCTGAGTCCTAAATAGTCCCTAAGTAGGGCGCTCCATGCCAAGCACCTTTCTTCCTACTATCTGTAAAGGAGATGCGTGTTCATTGTAAAAAGAGAAAACAAACAAACAATGAACATCAGAAATAAAGTGCCCCTCAGTCACCCAGTGACCGTTGCCATCTGAATGATTATACCGCCAGATAATTCTTTCTGTAGGGTTTTGTTTATCTCGAGATGAAGTCTGTGGCTGCCCAGCTGTACAGCTGAGAGTGACCCTGAAGTTGTGATCCCCTTCTTCCCCCTCCCAAGTCTGGTGAGAGTACAGGTAAGTGCCACCGTGCCTGGCTTCTCTCTATCTTTAGATAAATATAAATACCTGGCTTCTCTCTATCTTTAGATAAATATAAATACAAGTGTGAGTTGCAAAGAGAGTCAAGCACTAGGTTCTAGTCAACTATTTAATCAGTAGCACATCAGGAAACCACGCGCCGAGCTCTGTGAGCATCTTAATAACTGTATTCTAGATCACCATGTCACCCACTTAGCTAAAGACGGTTAGGCTGCTGCAAGCTTTACACTGTTAAATATCCCAAGATGAGTGGATGTGTGGATAGTTGTTTTTGCATTCATACAATTATCTCCTTGGGAGAAACTCTTAGAAATGAAATTATGACCTTTAAAAAAAATATACATTTTACATTTGGGCACAAATCATCAAGCTGTCTTTTGTTTTGTTTGAGACAGGGTTTCTCTTTGTAGCCCCATATATCCTGGACTTGCTCTGTATGCCTGGACCAGGCTGGCTTCGAACTCACAGAGATCTGACTTCCTTTTCCTCTCAAATGCTAGGATCAAAGGTGTACGCCACCGCATCCAGCTCAAGCTGTCTTGAAAAGTGTTTTTACAACACTGTGTATTCCCGTTCACCCATCCAAAGAGGGTGTTCCTGTCTTTTACACTTCGTTTAAATTAAAAGGAAAGAGACGGCCTCAGAAGCCAATTCTTCAGGCTAGTTTCTATGTGTGTATGTGACTCTGAGGGTCCCGGAGAGCCTTGCACACAAGTGTACCATATTTCTATCTGTGTTCTCTATATCAACACAAAGCCAAGTTGAAATCTGCATAAATATTCTCAGGAAAGGGCACACCCTCTAAGTCTCCCCCTGGTTCAGCATAGGAATGAGCTCTGTTTCAGCAGCATCACTGTTGTGTTCCCTCCCCCCCACCCCCCCACCCTCCACCCTCCTCCCCACCCCGCCACCCTCCACCCTCCCCTTCCCCCCACCCAGTTCCAAGGGTGCTCATCCACCATCAGTCTTGCCACTATTTGGGGGGGTCTCCTGGTCAAGATTGTTAAGCAGGGAGGGGGGAATGCCTCTAAACGGGATCCTCCTGTGGTCACCTAGACTTTTCCCAGAAGATGCTCCTGTCACTACAGCTGAGTTGTGTCCACTGTTGTGGAAATAGTGTGCACAGAACTACCCACAAGTCCCTCTAGGAGGGCCCTGACGATAGGAGCTCATCTGTGGCCCAAGATCTTTCCAGAAGTGAGGCCTACCTCCCAGAAGTCTCCACCACACCTCTGTTTCATCAGCCCCACAGTTCCTCACACTCACTGCACCTCTCCCCACACACTGACAAAGAATACCACAACCCGTGCATGCCCCTTACAGCTACTCACACACTTGTTTTCACGTCATTTGATTGTTACAATTTTCATGGCCTTACATTCACATATTTTGTTGCAGGGTATTTGATCCCATTGTGAACCCCTAAATTGTGAGCTGTAAAAAACCTGCTTATTGTTTGGTGAGGCTCAGCCCTAACACACACCTTTAATCCAAGAACTTTCTGTTTATTGTAAACAGGTGATTACGGTGTGGCTCAGCTGTAGCACACACCTTTAATCCAAGAACTTTCTGTTTATTGTAAACAGGTGATTACGGTGTGGCTCAGCTGTAGCACACACCTTTAATCCAAGAGCTTTCTATACACAGGATTTAATAACGTTAACCCTAGGTCAAGAGGCAAAGCAAGAAACCAGCTGACAGGGATTCAGTTGAAAGGAGGGACTTTGTACAAGGGTATTTAAGACAATGAGGAGGAGAAGCTTTTTTGCTTTCTCCTCCTAGGCTGTTAGGTGAGCTAGCAAGCTTTTGACCTTGGGCTTTTGGCTTCTGGCTTTTTCCTTCTGGAACATGAGTAGGAAGATCAGCTGGGTGCTTTCTCTGCCTCCCTGAGCTAGCAGGTTTTCACCCCAGCATCTGGCTCCTTAGTCTTCACTGGTAAAACTGAACAATTTGGGATTTTAGGGGTTTTTGTTTTGTTTTGATTTGGTTTGCTTTTTTGGGGGGAGGGGATTTTAGTTTTTTAATAAGATCATATTTGAAAATAATTTGTTCTCAGAGTTTGATGCTAATGCACATTTATCTCCATAAACATACCTCGTTGAACTCACTGTGCAATCTCATATATGTGCAATCTCATCTGCATGCAACCTCACATGCATACAATCTCACATGCATGCAACCTCACATGCATGCAACCTCACATGCATACAATCTCACATGCATGCAACCTCACATGCATGCAATCTCACATGCATGCACGCATGCATTCACCCCAAGGATGTGTCATCACAAATCCCTCCAAGTCATTGCCTTTACATTGTTTCAGTCACACCTTCATGTCTTCAGCTCCAGCATCCCAAACCCCTTCTCACAGCCTGTCAGAGCCCAAGAACTCAGCCATGGTCACACAGTCTCACCCTCTGCCACTTTCATGAGCACAGTCAGTTACTCAGGGTCTTTTGAAACCATGCCACACCCAAACTACATCCTCACTGTGCATGCAGGGTAAGTGACACTCTGAGAGGGAGAGCATCACTCCATGAAGGCCATGCCATGCACATTTGAAGTCCACTCTCGTTACTGCCAACAGCTGTCTTCTATGGGAAGACCTTTTCCTACTGTTTGCCCTGTCAGCCCTTATGCAAATGCTCTGCACCGGTTTTCAGAAAGACTTAACTAGGGCAGGCAGTTCATGGGGGTGGAGACAGGCACTCAGGCAACTGATAAAGGTATAAACTTGAAACACATGAAAAAGCCAAGGTCAGATTACCAAATCATAGGGCTGAATAGTTGGCTGGGTGGTTAAGGGCACTTTCTTCTCTTGTAGAGGATCAGAGTTCAGTTCCCAGCACCCACATCAGACAGCTCCCAACCACCTGTAACTCCAGCTCCAGAGATCCGCACCTACATATGCATGGTACACACACACACACACACACACACACACACACACACACACACACACACGTACATTTTAAAAAGAAACATTCAATCACTTGGGTGACACCAGGGCCCAGGGGAAATGTATCTGAAGCAACTGGAATAAAATATTAACTGCCATTTTCCAGACACTCACTGTGCCCTTAGGCACTCTGCCAGGCACTTTTTATATCACCTTATTTAAAAATTTTACAGTATTGGTTTGAAGACAGAGTCTCACTATGTAGCTCTGGCTGTTTTGTAATTCACTATATAAACCATGCTGGTCTCAGACTTACAGAGATCCTCCTGCCTCAGCCACCTGAGTCCTGGGAGTGGGCATGTGCGACTATACCCAGCACATTTGCAGTATTTTAAAGGATGCTCTGTGCCCTGTCATAGAAGAGAGCTGAGGCCAGGAAGGTATGTGTCTCTGGCTCAAGGTTGTCCAGCTGGTGAATTCTGAGAGTAAAGTTGTGTTCTGCTCTTGACCCTAAGGCCAACTCTTCCACAATAACAGAGGTTGCTAAAGAATCCTTACTGTAGCCAGGTGGTGGTGGCACAGCCTTTACTCCCAGCACTTGGGAGGCAGAGGCAGGTGGATCTCTGTGAGTTCAAGGCCAACCTGGTCTACAAAGAGTTCCAGGACAGTCAGGGCTACACAAAGAAAAAACCCTATCTCAAAAAAACAAAAACAACAAAAGGAATCCTTACCCTCTCTGAGGCATTGTGCATTGATAGTATCTATAGCTTCGTACAGAGACAGAAAGGCTTGATGAATGGTCTCTTTTATTATTCTGGAGAGGAAATTTTTTAATTTCAAAATCAAATTTAGCTACATCTCATAACCAGGTAAATCCTTCAAAGCAAGTAAATGTTTAGTGGACCTTGTCTTTTTCATTGACAAGTTCATTTCAAATCAGCCTTCCATGCTTGCTTCTCTGCAGTTCCTTGCATCTCTCACCCTGCATCACAGGCAGAGTGGCCCCTGCTGTGACCACATACATGGTTGCTCGCTACCACCCACCAAATGAAGTCACACTCGGGCACAAGCCTTACACACACTAATAAGGCCACTGTGGTTTAGCCAATTAGCAAGAACATTAGGGAGTAGAGCCAAAATACCTGGGCTCGGGCTCCATTCTTTACTAACTGTAGGGCCACAGGCAAATTACTTTCTCTGCCTCAGTTCCCGCCTTTGCAATGCTGGGACAGTAATTCCTCCTTCTGGGGGGGCGCAGTGAGTTTAGAGCACCGTGATGCACATTATAGAAATTCTGGCATGTGTTAGCTTTTTTAAGATTTACTGCTCACAGCCTCACAGAGATACAGTGTCAACCCATACAGACCTGTAGTCAGGCCACACTGTACACATGTGGACATCTGCCTGTGGTAGGATGCCGGAGCTGCTGAGAAAGGAGCTCTTAAGAAGCCTTGAGAAAAGTCACCTAGCAGCTTCTTTTGTGGTTTCGTGTATGTATGTGTGTTGTCCGTGTGTATACATATGTATGGGTATGTGTGGCAGGGAGAGCGGCATGTGTGCACATGTGTAGAGAACAGAGGTTGACACCAGGTATCTTCATCAGTCACTTTTCCATCTTAAATTTTGAACAAGGTTTTTTTTGACTCACTGATCAGCTAGAACGTCTGGCCAGACCAGCAGGCTTCAAGGATCTTCCAGTCTCTGCTTCCTCAGGGCTGGGTTTGCAGACCTGTCACGGAGCCCAGCTTTTTATATGGGCAGTTAGGGATGCAAGCGTGTGTCTCCATGCTTGCGTGGTAGAGCACTAGCCCCACTCAGCCAATTCCCAGGCCCTCCCAATGTTCCCCCCCCCATAGGGCTCACGTAGCCCAGGCTATCCTTGATATCCCATCCTGTAGGCGATATTGAGGGTGGTGTTGAGCTCTGGTTCCCTCCTTCCACCTTCTGAGTGCTGGGGGCCGAGCCAAGGATTTCGTGCACGCTAGGCAAGCATTCCACCATCAGAGCCTTGTCTCTGGACCCACCAATGCTTCCGCTTTGTTCCACCCATACCTTAACTTTCTTAAGGAGGCAGAGACAAAGATTTCTCAAAGGCCCCAAAGTCACAATATCATTATACCAAAATGAACAATTATTCCTTAATTTTAGCAAATCTCAAGTCCATACCCAATTTTTACTTATTTCCAAGATATATATGTACACACACACACACACACACACACACACACACAGAGACACACATACCATATGTAGAATTGGCTTGTCGAATAAGAAACCAAATAAAGTCCATCCAATGATGTTTTCCATCTTTCTCTTAAAGTCTTATGTGACTCTCTTCTCCCTTTGAAAAATATGGATCACCTCTACTTCCCCTCATCTCTGCCTTTACTCTTCCTCTCTCCCTTCTCTTCCTCTATCTCTGTCCGCCCCCCCATACCCCTCTTCCCCTTTCCTTCCCCCTCCCCCATGCTCACTTAATAAACCTCATTTAATATGAAAAAAATAAAAGAAAAAAAGAAAAATATGGGTCATTTGACCAGAAAGATGTTTCTTACATTAAAAAAAAAAGAATGAGTGATACCCTATGATCATATAGAGGTGGAAGAGGTCCCCCTCAGTCACAGTCACAGGGGAGGGGAATAGGGTGAAAGCAGGAGGGAGGGAGGGAGGGAGGGAGGAGTGGGAGGATACAAGGGATAGGATAACAATTGGGATGTAATATGAATGAATTAATAAATAATTTTAAAAAGTGGAAAAAAAAGAAGAAGAAGCTGGTGGGTGTGGTGGCACGTGCTTTTAATCCCAGCACTCTCAGGAGGCAGAGGCAGGTGGATCCTTGTGAGTTCCAGGCCAGCCAAGGCTAACACAGAGAGACCCTGTCTCGAAAAGCAAAAACAAAACAAAAAACAAAAAGAAAGAAAGAAAGAAAGAAAGAAAGAAAAAGAAGAAGAAGAAGAAGAAGAAGAAGAAGAAGAAGAAGCAGCAGCTGAGTGAGGTGATGCAGCCTATAATCCCAGCCACTCAAGAGGCAGAAGCAGGTGGATCTCAGTGAGTTCCGAGGCCAGCTTGGTCTACAGAGTGAGTCCAGGACAGCCAAGGCGACAGAGAGAAACCCTGACTCAAAGTATATAAAAAAGATTTTTTTCCACAATTTTCCCTTAATGCACAAATAATACATTTTCAGGGTTGTAAGAAAAGGGATTGAAGACATGGCTTTGATTCCCAGACTCAAGCAGCTCACAACCGCCTGTAACTCCAGTCTTAAAGGCTTCTGGCAGCCGTGCATGGACGCACTCACGCATGCAAACACACACAAAGTTAAAAATAAATGGATAAAATTTAAAACAAGAGAGTAGACAATATGGCTAAAATAAAAGCCTTCTTACTCTCCCCAACTGGAGCTCCTTAACCTTTCTGTCTCAATATTCTCATCTTTAAAATGGGAAGATCTCCTTTCCTAGGGTTGCTGAGAGACTTAAAATAAACATAGCATGGAAGCACTTAGGTCAATGCGTGTCAATAATCAGTGATGTTTTTACTAATAGCTACTATGGGACAAAATTGGAAGTGCAATCGGGTCGGCACGCGTTCAGCACCACGGACAGAGGCAGCAACTCCCTCAGGCCTCCAAGCCAGGGAAGGAACCAGAAAATGCTGGCTTCGGCAGCCAGTGCATCTGGTAAAGGGGAATGAAACCTGGGATTTTCTGAATCGCATACCCTGGCTCCCCGTCTAGCGGAGACAATTACTTGGATATGCTCGGGCTGGTCTCCCCAAGACCCCAGGTCATTTCAGACCTGGGCTCGGATCCTTGGGCAACAAGCCTGGCCTAGGAGAAGGCCAAACTCGGTGCCTCAGTCTCCCCTATTGCAGACCTGAGGACCTCCGGGCCTCTCAGAGTTCCATCGTCCGTCTCCCCCCCCTCCCCCGTCCCCGCCCCCGCCCCCGCCCGTCCCCCGGAGTAGGAGTGATGGCTAGGGGATGGGGAGAGCGGCCTCCGGAAGCAGGTCCAGAGCACAATTAGCAGGAAGCTGAGTCTCCCGCGAAGGCTGATTTAATTAGGTGACACGGTGCCAGGCAGGGATGCGGGGCGGGGGGAGGGGAGAGCAGGGTCAAAACATTTTGTAAAAATCTGTTTCACAAACGCTGCTGCTCCCCTCGGGCCAGAGAGAGAGAGAGATTAGGCATCTTTGGTGTCGATCAAGGCTGCCTGGCAATAGCTGGCTGTAGACAAGGCCAGTGTCTCCTCCTCATCCGCCTCACTATTGTCTAGTCTCCAAGACCATCAGCTCCACTGGGGTGCTGGTTGTGGGGGGGAGTGGTGGCAGCGTTGATGACCTAGGAAAGAAACCTCATAAGGCAGAACACACACACACACACACACACACACACACACACACGAATAATATCAATGATTTGGAAAGACCTAGTTGTCAGTGAAGCTAGCATCTGCTGAGCAGACACATGCCTAATCTCTGTGCCTCAGTTTCCTCACCCTTAAAACAGTTCCTGTGAGGAATGAAGGAAACGGGTACGGGTTGGCAAGCACTACACTTTTACTGTAAGCAGTGGATATCAGGTGAGTTGTAGGTATAATTATCCCCGCTTGACAGAGGTGGAACTTACTGTCTAAGATACTTGCAGGAGCTGGCCTGTTGAGGGAAGATATAGGAACTGCACTCAGGACTGTTCTGCATTGAAGCCTATGTCTTTTCGTCACCCCAACTCTGAGATGCTTCAACTCCCACAAGACTTTATCTCAGCTGATTTCACTGGACCCACCAATGCGTATGCTTTGTTCCACTCATATCTGGTTCAGCCACACCTCCAGTACACACACACACACACACACACACACACACACACACATACACACTTGTGTAGTGCTAAGCCAGAGAGAGTCTACAGTGCACGCACATATATGTCACAGGAGACAAATGCACAGAAGCACACTCCTGCAGAGAGAGGCTCTGGAGACTGTCATTTTGCTCAGAAGTTATGCAATCCACATGTCTGTGCCAATCTGCCATTGGTCACATGCAAAGCACCCCTGGGGAGCTACACCCAGCATCATTGAAGGGAATCACACATATACAGATACACAAAGCATGTAACACTTCATATACAAATACACCAATGTAGTAAGATATGAGCCATCACATACACACCAACACTGACGTTTCGTTTTTGTAAAACACTGATTACACAGAAACACACAGCAGTATATTATTTCAACATGCACACTGTCACACACAGTCTCATGGACATGCTCATGAAAACATAGAACAGTCACACTCAAGAAACTAGCCACATCTAGATGGCACAGAAAAAAATCAGTCAAAACCAGCTTACATTATACGTATGTCCTACACACACACACAGAGAGAGAGAGAGAGAGAGAGAGAGAGAGAGAGAGAGAGAGAGAGCGCACAGTGGACAGAGGGAACCTTAATCTCATGGGCACACACTCACATGTACACAGACAGCCTCAGACCCTCTGGGAAGCTGGCTTTTACCCAAGAGTTTCCTGCCCCCCAAAGTCTCCAGGGCATGTGAGTCATTGACTCCCCCCACCCCACCCCCACCCCCATCTTCCAGCTGAGCCCAGGGAAGCAGGAACCCAGTCCTCCAGCAGACATGTACAGGGGGGTCCTGGACAGCCAGTCTTAAGGACACCTTCTCTATCATCACAGCCAGTCCAAGCTGGGGCCAGCCAGTGGGACTTGGTAGCTTTCTCCTGTCTCCCCCAAATCACTCATGTTACCACTCAGTCTCAAGCCCTAGTACTCCAGAAAGAGCCAGATTCACCAGCAACCTCCTTTCCCTGGTGGACCAGGTCTTAAGCCTCTGCGCCTCTGCTCCACCTGTTGTTACCTACCTGTGCAGGTGGTCTGTCACAGCAGCTCAACGCTCCATCCAGCCTTGGCCGGATCCCCGAAAGGCAAGAAGGTGGAGCCTGGTCCATCCTCTGTATCTCTCCCCCCACCCCCAGCCTCAATTTCTAGTTCCCTTTGCAGCTGCCCCCTCCAGCTCTAGGCCCCTTGGGCAGACCCCTCCCTCTCGGCTGCCTGCTTGCCCAGCACAGTGTCTCTTCTCTGAAATCTAGACTAGGGACTGAGGGGGGGAGGGGAGGATCCCAAGAGAGGAAGTGGCATCTGACGCCCCAGCACCAAACCTGGGGGGCTGCAGGGGGGGAAGGGAGGAGCAGGGAGGCTTCTCATTGTGTGAGGGAAATTTTATTTTTAACAGATGCTAAGGCAGATGGCGCAGAATTAACAGAAAATGGGAGAGGAAAGAGAGGAAGAACATTACTGACTCCGGAGAGAGTGGACATTAAAAAAATAAAGAATAAGGGAATGAAAACAAGTTTAAGTGCTCTCTCCGGGGGGGAGGGGGGAAGGGAGGGGAGCTGAGAGGCAGAGAGGGACGGAGCAGCGTGGCGATAACCAAAGGCGTGAAATTACAAAAGTAAAATTTGTGGGACTCGGGAGGGGCCCGAGAAGGCCCCAGTTTCATTGCAAAACTCACTCAGAAATTACTGATGTGATGTTTGAGCTTTTATCATTAATAATAATTGAGAAGGGTTGGGGGGGGAGACAAAAGGACTCATGGGCTAGGGGACTCTGAGGCACCAAAAGAAAAGAGCTGTGTTGGGGGGCTGGGGGGGGGGAGTCCTCTCTGTGACAGACAAGGAAAAGGGTGGGAGAAAAAACTCAGGGACGTAGAGCAGAAGCAGAGACACAGAGAATAAAAGAATAAATGGGAATAAAGAAAAGAGCAAACAGAGGGAAGTGGGGAACTAGGAAACGGCACAAAGGGGGATAAAGGGCTGGGGAGCAGAAGGGAGCTGCTGGGAAGAGACTGAGACAAAGACCAGGACAGAACAGAAATGACGGGGAGAGATGAGGCCAGAAAAGCAGCAGCACCAGACACAGAGCGGGGCAGGGTGTGTGGGCACACTGGGCATGTGGGCACACTAGTGGGCCACGGAGCCCCCAAAGATGACTGAGGAGTGGTCAGAGTGGCCAAAGTCAGGGACCAAGGGAAACAAGGAGCAGAGAAAAGGACAAGCAAGGGGCAGAGGCCAAACAGAGAAATGGACAAAGAAAAAGGAAGTCAGAGAGACAGACAGGGAGAACCAGAAAGAGACTCCAGGGGGAGAGCAAAAAAAAACTAAGGCTTTGACACACAAAGAGAGTTGAGGAGATACACGTCTCGAGACACACACACACAATCAAGATGAGGAAGAAAGGTGAGACTGGAAGAAGAAAGAACTGAGCTTGGAGGCAGAGATACAGAGAGGCTGTGGGGGAGACAACAGGGAGAGCAAGAAAGGAGGAGTGGGTGGGAGACAAAGAGGAACGGCCGTTTATCTCTCCTCCCAAATTAATTGAGGCTACATCAGCCTGAGCCACTAAAACGGAGCGATTATGAATGGGTTAGTCACAGGTGGAGTTAAAGGCCTTCAGAGGGATATTAGCCAAAATTGAGTGGCTTTTAATTTCTTTCTAACGAGAGACTGTAGCTGGGGAACCAGGCACCGCCTCCGCTCAGCTCTCCTGCTAAACACGGCGTGGGGGCAGCCCAGGCCACTCACCACCTGACCTGTGTGGCATAGGCAGCCAAGTGGAAATTTCCGTGTCTATAACACTCCTGCAACATGCTTGTGACATGCCTGCAACACGCCTGCAACAATGGTGGGAGCCAAATAGGGAGGAAAGGCACCAAGACATCCTTGGAAACAGCCAGGCCGAGGACTACACAGGGCAAGGAACAGGGCCTGCAAGCAGGAGCTGAGGAGGATATGATGCAGAGAAAAGTGAGGAGGGAGGTAAGTGCTGCCACAGAGAGGCCCTCCTATGGCTACAGGGTTCCCCAGTCACCCATGATGCCATTTTGAAAAAGACATCATGGTTTTCTGCTCTTGAAAGCACCGTGATGGCGAACGCCTATAACCCCAGCACTCAAGGAGGCAGAGACAGGCGGATCTCTGTGAGTTCGAGGCCAGCCTGATCTACCATTCTGGGTCCAGGAAAACCCAGGCCACACAGAGAAAGAAGAAAAGAAAAGAAAAAGAAAGAAAGAAAGAAAAGTGCTGTTGCTAATTTCCCTGCATAGTAAAGGCAACCAACCCTAGCTGGCAGGGTGGTGGTGCACAACTGTAATCCCAGCACTCGGGGAGGCAGAGGCAGGCAGATTGCTGTGAGTTCGAGGCCAGCCTGGTCTACAAAATGATTCTAGGACAGCCAAGGCTAGGCAGGAATAACCCTGTCTCTCAATAAATAAAGAAACACAGCCTGAACTCTGGAGACAGGATGGAGAAGTGGAAGGGTATTGAAATATGACTTTCTCAACTACCTTCCCAACTCAATTCCAGGCACTCTTTCCAGATGAATTTTAGTTTCTACATCTATACAATGAGGGAGCTAAAGTCTCAAACTGTCTTCAACACTACAGGGCTATATAGGAGCCTTCCTTATGTGGGGGGGGGGGGCACTCCACGGATGTGCATAGAACATGTAAAGTAGGAAACCTGTGGCCACTTGACTAAGGTATGTGACCTGGATGGAGGGTCATCTGTTGGTCCAGAGTAAGTGCAGTGACATCTCAGGCAGCGGGTGAGTAGATGACAAATGGGGAGCTGGCTGGCCTGAAGAGGGAAAGCTAATGGGCACCAGGGAAGAGAAATGGTCAGTGGGATTCTGTGGAGCCCAGCAAACGGGTACCTTGAGGTCACTCATGACAGGTGGATGGGAATGAAAGGTGGAGGACACTTGTACTGCAGGTACCAAGGGGCACCAGGGCGCGAACCGACCCTCCTCGGATGTATGGTAGGCAAACGGGAGAGAGAGCGGAGGGTGGAGTGCGGCACACAGGGTTCTGAGGCCTGAAGAGAGAGCACGGAACTCAAGGCTTCGTCGAGGGTGTGTTGGAGCACTACAGGAGAGCATGCGAGGCGGTCTAAGATGCTTGGGTAAGACTGCCAGATGGAGGGAGTGAGGGGCAGCAAGGGAAGGAGGGGACAGGTGTGTGAGCCCATGTGAGGAGCTCAGGTACAAGGTGGAAGAAGAAAGGACTGTGGGTGAGATAGGGTGAGAAGGTCAAGATCAAAGTCTGGCAGAACAAAGCAGGCCCACAACTCCTACCCAAAAAGGAGTAAAGTTGAGGGTAGGGGCTGAGATGGACATCAAGGTGTTGGCTTCCATCCAAGAACAGAAAGATGCTGAGGGAAGCAGAGCACTTAAATGAAAAAATGCATTCATCTAAATCTCTAGGTGGTCCCGCTTCTACTCTCTCAGCCTCTGATGAGTTCCCAGACCCGGGGCCAAGGCAGTCTCCATCTCCTGAACTTGAGTGTGCTCACCTGCGAAGTGTGAGAGCATTGGCCGGGGGCTCAGGTGCTTCCCTCTAGGTCTGTCATTGAGTACACCCAGAGACAAAGCCAGGAGCAGAGACAGGGACCATGAGAGAGAGAGAGAGATGGTGATAATTCTCCCTGTCCTCCTGTCCCCAGAGCCAACAGCTGCGGCCCCTCCCCCTCGCAACTCTATTAACACTCAATTAGAGGGCCTGATGGGCCTGAGCCTGGAGGACCTCTCTTACCGCATACACAGCCAGGCCCTGACTCAGAAGTTGGTCTGATGAGCCCACAGGGAGAAGGCTTCACTCAAATTTATAACTAACTCCAGGGGCAGCCCACCAGCCTCTCTCTCTCTCTCTCTCTCTCTCTCTCTCTCTCTCTCTCTCTCTCTCTCTCTCCCTCTCCCTCTCCCTCTCCCTCTCCCTCTCCCTCTCTCTCTCTCTCTCCACCCCCACAGGGGAGCCCATAGAGCTGGGGTGGCTGGAGGAGGGTGGAGGGAGGATGGTAGAGGATGAAGGGAGGAATGGGAGCAGGGAGGGCAGTACCCATGCTAGAGACGTGGAGATGAAAGGGCGAGGGCCCTGGAGCAGAGGAAGTGGGCGGGAGACACAAGGAAGATCCGTGAGAGTGTGTGTGTGAGAGAGAAAAATGACAGGCCCTGAATATTGGGCGCCCTCACTTTAAATCAAGATAAAAGACTGAAGTGGAAAATGAGAGTCCGGAGAAGCCCCGGACGGCTCGGGGCGCTAATGGAAACACATGGCTGCCGGCTGCGGGCTTGTCAGCTTCCCCCGGCGCTGCCATTCCCGTCTGATAATCCGGCCTGCCATAAAATTAGACTAGCAAATACCTCCTGACAAAGATGCATGTTTCTCTCTATTGTGCCATCATAAAAAAAACTCCGCTGGTGACTCGGGGAGCCGCAAACTTCAATTTAAATTTACAGTGCTGCGGAAGGAAAGTGATATGCACTCAAAAATTTTAATAACCTATTAAGTTACGACTTCAATTTCATTTTATGAATATTTTCCTTGGGGAGCACGGCTATCACAGAGAAAGATAGAAATTTAAAAAAGATAAATAGTGCCATTAATCTCCAACATTTCTCTTCCATTATCCTTGAAAATTAGGAGTTATTTTTGTTCAGATCTTCATGTAATTAGCTCCCTCCACTTGATTCACTAGCCAGAAAATGACCATGTTCAGAAAATTAAAAATTTGTCATTAAGTGGAATTTAACATAATATCATTTATCTTTATCTATTCCCCAGCTGACAGCAGGAAGCCTTGGCTGCCTTACCGGCTGGTGTGTCAGAGTGGGGAGGGACTGCTGGGGAGAGACACTGGGAGAGACAGAGATAGGGACCGAGGGAGGGGAGAGAAGGCCAGCAGCGAGGTGGCCAGATAGTAGGGAGGGGAGGAGGGAGGAGGCCTGGAGAGCTGAGCTGTCAGCTCCGGTGGGGGCAGCCTAGGAGGCGGAGACTGCTGGTGGCAGGCTGGAGACTGACAGTGGGGGGGGGGGGGTGAGGAGGAAGGAGGAAAGGTAGTGGCTACTGCAGTAGCAGGTGCCCAAGTTGGTAGGTGGCTGGCTAGTGTGGAGCTGGGGTAAAAAGTGACTTGGAAAGACAAGAGATGGGTCCAACCGAAGGAACCCTCCAGAGTATGAGGCTGAAATAGGGTGGGAGAACTCAGGATCATGGACCCCTTCATCCAGAAGGAAGTGGACACCATCGTCCTGGTCTGGTTCAGGAAGGCAGAGACAGCCTAACAGCCAGAGAGGAGGTGGTCAAGCACTGAGTACAGGGGCCAGGAACAAAACAGGGCAGCTAGCAGGTGTGAGCCTGACAAAGAGATGGAGAAGGTAGAAGTGGGACTGGCAAGCAGAGACAGCAAGAGAGGCCGGCAGTCAGGTGAGCTCCACTAGTGAACTCAGGCCCAGGAAGGCCCTATCATGTCCAAGGCCTGCAGCTGTGCCCTTGAACTTCCCTCAGGGTTGCGAGGTTGCTTCTGGCCTCCCCTCTTCTGAAAAGACTCCACTTTGTTCCCCCTTCCCCAAGTCAAAAATCATCCACTAGGCTGCTCAGTCTTCATCCTGGCTACAGAGAGCTATGGCTGGGCCTAAGAGACTGAGAATTGGATAAAGGGATTAAACAGCAGCACATTAGCGAGAGATTTAGAGTGTAATAAACCCATTTCATAATAATATGTGCGTTGGGGCCAGCGATCCATCATCACAGGAGCCTGTCCACGGTGGGAGCCTTGACCTGCAGGGAAGGGACCTGGACAGGTGGTAGAGACTTTCCTATAGGGGCTGAGGATATGGTCAAGGGGTACACGTACACACTGCCCTCCACGGCCCAGAGGGAGGATATGAAGATGCTGAGCATGCCTTCATCTCAAGTTGCTCCAAGGACCAATCAGAAGGGACTACTGATGCAGGTTGGGCTGTAGAAGAGGATGGGCATGCGCGCACGCGCACACACACACACACACACACACACACACACACACACACACACACCACGGCCAAGACCAGCTCCTCTGCAGGAAGTAGAGGGAGCCTCCAAGCCTCAAAAGTCTGTATGCCACAGACAGGGTCCAGCCAGTTTAAGCCTCTCAAATGAGCTGTTGGTCCCTTCCTGCTAGGATGTCCCCTACTCCATCCTCTAGCTGTCCTGCCCATGAGGCCATCCATGCCTCGGCAAAGTCTTCCTGAAGCTCTTCCAGAGCCCTGCAGCTCTTTCGGGAAGTGCCCGGGCTTCTGACACAGATTCTAACCTGAACTCCAGTTTTGACACTTACTGCAGAGCTGATCTTGGTGGGTCACTTTACGCCCACCCTGAAAATCAGTTTTTCATCTGTCAAATCTAGGCAATTAAGACTGCCTCATAGGATTACTGTAAGGGCCATCCTAGATGGAAGATTTGATATTATTACACCAAGCGGAAAATAGTATTGTTACCATACCTTTGCATGTGACTCCTTGAGTCCCAAGGTACACTAAGGTGAAGTGACAATGGTCAGGGAGAGTTGCAGCTCCCCAACTGCCCTGAACTTCTAGGGGCCCCACTTTAAGGTTATTTAGACTGCTTCTTCAGTGGGACAGAGGAAAATACCTCCTGTTGTTTCTTTGCACTGAGGAAAACAGCAGCATCAATGCCTAAAATGAGAGTTCCCTGGAAAAGGCATGACGTAGTGGGACAGGTCTGTTAGGCCTCACACCTCAGCTCAGAAATGCTACAGTGCGAAGAAACCCATATATGCTGAGAGCAGGTCGTGACAATTTCCTACAAGAAGGGAAGTCCTGGGAAGGTTCAAGTTTGGGTTGGGAGAATACGCAGGAGAAGAGGTGAGAAGCTCAGAAAAAACTCCAAAGACCCAGCCACAGGGACCATCTTCTTCCTCCACTGTCCCAGGATCTTCACCCCCACCCTTACCCCGAGAGCTGCCACCTCCACCAGGACTGAGACCTGTGACTCCCCCATCGCAGGAGCCTTCCCTTCCTGCCCTCACCCAAGAGGGACCCATGAGCAGGACCTTCCATCTACCTGCAGTAGATGCCCTCTCAGAAGACATCCCATATTCTCTGCAGTCTCCAGTCCGTGCAACTCTACTCAATGCAGCAGCATCAACCTCTGATTCGTTTCTGGGGACTCGGGAATTAATCAAGACCTTCCAGATTCCCCGACCCCCTCCCCATCCCACCACCACCACACGCAAAAAACATAGATGCAAAAACGGTCTCCTGCTGCCTGTCAGCACTCAAGCTAGGAGACCCTCTCTGTTTCTTGTGTTTGTTACAGGTCTAACAAACTCCAAAATGGACAGTTTTACAGTAAGGCAATGAGTATGCTAGGTTTTCTGTGAGTAATCCAGAGTACTCTGCGGAACCAGAGAGAGACAATCTTCTGATCTCTGCAAGCCAGCAGGGACAGGAAAATGATTGGGAGAACAAGAGCCAGGGGAGCTGGGCCAGCAAAACTCCAACAGGTGGAGCCTAGGAGACTGGCTGGGCCAAATGAGACTGGAGCATGAGTGAACAGAAGGCCAGAGGAGAAAACCAGTATTCAGGGGCATCTGTTCTGAACCACAAACGCACTAGAAGCTCGTTGTTGGTTTTCTCTCATTTCTGTAGCCCTTCCCAACATCCTTAGAAACAGATGCTAGTATCCTCCTAGATAAGATCGCCACTGAGAGATGAGAGCTGGACCAGGGGCTAGCCTTGAACTCAGAACTGACTTCGTCTAAAACCCAAGCTCCTTCCTAGACCTCAGGAGACTGAGCAGGCCTGTGAGTTTGAGATCCACTACACGCCAAGTGTCAGGCCAGCTTGGTAGACATAATAAGGCTTTGTCTCAAAACAGAATACAGCAGGGCTGGTGGGAGCTCAGCCAGCGCAGATGCTTGCACCAAGCTGACTGATGGCCTGAACTCGAGATTTGGAACCCACATGGTAGAAGGAGAGAGTCAGTTCCCACAGTGGTCCTCTCACTTGATATACAGGATCCTTTCCTTCATCTTTCCTCCTCCTCTCCCCCTGGAGAGCATCCTTCCCAGGACCCTACCTTTTGGACCCAGAATCCCATTCTACCCTTTCCCTCCCCATCAAATGTTCCATCCCCTTGTCAACACTTTGACCTCTGCCTCCCATCACCTCATCCCTCCTAACCTCTCTGCCTCCACTCCACTTGTCACCAGGAGACTCCTTGTCAAAAGTGTCCAGTGGCTGGGCAGGGGTGATGCACACCTTTAATCCCAGCATGTGGGAGGCAAGCAGAGTCAGGGAGAGGCAGCAGATCTCTGAGTTGGAGGCCAGCCAGCCTGGGCTGCAGCACAAGTTCCAGGATAGAGAAACCCTATGTCAAAAATCCAGAAGATTAAAAAAAATTAAAATAAATAAAACAAAAAAAAAAGTTCTCAGCAGAAGGTATGAAGATGAAGAGATAACTCAACAGTTAAGAGCACCTGCTGCTCCTGAAGAGCACCCAGGTACCAGTTCCCAACATTCATGTTGGGTCCTCACAGCTGCTTATAGCCCTGCTTCCAGGGCATCTAAAGCCCTCTTCTGGCCTCCACAGGCACCTGCAACCACAAGGTGCACATAAACTCATGCAAGCATACAAACACATGAATAAACAACTATTTTAGATCTCCAATGGAGGAGCCAGCAAGATGGCGTGCTGGCAACACGGGCCTGATGTCCTGAGTTCACTTCTCTAAATCCACAGTGGAAGGAGAGAAATGACTCCCCAGACCTGTCCTCTGGTATCTTGTTATGAGTGTGTGCATAGGATCACACACACACATGCGTGTGCATACACCACATACACACACACACACACACACATACACACACACACACACACACACACACACACAATTTATTTTAATTCTAATGGGAAAAAAATTCCGGTGACTTCTTACAGGCTTGAAATCCAGCTCCTTTGATTACTACATTGGCAAATTACTTCTAAACTTTGGTACCATTGTCTGTCAAAAGGCAGTGATGATGGTACCTCCCAGTAGCTGGATGAGATGAGAGCCTGGCATGCAACAAGCAGTTTTAAAATTTGCTGTTAGTTTTATTTGTTGTGGTTGGGTTTTTGTTTGTTTGTTTGTTTTGTTTTTGTTTGGCTTCATTTATTTTGAGACAGAGTTAGTTTTTCTGTGTAACCCTGGTTGTCCTGGAACTCCCTCTGTAGACCAGGCTGGCCTTGAACTCAGGGATCCACCTGCTTCTGCCTCCCAAGTGCTGGGATTAGAGGTGTTCACCACTATGCTTATTTTATTTATTTATTTATTTATTTATTTAGTGTGTATGCAACCCCCTGTACACAAGCATGTCTCACTGTATGTGTGGAGGTCAGAGGGCAACTTGGAGGAAGGAATCCGTTTTCTCCTTTCACCATGGAAATTCAGTGGTTGAACTTGTCATCGGTTCTGGCGACAAGCACAAAGAACTGTCCTGCCAGCACTGCTTTGCAGCTGTAATAAAACTGTTATATGCTCACAGAACATTGATCCCATTTCAACACATTGAAGATCACTTCGTGGTAAATATGTGCTTGTGGACAGGTTTTTGCCTAAGAAGGAAAAAGGCCAAAATCAGAGTCAGTGTAATATATCATAAATATCATCATAAATATCATGCTATATCATAATATATCATAAATATCATAATAAATATCATGCTATATACACTGTGTTTGCTTGAAAAAGACAGCAAGAATATCCCGTTACCTACTTTAAAAATAAAAACAAGACAGGTGCGGTGGGGCGCACCTTTAATCCCAGCACTCAGGAGGCAGAGGCACGTGGATCTTTGTGAGTTGAAGCCAGACTGGTCTACAGAGCTAGTTCCGGGACAGCCAAGGTTCTGTTACACAGTGAAACCTTGTATTGAAACACCAACAAAACAAAACAAAAACAAGCAAACTAAGAAATTAAAAGTTGGACATCATTTCTAAATTGGCAATAGCTGAGCTGTCACAAAGACTAGGTTCACAGTCCTATCCATGGTCCCATCCCCAAATTTCTTAAGACTTTGGACCTTCATCGTCTCTTACATACACACGCACATGTGTGAGGATGGTGCTTTGTTCCTCGTGTCCGGTGAACACTGTCTTAGATAAAGGGACATCAGAGAAAAGCCTGGAGCCCGCCATGCTGCCTCGGAACTACAATCCCAGCACCTGGAGGAAGAGACAGACCTGAACTACACAGTGAAAGAAAGAAAAAGAGAAGGAGAGAAGAAGGAAAAGGAGGGAAGGAGGGAAGACGTGGCATTAGCCTGAAAGCTAAACTTACTGAGTTTGTCACTACCTGAACTAAGCGTTTGTAAAGATCATTCTGTTTCACCCTAGGAACAACCACTCATCTCATTTACAGGTGAGGAGGGAGGGAGGGGCTGAGGGTGGCTAAGGATTTTGCCATAAGTTTGTGGAAGGGTGTTTTTTAGCCCCGGTCTCACTAGTGTATGAAGCCCGGGCTGGCCTAGAACTCCGCATGTCCTTGCCTCAGCCTCCCAGGTGTAGGATTATAGGCCTATGCCACCAAACCTGGCTACATCCCGCCCTGGTCCGTGCTTTAGTTTCATGGAGTTCTCACAACTCCTATAGCAACTTAACGCATCCTGTGAGCTGTGTGCAGCGTGGCTTTGGGAAGTCTATTCCCTTTGAACCTGTCTAGCCAGGAAGATGCCATGGGGATGGCACAGCATGGGCTTAGGCCATAAGAGGCCTTTCAGCTTTGCCTGCTTGTAAAGAGATCTGATGCTAGAGAAGCTGGAGACGCTGGAGAAGCTGGCGGATGTAAAAAGGTTTCACAGACAGAAACCAAAGCTGTCTAGCCAGCAGCCAGTGTCAAGTGCCAAACAAGTGAGGCCACTTTGGTTCAACCCATAGCTGACTTTCTAGTTGAACACAGCTGGCTGAATGTTTGGCACCACCCTGAGCAGAAGAAATGTCCAGCCCCTACCCAACTATGAAAATTAAAGGAAAAAAATCATTGCTATGCTGGGCACTGCCATTGCCTGTATTCTCAGAAGTTAGGAGTTGTAGGCAGGGAGATCAGGAGGGTTCAAGGTCATCCTCAATTACTTAGTGAGTTCCAGGCCAACCTGGACTATATGAAGCCCTGTCTAAAAAAAAAACAAACCAAAAAACCAAAAACAGGAAAAAAAACCCAAAAGGCATATCTTCCTAGTTTTTCTGCCTACTTTTCTGAGTTATAAAGGAAAAGAATAGGTTTTCCTTATCTCTTGTCTCTTCTTTGAAACCAGCCCAGATCCTAAACTTGTTTGCTGTGGTGGTTTGAATAGGTATGATCCCCATAGGTTCATGTGTTTAAATGCTTGGCCACAGGGAGTGGCACTATTAGGAGGTGTGGCCTTATTGGAGGAGATGTGGCCTTGTTGGAGGAGGTGTGGCTTTATTGGAGAAGGTGTGGCCTTATTGGAGGAGGTGTGGCCTTCCTAGAGGAGGTGTGGCCTTGTTAGGGGAAGTGTGTTACAGTGTGTTAAGACTTTGGAGACTGGGCTGGAGAGATGGCTCAGAGGGCAAGAGCACTGCCTGCTCTTCCCAAAGGTCCTGAGTTCAATTCCTAGCAACCACATAGTGGCTCACAACTGTCTATAATGAGATCTGGTGCCCTCTTCTGGCCTGCAGGTGTTACATGCAAGCAAAACACTGTATATTTAATAAATAAATAAATAAAATCGTTTTAAAAAGACTTAAATGCCCAGTATGAAACACACAGTATGAAACACACACACACAGTCTCTACCTGCTGTCTATGGATCAAGACCGGTCATAATCAAGTGATTTTCTCTATAAGAGTTACCGTGGCCATAGTGTCTCTTTTTGTTTGTTTGTTTTTTGAGACAAGGTTTCTCTGTGTAGCCTTGGCTGTCCTGGACTCCCTTTGTACACCAGGCTGGCTTCGAACTCACAGCGATCCGCCTGCCTCTGCCTCCCGAGTGCTGGGATTAAAGGCGTGTGCCACCACCGCCCGGCTGCCATGGTGTCTCTTCACAGCAATAAAGCCCTAACTAAGACACTTGCTCGCTGGACACTCTGGGCTTGCTCAGTTTCTCTGGAGACACCCTCTTCCTTTTTTTTCCAGTTGCTTTCCCTGCTGATTCTAACTCAAAAGACAACTTCCTCTCTTTCTATACTCTCTCTCCCCCAGAAGCTGCCGGGATTTGTAGCTTGCCTGCCATGTTGTTTTTCTCTAAAACCAATAAAATGGTCCTTGAGCTTTAAAAAACAAGCAAACAACAACAACAACAACAACAAACAAACAAAAAATCATTGTTTAACTGGAGAAGGGAATGTAGCTCAGTGGTAGAGCGCTTGCCTAGTATGAACAATGCTATGAGTTCAATCCCCAACAAGAAAAATAATAAATAAATCCTTTTTTAGCTCCCCAGCTCTGGCGCTAAATGTTACACAGCAATAGACAACAAGCACAATAAGGCATATGATACCATTTTTTCTTTTTAAAAAAAATGTATGTATATATTTTATGTATATATGTATTTTGTCTGCATGTACATCTGCACACCAGAAGACAGCATCAGACCGTTGTGAGATGCCATGTGGTTGCTGGGAATTGAACTCAGGACCCTTGGAAGAGCAGTGTGTACTCCTAACCACTGAGCCATCCCTCCAGCCCCCATGCTACCATTTCTTTAGTCTACAAAAGAGAGCACTAAGGCCATAAGGGATTAAGGAACTCACCTAGCATTAGACTACTAGTGACGGACAAGACCAAGGTAGAACTGAGGCATTCCGGCTGCATGGGCCACGTGAGCAACCACTAGTTATTGAAAAATGGCCCTCAGAGATGTCTGTGTCCTCATGCCCAGGACCAGAGAATATATTGCCAAACTTGGCAAAAGGGACTTTGCGATATAATTACCTTAGTGATCATGAGACCAGTGGATTCTCCAGGATTATCTGGATGTACATAGCACGCCCTTTATAAAAGGGAGAAAAGAAGGTCACAATCAAAAGCAGGGTGACACAGGGCTGTGACCTGGAGAATGAGGGCAGCCTTCAGAAGTGGAACTAGCAAAGACACAAACTCCCCGACACCCTTGATAAGGAGGAGCAGGTCCTGTCCACACCTTGACAGCGAGAATGACTTCAGACTTCCAGTCTACAGAAGTGTAAGACAGTGAAGTTTGTTGTTTTAAGCCCTGAGGCTTGTGGTGACTTGCTACAGCAACAACAGGAAACTAAACCACAGATTCTCTCCTTGAGGGGAGATCCTTCCTCAATTAGTAGCCAGGCTAGTCTCCTTACTCTGTCTCTCTGTCTCTGTATGTCTCTCTGTCTCTGTCTCTGTCTGTCTCTGTCTCTCTGTCTCTGTCTCTCTCTCTCTCTCTCCTTACCCCAGAGGCTGCATGTAGCCCAGACTAACCCAGAGTTCACTACATAGTACAGTCCAGGCTGGCCTTCACCTTGTGGCCCTCCTATTTCTGCCTTGAAAGTGCTGGGACTGTAAGTACGCAATGACAAAACGCTTTTCTTGCCCATTTTCCTCTATCTATCTCTTCCAGGACCTCTCTGAGCATCCATGCTGCTGCAGCTGCTCTGTCCTGCCCCTACAGCAGACACTTGCCACCTTCTTACTCAGCACTTACTAATATCAGCGCTAATGTGCTGGCCGTCGGCCCAGTGACATTCTTACGAGTGTGAGTCATGGAACCCAAGGACAGGAGGCTGGAGAGGTCCTTTGAGAGTCTGTCTCTTCATTTTATGGATGATGAAACTGAGTCCCAGGGAAGTGAAGAGAGCCACGTGCCCAAGGTCATGTACCCAAGGCCGTGTACCAAAGGTCACATACCCAAGGTCATGTGGGGGGGGGGCTCAAAGACAGCGCTCCTGACTTGATATCCATAAGCTCATTCATTCAGCAAGTATTTACCAGGCCCTTGCAAAGCTAGGTGCTGGGGAGTCGCTGCCAATCACAAGCAAGAGAGGGCCTTGCTCTTACAAGGGTGTCCAATGAGTAATAAACACAGCTATCACATGGATATGTCATTACTCTCCACGACAAGGAAAGTTTGTTCCATGGGACAGGATGACAGAGCACAAAACAGAGAGGTGTTTTAAGACGGCAAATCAGGGAAGGCTCCTCTGAGAAGCTAACCACTGTACTACTAAGTTGTGGATAAAGGCAAACAGAGCCAGCTGGGATCCTCCAGGGTTAGGGAGGGAAATACAATCGGAAGAAATGAAGTACACGAAGGCTGTGAAGTCCAGGGGAGCAGAGCAAGGATAGTGTGGGGGCGGGGGAACCAGGATGTCAGGAGAGACAGAATGACAAGGATAAAGGCAAGACCTAAGGGCTCCAGAAGTCCACAGCGTGGGACCACAAGGGCCAGAGAAGCCATGGGAGCCTTCGGTCCTAGCCCCAATGACAAGAAGCCGTAAGAAGATTTTAAGCGGAGAATGAATGACATGTTCATACTTGAATTTGATGGTGTTTGCCCCACCAGGGACTTCACTTATCTCTATAGGCATGTTAGAGATCATTATTACAGGGAGTTTTATGCTGCTCTGTACTCCTCTCCGTACGCTTAGCCTTGTACCGAACAGGGCTCCATAAATACACGTTGATTAACCTCTCAGAGGCAGGCGAGGCTGGAGACCGCTCCCTCTCTCTTGGAATGTTCTGGCTCTTCAACTGGCACACGCTGACTCTTTTATGCTTCCCTACACACACACACACACACACACACACACACACACACACACACTTCCCTGTGATTTCACCTTCACCCTCTTTTTTCTCTGTTTTCACTCTCCCCTAGCTCACCTTGTTGCTTATGTTTCATGTTGGCTGGGACTTTGATGCTTACCCTGTCATCCCCCCCGGGGAGATAGGAAACACCCCACACACTGATTTATTTACTTCTCTGATTTTTTTTTCCTTTGATACTGGAAATTGGACCAGGGCTTCATGAATGTTATCTTCCCTTGCTGAGCTGTACCCTAGGCCTGCATAAGGTATGTGATGAGCGTACATATTAGACGGCTATTCAGATGAAGTGCAAGTCAAAACAAAACTAATCTATGGTGATTGATATCCAAACAATGGCCACCTATGGGGACTTGCTAACTGGGTAGGAACACAGAGACTTTGGGAATGGGAGACTGGAAATCTTGATCTGTGTGGCCCAGTATCCGCATATGGGAAGGTCATAGGATTTATGATCTTTACTACATGTGTGGCTTAAAAAAAAAAAAAAAAAGAGGTGGTATCTACTGAGAGTGAGTGCCCATTTCTTGTTGTTTTAGGTGTCTTCCTTGAGCCCCACCTCACTCAACAGCTCGTGTCCTGTGTATTGTCCTCCCAGGCCAGCACTGACATCTCCTTTCCAGTATTCACTTTCCAACCTGCAGGGTCTCCTTGCGCCTCACACTACCCCCTTTTTATATCTCTCCTTACCCGGCTTCCAAAGACACATGAGAACAAGGGGCTCTGTCTGCGCGTAGATTCTTAGCATGGCCTCAGGACTTCCACCAACACGTGTCACCACTGTGACTATGCCATGGGGTGGAAGGGACATGATCTGAGGCAGGAGATGAGTGAGAGCCCTTGAAATGCAGAAATCCTTCTCAGGGAGCTGGTGGAAGGGGATGGGGGGGGGGGCGGTATTCCAAGCATAGAAAGGCACACTGTTTCTAGCTTTTAAGACAGAAGGGACACATACAACGACCAGAGAGTGGCTGCTGTGAGCTAAAGCTGACTCCCCTCCTGACACCGACAGGATACAGCGAGCAAAGAGTGGAACTCTGCCATCAGCGGGAATGAGGGTGGACAGTCTTTCCCCAGAACCCAACAACAACAACAACAACAACAACAACAACAACAACAACAACAAAGCCCTGGCCAGCTAATGCCTGGCCTCCGTGAAGCTGAGAAGGGGCACAGTTGTGCCTGCCAAATTTCTGACCTATGGGCCTATGAGATTAAAAATGCATGTTGAGGGGCTGGAGAGATGGCTCAGTGGTTAAGAGCACTCTGCCTGCTCTTCCAAAGGACCCAGGTTCAATTGCCAGCAACCACATGGCAGCTCACAACTGTCTGTGATTCCAAGATCTGACACCTTCACACCAATGCACATGAATTAAAATTAAATTAAATATTTTTTAAATGCGTGTTGAAGGTCTGGAGAGAAAGCTCAGGGGCTAAGAGACTATAGTCTATACTGCTCTTCCAGAGAGCCCAGGTTCAATTCCCATCACCCATGACAGGCATCTGCCTGTACTCTGCTCCAGCAGTACCCACACCTTAGGCTTCTGTAGTACTCTCATTCATGTGCACATGCACGCATGTGCACATACACACACACACACACACACACACACACACCTACATGTATTTAAAAATAAATTAGTAAATGAATATATGTTGGTTAGGGAATAGTGGTGCATGACTACAGTCCCAGAACTTGAAATGTGGAGGTTTAAATCTGGTCTCAATGGCCTCTATTATCCATCCCTCCCTCCCTTCTTCCCTCCCTCGTTCCCACCCTCCCTCTCTCTCTCCCTCCCATCATCATGGCTTAGACCACTGACCACTCTCCTGCCACCCATCCATCCTGCACACTGGCACCAGATTAATCTTTCAAAGCTACAGACTTCATCACACTCTCTCCTGCTAAACACACACACACACACACACACACACACACACACACACACACACACACACACAAGCCCCTTCCATGGCAGGGTAGCCTAATGGCCATCCTCTGGAACCAGAATGCTGGTGTGAAGCCTCGCTTTGCCTCTAAGTATTTTGTTTTTCTCCTTCATCTTCCAATCATCTGTGCTGTCTAAACATACTAACAGAGACTTGACATAATGCAGGACTATAATTCTAGCCCTTGGCAGGCAGGCAAATCAACGGTTCAAGGTCATCCTCAGATAAATAGCTAGTTCAAGGCCAGCCTGTGCTATACGGACCCGATCTCAAAACAGTAATAGTAATGATGATGATGACGACGATGATAATGATAATAATATATTAACTACCCAGAGCTAACTGCTGCCTACTGTAGAGTTTTGCAAACCTTTACATCATCACAATCCCCACCCAAATCAAGACGCTTAGCACAGCCAGCCCAGAAAAGCAATCCCCACTTCCCAGAGTTAATAAAGTAAATGAAATAAAATAAATATGTGAAAAGTAGTTGCTATTGTTCAGTGGGTAAAAAGGACCTGCTGTCTAAGCCCCACAGCCCAAGTGCAGACCCTGAGTCCCACACTGACGAGAGAATTGTCTTCTGAAAGTCGTTCTCTGACCTCTCCACACCCACTGTGGCACTCCTGTGCCTGCGCTCACAACCATCACATCATGCATGTGCATAGTAACATCCAACCCCCCTCCTCCTCTTCCCCCCCTCCCCCGGAGACAGGGTTTCTCTGTGTAGCCTTGGTGGTCCTGGAACTCACAGAGATCCACCTGCCTCTGCCTCCCCAATGCCTGGCAACATTCTCTTTTTAAGGCAGGGTGGCAGCAATAGAAGGCAGAAAGTTGGTGGGTTTGTTTTGTTTTAAAGGAGCTATTCAGGGCCTGACCCAGGTAAGCACTTCATCTGAGTGGTGATCATCGCTACATCAGTATCTATGGCTCCAGGTGGCTGACTGAAGCCTTCAGCCTGGCCCTACAGCCCCTCCCACCTCCCCCGGCCCCGCCCCTTCACAGAGTCCCGGGCGGGCAGGTCTCTCACCTGTTAACCTCATTCCTTTCCTTCCATCTTCATCATCTCTCCCTTCGTTCCCATTATCACCTTCTATTCCCAGCGGTCCCCTCACTGACTCACACATCTCCAGCTCTCCAGCTAACGAGCTGCTGAAAACACAAGTCTGATGGTGTGGTGTGTGAGTCTAGACCCTTCCGTGAATGCAGCTGCTTCCCAGATGAGAGCTGAAACTCTCACCGTGGCTCTGAAGGGCTCTAACTCGCTAAGGTTCCACCCTCAGCCTTTCCTTGCTCTCTGCACATTCGCCTCATACTAGGCTTCCTCCTGGCCCTGGAGAGCTCACTTGGCTATTTCTTCTTTTACCTGTTTGCTTTAATAACACCTGTTTGCCCTTCTACTTGGTCTAATGCAGGGAAGGCTTCCTGCAGGAAGCCTGTCCTGATTTCCCTGACTAGGCAAAACACCTCACAGGCTCAAAGTGCTCATAGAAGACATTTAGGTCTTCATGCTTTTCATCATCACAAGCTCCAAAAGGCATGGCGCCTGGCCAGGATTTGTACTGCTTCAGTGTCAGGAAGAAGGCAGGAAGGGGATGAGCACATGCAGCCCCGCTTGAGCACAGCTGGATTGCGTTCCCTGCAAACATCCATCCCAACATCCACTCATGTTTTCCACTGGACGTGCCCTCGGTGTCTGGGCCTGTGATGGTGTCCCTGCCTGCTCTGCCACGACCGTCTAGTCTATATTCTTTCTCGTTGGTTGTAAGCGTAACACATGCACACTGAAGAACTTTTAGCTAACACAGATAATGCAGAAAATAGAAAAGAAAACACAAAGCATTTCAGACGTAACTACCCAGAGATAATTGCTGCTGTTACTGTAGAGTGTGTTGGTCTATTTTCCCACAGTCAAGGAATTTTTTTTTTTAACTTTACAACAAATCAATGAAGTTCATATTATCCTCACCGTTTTGCAAGGGGGGAAGAGGAGTATAGACAAATTCAGTAACTTGTATGAAATCACAGAACTAGTGAGGTCAGAACTTAGGCTGAGCCTCAAGCCTGCTGTATCTTGGCGTAGCCTCCCTGCTCTCTCTACAGGGCCTCCCGAGCCTCCAGCCGCTCCCCTTCTCTGTCTCCTAATTCTTCTTACACCGCTGTTCTCTTCTCCTTAACACCCAACGCCTACTCTCAACAGTCCTGCTTTAGGTACACCACATCAGTATCCAGGACAGTGAGGACACTCAACAATAAGTGCACCTCAGGACTGGTTCGGCAAGTGACCTATACTTCCTCACAGGGGAATACTACACTGTCAGGAAAAGAGCCACACAGAGCGTAGGTTCATCTGAAGCAATTTCTGGGACAGCTTATTAAATAAAAAAAAATCAAGACAATGAATAATATGTACAATTGACTATTATTTAGGAGGCTATTTCTACATAACACACACACACACACACACACACACACACTGCCAATAGTTACCTACTTCTGAGAAGAAATATTTAGCGTCTGAAAATGAATGATAAGGAGCACGTGATGTTTAAATTTTTACCACATCCATGCAGGAAATAAGTGAAAAACAAAACAAAAATAGGCCGGATATAGCTCAGCAGTAGAGAGCTTGCCTAGTGTGTGAGGCCCTGGGTTCACCCTCAGCACAAAGGTGAGACAAAGTAAAGCCCACAAAGTACTCAAGCTCTCTCCGGCCACCCCTGAGCCCACTTTTACTTCCCTTATGTGAGTGTTTGTATGTACTTTCTGGTACATAATTATGCCTTCCCACCTGCCTGCCTTCTTTCCCTCTCTCCCCTCTCCCTCCCTCCTTCCTTCCTCATTTCCATCCTTCCTTCCTTCCTTCCTTTCTTCCTTTATCAATGAGGCTTACATACTTACTATTTGTTTCTGGGCCAAAGAAATGGCTCAGTGGTTAAGAGCACTAATTGCTTTTCCAGAGGACCCAAGTTCAAATCCCAGCACCCCATGGCAGCTCACAGCAGTCAAAAACTCCAGTTTCAGAGGATCCAACACCCTTTTCTGGTCTTCAGGAGCACCAAGCGCTTACATGCATAGACACATACCAGCAAAACACCAATAAACATAAAATAACAACAAAACCAAACACCTCCCCCTAAAAAGAAAGATCATTGTCTCTTCCATCAGACTAGTAAGATCCTGAAAGGTTAAGCATCCTCCCTCAGTTCTCTCTTTCCACTTTTACTTGAGCTCCAGAGACTGAACTCAATCACCAGGCTTATGCAGCAAGCACCTTTACCTTCTGAGCCTCTCACCAGTCACTCAAATCCTTTAAGACCTCTACTCTGCTCTGTGAGTTCAAGGCCAACCCCATCTACAAAGCAAAAGCCAGGATAGCCAAAGCTACACAGTGAAACCCTGTGTCAAAAAAACAAACAAACAAAAAACCAATCAAATAAACAAAAACCCAACCTCCCCCCCAAAACAGAACAAAGAAACAAACAAAAAACCCAAAACAACCAAACAACTAAACAAAAAAAACAAAAACCCCTTACTTTATCACCCCTGAAAAGATGAACTTCCTCCTGTGCTCCTCCTCCCCCACCCTGCGGCTCACAAGCCCAGCTCTGAGGCTGGGAAGGACTCCATCAGAGTTTGCCTTCCTGATGTTGCACAGGGCCCACAGGCTCAGCAAATCCAGAGCTCAGCTCTGACCAGATCTCTCTTATTTTTATCACTATCTGAATGACACAGCCTGTCCCTGTTGACACCGGAGAATGTTTGACTCTCCTCCTATTCTTACTCAAAGACCCTCAGCCCCCCTGGATCACCAGTGGCTCCCACCCTCACCTCCACAGACTCAAAGCTAGCCCTTGTAGGTTCCATGTCAGGCTAGGCCTCCCTTTGAGAGCAGAGCCCTACCCAGGCCAAGGCCAGGCCCCAGACTCACTCCCTGCCCCCAGCCCTACAGAGAACACCACAGCCCAGCCCAGCCTGGAGGGTCTGGCCCATCAATCGTGTTCCCAGGGGTACAAACCAATTTCTCTTGCTTTCCCGAGCCCGTCTCCCTGGCGGAGCCTGGAGGGGCCTTCAATCGCATTAATCCCAGCTTGGCGGCGGTGACGAAGACGGATTTCTCCACCAAACGATCCATTTGTATCTCTCTCGCACTCACTTGGTTTTTTTTTCTGTGCGGATGTTCAAAATATCATGAAAAAGGCGTTAGCCGGGTAGCTGTGGCGCAGAGAAATAATAGAGTGATCCGGCAATGCGCTCCTGACCTTGCAGGACAGCTAATCCATCCGCACATCTGTCTTAATTATTCCCGGTTACAAAAGAGAAACTCCACCATCCATCCATTCCGGGCTGGCAATTCCATTTTCCACCCCTACTCACGCCCCATCCTTTCTCTACCATGCCTCTAACCAGATAGTCCCATTCACCATGCCTACAACACTCTCCGTTATAGCCCAGCTAACCAGGCCTGAGCCCACCTTGGTGGAAGTGAGGCCAGGCCACACTCACTGCTACTTGAGATCCTAAGTTCTCGGTGCGAGCTTGCCTCTCTAGAAGCCAGGTCAGTGTCCACTGAAGACCAGCCACATTGCGAATCAAGGTCTAGAAGACATAAATGCTGTGTGCATGCACACACACACACACACACACGCGCGCGCGCGCGCGCGCGCACACACACATAGACAGATACACGTATTCACACCCATACATGCACAGACACATGCAAACACAAACACTCTCACACACATAGACGTACATGCACACACTCACATATGTGTGCACACACACAGATACACACAAACCCTGAAATGTTCACACAGGTAGCCATAGAGTCTTATTTAGATTTTGGTATTCAGATTCCTTGCACACACTTGGGCTAGACAGGCCCACTGTGTCCTTGTATTGGCATTAGTACAAATAGATTTTTTTTTCCTTTCTTTTGTTTTTGTTTTGTTTGTTGTTGTTGTTTGGTTTTTGAGACTGAGTTTTTCTGTTAGACCAGGCTGGCCTTGAACTCAGACCCACCTCTGCCTCCTGAGGATTAAAGGTGTGTGTCACCACTGTCCAGCTAAGATGGACTTTTTGCCTATATGGGTAGACCGATGAGAGTGTTTTGGCCTATCTGTCTCCCACCCCTAAGGCTAAACTGCATTGTTGTTGTTTGAGACAGCATTTCTCTATGTAGCCTTGACTGGCCTACAACTTGCTGTGTAGACTAGGCTGGTCTCTAACTCAGAGATCTGCTTGCCTCTGCCTCCAGAAAGTTCAGATAAAAGGCGTGGCCACCATGTCCTGCCTCCCTTTCCTTTCTTTCTTTTTCTTTTTCCTTTTTCTCTCTTTCTTTCCTTTTTTCTTTTTTTTCTTTTCTTTTTCTTTTTGGCTCATTGCTTAATACAACCTAGGGCAACAGTGCTGGAAAACAAAGATTGACATGTGAGAAAGGAAAAGTGTGTGTGTGTGTTTGTGTGTGTGTGTGTGTGTGTGTGTGTGTGTGTGTGTGTGCACGCGCGCTTGAGATCCAGCAATCAGGGGAAAGGGGAATACAGAAAGGCAAAGTGATGCGAAGGTTACTGACATTTTGTGACAGTGACTGCTTGCAGACCACAATTCTAGCTAATGGCACCAGATCTACTTTGGGAATGCCCGTGCAGGTCTCTAAAGCCCTTCCTAATTCTGCCCCTTAATGTATGTTTTTCAGATCCCCCGTCCTAATGATTTTAATGCAATCAGCAAAACTAGGCATGTAATTGTCTTGGCTCTGTGCTTGGCCATGGTGGCTCCTGGGATCCCTGGCTCCCAGTTTTCATGCCCTACCCACCAATCCAGCCCTGCCTTCTCTTGTACTCCCCAACTCAGCTTCAGTCAACAAGTGAGGCTTCTCCAGTTCTTGGGGCTGGGGAAGGAAACAGAAGTTGACACAAGCCTGAAGAAGCCCACTGTGGAAAGGACACAGGGAGACCTGGGCTGTCTGTCGGGTGGCATTTCCTGCCCCAGCCTGGCTAGATTACACCAGTTAGAAAAGGAAGTCAGGATGGCTTCTTAGAATAACTCAACGACCCCCTTTCCTAGAAGCAGCAGGCAGCCTGGGCTGGGCCTGCAGGGGCAGTGTGCAGGGGAAAGGCCATTTGTCCGGAGACAATGGCAGAAAAGGGGTCTCCGGGAGGCTGTTGAGAGCCAATTTGTAGTGGTGACAGCGGAGGTTGCTCCAAAGGCTGGGAACAGCTGGAGCTCCGGGTGACTGATGGGTGGGCCCAGGAGAGGGGGCAGTGGTCTGGCAGACACAAAAGCCCCGATGGTGCGCGGGTGGGGCCCGTCAAAATCATTAAGTGCCGAAGATGGAGCCGGCAGACTTCAGATGGGACCAGTGGGTTGGGGGAAGAGGTCAGGAGCTCGCCCCGCCCTTTCTACCGCCCCTCCTCCACCCTCCATCCGGGCTCCGAAAACTGGCCACCCACGACCTCATTACAATCTAATTTGCATAGGCACACCCTCCTCAGCCTTTGGGTGCCTTCCAGTCCTAAGCGAGCAGTTCTGACTCTGGGGTAACCTGAACCTGGATAGGTGCCTCCGCGCCTCTTTTGGGGACCCGTCGCCCTCGAGCATTGTATTCCCCAGTCTTGCCCTTCTCTACTTTTCAAGGAACTAGACTGTCTCCAGGCAAGACCGCGAAAGACCCCGTCCTCAGTTTAAAACTGAAGAAACTGAGGCCCCGGTGCTGATTTTAGCTGCTTCTAGGCTCCTCCTTCCTTCTGTGTGGGAAATGTCTCTCTCCCCTCGACCTTCCCTAAGGGGTGTGGGGAGGAGACACTGGGAGAAGTCGGTGTCCTCCCTCATCCCCGGGAGCCCTCCCTCGCGCCTTGAGGCTCCGGGCACGAGGGCAAAGCAGTGACCCGGCCAGGTGGTGATGATGCGGCCGGCCGCGCTGGTCACTCTTGGCCGCTCCCCGCGCGGAGCTCGACCCCCCTCGCATGGGTCACGGAGCCGGCAAAACTCCCTGACACAGAAACGCCGCAGGGCCTGCGCGTGTCGGGAACAATCCTCCAGCTGATGGGAAGCGACAGCCCCGCCCCGCCTCCCTCCGCGCCTTCCCTCCACCGCTTCTCCCGGCGCCCTGCTGTCGGCCCAGCCGGCCCACGGCGCGCCCCAGCAGCACGCCTGGCCCACCAGGTCGCCCCCCGAATTCCTCTACGTGGCGTGAGATTTTGTGCAGAAGAGCGGGAGCGTCCCTATGGCCAGGTGGCTTGGGATCTGGTGACAGGAGTGGAGAAAGAGAGGTGCTTGAAGGCACAGCGGGTCTCCCTGTGCTCTGCCCCTGTTCCTGGAAAAAAAAAAAAAGACTGGAAGGAAAGAGAGGAACATGTAGGGCGCTCTCCCTGGTGGGAGCTAACTCGTGTAGTGTCATTTATTCTGGCTCATCTCTTTGTGGGGGGGGGGGTCTGTGTATTTTTTGCAAGAAACTTCTCTTTTGTAGTGATGATCCTCCTACACACACACACACACACACACACACACACACACACACACGGATTAACACACCTGTAGGCATAGTTCAGTCATCACCTACCCCGCCCCCCCCCCTCAGCAGTCCTGTCCTCATTCCCTGTTCACAGCCACAAAGAAGCCTATGTTACTATTTCCAGCTTTCATTCTTGCTCCAAGCCGGAACCTTCCAGGCGGCAGTGCTACTACCTTCAGCCTTTCTCAGCTTTTTCTTTGCTCTGGACCCAGAGTCCTTTCTCTTCACCAGAGGGGATTTGATGTGGAAGAGACAACCTTGCAGAAAATACTGTATCCTCTCTTTAGTCCCCTTAATGAGAGGCCTCTCTGGGGTCCCCTCTGAGAGATGGGCCAAACTCCCAGCAACAGCCTGACAACTTACCCAACCCCTCCCCAGACTTAGCTTGATACTTCTGTCCCTCTTCTCCTGTCCTTTGTGTCCTGCCTGGGACCAGCTGTTCCAGGAACTTATTCTCCATCCCCTGACATTCCTCTGAGCCTTCACTATTGCTTTCTGTCGGTCCTGAAAGGCCTCTCATCTTCCCTCCTCCCAGCCACACATCAATCGACTCCTTGATGAATAGGTGAATGAACCGCCGATACTTGTGAATTTGGCTGGATCTCTGATGCTGAGGTGGACAGCTGGACCAGTGAAGTGGGTGAGAGCAGAGGCACCGCTTGTTGGAGCTGAGGCAGAAAGATCACATTTTTGTGACCATACTCACATTCAAGGCCAGCATGGGGGATGTAATAAGACCCAGTCCCAAGCAAAGAAAAGGAAGCTGAAGAGATGGTTCGCTGGTTAAGAGCACTGGTTGCTCTTCTAGAGGACCCTGGTTTGATTTCCAGCACGCACACCGAGGCCAACAACCTATAATTCCAGTCCCAAGGGATCTGATGCCCTCTTCTGGCTTCCCTGGGCACCAAGCAGATATATAGTGCAAAGACATAAATTCAAGAAAAACACTCATAATGTATTATATACACATAAAATAATAATAAAAATTTAAAATAAAAGTGCTAGCTTTGGTAGCATGTATGCTAAAATTGAACCTGTACTTTAGGTGTTCAACTCTGATCCTTTAGTGAATTACTTTATTTTAAGATTTATTTTTATGCCGGGCATGGTGGCACATGCCTTTAATCCCAGCACTCAGGAGGCAGAGGCAAGTAAATCTATGTGAATTCGAGGCCAGCCTCATCTATAAGCTAGTCCAGGACAACCAAGACTACACAGAGAAGCTCTGCCTTGCAAAACAAAGATTTGTTTTTAGTTTATGTGTATGACTATTTTGCCTCCATGTATGTCTGTGTGTCATTTGCAGAGAGGTGTCAACTCCCCTAGAAGTAGAGTTACAGTTGTGGGGAGCTATGTGGGTGCTGGAAACCAGCCTGAGTCCTCTGCAAGAGCAACAAGTACTCTCCACTGTGCAGCCGTCTCTACAGCCACCAATAAACTGCTTTCTGAAAGGGGTAAAACAGAAGAAGAAAAGAGAAGACTAGAAAAAGGAAGGAAGGTTTTGCTCTTTTCCTAAAGTCATGAAGTTTGTCAGACTGTTGGACACTTAAGGTTGAGGATGTTCCTTGCTTCATGGGGGGAACAGTGCATCATGGGCTAGAACAGTGTAGTGAGGATGGGGGCCATTTTTCTGGTAACCATGCCAACCCATCTTACTGTTCCAGAATGAGGGAGCCTCTGATCACCTCTTCAGGAAGAGCCCCACATTCATCTTCTCTCCCCAAACCCTTTTCTTCAGCTCTGATGCGCCATGCTGCTCTTTCTACTCCACTATATCTACCCAAAATCGTTCTCCTGAGTTTTTCTGTTATGAAATATAATGCGGCAAGAGGATACCTTTGGCAGTCCCATGCCAAGGTGTGCCCCCCCCCGCCCCCCCAGAAGTTACCCTTTACAACAGACCTGATGTAAAAGAAGTTTGTTGGGGGAGGGGAGAGGGGTAAGGACCTGGGAAGGGGTTGAGGCAGGCAAGCCGACCTGTAGCCAGGCAGACAGACAGGAACTGAGTCATGAGGGCAGTGAGAGGGAGCAGATAGGGGGCACCCACAGAGAGCAGGGAGAGGGGACATTGAGAACAGACAAAGGGAACTGGGGTGCTTAAGTCCGCACCAGCACCTGGCACCAGCACCTGGCACCTGCACCTTGGTCATGGCATTAGCAATTGCTAGATCGAGGGTAGGCCGGCAGAATCACCTGTACAATCCCTTTGGCCTTGAACCCTTTCATAGGAAGGCCAGACCATAGTCCTACCTAGTTCTACCACTAGTTCTATCTGGTGGCTTTGAGAAAAATCACTCATCCTCCCTTGCCTGGAATTCCCCAAAGTGTCTGTGGTAGTGGGATGGGGCTAGAGTAGGTGAACTCTGAGCTTACCCACCACCTCTTCCATTCTGAGCTCCAATCCCCAGTGAGAACAGTGTGGGAGCACCTTACCCAGCCCAGTTGACCCAAGCCTCCCCACCCTCCAAGGGGTTGAGGCTCAAAGAGTACTGGGAAATGCTGCGAATTAATTACCATCAGCCCTCGGCCGCTGTTCATCTCTGTAAACAAACATTTTAATATGCTGTAATTAATTACATCTGCCACAGCGACCCTCCTCTCATTCATCCTTCTTTGGCTTTTCTTCTGCATACTCCAGACCACCTTTCTCCTCCCACTGGGAGCCTAAAAACCGGGCGGGACCCCTCCTGCCCCACTCCCTAGCTTTCTCAACCCCCACCATTAGATGCAGGTGCTAGCATCTGCCACACCGCTCTCTCTGCGGCTTTTTGTTCCTTTTCTGTCTCGCTAATGCCCTTCTGTCTTTCTGAAAGTCCTTTGTCTCTAATCCCGTCCGCCTGGGTTTTCTTCCTCGACCAAGTTTGGTGTTAGGAACACATCCTGTAGGGAGGAGGAAACGAAGAGGCTAGAGGATCTACTCCTTAGTGAGCTAGGACCAGGATAATTTACAAGGATTATCTAAAAGCGAGATGGAACCCTGATGCATCTTCTGCCTTCATCCCTCCCTTGCCCCCTTCCCTGCCTCCACAGCAGCTCAGTGTGGAAAACACAGTGGGAAGACAATTGCCCAGGTGAGCCCACCTGGCTATGCCACAATTACTGCCCTCCTAACACAGAAGGCCCACTGCAGGATTATGCCCACTGGGGCAGACAGTTTAACACCAGGCTGGCTACAGGGTTGCTGCGCCAGCTAGCAGGATGGAGCGAATTCTTTTTCTGGGTAGGTTCACCTTAACCTGTGGAAAGCTTGGGCCAAGGGCGGGGAAGGAATAACCCTGACCAAAGGTGTATAACCTTAGATGAAAACGAGGAGAGCCAAAAGCCCAGATTGCCATGAAGGACCGAGAGAGGGCTGGCCGCCTAAGGGGTTGTTGGCCAGCCGGGCCGCGCTGAGGGAGCCGGGAGCTGGGTGGGCGGGGTAGGGCGGGCGCCACCAGGCGTGGCGCAGGGAACACAGCAGAATGAAATGCAGATGCAAAACGTGCTCGTAAGAGTTTCCTCTCTCTCCCCATCTGCCAAAGCCGAGATTTTAATCTTTAATCCATGAGCAATCAGCGAGCAGCGGCGAATGGCACATTACAGATGTTTTACTGTCGCGGGCGTTCGCAGCTTCCGTGCTCCGCACAGGCGCGGCGCGCGCGGGCTCCTCTGCCCCTCCCCCTCTCTTCCTCCCGGATACCAGTTAACAATATCCCCCCCCCCGCCCCCACCGGCACTCTGCATGCTGGTAAATAAAGGTAGAGAAGGGAAACAGGGCCTTTTAACCCTTTCCTACAAGAACTGGGACTGTGTCTATGAGGCCACGCCGGTGGCACAGGCACGAGCCCCAGAAAAGGGCCGTGCACCATTTATACAGCGCTAAAGTGGATTTTCTGGCTTGAGGGTATGAAGCCAAGGACGTCGAGTGTCCTGATAGAGAAGCTTTTCCACTTCCCACAGTTTCCCAGAACCTGGCATCCCAGGGCCCGTTGGCGGCTCCTGTTATTAGCGCTCCAGATGTTCGGCTGAGCTGAGACTCTGCTTTCCAGATGTTGGGCACCTCTGTTCTCACGTGTGGGACCACCAGCCCTTCTGCATGATGAAAGAGGAGAATGTGGTGGTGGTGGTCAGACCTGGGAGACGCTAGGAAAGTCTGGTGAAGTGGATTCTTGAAGAGTAACTGATTAAACCCTCACTCGGGAGGGGGCCCCACTCTCTACAATAGAGGTGTGTGTACGTTAAGCATAGATGGGAAGACCGGAAGCCCAGGCCGGTGCCTCTGGAGCCGCAATCGGGTTCAAAGGATAAATGATGTAGCCCATGGATCCCTGGCGGCCATCCTATTTTATAGAGATCTGTTTGTATGATTTTTAAGTCTTTGTTGTATTTACTAGTCTGCAAGCTCCAGGGGGTCAAGAGCTATGATTGTCTCCCCAGGGCCTAGTGTAGTGCCACCCCCATCATAGGGACTCAGCACATGTTTGTTCAAAAAACACCAACTCCTGTAAGTCCTGAGCATGCTCTCTTGGGCCATCCACCAATGACGTCAGTTCATTCACCCCAGAACCAAGCATCCGTGGTTAACCTCCCCCACCAAGACCAAACTGCAGCCTTTGTGTCTCCAAGGCATCAGCTTGCTGCCCTACCTCTTTGGTGGATCTTGCCCATTACACAAGAGCTGAGGACACAAATGTATCCCAGGAGGGGGCTGGAGAGATGGCTCAGCGGTTGAGAGCAGTTGCTGCTTTTGCAGAGGATCTGGGTTCAGTTCTCAGCACCTACATGACGATTCACAATCATCCACAACACCAGTTTCGAGGGAGCCTCTTCTGACCTCCTCAGGTACTGGGCACTCATGTAGCGCACACATACATGCATAAAATAAAATTAACAAAGCTGATTTTTAGAAAGGGAGGAAGGAAGGAAGACTCTGAAACTACACTAGCTGCTGTCCCTATGCCTCTCTGACCTTTCACCCTCAACTCTTGGACACCCTACCACTGCCACCCTAAAGGCCCTTGGTATGACCACATTCGCTAGAACTTTCTCCTATGGTTCCCAAGGGGGCCTGGGTTGTTTCAAATGCACTCTAGCCCACTCCCCCAACAGGCCCGGAGTTTCTCTTCACAGGCCAGAGTCCGTCCTTTCCCAAGAACTTCCCACTTTCACTGCTGAGGATAATAATGAGGAAAAGCTGATAACTAGCGGGGGGGGGGGGTATGGAAATGGGGTGAGATCTAGGACTTAAAAAAAGAAAAAAAGTGGGAGTGGGCTGGCTGCTAATTGAAAGGAGCATGAGAGCAAATGACAGACTAGATGGAGAAACAGGGGTTGGCCCAGGCAACAGCGGAGAGGCCCACACAGATGGACACCAGCGGATAGAGGACGCAGGGGGAGCCGGGTGCTGGAGGCTGGGGTCGGGCTAGAGGAGAGCTGGGAACCCCGAGGCACCCTGGCCGGACGACGACGTGGCTGCGAGCCCGCCCGCGCTGCCCAGCCGCCGCCGCCGCTGCCGTCTGTCGCAGGCCGCCCGCCCCGAGCCTAGGCCGTGGGGCTCACAGGCGGCCCTGAGAGGTGGCGGCGGCGGCGCTAGGGAAGCCGGGGCGAGAGGCAGCGCGGCGCTAGGGAAGCCGGGGCGAGAGGCAGCGTAGCCGCGTGTGTGTTTTTATTATTATTATTATTTCTGATTAAAGAGGAATTCATCTCGTATCTGCCTCCTGCCAGGGGCCGAGGCGCCGCCATTGGGGTTAACGGTGCGGAAGAATACAAAAAAATTTCATTGAGGAGGATTATAAAAGTTACTAGCTGGAACATTAACAGAAGAGTAACTTGTAAAAAATGCAATATTACAATATTCACAAGGACGGCAGAGCGTGGTAAAGCTATAAAATTCAACATTAAAATCTTCCACAGCCTAGATAACCTAGTTAACAAACATGGTATTGGAACTACTTTTCTATTGGAGATGAGGGAGACGGGTGCTGGGGGCTGATCACAACTCGGCTGAGGGCGGGGTGGGGGCGGGGCGGCCTGGGCTAGCCCCGCCTCTCTCCTGACTCAGTTTCCTCCACAGGAAAATGGGCATAACCAGAACTCTCCTGGGGGGGGGGGGAAACGCCTGAGGGAAGCACCTCCAAACCTCAAATGAGTTTGCACATTTGTGAGGTTATTTCTTCTGTGGTGTATTGAGTGAAGCAGAGAATTCAGTATGGATTTAGAGTTCCTGCATTGGATGTATCTCTCTCTATAGCTGCAGGAAATGTGAATAAAATGTATTAAGAAAGGATTTAATGACTGTGTCTCTATACATGGAGAACAAATACATGGTATGTGCGTGTAAATAGGGTATGCAGGGTAAATGAACTGTGTGCTCACAATATGCATGTGAAATAAATGAGCCTCTGTGTGTAATATATGTGTGTATGCACAGTATGTGTGGGTAAGATATAAGTCTAGGTATCATAGGAGCATAGGGACTGAGTGCACGTCTGTATGGTGTGTTCATGTACAGTACATGTATTTTGTGTAAGCACAGTGTATATTTTCCAAGAGGTTATATGTTTCTGGCTTCATGTGCAAACGTATGCAGATGCATACATAAAAAGCTGGGTGTAGTTTTTAATAGAGGGTAAGTCCAAATATTATCAAAAGTATGATTGCTGTGTATGCATAACATGTATGCATAGACAGTACTTGAGATGTGATACATGAGTGTGCAGTGCATGTGTACAGGGCATGTGCACCTAAGCGTGATGTGAGTATAAATAAGCAAAGGGGATGACTATAGATGCAAGTGCTTAAATATTATGGGTATATGCCTATATCTGTAGTGCATAAGTATTTGAGCAGAATACATATGCATAAAAAGTATATGTGTGTGGGGCTGGAGAGATGGCTCAGTGGTTAAGAGCAAAGGCTGCTCTTCCAAAGGTCCTGAGTTCAATTCCCAGCAACCACATGGTGGTTCACAACCATCTGTAATATGATAGGATGCCCTCTTCCAGCCTACAGGTGTATATGCAGCCAGAGCACTGTATACATAATAATAAATAAATAAATCTTTTTTTAAAAAAAGTATATGTGTGTGTATGAAAAACACATAGACATGTGAGCTGACAGAGTGTGCACCTGCAGACACCCTGCAGTCTACCAATCCCTAAGCATGTGGTGATTAAGAGCACAGATTCAGGGGACATATTTTTAACTGCATGTACTTTTCTGTGTGCTAAGTCTATGTATGACTTTGGACAAGCAGCCTCTAGATGTTGTAGGGTCGCTTTGTGCGGAATGGTGACAGTGCTTATTTCACGGGGCTGCCATCAGGGTTTGACGAGTTAAAACTTGCTGTGGTGGAAGTAGAATTGGCTGGTGCCCTGAAAACGTTCAAAACATATAAATAGGTGGCCTTCCTGGCCAAAGGAGTGTTCAAGGTGTGAGTAAGAACCTAGGGATTGGGGCTGAGGGGTGGCTCAGAGGCTAAGGACACTGACTGATCTTCCAGCAGTCCTGTCCTCGGCTAAATTCCCAGCAACCACAGGTGGCTCACAACCATCTATAATGAGATCTGGTGCCCTCTTCTGGTGGGCAGGGGTACATGTACTCCGAACACTGTATACATAGCAAATAAATACATCATCTAGGGATTAGGAGCTGGAGAGATGGCTCAGCATAGGCTTCTCTTGCAGAGGACCTAGAGTTGGCTCTCAGAACCCACAGGATGGCTCACAACTGCCTAGAACTCCAGTTCCAGAGGATCAGATGCCCTCTTCTGGCCTCTCTGGGCACAGATGTGGTGCAGACATACACGTAGGCAACACTCATACACACAAAATTAAATTTAAGAATCCTGAAATGAATCCGTTATCCTGGATTGCACAGCACGTGGGAGGCAGAGGCAGGTAGATCTCTGTGGGTTTGAGGTCCGCCTGGTCTACAGGTACAGTTCCAGGCCAGCCATGGCTACATAGCGAGACCCTGTCAGTAGTAGCAGATTATTCTTGATTCTCTGGGTAGGCCTTATGCCATCAGAAAGAGATTTGCAGAAGAAAACCCAAACATAAGGAAGGAGAAAAGAGAACAAAAGCATAGGCAGAAATGGTGCCACCATGACCTATGGGATATGGGTGGCTTCCGGGAGATTCAAACAAGCAAACAAATTCTCCCACAAAGAATTGAGAAGAAGTTAATCTCCCACTAACACAGTTTAAGATTCAGAACCTAAAAATGTAAGACAACAAATGTGATGTTTAACATGCTCACAATTTGGGCTGGGAAGATGGCTTAATGTTCAAGTGCGCTTGCATTCAACGCCCTTTTCTGGCTTCCTCAAGCACTAGGCCACATGTGGTGCAGAGACATACATACAGACAAAACACCCATACACATAATAAAATAATAAAGTGTTTAAAAAGACGGTAGCAATTCGTTATGGCAGAAAGAGGAAATGAATGCACTAATAATGTACTTAGAACAGTGTCACATGTATTATAAGTACCTTGTAAGTGTTTGTAAAATAAATTCTTAAGAGGTAATACTTAAGGCCGTAGGGGAGGCCAAACACCTAGTTGCCCGACTTGTCTTTTCATCTAAGGCTGTCTCTGTCTGCCCTTGGTCTGCTGATCTGGATCCCGCCAGAGCTTTTGTTTGGCCAACAGAAGCGTGGATGTGGGTGAGCAGGGTTGGAAAGTTCCTTCAATGCCTGCCTTCTTGTTCTTCCTTGGTCTTGTGCGGAGTGTTGGGGTTAATGCTAGATGCCTAGAGCAAGAGAAAAGATGGAGAATGGGGGGAGGGGTAATTCTGCTTCATTTGGTCTTTGACCAGACTTGACAGAAGGACAAAGGCATTGTGGGTGAACTTGGAGCCTTTGGAGCCACTAGAGTAGAGGCAAGTCATTGAACACAGAATGTGACAACAGTCGTGCTCCAGCTGCCAATGGGACGGGATGAGTTCTTGCTTATAAGTCATGGCTCTCCCGTTACACCCCCACCACTAGATAGGATAGCTTCCTCCATCTCCAGTCTTTATTTATGGTTTCTCCTCTAGTTCCTAGATGGAGGCATTGCTGGTGATGATGGGATGGTTTGGTCTGAACCCAGTTGCTCCATGTCCTTCCAGCTAAGGTTGATAGGATACAGCTGATGAGATGTCAGCTAATCAGCTTCCTAAAAGTGGATGTTTTAGGTTAGTTCTTTTGTTTTAATTTTTTTAAAAGTTTGTTTGTTTGTTTGTTTTTTCAAGACAAGGTTTCTCTGTGTAGCCTTGGCTGACCTGGACACGCTTTGTAGACCAGGCTGGCCTCAAACTCAGAGATCCACCTGCCTCTGCCTCCGAGTGCTGGGATCACAGGCCTTCACCACCAGGGCTGGATTTGTCTAATTTTTTGATATGAGGTCTCATGTGAGTCAGGCTGTATGTGTGTGAGGTGACATATGAGCCCCTGTGATGTCGTTCACAGAGGGGGAGCACTAATTCCTCCTGGTTTTTTTTTTTTTACAGCGGGAAGAAGAATTTGCTCCACATTCACTTATCAATAACACCTGGAGTTCCAGAGTCGCACATGCACGTTTACTTAGAAGACAGCTGCCTCTCATTGCTTTCAGGCATAGGGCAGTCCAGGCATGTAAGAAAGAAGGGACACTGGCAAACTGTCTTGTTTAGCACAGAAGAAGCTGTGGGCTTAGTCTCCAGCACCATAAACACAACACAACACACACACACACACACACACACACACACACACACACTTAAAATTTAAAAATGTATAGTGTTCTCTCTGTGTATTAAAACAGTTCAAGAGTTAGAAAACCCACGTAAGGGCTGGGCATGGTGGCACACACTTTTAATCCCAGCACTCAGGAGGCAGAGGCAGGCAGATTGCTGTGAGTTCAGAGCCAGCCTGGTCTACAAAGTGAGTTAAGGACATACAAGGCTACACAGAGAAACCCTGTCTCGAGGTGGGGGGGGGGGGCGGGGAGAAAAGAAAAAAGAAAGAAAGAAAACCCATATAAGGCTCTCAACTCAACCACCTTCTGGTCAGTGTACCTGGATGGCTTAACTAACTTCCCTAAAATGGAATAGCAGTGGCATCTACCCCATAAGGTTGTTCTGAGGACTAACTCTTACCTGGAAGACTTTCGGAAGTGCCTGGTGCTGAACATGTTCTTAGTCCCTGTTCACATTTGGTGTCATCATCGTCACCTTCTCCCCCTCTTCTGAGAAGGAACTCTGTGCTGCTCTGGCTGGTGAGCTGGGTTAAAAATCAAGGCTCTACCACTAGTTTATGAGCATCTGCACAACTTCAGATGAACCCCCGTTTCTAACAGCACGTGCTGCAGAAAGATACCCCATGAGGGTCAGAGTCATGAAACATGTGGCCCAAGGCAGCAGCTGGTCTGTAGCCATGTTTGCTCAGCCTGAGCTGTAAGGAAGGACATCATATAGTTAGTGGGGGAAGTTAAAACATACTTCTGTGTATGGAGGCACACAACTGTAATCTCAACACTCAGAAGGCCGAGGCAGGAGGATTGTACATTTGACCAGACTGGACTACAAGGTGAGATGCTGTCTCAACACACATAAGTAAATCTTAAAATATGCCAAAGGACACACAGCGGGGAAAGCAATCCTTCCATCCATACGACCTCATGGAGGGGACCAGTTTCTTCATCCGTCAATCCAGAACTGCTCTATATGGGTTCATGAGGATGTGCGTGTATGTGCATATGCTCTTTCTCACCCACATCAGTAATGTTGCACACCTGCTTTGTGCTTTCTTTTCTCATTTATCTTGGAGATCTTTCCAAGAGACACGTTTCTCTAGGTTAAGGCTGCATACTACTCTGTTGATACATGTATGTCTGTTAACTCAGCGCTAATAATAGGCATTAGGATTACTTTTAAAAGATTGAGACAGGGTCTCTTGAAGCCTAAACTTGCTTCAAACTCAATATATAGCTGAGGATGACCTTGAACTCCTGAACTACTTCTATCTCCCAGTGCTAGGATTACTGGTATGCACCATAGCAGTGGGCACATGATGACTTTTAACTTGAAAAAAAAAAATGGTAATGACTATCCTTGCTTCTCTGTCATTTGAACATTGGTCCATTATATTGCTTGCTTTATATTTTAAGTAACCAGCATATTTCATATAAAAATCAGTCTTTCTGGTTGCCATTTAAAAATTAAGTATCTTGGAAGCTAGAAAGTTGGTTCAGTGGTTAAGGGCACTGACTGCTCTTCCAGAGGACCAGGGTTCAAATCCCAGCACCCACATGGCAGCTCCCAACTGTCTATAACTCTAAGATCTGATGCTTTCTCATAGACATACATGCAGGCAGAACACCAATGTGCATAAAATAAAGATAAATAATTTTTTTAAATTAAGTAACGGGCTGGTGATGCACCTCAATGGTAGAACACAGGCCACAGTTTGGTCCTCTGCACACAAAATGCCAAAAATAAATAAATAAAACAATGTTTTTGTTTGTCTGTTTGAGGCAGGGTTTCCTCTATGTATCTTGGCCATCCTGGAACTCTGTAGACCAGGCTGACCTCAAACTCAGAGATCCACCTGCCTCTGCCTCTGCCTCTGCCTCTGCCTCTGCCTCTGCCTCTGCCTCTGCCTCTGCCTCCACCAAGAATGGCTTCCTTTGTAGGCCTCAGTCCTGGGAGTGACTTGTTGGCTCTTCAGGAAATAGCTGGTCTCCAGCATCTTAGTGATGTCCACTTGGCCTATTCCATTCTTGGTTTCCTCTCTAAGGGTTGACTCCATCTGTTGCTGTCAAAGAGTCTGTAGTTGTGTGTCCCGTGGGTCATTGGTTAGCTTGTCCGTTCACTAATTTGTTCATTTATTCCTAAGTTGTTAATTCCAAGAGCATTATTGAGTGCCTTCTGAACCTGCTCAGGAAATTACATGAGAAACAACAGTAGTAGACCAAAAAAAAAAAAAAAGAATTCCTGCCTTTTTGGAGAATCTAGTCTAGAGCCGTGCGTCCATAGAACCCTGGGAGGGTGCCCACTGGCCATATGTGGCAATCGAACACTTGAAATGTGGTAAGTGTAACTAAGGAATGGGGGGATGGGGGGGAGGAGGGGGAAGAGTCTGCGTGTGTGTCTATATATGTGGGCACGCAGGTGCACGTGTGTTCATGGAGGGTGGTGTGTGAGTGTGTGTCTGTGCCTGTGGGGGGCCAGAGATCAAGCTCAGGTGTTGTTTCCCAGGTGCTATCCATCTTGATCATGAGACAGGTTCCCCTTTTGGCTTGGAGTTATCAAGTTAGGCTGGCTGCTCAGTGAGCTGCACCTCCCCACCTCCCCAGCATTGGTGTTATAAGAACATGCTGCCATACCAACGTTTTTGTTTAACATGGGTTCTGGGGGTGGAATTCAGGTACTCATGCTTTCACGGTGAGCACAGAGCTATCTTCCCAGCTCTAGGGGGCAGAATTTAAAAAAATAATAATTCAATTGATGTATTTGGTGTAATTGTGGCTAATGGCTACTACAATGGCTGGTAAAAGTCTAACAGGCAGGTTAGTGTTCATTCTGTTAAATCTGACATGATACAAGTGAAGGAATTTGCTCCCTCCTTCTGGAGCTTTGGAAGTCTTGTGAGTATACCTCTGAGCAGTGGTTCCTCTTCCTGTTTGGACCTCCAGTTTCCTGAACACTCTAAGAATGCAATGATGGGGCTGCAGAGATGACTCAGCAGTGAAAAGCACTTGCAGCTCTTGCAGAGGACCCAGGGTCAGTTCCCAGCACCCACACAACACTGTCTGTAATTCCAGTTCTGGGAGAGCAGACACCCTCTTCTGACCTCCACGACACCGGGCACTCCTGTGGTACATATGCATACATGCAGGTAAGACACTCATACACATAAAGTTAAAAATATTTATGTGTATTAAAAATACACATAAAAATAAAAATTCAACCTGCCTCCACATGTATGAAAATCATTCAGACGAAATCTGAGTCCCTAAAACAGGTCCATTCTAAACCTGTAAATAGAAGAGCGAGTCCTTGCAAAAGGGAAATAATCTGCATTGCCTACTTATTTGGTATCAAATACTATTTTTATATGGTCTGTTGTGTAAGTCTTAACAGGGATCAAATGTGCAAAAAAGAGAAGGGCTACGGGGCAACAGGAGAGTGGAGGCCTCTCTATTTAATATTCTGTGATACTGGGCATGGAACCCAGATTAGGATGTGCAAACGCGTGCATCATCACTGATAGCTCCACCTGCCGCCTAGTAATGCCATGTAAAGTGCAGGGCTCCTGGGTTCTGGACACACTAGGCTGAGATGTAGCTCAGAGGCAGAGCAGTTGCCTACATTTCATGAGGTCTTGAGTTCAATTCCCAGCACTGGAGGAAAAAAAAAAGGAGACTATTGCCATGCAGAAGACAGAACTCATGATTACAAGATGCCTAGAAGAAGAAGAAGAAGAAGAAGAAGAAGAAGAAGAAGAAGAAGAAGAAGAAGAAGAAGAAGAAGTTTGGCTGAGAAGTGGCACAAGAAGCCACTTGAGGGGCAGAGGCAGAGGCAGAGGCAGAAACCTGTGTCTTGAATATTTTTGCTCTCTTTTTGTGTGTGTGCAACACCTTCTCCTTGAAGTCTGAATAAGTCCTACTGGAGAAGCCTCAATAACCCTATGGGTCAGAGCAGAGCGAGTGGGCCTCTTCCAAGGGCTGAGTGGGCAACCAGGTATAGAGAAATCCACCCCCCCTGCCCAAAGGGGACATGTTTCTGGAGCTGCTATGTCAGACCTGTGCCCACCTAAGGGGTGTCATTGTGAAGAGGAAGGACCGTGGGAGGAGGGAAGAGGAGGAGGGAAAGAAGCAGGTGACAAGAGGGAGGGGGAAATGGAGGTGGGAACCTGAGGAGACAGAAAGCATTGTGGAGCTCTACACCTGTGTGTTTGCATCTACGTGTGTCTTCGAATACTTGCGGTACTGTGTGCGTGACAGAAACTTGTGTGTGCACTGGGAAGTTGTGTGCAGTATGTGGGGAGCTATGTCTACATAGAGATGAGGGTGGCATATGTGTGTGCGCAGAGGTCTATTTAAGTACTGTGTGTGTGTGTGTGTGTGTGTGTGTGTGTGTGTGTGTGTGTGTGTGATGCAGCGGGAGGATGTGTGAGAAATTGGAGCTGTGCATGTGTAGTGAGAGAACCGGGTAGAGTCTGTGTGGTGGGGTTTATGGTAGAGGTTTTGTGTTTGCTGTGTACAGGCTGGCTTCCTACACACTGTGAACAAGTCTGGTAAGAACATAGCCCTGTTTCATTTCTTTTGGTTCCTGGATGTGGGCCTCAGGTGGTCCCTACAATCAGCTGATGAGAGCCCCGCTTTGGAAGGCTTCCACAGTCAAACCAAGCACTTCTAGAGGGCCTTTCTTGTTCTTAGTTTTCTCAGGGAGACAGGTGATGAGCTGGGCTCTGAGAGAGGAAACTCAGAGAAGCAAGGACTCAGACACACAAGGAGAGGAAGGGAGGGTGGGTTGGCCGGGTAGGGCATTAGGCCACAGGGCCCTAGTCAGCAAGTAGACGGGGAGGAGGTGTCGGGGCTGAGAGGAGATCAAAGGCCAAGCTGAGAGATAAAGAGAGAAGCTCAAACTAGGAGAGACCGGTGGGAAGTGTGGACTCCAGAGGTGGGGAACCGCAGAGGATCAAAGGCCAGCTAGAGGGAGGAGGGGGGTGTCGGCGGGAGGAGATAGGTGGGAGGGACTCCGGAGGGACCCGGCAGGGACTCGATGGGGGGGAACTGGCGGGCGCTCGGGCGCTCCGAGGCGCGCGGCTCCCCGGGGAGACCACAGACACTTTGCGGAGATGTTACTCCGGAGTTGGAGACGATGATAAATATGATAATTTGTATAAAATCTGAATGGGTCTTGTTTTCAGGGAGAATGCCTCGGATGATGAATGGGCCCGGCTCCCAGATAGATGGCTGATAAAAAGTGTATTGGATTGGCGAGGGAGATTTTAATTCTCATTCGGTACCTGCAGATGCCGCGCCCGCGCCCGCGCCCAGCCTCTTCTCCCTCCCGCCCACGGTGCGGGGCGGCCAGCGGCCCTGCTGGCCTCTGCGGCTCCGGAGGCTCCTGAAATGACTCTAATTACAGAGTTATTAATTTTAAGAGGAGGGTGAGCGGGGGGTTTATGATTATTAATAGAGCATCGGTGCTCAGCGGGCGGGGCAGGCCGTGGGTGAGGGAGGCTCCAGAGTGCGCAGTCGGGCCAGTTGCAAGCCCTGCCAGCTCCGCGAAGGCAGCGGCCAGGCTCCCTTCAGAAGTGGGCTGCAACCCACAGAGTCCCCCAGTAATCACATGCACCTGTCAACCCGTGTCTTCATAGACTTAGTGCAGCAGGTTCCAGCCCTAACCTGCCCACCTGCATAGCTGAACTCTGGGCTCCACACCTGGGAGGTCAACAAGTCTGCCAAAGGCTGGAGCACCCCCTCTCCCATTTCTATTCCCAGCTCCCATCCCCCACACATGTCTAGGAGTGCTCATGACCCAGAGCAGGTCACTGGATGGCATCCTTGAAAGGCCCACGATCAAAACCACAACATCTATGAGGCTCCTATGGAATGCTAGGTAGTTTGCAAGGTGCTTCTAAGAATTGGTTTCTCCAACCATGCCAGCTTCCTGACTCCCAAGATGAAGAAACTTGATCTTAGGAGGGAAGCAGTCTGCTTCAGGGATGCTGTAGTCCGCTCTCTCCTGCAGCACACACTTTCCCTTGGCAGGGAAAGGTGAGGAGGTGGGAGGAGATGCAAGAGAGACAATTTCCCATCTCTAATTTACATCCATCCAGTCAGTCACCTTCATCCCCAGTGTGGGCTCCGAACGATTTGGCACGCTGCCTAACATCCTGTCCATCTTAGGGGAAGCTTTTCAAGACTAGACTTGGAGCTGTAAAGGCAGACCCCTGAGAGGAGTACATAAATGGTTTCTGCTCCGTGGTGCTTGCTCTGTGGGAATATCTTATCTGTTCTACTACAGCGACTGTTTTACAGAACTCCAAGGTCATTTAAGAGAAGGTATTAAGTGTTTTCCAGGAAACGGTTCAATTTCAGTTTTTTTTAAAAAAGGACAACAAACAAACAAACAAACAAGGCCAAAGAGCATTCTCCAGCCTCCTCCCCAAATGTTTATGCCTTTCTTTCCAGCTGGGTGGGTCAGGCCTCCAGAGGCCTGGATGATTCCAAGGCTTCCTCAACTCATGGCTTTCGCCAGCAAGAAGGTGAAGAGCTTCTTCTGGCTTAGAGAAGTGGGCTGTGGTACAATAGCACAACACAATGGCTTCCATAAGGTCACTCCTGTGGATAGTCATGCAGCCCCAGCCTGTTGTGTGATGTGGGCACAAGGGACCCTGCAGAGAAGACAGGCATTTGAGTAGGGTTCTCAGCTGGCCCCGCCCCCTTGTAGCTTCCTCTGAGGAAGTTTCTTTTGGGCAGTTTCCTGAAGCCCTATATGAGCAACCCAGTGATGCCGTGGGGGTGAGGAGAGGGGTAGGATCAAAATAAGCCTAGGACAGTGGTTCTCAACCTGTGGGTCGTGACTCCTTTTGGGTTAAGCAACTCTCTCACAGAGAGAGCCTCAGACCATTAGAAAACACAAATATTTACATCATGATTCATAAAATTGCAGCAAAATTATAGTTATGAAGTAGCAACAAAAATAATGTTATGGTTGAGGGGGCCACTACAACATGAGAAACCGTATTAAAGGGTTGCAGCATTAGGAATGTTGAGAACCCCTAGGCTCTAGTCTTGTCTGTGGCTGGTGTTGAGGATCAGGCCTAAGCAGAGGCTGAGCCCAGCTGCCAAGCTGGACAGAGGATGCCTTACTCCCCACACTGAAGCTTCAGGCCAAGCCCAAAGGCATCCTAGACAGAGGCAGGGCCTGGCTGGGGAAATACACTCCCCAGACCGAGGATACTTTTTGGAGTATGGGTTGAGTGCAGGCTGGATGGCCCTGCAATCTCAAGGCCTGGCTGGCCAGGTTACAGAAGCCAGCTTTGAATTTCCAGGTTTAGGTAACCCCTGGGTAGAGAAGAAGAGTGTGTGTGTGGGGGGGTGAAGGTAAGGAAACAAGAGTACAAGGAAGCTCTTGGGTCTCCCCAAAAGACTTCCAAGGGAAGTGCTCTTAGGCACAGCCCTCTTCCCTCTGACTTTCCCTTGGGAACCGGGCATCTTCAGCACAGCATAAGCTCACAGCTATAGGCTATAGAAGCATGCTCCAGCTGTAGAGCCTGTCTGTGCTGCCCGCCCAGGGTGATGGAGGAAAAGTTACTAAAATTCCTTGTTAGGGTTAGGGTTAGGGTTAGGGTTAGGGTTAGGGGTTAGGGTTAGGGGTTAGGGTTAGGGTTAGGGTTAGGGTTAGGGTTAGGGTTAGGGTTAGGGTTAGGGTTAGGGTTAGGAAACCTCCACACAGTTTCTTCATTTGTAAAACAGGATTGATAATAGTAGGTGGTGGGTTGAGGGAGACGGTCCCAGTGGATCAAGCCCTTTCTGCTAAAGCACGGAGGCTGTGGGTTGGGTCCCCAGAACCCACATGAAAGCCAGCTGGCATGGATGCCATCTGTCATGCTAGCACTCAGGAAGCAGGGACCTGAGGCAAACTGGCTAGCTAGGTTAGCTTGAACTGGTGAGCTCCAGGTTCATGGAGAGACCCCGCGTCAAAGTAGAGTATAAGAGGAGGACAGTCTATATTAACATCTGGTCTCCACATGCATACACATGTGCCCACACATTAAAGCATGCATATATACACATATGAAACAGAGAGAGAGAATAGTAGGTGAAGATGAACTGAAACATCTCCTGTAAAGCACTCAGGCAGTGTGTGGCGTGCAGTGACCCCTTGGGCATCTTAGTTGTCTTTGTTGTCCATTGTCTCTCACCTTGCCGCTCTAGGCCTACCCTCTGGATCGACCGCTTCTCCCTAGTCCGGCTGTATTCACCATCCTTTGTGCTTCTGATGCCCTGTCCTGTGCTCGGCACAAAGAAGTCAGAGGCCTGGTATGGTGGCACATACCTATAATCCCAGCTACTTGGAAGCTGAGACAGGAGGGTCTCTAGTTTGACACCAGACTGAGCAACTAAGCAAAGCAGTGAGACCTTATCTAAAAAGAAAGAAAGAAAGAAAGAAAGAAAGAAAGAAAGAAAGAAAGAAAGAAAAGAAAAGTCTGTGTCTGGGTTGGGTTGGAAATGAGCTAATATGTGCCAAGGCTCTGTGGGTTAGATGACAGAGCAGGTATGTTTCTTATCTGACTGCTGCCTCCACTTCCCACTCTTGATGCTGCCTTCTCTGATGTTTAGGATTAGTGACGAGCCCTCCTCTGCACTAACATGCCCTGCTCAGTGAGGCTGCCTCCCAAAGGTGCATGGCAGTGCAAGGGAGAGTGGTGAAAGGCACGGGGAGGAACCAGAGTTGACATTAAAGTCCTAGATGGCTGGTGAGATGGCTCAGCAGCTCAAGGCGGCTGCCGCCAAGCCTATGACCCAAGTTTAAGTCCTGGGGCCGACATAGTGGGCTGGGAGAGCAGACTCCCACAGGTTACCCTCTGACCTTCACACACGCTGTGGCATGCACATGCTCCTCATACACACACTAAATAAAGTTTAATAAGATGCCTAAGTGGACCTTTACTTAGCATCTCACCAAAGAACACATGCCCCAAAACACACCTAGAAGATAGGGGCTTCTTACTTCTGCCTGTCCACCTGACATCCCCAGCCCCCCAGTCTTGTTTGCCTTGAGATTTTGTCTTTTCTGGGCAAGACTACATACCTTGCTTCTGCTGATCTCTCTCACTCCCACTATTGGCCTCCCCACTGCCCCCGTCCCAATCAAACCTTGTTGCTCCCTTGTCTAAAATCCCTCAGTGGCATCCGGTGGCCTATAAGGGAAAATCAGAACTTAGGGAAGTGTTGTTCCTTTCCCCACCTTCCTGCCCTTACCTCTGCCCCTCCCCTTACATGGCTTCCTAGTTTGTTTGTTTTTTTTTCAGTTCCCCAACTGGGTAGGCTGTTAACTCTCCCTAGGCTTTTTCTCTCCATACTCTGCAGGCCCAGGTGACGTCTCCATTTAGGGTACAATTAGTTATCTTTTTCCCTCGCTGTAGGAGACTGACCTGAAGGCCTCACAGACACTAGGCAGGCCATGTCTCAGGGAGTCAGACCCCCAGCTTTTCTGGCCTCATGTTTTTCCAAATTTTGACACAGGGTCTCGGTAAACTGCCAAGGCTGGCCTTGAACTTGCTCTGAATCCAGACAGACCTTGAACTCTGTCTTCCAGCTTCAACCTCAAGAGTAGCTGGCATGAGGCTGTACTGATGGTTCAGTAGTTAAAAACACTTGCTGCCCTTGTAGAGGACCCAGGTTTAGTTTCCACACGATCGCTCACGACTGCCTGTAACTACAGTTCCAACAGATCTGAGTTCCCTTCTAACCTCTCTGCACTCCTGCACGCATGTATTACACACACACACACACACACACACACACTTAAATTTAAAAGTTTTAAACAGTAGCTAGGATGGCAGGCCTGCAGCAACAGGCTTGGCTCAACTATAATCTTGCAAGGTGCCATGCCCCTGATCAAGTGTTCTCAGACACCAACTTCCACTTCCCTGTATTCCAATCACCTTGAAAACACGCACCCACCATCAACCCCAGACAGGCAGCATCTTATTATGTAGCCAGGACTCCTCTGCAACTCCATATTTAGACCAGACCAGGTTGAACTACGGGAACTCAAAGCTCATCCTGCTCCGGCCTCCTGTGAGCTGGGAACAAAGGCATGCGCCAACAAGCCTAGCTGAGAGCCCCCATCATGACATGGCCAGAGTTATTCTTTGCCAACAGGAAAATGTCATCCTTGAAGGGGACCAGTGTGAGGTTTACACCTGTGGCTACAGGGTGCAGCACAGTGCAGACCTAGGTTTGCTAAGGGATGTCCTGCATCGTGGTATTTTCCCAGCTCAGTGTTGCTCCCTTTTCTCCTCATTTAAAAGCCCTCAGGTTTGAGCGCCAGTTAAATGCCATGTGCCCCTCCGCATGTAGGAAGTGACTAAGCCGCCCATCTGCTTCCTGGAGGACTATTTTTCTTCTCCTACATCAGCTCAGAGGGAAGGCCAGACTGAGTGGTGGGGTGGGCTGGACCCCACTGACCCAGAGGCTCTAAGGATGGAAATTTTCCTGAGCATTTGTCATCCAGTGGCCGCCAGGCCAGAGGCGATGACTTCCTCTCCTTACTTTGGGTCACACTGGCAAAGAGAGGCCCTTAGCAACTCTGCTGCAGCCCTCAGTCTTCAAAGAATTCAGGCACTCTGAGACTGCCAAAGCAAGGGGCTTGCAATGGCGAGGCCAGAAAGGGGGGACAGGAGGGGCGAGGAGGGGGGAGCTCCCACCTCTATCCTGCAGAGTCCTCATCAGGCATTCCGTAGTGCCCTTAGACCTTCCCTTTCCTCTTTCCCTTTCCCCCCTACTTTTCCTTCTTCTCCCTTCCACTACCTACTACATTTTTCTTTCCCTTCACCCCTCTTACCCTCTGGTCTAGGCAGCCAGCGCTGGCCCAAGCACTCCAAAGCAAGTGAAATCTGTACAGGGCTTTTCACTAATCCCAAGGAGCAGGCCGAGGAAATGCGCCCTCCACTGGTGCTGGGTCGCGGTTCTCTGCCGTAGCTTTTTTCCCCCCCTCTCTCACAGCTGTGGCCTGTGCCTCTTGCCTGAGCGCTCCAGATCCACAGGGGACTTCTCCAAGGGCCTGCTGATGAGAGCGGTAGATCCAAGCTGTGAGGAGGCAGAGGGTCTGAGCTAAAGGTCCTCTGCCCACACCCAGTCCCGGACCTATTTCAGGTGCGGCCAAAAGTCCTGGACAGCCAATAGAACTCCTAAAAAGAACCCTGTGACAAGTATACAGATCTTCCTCATTTGCCATGCACTCAGAATGTCATTTTACACACACACACACACACACACACACACACACACACACACACACACGTGGTCAAACCCTGGGACGTCTCCTTTAGCTCCAGTTCTGCGTGGAACCCCGGCCTAGAACCCTAGGGCATATCCTGAACTCTCTCTGCAGCCTCCACGGCCTGTGGCCACTGCTCCAACCCTGGTGGCCACGTGGCACCCATTTACTGCCAAGATTAGCAGTAAAGTACTTGCTCTTTTTTTCTTTTGTTTCTTTTCCTTCTTCCTTTCCCTCCTCCTAGTGCTTCTTTTCTTCATTTCTCTCCCCACTTTCCCTTACTTTCTATTCGCTTTTCTGTCTCTCTGCTTCTCTTCTGTCGTTTGTCATTATTTTCTTATTCTGTTTCGGCCTCTTCCCTCCTTCTGAGTCCCTCTGTTTCTTTGGACTCTTCCAGGATCTCTCCCTATCCCTGGATGAAGGTTGCACGGTTTTTCGGCGTTATCTTCCTGGCTCCTCGGTCCTTTTCTCACTTTTTCCGTTCTCCTAGCACCCTCACCCCACCCCACCCCCACCCCCGCCGCTGGTCTGGCCGGCTTGAGTCCGGCTCCCCGCCGCCACGGTGATTTATTCGCCTCACTCGGCGGAATCAGGTGCTGAACCGAGGCCCGAAACGAGGGAACAGCTTTCTCCCAGGAAGGGTTTTGTGAACTAAACGATGCTAATTACGGGGTGCGAGGACGCGACGCGACGCCAGAGGAAGGGAGGCGAGCCGGGCCAAGATGGGCCAGCTTGGGGAAGGGCGCAGGCTGCTGGCCTCCCCGGGCGCCTTCCAGGAGCCTCCCTTATGCCTCTTGCCCAGGCTTCACCCTTCCCTGGGAACTTTCCTGTCTGAGTTAACTATTAACTGTTGGCGAGAGGCAATTTTCTTCGGAATTTCAGCGATTTCCTTTTCGCCGTGGAAGCAGATTAACATGCAAACCGGGAGGCGATCGGCTTGAGTCTGCGCGGCGAGGATGACTCTGTCCCTCCAAACTGTCCCGCCGCCGGACAGCGGAAAACTACAGCCTCGGCCCCCCACGCCTGCTTGAGCAGGGGCCGTGACCCAGCCAGTGCCCGCAGAGAAGGTGGAAAAAGCCCAGCGCTTGTGCTGGAGCGAAGTTGAGGTGGGGAGAGATTTAACCCAGATTTAGCCGGGGACCTCAGCCATCCGCATGTACAGTCATATCAGGAACCCAGAGACAACACAGCCAGATTCCGGGCCCCAAATCTTGCTTGCTGGAATGTTCGGAAGATACAGCCGAACTCAGGGAGAGGACCGCTCAGGCCCGCAGACCCGAGGAACTCACTTCCCCGCTCTTTGTCACTGCCAGCACCCCAAAGTGCACAGCCTGCTCAGGCTTTAGACCGAAGCAACTTTGTTGAACTCCTTGCCCGTGCCCCCCTCCACCCTGCCAGCCCCCTTTCCTTTCTTGTCTGGCCTGCTTTTTCCTGAAGCAGGGAAAGAAAAGGTTATCACCCTCAAATCCTGGGAGTTAGGACCCCGTCTGGCTGACACATTAGCCTCTGGCCTCCTGCCAGGCTGCTAGACACGGGAGCAGTCTTCGCCGCCAGAAGCACCGGTGACTGGAGGGGCCAGGCTTACCTAGGCTCCTGCTGCTGTTCCTAGGGCTGCCCTTGTTTGACTCTCCTAGGACACTCGGGACTTACCCTAGCCATAGTTGGGTAGTGCTGGCATTGGACTGCCAGCCCCTTACACAGCAGTCCCCTAGCTTATCCCCCCCCCCCCGCCCCCGCCCGCCTCTGCCCCGCCCTAGCCTTGCGCCAGTCTTTTCCTGCTGCCAGGTTCTCTCAGCCTCTGGTGGGCTGCCTCTGTCTCTCTCTGTCTCTCTCGATGTGTGTCTGTGTCTCTGTCTCTCTTGTTTGTTTCGAGGCGCAGGCACTGATTGCGCCTTATGAAGTTCTAACTGGTTTTGTGTCAGGAAGATCTTTCTCGCTGCTACCCAGCCTGGCGTGACGGATTAAACATCAACTAGTTAAATAAAAATTAATATCAACTGCCTCCTAACTTCTAATGTCATGTTGTTTATAACTAATGAACTGATTAGGGGATAAACACATCACGGAGACATTCGGCTTTCCTGCCTCAGCTCCATCGATGCCTGTGCCCACTCCAATGCTGTCAGTTGCCAGGCCAGGAAAAAGGGGGGTGGCTGGGGGGTAGGGCAGGTTGCCTAGACTGGGAGTCCCTGGGGGCTTGCTCCTCTGCTGGCCTTGATCTTTCTCTCTTTCCTTCTCTTTCTCTTTTGTAGGTTTCCCTTTCTCTGCCTCTACCCCATTTCCTACTCTTTGCCTTTCTTTCTCTCTCTTCCTTCCTCTCTGCTGTCTTTCCTCCCTTCCCGTCGTTCCACCGTCAGTTCCTGTTCGTTCCCTGTCCCTGATGTCTGATCTCTCTCCCTCTCTTTCTGCCCCCCCCACACACACACACAGTCTACGCTTCCTTTCTCCCCTATTCTGTCATAACTCAGCCTTTCCCCTCTCCTTTCTTTCTTCCACCCTGGCCAGCCCAGAGTATTACGATGACCAAAGTGCTTGTAACTGGGCTTTTGCCCTGAATCAAAGTAAGACACAGCCTTTCCCCTAAAACTTAGAAACACGCACAAGCTTGTACACACACACACACACACACACACACACACACACACCTATTTAAAGTGGAGAAAAAGTCTTTTCTCCTCTTCCATTTGAAAGGGAAGCAGGATAATAGAAAAATCCTTAAAATTTGTACCTTTCATCTTGTCCCTAAAGCAATTATCATAAGTTCTACTACTAAAGTTAATTTCACAGTGGGGGAGGGGAGCGGGACTGCTCTGACATCTTTCCATCTTTTCTCTGGGGCTTCAGATCTCTCACTAGCTGATTTCAACCTGACATAGGTAGCCTCCTCTTAGGAGGCCTGTTTCCTAAAGATGCTTAAACCCAATCACAGTTGTCATTATGACAACAGTAAGGCAGGGAGGCAAGCAATCACAGACCCAGCCATGGTGATTTTTTTTCCTCCCTAAGAAGCCACAACGTTTAAACTTGGTTTGCCCTGGACCTCAGGGTCTGACAAGACAATAACAACAGAAAAAGCTTTTTAAAACCAATTTAGCACACGTGAAAATGTAATTCTAATGAAGAATCAATAGGCTGGCGGATCATTTTTCCTGCAACTCCTTGGAGATCCTGAAAGAGACTTTCAATCAATGGGGCCAGGGATAAGCAAAAGGGCCCAAGAGACAGTGTGGCACAGGAGTGAGAGCTGATGGACAAAGACAGGACCTGATGGAGGAGCCTAGCAGGGGCTGGAGGACAGGGTACCTGTGACTGGCATCAGTTTATAGGTGTCTGGAGGAAGAGCAGCAGAGGCAAAAGCTAAGAAGCCTTTATGCTTCTCAGGCCCCTTCCATTTATGCCCACAAGCTACTTTGCAAAGTGGCCTCTTCTGCCATCTCTAGGGCCTGACCCTGGCACTGCCCAAACCTTGCATCCTGCCTTTAGGCACTGGATCCTGGCACAAGTGCCTCGCTGTCTCAGGAACAGGAAAGTTTGATGTGTGACCTCAGTTCAAAAGCTCCCATTCCCCAGTGAGTGCTTCCCTGCCTGCACTTCTCAGAGACTGGGTCACAACTCCTGGTTCTAGTAGGAACAAGACTATTTGGTGTAAGTGTGGTGGAGCTTCATAATTATCTAAGCACCAAGCACCAAGAGCTGGGAAGTAAAGGTCTGATTCCACAAGATGAAACCCATGTGTTCCAGTAGATACTTTCAATTCTAGCATAGGAGGGCAGAGGCAGGGGAATCTCTGAGGTCTGAAGTTCAAGACCACCCTAGTCTACATAATGAAGTCTAAGCTAACCAGAGCTTATAATGAGATCTGTTGCAAACAAGAGAAACAAAGAAACAAACTATCACTGTCACCAGTTACAACCATGTGTGTGTAGCATACTCAGTGAGTAACTAAGTAACAGCACTTAACACCTTACCTCTCAGCACTTGAATTTGACCCAGAGAGACACCATGGAAGGAGAATGAACCAACTGCTATCCATGTTATCCTCTGGCTTTCCCACAATCGTCTTTGTGTGAGTGTGCATTCCAATCTTACATGCACACGAACACACACACAAAGTGAAAAAAAAGCATTTTTTGAAGGTGTGTGACTGGGTGCAGTTCTAGGTGACAATGAGAAGCTAGTTACAAGTCATCATCTCATGTGCATCAACAGGGTAAACACAGAGTAGCTGTGTGTGTGACTACAGTTTAATTGTGCACACTGCTCTCCTGTTCAGGTCCATGGCAATATTTCTCTGTATATAACAAGAAAACACATTTTTAGATAAGGTCTCAGTATGTATCCCTGGCTGGCCTGAAACTTGCTATGCAGACCACAGACCAGTCTTGAACTCACAGAGACTTGTCTTCCTCTGCTGGGCACCATGATGGCCAATGGAATCCTTTTTTTCCCCTTAAGTTTTTATGCATTTGTGTTGGGAGTTTTGTGTTGGAGGATGGTGAGGATGAGGATGAGGATGAGGAGAACAACAACCAATGAAGCAAGACATGCTGGTAAGCCAAGCCTGGGGACCACCTAGATGAGCAATGCCTGAATTCAGTATCCAGTACTATTCGAAAAGAAAAAGTCAGTTAGGTGATAATTTGTCCAGAACGCCATTCCTGTAGGAAGGTGTAGGCTGCTGTGGCTCCTTGGGCCTCTCCAGCTTCCAGTTTCTAGGATGAACTCAGTGGAGGGGTCGGGGTGGGGTTCCAGGAGTCACCTCCAAGTTGGACCTGAGTCCCAACTCTTGCCTCCCCTACCCTCTCCTGTGTGTGTGTGTGTGTGTGTGTGTGTGTGTGTGGTGTGTGAGTGAGTGTGTGTGGGTTAAAACACCATAACCTCCACTAGCACACAGGGCTTATCGAGTGCTATCTTGGACAGCAGCTTTGAGAGAGAGAGAGAGAGAGAGAGAGAGAGAGAGAGAGAGAGAGAGAGAGAGTCACAGGGCAAGCAATATAAAACAGAATAAACAAGGAAAGAGAGCACAGGGAGGAAACATCAGTGCTCATGAGGGGCACATGCGTGTGTTTTTAAAAGAAGTGGAGGCACAAGCGGGTTCATATAAGAAAAATGTGTTGTGAGAGATTTACAGAATTTATGATCAAAGTTGGAGAGATGTAAATTCCAGTTTGAGAGGGTATGATGTAGGACTAGGGCAAACAGGCCTTTGATCATGCATGAAAGCACCACTGTGGTTACAGAGGGTGTGAGTCTGAAGGCCCAAGAAACTTGGGGCACAGGGAAGGGGGTCAGAATTCTGAAGAAGGGCTGAGTTCACGTAGGTGCAGAATAGGGAAGGGGTGGGCCCTTCCTTCTTCCCCTATCACGTCAAGGACATCAGGACCTTTCCCTCTTATCCTAAGTTGTTGTTTGTTGAGAAAAAAAAAAAAAAAAAAAAAAAAGGAAAGAATCCAGAGCAGAGAGCAGCGCCAGGATGAACGTATTAGGGATGGGAATGACTGTGTGCTCAGAAAAGATCGGGGTGCATTTGTGGACACATTAGAAGCTAAGCTGAGAGTCCATGGCAGGCGCTGGAACCTGACGGGGTGAATTCCGGAAGTCTTGGGGAAGGGGAATCGCATAAAGTTGGGGGGAAGGCAAGGGCCTGAGCGCCGCGGTTGTAATCTGAAGGGGGGGCGTGTGGCCCTGAAGATGAGGGGGTGGGGTAAGAGGGTGTGCCGGAGTCTAGACCCAGGGTTTGGTCTTTGGGTACCTATGAGCAGCGAGGGTGTGGGTGTCGGCTTGCCTACAGGGCTGGGGGCCTCGGCGAGTGTGTGCGCCTGTGCGTGGCCCGGAGAGCCCGCAGCTGCTCGCCCGGTGGCTGTGCTCGGCGGCCGGGTGTGTGAGCGCGGGCGCGGGCACGATCTGAGCGCACAGCCCTCCCAGGCGGCCGGCAGCCGCGGTTATCTGAGCCGCTCCGTCGCGGGTGGCTGCTCCCGGATCTCCCTGCTGCGACAGCCAAAGCGAGACCGACTGTGGGGCGGCGGAGGAGCCGGGAAGCCTAGACCCAGGCCGGGGGAGCAGCGAGCAGAGCATGGAACAGTGTGCAGGTCGAGCAGGTAAGACTCAGGACTCGCCAGCGCGGGAACCAATGGTGGGAGTGAGGGCATGGGGGTGGGGAGGGGGCACTAGATCCGTGGGGACGGACGGGGGCTGTGTAGCTGAGGGCGTGTTTCACTCCTTCCTTCCCGGGTATGGTCCCCAGCGGCGACTGTGAGGGCTGGGAAAAAAAGAGGTTCTGTGGACGTTCCTCTTTGGGGCCTCTTAAGCCTTTTCTCCTCGTGACCTCTAAATCTTCTGTTGAAAACTTTCCACCCAGGAAACGCGAGTTTTATAACTTCTTCTTGCAGAACTTGGCTTTTCCTTTTTACCGAGTGCTTAGGATTTGATCATTCTGATTTATCTCTGGGCATAAATATTTTACACAACTTTCCTCAAGTTGGAAACGTTGGGCAGGCTTTAGTTTTCAGCGGTGGAAATGAATATATATATATATATATATATATATATATATATATATATATATATATATATGAAATGTATGTATACCGTGTGCGCATGGGTATAGGTTTTGAGTATTTGGTTACAAGTACTAATGTAGATGGTCAACCATACACAAACCTCTCCACTTATACCAGGGAGGCCTAGGGGACCGATGGCAGGCGCCAGGGGACCAGGATGGGGAGGAGAACCTGAAACTATCCAAAGAGCTGTTGGGGAGCTCTCCTTTATTTCCACCGCCCCCCCTTCTCCTGACCTGCCAGCTCAGCTGTGACTGCCCCATTAGGAGTCCTGGTGTGGTGCAAGGGTGGGAGGCCAAGTGCCCAAGCTGAGGCTGGTGGTAAGTGAGAGGACTGGATCAAGTTTCCAGAGTTTTCCAAATACTTCTGTCGAGGTCACGGCCTTTTTTCTTCACTCCTCACCTATCCAAATCTCGTTTCTGTCCACCCCATGGCACCAGCTCAAGTTCAGGTGCTCCTGTCCCCAATCTTCTCAAGGGCCTTGTCCCCATGGGAGAACCTGAGCCCCTATGAGTGTCAACTGTGGCCTCTTGGGTTTTTAGGGCTCCAGGAAGACCCCCCCCCCAACTCCAGAGGTTTAAGTAGGGAGATCAATAGCAAACAGTTGTAATGATCTAATTAATTATGGCAAAATTAAAAGCGAGTAGAAAATCAATCTCTGATGGTGTTGAAGATGGAATTCAATTGAGGGCCCATCTGTGCACCCCCTCGACCGTATAAATATGCAGCCCAAGGACAGACCTAATGGCTGAGTCTTCCTGGGAACCTCTCTCCCCCTTCCTCCCTTGCTTTCTTACACAGGGTTCCTCCACCTTACCTTATTTGAATCTACACTGCCTCTTGCCCCTGCGGCGCTGCCCAGCCTCCCTTCAGCTCAGGTCCCAACACTTCCGTCCTCTCTCTCAGCAGGCGCCTCTCCCTGCCTTGCAGACCGAAGGTGCCTAGGCTGGGTTCCCAGTCCCAACAAGTAGCCAGTGGCAAGCCTCCTGCTTAGCACTCCAGGAAGGAAAAGACAGAGCACTGAGTCACCTCCGTGATCTGTCCCAGTCACCTGGGAGGTGGGGGGGGGGACACGCAGTGGAAACCAGGCACTTCACACTTGTCGAGGAGCACCCCGTGGGGAAGGCAAGTGGCTACAGCTCAGGCTTGCTGCCCTGCTTTCCTTTCCTGGAGCCAGGCTGACACTCCAGATAGGCACAGTTTGTACAGGGTAGGAAGAAGCTGCCAAGCCAGGCAGTAGGCAGCTTTTTTTTTTTAAAGAGGGAAAATGGCTATTTTTTTCTTTCAAGCTACCCCCATCCCGTCAAGCCAAGCCTAAGTCCTCTCCCTCCCAGCTGCATTATTTTTCCTGCTTCCGCTCTTCCCGATCTTCTGCCTCCACACTCTCCACCCAAGGCTTGTCCCATTGCTTCACAGCTCCCTCAGTGTTCTGTGCCCCCCCCCCCATGGACTTCTTGGTTCCAATATGACTGTTCAAAATGACAATGACAATGCCAGCAAGCAAATGTGCCTGCCGGCAGTGGGAGTGCGAGCGCTGCAGCCGGGTTTACGCGAGATGCGGGATTTATTTAGTTTCCCTGGCCTGAATCTGAGCAATGACAACAAACATGGAAATGGTAAAGAAAGGAAGAAGGGGAGTGAACTGGCAGTCAGGTCATTGTGATCTTGAGCACCAAAAAAAATATAAAAACAAGAGGTGTGGATCCTCCCTCTTTCTCTGCCGGGTTCCAATCCCCAGACAGCTTTCTGGCTCCCTATAGGTGATCTTCTGCCTTTGCCTCATGCTGCCCAGAGTGAACTCCCAGATTCCCTCTAAATTCCCAGGTTTTTGTTGCTGTTGCCCCCCTCAGAAATCGCCTCATTCTCGCTGATCCATACACTGGGTCTTCAGAGCCTGGGGGGAAGACACAGCCTGACACCTCCCTTCTCTTTGCCGGGCCTCCTCACCCCGTTATTAATTGCTGTGTTGACCTGTAAGATTGATTGACAGCCCTGCTGGAAGAGGCTGGGAGGCCTTGGCCTCTGAGCAGCCTGGGCTGGGGGCTCGGTGAGGAGGGGGAGGCGCTGGAGGTCCTAAGCTTTTACTTCAGGCCAGCAAGGAACACAGCTGTTTGCCTAAAACTCCCTGCGCCACTGCTCAAAAAAGCCTTACAGCACTCAAACACGTTTAGCCGAACACTCACCAAGAGGTATTCTGCCTCTAAGGAGACACACTAGATATTCCCCCAACTGATTTAGACATTGGAAGGGTTTTTCTCCCTTCGTTAACCAGTTTCATCAATGCATTCGTTAACCCGCCGATCTAGAGATCATTTGGGGATCGGAGACATGGCGGGAGAACCTGAGTCTGAGTTCCTTTCTATCTGAGATTCACTTTGCACTGCTTTTTCTTTCTAGGGACAGTGACAGAAATTTAAGAGATAATCCTGGATACAGATGACCCCTAAAGTCTCAAACCAAATCATCCCCTCTCTGGTGAAACAAGGGACCTTGTCCTGGCCCGTCAAAAAAAAAAAAAAATATATATATATATATATATATATATATATATATATATATATATATATATATATATGTAGTTTTCAGGCCTTCTGCTTCAGCGAAGTTGGAGGAGATAGATGCCCTGCCCTCTGAAGAAAACAGTGGGCGGAGGCTTGTAGTCCCAAAAGCAGAAATCTAACCCCTAGTGGGAACCTCCCTCCCCATCTTTTCCCAGCTCAAGCGGTAACCTGCAGGCAAGTACACTTACAAGGCCACTTGGCCACTGTAGCTACTCAGGAGTAGACCCCCATTCCTTACTCCAGGCCGCTGGACGTCAGGCCAAGATCCCCCCCGCCCCCACTTGGGGGAAGGGCGCCTTGACTCTAAGCTAGGCTTGGTGGAAGAGGCAGGCGTGCTCAAACCTTGGTTTGTCCCCAAGAGACCCCTTTCCTTGGGCCTCTCCCCCAACTCAGCCTGCCCTTCTTGCCCCTGTGTCCCCTCTCCCCTCCTCTCCCGTCCCCTTTGTTTCCAGCCACCTCGCAGCCCTTCCCCCCTTGCCTTGGCGGCGGTGCCCCCAAGGCTTCCCTTGCCTCTATGGCGGGTTTCAGTCTGCCTTACCGGCTCCCAGCTCAGGCGCGCTCCGCCTGCTCCTCACATCCACACAGCTGCTGCAAGAGGAGGAAGGGAGGGCGGCGCGCCAACGGATCCCAGACAGCAGATTTGGTGCCTGCTCGCAACTCCCGGGAAACTCTGCACTGGCGCTCCCGCCCCTCTCCAACTATTCCTCAGCGCCACCGGGCCAAGAGCCCTCGTTCTGTTCGCCACTTCCTTTCCCGACGTGTTGGCCCTGGCTACTTAGCCACCCCTAGCATCCCGCATCGGGAGTTGCCCAGCACTCAGTTGCCTTTCAGCTACCTCCTGTCCCCTCCCTCTGCAGTCCGTGTAGTAGCTGTGGCAGTGGCGAGTGGCTCTGGGAACATCCTGGATCCGCCAGCACAGTCTCCCTCCACCACAGCCCGTTGAGCCGCGGGCTCCAGCAGGCTAAGAGGGTTAATCATTACTTCCCCATCAACACTCAGCCACCCTTGGACTCTCTCTCACCCAGGCTCTAAGGAGGAGGAGGTAGCTGGCCCAGTGGAGACCCGCTTTGCCCAGCTAGCCTTAGCAGGCCTTCAAGGGACTGGTCTCTTTTCGGTGGTCTCAGGTCCCTTTTTGAGTCTCCTTTTTTCCCCCACTTCTCCCTCCCTCTGCCTCCTCTTAGGCTCTGCCCACCGTCTCAACTCTATTTGGTCTTTGGCAAGTTGACTGCAGGTTCTGGGAAGGACCAACTCTCTTTGTCTGGAACCGGACAGAACGGGATTTCCTTCCCTAGTCTCTGCCAAAGCTTTTGGCGGAGTGGCCCAAAGGGGACCCGTGCCTCCGGTCACAATTGACCCGATTGTTGGGGATGTGGGTGAGAAATTTAACTGATCTAGCGGTGACAGTAGACTAGGAGGGGCGTGCATGAAGTGTGGGGGTGGGGGAGTGGCAAAAGAGGTGCTGCGAAACCTGGAAGGCTGTGGTGTAGCCCAAAGGAAAGGGGCGGGAGTCTGAAAAGAAGGAACCGAGAAGGAAGCCGCCTGAGGGTGTAGGGGTAGGTAGGGCGGGGAGCAACGCCCCCTGTTCTGCCAGCCTACAAGCTCAGATACCCCCCTTCCCTCTTTGTGTGTGTCAGGTGTTCAGGAAGCTGAGCAACTATTCCTTCGTCTACTATAGAAATGTATGTTTTCCAGAGTGTCCTTTTGTGGGCTCCATAGTCCACAAAATTGTCCCCATTTTACAGGCGAGAAAACTGGAGTCTAAAGAAGCAAAGAGACTATGCAGGCAGAGGCAGCTTCTCCTTCCTGTAGGCTGTAGGGTAAATGGTCCCTTTTAGCAGCCCTCCGTGAGTGCCTGGGGCTAGTACAGGTGATTTTTCAGGTCTGAGCCATAGGTCAGGTTACGAGGTCTGATTATCCGGATCTCCTTCGTTCTTTCCCCCAACCAGCTTTTCTTCTTTGGTCAGAGTCCTCCACACCTACCCCGTGGGCCTGCTGGCCATGTTTGGATTATTTTTTTCACACTCCTCCCGCCACCAGTTCAATGGTCACAGGCAGCCACCTGGCTGACCCGTGCCAGTGCGAGGCCCCTTTGGTGGCCAAGTGGCTTGTATTGTCATTGCTCCTCAAAGGGGCTGTGAAGGGCCGGAGAGGTGGCTGGATCCTCTTAGGAAGGGAAGCCGGGTTAAAGGGAGGAGGGGCCATGCAGGATAAAGGCCCAGCACGTGCGCGCAGGGCCTCTAAAGCACCAACAGACCAGGCAGGCGGGGCCAGCTGGCAGTTAGAACCCCCGAGATTCTTGTGGGGTGTCCAAATATTGGGAACAAAGGCGGGAAAAGAAGAGGGAGAGCAGGAGGGAGGGAGGGAGCAAGGGAGAGAACGAGGAAGCAGAAATTAGGGGGTCTTAGATGAAAAAAAAAAGTAGCTTTAGGGAGAATGTGCTGTGGAGTGTGAAATTGCAGCCCATGGTGCTCCATATTGTACCAGAAGCTCTTCCAAAAAAAAAAAAAAAGCCTCCAATGTGACCAGAAAGCCGGCTAGGCATGGGGAGGGGGAGGGGTGGGGGTGGCGGGAGCCGGTCAGGCGGGGCAGGAGAGAGGCGTTCACCCATTGCCAGGGCCCTGGATGCCTAGGGTACGCCCTCTAAGGGCCCACTCCGAGGGGAAGTGGGCAGCGGGTGAGAACCCAGAGTTTGATTGTTAAGAACTTTTTTCTTTTCTTTTTGTTGGTGGAGTTGGTGAGTTCCAAACGGAATAATCCAGAAGAGATGCTGGGCTGCCTAGTAGCTGCTCAACCTTCGCTACCTCCCTTATTCGATCCTGCTTTCCTTTACTTCGGACTAATTTTTTTGTCCCTTCATTCTAAACACCCCCCCCCAACTTTAATGCATTTAATTTGGTCTGCGCTGTGGGGAGCATTTCCTGGGGAGCAACGCTTAATTTCGGAATTTCTAATCCCCTCCTTCGGAGCTCAGGCCCTCGCTCCCCTCGCTACTCCCCGGGAGGTAGAAAGAAAGACAAGCCGGGGCCACGGGGGAGGGGCACGGCTGGGATGCTCCACTACAGTCGCGGGGCGGGAGGGGTGCGGGGGGGGAGGGAAGGACTCTTGCCAGGTCCTCTGTGGTACAGCCACCTTCTAGAACTGCTCAAGACCCGGTGGGCCCAAGAGAGACAGCCAGGTCACGCCCCAGCAAAAGAGTTTTAAAAAGAAGCCGGGCAAGCGGGGATAGCCAACAGGATTGCCACTTGCACTTTACTCTTATGCATAATCTGCCCAGAGACCGCACTGAAAGCTGGGGTATAAATCACACAAGGCTTGGGGCACCTTTGCATAAGTACATACATGAGGGCTTTCACATCATGACCACAGCCTCCCGCACACCTAACACTCACGCAGAACTGGCTGGCCCCAGCAGAGAACCAGCTAGCCAGTCCGAAAGGGAGGAGGTAGGAGAGGGGCCGCCAGGCGCCAAGCGAGCACTGCGGAGACGGGAGCTGAGAAGGAGAAGGGGGCTGAGACCCACAAGGAAGATTTATTGGGCAGATCAGATGCACAGAGGCGGCTAATGAAGCAAATCCCGAGATGGGTATCAGAGCAACTCCCCAAAAGTTTATTTGCCTTTAAATTTCCGCAGGGAGGCGGGCGCCTTGTTTGAAGTGTAAATGCCCCTAGGTTGGAGGGGGTGGTGGTGGAAGGGCTGCTTTGAAAACACTGGAGAGAAAAGGTTCATTTAGAGTCAGACGAGAGAAAAGCAACGAAGCCTGACAGGTCGGAGCCCGGGTTGTGTTTGGGGTTGGGTTGTTTTCTTTCTTTTTCTTTCCTCCCTTTCCTCTTCCTTCTTTCTTTCTCCTTCCTTTTTCTACTCTTTTCCTTTCTGTTAGGGCCCATAGAAAAAGAAAAAGAACAGGAAAGGGGGAGTCAAAGGGAGAGGCCATGGAGGAGGGACATCAGCAGGTCAGTCCTTCATCCCAAAGTCCAAATAGAAAGCTGTGCAGAGGCTAACGGGGCCTCCAAAGCAGCAGGGTGGGTTGCCTTTGCAGGATCTAGACCCAGATGCCAGCTGGGAAGCTGTGACAGAGGCTGTGGGAGGGTGACTGTCCCAGGAGCAAGGGCAGGGAGGGTGTGCTATTGCTTTCTGGGACTATCTGAAAATTGAACTGTCATTACCACTCTTTTCCTAAGAGGGTGCACGTGAAGGGAACTTGTGTGAGTGCAACTTCAAACATGCTTTACGAATTGTTAGTTCTCTTTACAAAACATTAAGATCGACCCTCACCCCCACCCCACCCCCCACCCCATGTGAAAATGCCCGTTGTCTATGTTGTTCACACCTCATAGTATGTGAAACACAAAAATACACTGAGTTCTAGAGAAGACTGGATCCCTGTGTGGAGCAAGGGATTCCCTTGGTTTCTGTTTCCAAAACAGACTTACCAAGACTCAACTTATTACGTACGCCCAACATTTGGAGACCTGGGCAAGGGTTCCTTTATGAGTTTCTCTCCGTAGGAACCTTTAGAATGCTCCCTACCTCCAATTCTGGGCTGATTACTTTCTCAAAGGGAGCTAAGGCTATGCCAGTTACTACCACCCGGGAAGTCGGCCCTCAGCCTAGGAGCGGACTCCCCTTAGGCCAGAACTCTGTTTTCCTTTTCTCTTCCTCTACACGAAGTTAGTGCGTTTTCTTGGGGGCTGTGAAGCCAAAGCAAACCCGGGAGCGCCATCTGCAGGACCTGAGAGGAAGGCACTGGCTTTTCAGACTGGACCTCAGAGCCTCCTAGCCTCCTGCTCATGGGAACCTTAAGACCTCAGCCTAAAGAAAGGGGATGGGCACCGAGAGGCCATGGAGGGGGGGGGGCAGATGGAGAAGTGGGATGTTTTGTTTTGTTTTTTCACTTTCCACCAGTTACTCTGCAGTTGGATTCATTGGATCGCGTTCAGTAATTTCCGGGAGGCAGGGCAAAATCCCAGATCCCAACGGACCCAGCTCCCCAAGGAATGGAAAGCTAAGAATCCTGTGCAGCTGAGCCTGGCCTGAAACTCACCATAGTAAGGGCGTCCTAGAAAAGCAGGGTGCTAGACGCCCAGTAAGAGTCAGTCTGAGTCTGGTGGGTGTTTCCCCCAATCCCATCTACTGCTGAGGCTCTTTGGCCACAGGGACAGGGACGCGACACCACTCACTCACTGCCCTTCCTCTGGGCAGCAAGAGCTTCAGCCAACGCCAAGGAGTCTCGGGTCCGCCAGGCAAGAAAGCAGTGTTACGCAGCTCGAGCTTCCTGGAGCCGCCCTTTCTCAGACCCAGGGAAGCCTGGGAGGAGGGAGCGAAGTGGGGAGAGAGAGAGAGAGTTAAAACATCAGCTGAAGTGCCAAGATGATTTATGAGACGAGGGAAAATATTTCATAAAGATCTCCCGGATATTCTGTACTTAACCAGTTAGGAGACAAAGGGCTTCTCTTGCCTAGTGCGTGCGCGAGAGGACCCCATCGAACAAGGGAGCGAGTGCGAGCCAGGCTGCAGAGACCGGGCCAGCGGCTCCGGTAGGAGCCGGGCCAGGCCGGCGTGCTGCGCCTGCTGCGCTCGCTCCGGGTCCGCAGAGCCAGCGGCGCGCGGCGCTCAATCGCATTCACAGCCTCCTCTTCTCCCCAGGCGGGGAGAGAGAGAGCCTCGGTCCCGCCTTGGGCTTCTGCATCCTCTGTCGTTGCTGCGGACAAGCCTCTGCGCACTGTCTTCCTGCCCAATCTCTTCCCTAGCTACCCGAGGGTCCAGGAGCCAAGTTCCCTGGCGCTCCTGTCATCCGTTGGGTCCCACCACGGCAGGTGGGTCCTAGCCAGAGGCCTGTAGCTTGATTCTAAACCAGGCGCTCTGGACTGCCCTGACTCCGGGGAGGGGGCGCGCGCCACCGCTTGTGGGACGGGAGGGGACAAACTGCTGGGCACTTTGCCCCGGAATGAGAATCAGGCGTGCGTGGATGGGAAGGTACCACAGGAGGGAAAGGCGAAAGGGAAGGACCAGAGGGAAAGGAAGGAGGGGGGGGGGAGGAAGACACAAGGAGGAACGGAAGGGAAGTCAGCGCTAAGGGTTGCCGAGTTAGGACTAAGGATGAGGACCCGCAGGCGGCTGGGATCTGCAGGCATTGGCCGGTAGATAGCTTGGCGAGTTAGGACTGAGAGCCTGGCCTCCGAGCGCGCGCTCGGAGGCCCTCTGTGGTTGCCTGAATATTCATTAGACTGGTCGCGCTTTATCCTTATCTAACGTTTATCTTCTCGGCGAGTTTCGTTTCTCAGTGTAGTTTTAATCCCGGGTTCCCATTCCTCCTCCCCCTGGCCCGCTCCTCACCCTCCCTCTTCCTTCGCCCTCTGCTCCCTCCCGTTTCCCCCTCCCCGACCCTCCCCTCCTCGGCACCGGAGTGACAGGCGCGGGGCCCTCCTTGCAGAAGCTCGGGGCTCCGGCGCTGGCGAATCACAGAGTGGTGGAATCTATTGCCTTTGTCTGACAAGTCATCCATCTCCCGGCGCGGGGAGGAGGAGGGGGTCTGGAGGGGGCTTTGCAGCTTTTAGAGAGACACACACCGGGAGCCCAGGCTCCAGTCTCCGGCCGAGTCTTCTTGCAGCCGCAACCCACCTGGGGCCAGCCCAGCGCTACCGGCGCCGCTCGGTTCCTAAGCTGCCTCCCTCCCTCCTGGCCCTTCGGCCGCCGCGGTGTGCGCCTGCCTTTTCTGGGGGCGGGGGCCAGCTCGCGCGCTCCCCTCCCGCGGTCTCCCGCTTGGACATCCCGGGGATTGCTACTTCTCTGCCAACTTCGCCAACTCGCCGGCACTTGGAGCGGCCCCGTTCCCCTCTAGGCGCCCTCGGGCCGCCCCTGCCCTAAGAGCCCTCTTCATTCAGAGCCTCTCGGACGACCGGGTTCCAGGGGAGCTGAGTGAGCGGTCTTCCCCACCCGGCCTCAGCTCTGGCCGCAGCTGGCGCGCGAGCCATGCGCCCCCAGTGCCCCTTGGCCCAGCCCGTCGCCCGGGGGCTGCTTTGCTGACTGCCCAGCCGCGTGCCCCAACGGTGGCAAGTTGCAGCCACTGCGGTTGCAAATCCCTGCGGGCCCGGAGGAGTCCCGGCGGGGAGCGCAGCGCGGCGCCCCCCGCCCTCGCGTGCCCCGCAGCAGCCGGGCGCCCGCTCACCCTCCCTCCCCCACCGTCCCTTCCTTTTCTCCTCAAGTCCTGAAGTTGAGTTTGAGAGGCGACACGGCGGCGGCGGCCGCGCTGCTCCCGCTCCTCTGCCTCCCCATGGATATGCACTGCAAAGCAGACCCCTTCTCCGCGATGCACCGTGAGTACCGGCGCCCGGCTCCTGTCTCCATACCAACCCCATCTAGCCCCAGCGCGTCCCGTCCCCTTGAGCTCAAATCTCATTCTTGAGGCCACACTGGCTTTTTCCCGGTTTCTCCTTTCGTTCTATTCCTCTTCCCTAGCCGTTCTCACGCCTTCAAGCCACTCTCCTGCTTTTTGTCACTCCTTGCTCATCGGTCTGTCTGCCTTTCTGCCTTCCCTAGTGCTTTACCTGCCTTTTGCTCTTTACACCTGCTCCTCCTTACCTCGCGGGATCCATAGCCCTGGGCCCAGGTTCCAGCCCCCAACTCCCTTAGTCAGCCTTTGCCCTGGACTGAATGGCAGTAGTTTTCAGTTTTCAGGCTGTAGACTCTCTCTCTCTCTCTCTCTCTCTCTCTCTCTCTCTCTCTCTCTCTCTCTTCCCTCCCCTCATCTCTACCTTTCTCAACCTTAGAATTGTGGATGGTCAGGAGGAGGCTCCTAGCTTGAGAAGCCTCGGTGTCAGGACAACTGTGCAGAATATCCTGGGGGTGTGACCCCCTTTTCTGAGCCTCACTCACAGCCTCTCTTGTTTTCTCCCAGTTTAGTTAAGGCTTCGTGGGGACTGCTTAGAAATACTTCCATCCTCTTTCTTCCATCCTCACCCCTCCTCTTCTCCTCTTCGTTCCCTTCTTCAGCTAGGAGCATGAGATTGACAGGAAAATGGTCACTTTTCTTGACTTTGCCCTGGGAGGTGATCGTCCTAAAAACAATGAGAGGTTTTGAGAAGAAATCAAAGTCACGGAAAGAGCAAGTAGTAGAACCTTCCAAGTCAGCACCTTGATGCTCTAGAGACTTCCTTGCTTGCCTCTACTCTCTGCTAAGGACCATTCTGCCAGCACTCTGGCCAGGGGGGTCAGCAAGACTGAGAGAGAGAGAGAAAAAGAGAGAGAGAGAGAGAGAGAGAGAGAGAGAGAGAGAACAAAAGAAAGGCAAATGCCAAAGCTGAGGAGAAAGGAAAGAGAAATCAAATCAAAAGGAGGGGTTCAAGGAAAGAAAATTGAAATTTAAAGGATGTTTGGGGAAGAAATAAGAAAATAGGAAACAGGGAAGTATCTTAATGATATTTGAATTTATCTCATTCATAACAGTTCTTTTTTAGCTTGGAAAACTATTTGTCAGGTATTTTTCCCTTGCTTAAAAAGATAAATAATATTTTAAGTAGAAAAGCCCTCCCCATCTATAATAGATTAATAATTAAAGATAATTTGTAACTTTCCAGAAGGTAACTTTTAGACCTAGCTTGATCTGTGCGTTAAAACGCGATTCAAGAAGAGGGAGCCGCGTTTTGTTGTTTCCTAAGCACATATTTAGATTCAAGGGACGATTTTTTAAAACTCCCGGAATAAAATACAGTTCCCTAAATAATTTCTAGGTAAAGGAAACCCAAGAGAGGGACTTTGGGCTGCTGAGGGTCCCTCAGTCGGCCGGGAAACCTAGCTCTTTTTCGGAGGGAATGAAACAGAGTCCACAAGCCGGTTCACCCAGGCGGCCTGCCTGTCTCACCCTGTTGCCACTGCCTCACTCAGGGTTTTTGTTTGTTTGTTTATTTTTTTTTTTTTTGAGAATTGCTTCCGGGACCCCCAAGTCGGGGCCGGTGGCAGGGAACCGCTTCGAAACCCAAAGGGAAGCAAAAACAGCAGAAGGTGGTCAAAGGAAGGGAGAGAGAGGCACTGCGCGGCAGGCAAGGCGGCCGACTTGCGGGCGAGCAGCTACAGCTCTGGCCTGCGCCAGCGGCAGTAGCACATTCTAGGCCGGATTCCGCGTGGATCCTCCGCGGACCATCGGTCCTGAACTCCAGCGGGTTGCAATTCCCATCCCGTAGATTGGGGCAGAGGGGCCGGGCCCGGAGCCCGGTGAGGCTGAATTATTCATCTTTAATCTGCCCGCAGCTGCCGCCTTTTCATACCGGTAACGCGAGTTCTCCCGGGGCCTAAATTATTGATGGTCGGGGTTTGTAGGGAGGGGAGGGGGAGAAGAGTGGGACCAAGGATGGGGAGACTATGGGGATGGGGGTTGTAAGACAAGAGGTTCTGGCCACCTGGAGCTACTCATTAGAGACCTCTATCCATGGGTTTCCCCCGAGCTTAGTGTGGTCTCTTCAGAAAGAGATGGGTAAAAATAAAAGGGGCACGAGATTCGCCCGCTTTCTCCGAAACTCCTTGAGGCCACCGGGCAGTGGCTGCAGGTTGCCGACCTTGTCTGGCTTGACTCTGCTGCTAGAAGTCCCTGCGGTTGGATTGCAGAGTAACTGCAGCGGCAGGTTAATCGCTCTAGGTGCAGGATTTCTAGGCTGCTTTGGGCCGCGGAAAATGGGGTACCTGGCAGCGGCCTTGAGCACGGCACCCAGAGGCCTCACCTAATTGGACAGAAAGCCAGGGACTTTGCTCGGGCTGCTGGAGCGTCCGCTCTTTAGTGTTGGGTTTCGTAGGCGGAGGTCTGAGAGGTCAGAGGGTCCCGAACTGGCTTAGGTTGGCAACGTGGAGTGCCCCTGAGTCCTACCTAAGTCTGCAGGTGCTGTCCCTACCATGGCACCTTGGCGGGAGACTCTGCGGCCCCAGCCGGGTGCAGCGTGGTAGGCAAGCGAACCCTAGCAGCCGGCGTTCTTCTGCCGCTACCGGGAAGAGGCCGGGACTCTTCGCCGCCTCGTGGTCTCGGGGAGCGCAGCCGATCTCCTGCCGTTCTTTTTCCACCTGGATTTTTTCCCACTTTAGATATTAGGGATGCAGAGGGGGGAAATATTGTTCAAAACACCCGAAGACATAAAGGAAACCTAAAGGAAAGAAATAACTCCCGTTAAAAGCAATAGAAAAACAGGAAAAAAGGAAACAGTACAATTAAAAATAGATACAAGGGGAGAGGTAGGCAGAGAAGGAGAAAGGGATGTTCTTTAGTCTGAAGACTCCGCTGAGCTGAGTCAAGAGGACCCGGAACCCCCAAAATCATCGGGCTCAAAGCCTTATGAAACCCAAGCTCTGCCAAGCCTGCGGCGCAGGCGGGTTTCCTGTCCCCAGCACTGCTGTCCCTGCCCTGGTCCTTTCTCTCCCCACCTCCCTCCTTTCACCACTGCTGACATTATTTCCTCTTTGTCATTTATTCCCTCTCCATTTTTTCGCCTCTGTTAATCTCTCCTGGCTTCTTTACTCTTCTCGCACTTTCTCCTTTGCGGCGCTCTGGTGTGAGAGGCGGGTTCTTCCCTGGCCCAGCTTCTTTTACAGCAAGCAGGGGGCGCGCGGGGGTGGGGGCGGGTTTTCTCATATCTAATTCTCTTTTATCCTGTAGGCCCACAAAGCCACCTTTCTCCCCAGTCCTGGGATATGCCCCTTAGCCTTGCCTGCTCCCTTCGCACGTGGCGGGCCTCGGACCCTGACTAATGGCCGGTCCCTGCTGTGTGTGGGGTGTTGTGTTTTTTTCTTGTCTCTCCCCAGCAGGGCACGGGGGTGTGAACCAGCTCGGGGGGGTGTTTGTGAACGGCCGGCCCCTACCCGACGTGGTGAGGCAGCGCATCGTGGAGCTGGCCCACCAGGGTGTGCGGCCCTGTGACATCTCCCGGCAGCTGCGGGTCAGCCATGGCTGTGTCAGCAAAATCCTGGGCAGGTGAGGGCCGGGTGCTGCCTCTCTTCCCAGAGGAGGTTTTAGTTTAAAGATGCCGGGAAGGAAAGGACTTGAAGTGTCTAGGGGGCTCGCTGCCTGTTTTGAGAAGGGCACTCAAGTGCCGGCTGGGCCTTGGAGTGAGGGTGGAGTAGGGTCGGCCCAGTGTAATGCAGCTCTGGGACCCTCTGAAGGAAGGCAGCTACATTCAGAAAAGGAGGGATTTCCCCAGCTTATCAGTGTGGATGGGGTCGGAAGAAAAGGCAGGAGGACTGGGGAGACGCCAGGAGGGTCCAGGTTCCATTCGAACTCTGTGCTTCAGGTGGGATCGGTTCTCCCAGCACAGGTCCTTTTCTGCTTCCCAAGTGGAAGTCCCAATTTCCACTCCCAGGGTGCCTGCTCTAGCCACTGTCTACACCCAGTTCCTATGCCCACCCTAGTCAAGAATCTTCTGGAGTCTCTGCTCAGCTACACAGGGCCTTTTTCCCTTCACACCGATGCCTAGGGAGGGAGAGCGGCTTAGCAGCTCTGGAACTTGCAGCCCCCCTGCCCTTGCCACCACCGGCTTCTTGCTGACCCCGACGGCCTTCCTGGCCCAGGTACTACGAGACTGGCAGCATCAAGCCCGGAGTGATTGGTGGCTCCAAGCCCAAGGTGGCAACGCCCAAAGTGGTGGACAAGATTGCTGAATACAAGCGACAGAACCCGACTATGTTCGCCTGGGAAATCCGTGACCGGCTGCTAGCTGAGGGCATCTGCGACAATGACACAGTTCCCAGCGTCTCATCCATCAACAGGTGAGCAAAGCCCCCCTAGGCTTGGAGGTCAGGACTCCAATTCCCCCAACTCCTGCCTGCGGGGGGCCATCTCCCAGAGACCATCTTTGCTCTTTGTCCAGCCTCTACCCTTCCTTCCAGCTCCCAACCTGAAGTTCTTTGAGCAAGGAAAATAGACCTCCAGAAACAGACAGACAGACAGACAGACAGACAGACAGACAGACAGGGCTCTTTCCAATTCAGAGCTGAGTTTTCCCTGCCAGGCTTCTCCCGCCGGTGTCCTGGAAATGAATCCAAGTGTTTGTGGTAATTAAGACTCCAAGATTACCCACCTCGGGATCTAGAGACAATCACAGCCCATAGCAAAGCCTTTAAAATGACCACTGTCTATTCACTGCCTCCAAACAGACTTTTCTTTCTAAAGTCATGTACCCTTCCCCAGGGGCGGCCAGAATCCTGGCTCCTTTACCCTTCCAGTCAACTCCCACAAAGCTTGCCTCCCAGGAGCCCAGGTCTTGCTAGCCAGCTCCACACAAATTTCCGGCCGAGAAGCACTGGCATCCAGGCCTACAGGGCAGATGCCAGCCACCAGGCAGGACTTGGCAGAGCAGAGGAGCTGGACAAGGACGGGGATGCCAGGCAGGGAGTGAGAGCTGGGACCCTGTGGCTGACTCTTGGGAGATGCCCCCACCAACCAAGCATGCCTATCTTGAGGCCGAAATCTTTCCCTTAAGGATAGATTCAGATACTTGGGACGCTGCAGGCTCTACACAGTTCAACTTGAAGGACAGGACACTTAGGCTTCTTAGTCCCCAGGTCATTCCAGTGTGCGGTTTGGGAAACCATGTGGTCATGCTTTATGCATATGCACCCCAGCCAGCGTGTGCCAGGGCATCTATCTGGGGTGACCATAAAATACTCAGGCAGCACTAAAGCCCCTAAACCTAGACCAGCTTCATAACTGCAGAACTGTGCAGCCTGACAATTGTATGCAGAGACTCTGGGCTGCAAAGTCACACTCCAGCCAAAGGCAGGTTCCCCCCCTTCTCAGGCACCCCCCCAAATGAGGAAACAGTTAAGAGTTTCATACTCTGTTATTCTTTGTACTCTTCATAGGCTCGTTATCAGGACAACTAATAATTCAGATGGTGCTTCCTTCTGCAACTAGCATCACCTATCTTTTTTTAATATTTTGCAAACGATATGGAATTATCCCAAATCATCCTGAAAACAGCAGGTAAAATTAGCTGGTAGAATGTACCTTGGCTAAGGAAGATTCCCTCTGCCACTCTCCTGCTGTAACGTACTGCAAGGCGACCCCAGAAATTATCCCAGTGTGTGCCATCTGTATTAAAATGGTTATTCAGTTATGAACAGGGTAACATAATACTGATCAGCTAATTATACACCCTCCGAAACTCTCCAGCTCCCTGGGCCTGGCTCAGCTAGGTAGGTACTGGAAATGTGTGGCTGTTTGACATTCACTTTCCAAAAGAGCTGGGAGAAAGGCACTGGGTGGCTTGAGAAAGCAGTAAGTGTGCCTTGCCTTTAAAAGTCAGGGGGCTGGGCAGGTTTAGGTATGGGGGCAGGTGTGGCAGTTAGGGAGGGGAAGGAGGACAACTTCCCACCCCCCTTCCCTCACCCCTCCTCCTCTGCAGTCTCTAGACCTGCTTGTAGTCCTTGCAATGAGTTAGAACTGAGGTCCTGGGAGCACAGTAGCTGAGCCAAGAGTGGCTTGGGTGAGGAGTAATGTCATTGGACTGGGTGACAGTGGTCTGGGAACTGTTTTAGAGATACGCTTATTGTCTGTGATGGGAGTTGCAAGCTCTGAGTGGGCCCAAGACATATATAGTTTCGGTGATTTGCTTCTTTTGAGTGGGGCTGTGCTGGCAGCCCTGCCTAGCACCCTCTCTGGATGCCCCCCCCACAACACATATCCACCTATGGCTGGGCTATTTTTAAAGCTGGTTCAGGTACAAGTTTGAGGATGTTTCATCCTAAAACGTCAGAGAGTACAGAGGACAAATGACTCTAACATCAAACTCCAGAAGTCTGACGGTGTGCCTACCAAGCCAGAAGAAAGTAGATTAGCTAGCTGTCCATGAGATGAGCTTTGGGGAAAGGATGGCACAAACCTGGTAGCTCTGACAGCCACAGAGGCTGTTGGGCACATGGTCCTGTTATCCGAGGCACACACAGGCTTCCTTTGGGTGTGGAGACAGAGGCATTTCTGAGTAGGTATTGCTGAAGGTAAAGGAATCCAAAGCACAGGATCAGGGAAGCGACCAGCAGCATGGGCAGCCCTGGTTGTGCAATTAGGCTTCAAGGCTTGCGTTGTCAAAAAGGATCTATTCGGCCAGTTTAAATTTTGCTTTGGGAAGAAGTCTCCCATGGTTGATACTTTGGAAAGATTGGCTGGGACTTCCCAGTGTGTCACTGGGACATATTTGGGCACACCAATCATTAACAGCATTCCTACGGGTGCTCTGCCCTGAAGAGGAAGGCTTTTCTGGAGAGCCATATTTCATACAAATGCCCAATAAAGGTGTGGCATTCCTGCTGGTGCTGGTTGTATCAGGAACTTGGGACTTTCTGTATTGAGAACTATCACTCACTGTAGGAAGGAACTGGAGATTTTCCTGTGTGTAGAGAGTGTTATGTTCTGGGGAGTGGGGCGTGCCTGAGTTCAAAGCTTTGGGAATGGCAGATGTCCACCTGTGTTGCTGTTACTGTTGATACATACATACATGTATGTATGTATTTGTATGTGTGTGGGATGTGTATGTATACATATATACATGTCCTGAGTAAGGGTGCTCAGGAGTCAGCATAGGCAAAAAAGGAAGTCTACAGCTGCTCACCCACCTGAGCCAAAGGTTTTCATCTTCTCCTCCCCAAAACAGATGCTGCCGCCGCACTTGAAATATGCTGTTATGGCTATAAACTAAATTGCTTTTCATGCTTTAAAAAATGGTTTTGGCATTCTCTGATCCTGTCACGATAAAGCCTTGGCTGTCCTATCTGAGTTCTCCCCTGGCAAATGCTAGTAGAAATGCCTCTCTGGGCTAAAGGTGTAGTAGAGAGCCATCCACATCTGGAAATCATTGGCTAAAAATCTTAGCTGTGAGCAGGTCCTGGAATGTACTGAATCCTTATAAATGTTGGGCTGCTTATCCCTGAGTGTGGAGTTGCCAGCTCTTCAGCTTGTGAAGCATCACAGTTGGGAACAGTGTTTGTAAACAGGAAACTTCAGACTGAGGCCCGTCATGGGAAACACCTGTGGGCAGGGTAGAGATGGGCGTCTATGCAATAAAAGAGGAAAAAAGGGGCCCCAGCAGGTTGCGCTTTTGACAAGGCAGAAAGGATTGTTCTGACGGTGCTCCAGGGTTGGACTGTTGCCCTCGGCAGAGACCACTTATTTGAAAGAACAACAGGCTCTCTAGGTGAAGTTTAGGCTAGGGCTACACTCTCAGTGTGGTCTCAAAGCCAGCCGATGAACTTCTTAAGGCTAGTCAACACATTTTGGGGCCCGGGACTCTGTACTCTTAGATCTTTACGGTAGACCCTTGGGGCTTGCCAATCACCCCCACCCCGCCCCTGTATTCTTTCTTAGCCTGTTTGCTTTAAAGTAAGAACATACATTCCTCCTTGCACTGGCAGCACTGGCTCCAAAAAGGCTGCAGCCTCCGTGCTGTGTTAAGCAATGCCAGTATGTATCACTCAGGTGTCACCAGTGTCATTCTCAGGTGTTTGTCTTTGATCTGGCGGTGGGCAGTCGTCTCTCCCTGTAAGCTGAGAGTTAACTCATCGCAGCTGTGGGGATCCTAGACCACAGAACTCGGGTCTGCATCACTTAGATCACGGAAGCTTGGGAGAGAGGTGGCATTGCTTGTCACATCTCTAGATCTTTGCAGCTGTTTCGTTGTCACCACTGCTGGTGTCAGGGCAAAGAGCTAGGGAGAGTCAGTGAGTTAAGAAAAAGACTTCATCCTGAAGAGGAATGAGAAAAATCAGGTCAGAGATTGTGTCTTGGGGCCCCAGGCCTCTCAGACAGGGGCCGCAAGTGGTTTCTTGTCTGGTTTCTGTCTCAAAACTATGCTTACCTGTTTTTTTCTTAGAGGGACTCTGTGCTGTCCTTGTCACCCATCTGAAACAAGCATAATTGTTGGTCTGTTTTTTGGATTTGTTGTTGTTGGGTTTTTTTTTTTTTTGATACAAGGTTTCTCTATGCTATCTTGGCTGTCCTGGACTTGCTTTGTAGACCAGGCTGGCCTCAAACTCACAGTGATCCTCCTGCCTCTGCCTCCTGAGCACTGGGCTTAAAGGCATGTGCCACCATGGCCAGCTGTTTCTTGGATTTTTAATGTTTTTGCATTTCATTTTTATTTGTTTACTTGTGTGTATGTGTGTGTGGGGTGTTGGGGCGCACCTAGCACAGTGCACATGTGCAGACCAGAGGACAACATGTGGGAGCTGGTTTTCTCCTTCTACCATGTAGATTCTGGAAATCAAACTTAAAAGGCTGTGCTGGGCTTCTGGGCCCTGCTGTCTCCTGTTGCTGGCTTGTGGGCATTCAGGTCACAGCGTAGGTTTTCAGTGCTTGGCTGCCTCGAGTTCCTGCCTCAGCTGGAAACTTTTGAGAATTAAAGATGAGAGGTTATCAAAACAAAACAAAACAAAACAAAAAAGAAAACCTTTCCAGGTTGGGTTTAGAAGGTGATGTAGAGAAGAAAAGAGAGAAGGGGGAACCCTAAAATAAACAAATAAAGTCCCAACTGTTCTGAGAACTCAGTAAAACAATCGCATCAAATATGAAGAGGCATAAATCTTGTGTCTGCACAGGTAACCTACTCGATTGCTTTTATTATCGCTCAGGCTGACTCCATTTATTACCATCCACAGCCCGGGCAAAGGAGACTGCGTGGAGGGTGGTCTCTGGTGCAATCCTATACCCTGCAAGGCAACAATCAGCCCATACAGCCAGGGATTTCGATGGGAGCCAGGAAGGGCCCATCTGTCTGCATGAAACCAATCAATAACTCTGTAACCAGAGCCCTTGTCACAGGGAAATGGACAACACAACAGTTCAATAGAGGGGCCACAAGGGGAATTAGCCAAGTGGAGATGGTGCCAGGCAGGAGCAGCTTCTTGGGAAGGGGAGCGGGGGTTTCTTGGAGAAGAAGAGACAGGGAAGGCAAAGAGAGCCGGGCTCTTATTGGCGTAGGTGAGGGATTGCTGTGCAGTCAACCTCGGGAAGGAGAGGCAACACCAGACATTTGGGGTGGAGCAGGTGCTCTGGAGGGTAACTGGGGATTGGATTTGTGGTGCTCCTCTGGTGGTTCAGTTGCTAACGTGATGGGATAGCCTTGTGGGATAGAACGTCACAGCTTTCAACAGAAGCAGTAGTAGTAACGAGCACAGATGAATCATTCTCCCCAAAGCCTGTGCTCTGGAGAGGGGGTTCCCACAAGAGCTGGAGGGAGGCCCCTGCTTCTCAGACTTCTCACCAGGACTGATAAAGGAACACCGTAGTAACCCAGGGGCCCCCCGCTGCCCACTCCCAGCTTCCTACAGCTACAGACTTGGCTACTTTGCAGGGCCTTAGTGCTCAGGGCTTCCCTGAATCCCTCCTGGATGCTATCTGAGGTTATGTTGCAGTTCTCCCGCCAAGAGGAGAGTGCATACATTGGGAAGACACTACTTTCCATGTCCTTAAAAGAATCCAGTAGACAGGGCCCATCTGACCTGCCAACTGTCTAGGTTTTTGCTGTCCTTTCATAACTCCTACTCCATCAGACTAGGTGTTCAGAGCTCAGGTTGAGAAGGCACAGGCAGCTACGAAGTATCCAGAGAAGGCAGAAGGGTTCCTGAAGCTTAAAGACTTAGTGTCTCCCCATCAGTACCCAGGCAAGGAACGCAGTCATTGGAGAAAAGTTACGTCTCCTGGTATTCTCTGTCTGCCACTGGACAGAGATGGCTTTGTCCTGTTGGTCACATTTTTGGGGTTTGATGCTATCAAGGTGCAGTTAGAATGTGGGCACATGTACGCACAATGGCATATAGGATCAAAGGGGTTATCTTCTGTGTCGGGGGACTGTTTGTACTTGTGTGTCTGTTCTTAGGTACAGGGCTCTGAGACCACGGGAACAAAGAAATCAGTCCCCAGGACGGAACCAGCCATTACAGTGCAGGGCTGGGCACCTTGTCCTTACCTCAGGTGGTTAATCAGCAAGTCAGTCATTTGGGTGTTGCCTGAAGTGGCAACAGCCATAGAGTTTAGCTAAAGATGGTTCCATTTCACAACTTGGACAAGTGGGGCCAAGTTTTCCACCAATTTTTGTTTGTATTACAATTCTTGATAAGTCCAGTTAACCCTAATATGAAGTCCTTTGCTGGCCTGGTGCCACCTTTGTGATAAAGACTTTTGTGATCATGTTTATCTTTACTTTGACACTTGAGCCCAAGCTCTGTTGGCAGGGATAGCTATGGACCAATCACATCAGTAGCCAAGATGACGCTCTTCCAGTACATAGTTTTCCTCCAAAACTGTGATCCACACCGGCACGGAGGTGCATACCTTTGATCCCAGCATAGGCAGGCAGATCTCCATCGGTTCGAGGCCAACTTGGTCTACAGAATGAGACCCTGTTTCAAACAAAAAAACAAACACCAACACACACACACACACACACACACACACACACACAGAGAGAGAGAGAGAGAGAGAGAGAGAGAGAGAGAGAGAGAGAGAGAACTCCAGGCCAGGATAGCCAGCATGAAGCAGGCCGGTAGCAGTGGGACACCGTTATGCACAGAGATTTCTCTGTGTTGGACGCAGGCTCAGACTCCAGAGCCTCCCCAGGGATTAGAGAACAAGGAAGGGGTTTTAGATGAGAAGGGAATATAAGGTTTTGATGGCAGACAGGGCTCAGTATCAGACACAGTGCCTTGGGAACTCCTTAGGGCTAGACAGGGGAGCTGCTGGCATTTGAGAAGTTAGAGGGAAATGGCCTGACCTGAAGGGGAAAGGGTCGGCCAGTCCCCTGTACCCAGAAACTACCAGGTAAGAAAGGAAGGCATGTGGAAGGGAGCAGATGGTCGCTGAGCCAAGTTCCACTCACAGCTTATCTCCAAGCCATGGAAATATCGGGACCTTTTTCTTGTGTTTCTTGAGAGGCCATGTGATGAGAAGATATTTTGCGTTAAGAGACAAGGGGTTGGGGGGGGGGAGGAGAGAGGAGAAAGAGTCAAGTCGTCATCTATTTTAGAAGGTTTGACTTTGTATGTGGAGTAAGGAAAGTAGAGCCCCAAAATCCAGACTGGGGTGTGGCAAGGACAGTGATGGAAATGCATGTAGCCACAGGGGTCACACACCAGAGTTTTCAGGGAAACTGGCAGAAAAAGGTGCGTAGATGGGTATAGGAGCTGGAAGGCATGGGCCCAGCCTACAGGCATTGATACAGAGACAGCTTTTACACCTCTCAGTGTGTGTGTGTGTGTGTGTGTGTGTGTGTGTGTGTGTGCGCGCGCGCACGCGCACGCATAACGAGGCCTGAATATAACTTTTGGGAGTTGAGTCTATCTTTTTTTATTCTACCCTCCCCCATTTTTTGTGCTCTGTGTGTGTGCAGGCCATAGGTCGATGTCAGGAAGCATCCTCCATTGCTTTTGACTTTATTCATTGAGGGAAGGTCTCTCAATCAAACCCAGAGCTTGCCGATGTGACTAGTCTTGCTGGCCGCTTGCTCTGTAGATCTCATCAACGTCTTCTGAGGCTAGAACTGCGGATGCTCCCACTCAGCATCATGTGGGTTCTGGGAATCTGACTTCTCTGTTCCTCACGCTCGCACAGCAAGCTCTTTTTGCATTGAGACACCTCCCTGGTACCTTGTGGGGACCAGGAATTGGACATGGCAAGAGTCTTCACCTGGTGGGTCACCTTGCAGGACCCAAAAGGATAATTTTAACAGCTCTGTGCTAACCAAATAAAGTGCACATTGGGTCTGATTCTACCTTGGCCAGCAGTTGGCAGCCTCTAGCCTGTGTGACTCTACACACCGATCTCAAGTGTGAGGGAGCCAGCATTTCCCCACAGCCAGTGTGATGCAGACTACAAGAGTGACAGAGGAGGTGAGAGGCTGAGAGGCGAAAGAGGACTGCAGCCTCCTCGGCCAGGATGGTATTTGGGGCTGTAACCCAGAGCAGGCAGCTACTGTTGAGAAGGAGACTAGGGCGCCGTAATCTAAATAAGAGCATTTGGTCCTCTGATACATCTTAGATGTGGTTAGAGAAAACCAGTACCCAGGGCAGCTGGTTGTCCAGGCTGGTGGCATCCTGAGAAGCCCAGAGTTGACAAAGGAGAAAAGCAGAGGTCAGCTGGGGAGAAGTTTCTAGCATGAGGGTGGGGCAAAGAAAGTGACATTGCTGTCACATTCTCAAGGTCAGAGTTCCATGGTCCTTTCTAAGAGAGCTATGGGAACATGAATATGGCTGTGAACATCTGCCCCTTAGCATACGGCATATCCTGGCAGTGGCTGTCACCATCATTGGCAGGCCCAAGAAAGGCGAGAGAGAGAGAGAGAGAGAGAGAGAGAGAGAGAGAGAGAGAGAGAGAGAGAGGCCAAGAAGGCAGAGTGGGCCCTGCTTTCTGGTCTTCTGCAATGGAGTCCCTTCTACCCTGTTACCTTTAGGGCCACACTCCTCCAGGCATCCTGCCTTGCTCGCTCTCAGGCCTGCCTGACTATGGTGAGCTCCCTCTGCAGTGGCCTGAGTGAGAGCAGAGAAAGCTGGGGGAACGTGCCAGGCTGTTCCGTTCCTGGCTGAGAATGCAGCAGGACAGCTGGCTGGAAAGGAAGCAGTACTCCACCTTGCAGGCACAGCGGAGAAATAGGAGGAAGGATGCAGTGACCTGGGGAGTGAGAGCAGGGAGGGCGTAAAGGGCCCTAGAGCTTAAGCAAATGACAGCTAGCTAGTACTGGGGGTGCCTTTCCTAGTTCTGGTGCTCCTTCTTGGCCCTGGCCTTTGTGGGTCCAGATCCCCGTATCTTTCAGGCAAAGGCATGCACTCAGGAGCCTTGCAGACAGTGTTGGGGCTGATGGATCACGGAGATAAGGAGGCACAACTACCTCATTTTGCCCCTTACTCTGCCAGCCTTTGTCTTACTTCCGAGGAGCTTCTTGTTGTCTTGAGAGTGTGGGCTGGTGGTTTCTAGCTAAGCCTGGCTTTCATAGCCTGAGAGGCTGGCCTAGCATCGGCCAAGAGTGCTCAGAAGTCAGGCTTGTCAGACTGAGAGCTGGTGGTTTCCTAATTCAGGAAGCTTCTGGCTGGCTGGACTGTTTGGTCCCAAGGCAAGAATTCCTGCCATCGTTTGGACAGTCCTCTTGTTTGGGATGGTACTGAATGTCATCCAGAGAGTGTGGGGTCAAAGGGACAATAGCTGTCCTGAGTGGGTCAAAAAGTAAGGATCTGGTTCTGGCACAGTCTGTAAGCACACCTGTATCTGGGAGTACGGGCCCCTGTGAGACCAGTGCACACTTGCTCTGTTGGAAGTGAGTGTGTCACCTGTGTGTGGCATTAGGTGAACTGGTGGCCACAGCGTTGGTTGTGTTTGCCTGTAAGCTCAGAAGCAGCTGCGTAGAGATGAGACCAAAGGTCAGGACGGTTATCTGCTGCTCTCTGCAGAGCGCACCCACCAGAGTCCTCAGCCTCCTCCTCGCTCTCCCGTCCTCCAGCCTGGCTGAGGTGGATGAGGAGGAGAGGCCAATCTCTGAGTGGAGAGTGAGGAGAAGTTGATAAGATAAGGGAGGCCACCTTTCCTCCAGGGATCAACAGAGGTGTCAAGTTGCCCCACTCTCCCCTGCTTTTCTAAGAAGGGCAGGCCAACTTCCACTTAATGTGACAACCTGGCTTCTGGGGAAGCCAGAGGGAAGGAGGTTTCTTACACTGTGGCCGTGGTCCTGGGAGGGAACACCTGGCTAACATCCAGGTGAGAGAGAAAAGCTGGCAGAAGGAAGACAGCAGGAGAAAGGAAGGCCCAACGCCTTGACACTGATTGGCCCCTGGCCTGATTTGCGGCCACAGAAAGAGGCTGAAGAAGGGCAGCCTGAGCTAGCCTTCTGGGCTACTGCTTGGCCTCCTGCAGAGGGCACAGTCCAGTCCCTCACTCTCCACCCCCTACCCTCCCGCCTCTTCCTCCACTCCTAACTCCTCAACCTCTGACCATAGGGACAGGGACACCCTCTAGAAGCTCATCCAGACTTCCTAAGAGATGACCTCTCAGGGCAGGTACAAAAAAGTTGAGGGAAATTCATTTCATGGCTAGTGGCTGTTTAGAAAAGGCGATTCCGGCATAGGAGTGTGATAAATGTTAACTGAGCATTAATCGCATTAAAGAGGGCCCTATAAACTTTTCATTTCTAATTAAATTCGTCCAGTGATGCTGCCCAAGCGAGTACTCTGAGCCTTTGTTTATGTGGAAAATTAAAATGCAAATACAATGGGATTTATTTCCAGGAGTGGAGTGCTGGCCTGGACCCTCTGGCTACTGGTCCCTAGGCCTGCCTGTCAGGCTAAGTAACTACTTCTCTGAGGTGCCTCTCACCCTTGTACAACCAATTTTTTGTTGTGAAGGAAAAGGCCAGAGTTCAAGGCCAAATACAATTAGGCATGAGGAGAAGTTACAGGAAAAAAGCATCAAAGAGGAAAAAGGCAACAGACAATCCCACAAGGAAGGAAAGCATTTTCTTGGTTTTCTAACCTTCTTCCTTCTAGAATAGGACCTCCCTCAAACAAACAGATGAAACCCTTGTTTTGGATAATGTCGTCATAAGCTTTCCTTGCAATTTTGGTTTAAAAAAATAAAAGGATGGAGGGTGTGGGTGGGGGGGTGGGAGGATTTGGAGGAAATAACCTCACCTGGCATATGCATGACTATTCCTAAAAGAACTCACTGATGTCAGGAAGAAAGCCCTACAGCCTGGCTTTGTCTCCAGCACTTGGAGGGTCAGCTGCTGCCCACATCATGGTTTTGTTGGGTCTTTCCGGCCCATGCCAAGTGGCACGGGTACAGGGTAGTGGAGCATAGAGGCACACACCAAGAAGGACATTGTGCGTGCATGCCTGCACTCACACAGCCTCTTACACACACACACACACACACACACACACACAGAGAGAGAGAGAGAGAGAGAGAGAGAGAGAGAGAGAGAGAGAGAGAGCCGATAGCTTGTAAGAATAAACAAATGGCCCTCATGATGAGTCTCTTAGTGCTATGATCCCTTTGATAGAAGCAGAAACTCTTAATGCTATTGAATGGAGCGATATGAAGTCCCTGCTTACTAAAACATAAATTAAGTTGAGAGGAGAGAAAAAAACCTAGGTGAGAAAAATCATTTGAGTATATCAGTTAGAGACACTGAAAAATAGCTACGGTGCTCTATGAGTAAGGAAGTTGTAAATAGCATTAAAACGTGAAAAGGAAAGGAAATAGAGGTAGGAGAGATGAGAAAAGGCAGAGTGTTAAATCACAAATAGGGGCTCGTCTACAAAGTCACAAACCAGATTTATACCAAGCTTTGAAAAATCTACAGCCTGGACTGACAGTAGGTGTGGATCCCGAGTGCCTGAGTGCACAAGGCATCCTGGCAGTGTGGAGAGGGTGGGCTGGCCTGGCGGTGGGCAGGCTGCTCACTGTGCTGGATTCTGGGATTGATCCATCTGCTCCCTGCGCAGGGATCTGATTGGTTCGGTTCTGAGACAGCCAAGGATACAGCCGCATGAGGGTCTTTAGAGGTCTGCAGGCACACGAGTCTCTTGTGGGATGGATCCGCGTTCTAATGGCTCTCCAAGGTAGCAAGCCATTCCTGGAACACCGCCTGCCTGACTGAGTTCGCAAACAACCGCTACCCCTGTCCTCTTTAGTCAGTTTTATTCTGGGTTATTCTTTTCCTCTTTAGTGTTCGCCTGTGTCTTGGGAATGCATGAGCACTTGCTGACAAGCAGGTTAACGACCACGGCAACGCCCAAACATCTGGAAGAAAATCAAAAGCTTTAGTCAATCATCTCTATTAGTTGTCCATAGGATGCCAAAGATCTGGTGGTTTAGCACACCCACCTGGTTGATTGGATTTCTCGGGTTTCGTCCAGCACAGAACCAGCATACTAGGAAACACCTATTTCAGAGAAAAACACAGGAGACAAACTGTGGTGAGGAAGTATCTTGGATGCACTTGGGTCTGGTTTCTGATTTAAAGGGAGCTTGGGGAGGGCACAGGGGTGGCGGCCTTTAGTTTCTGGACAATCTCAGCCATTGGGTCCACTGGAAATGGTTTCTTCCATAGAACCTAGGGTTTGTCCCTTAGGTCTGGCTTCCGCTAGGGAATCTGCCACCTAGAGGGCCTTAACAGACATGAGCATTCACTCATTCATTCATTCATCACTTCCTCCACCCTTTCAGAAACGACTTGCTGTGTGCCAGGCAAGTCACATAAAGCTCCATGGCACAATGCAAGAGGGAGGCTCCAGGGAGAAATTGCCATGTTCTGAGTCTGTCTAACCGCCTATCCTTCTGTACCTCAGTTTCCCTAGTCATATAAGGTTGGGATAGTCACTTAAGTCTTTTATACGCTCTTTTGAGGGTTACATGAGCCCCACGCCTGATAAATCTACTTAGAATTGTAACTAACCAATATTAGGTAATAGTAATAAATTACTGTTCTTATTGCAATAGTAATAATCAAGTATGCTTTTTTTTTTTTTAGTGTTAGTCTGTGTCAATGTGTGTGTCTTCTGGGTTGTATGTGCATGGTCAGTGAAGCATTTTAAATAAGAAGTTCTGAAGGGTCAGGAGTCTCGCCTCACATATGTAATCCCAGCACTCAGGAGGCTGAGGCATAGGACCTTGGAATAAGGGCCTGCTTGGGGCTACATAAAGAAACCTTGTCTAAACAAAACAATACAAACAAGAAAAGGAAAAGGGAAAGAAAGAAAGACAGCTTGATTAAAGAGCCAAAAGGATACTCTATGAGCAGGTTGAGTGCCGTGAGCTCCAGTGAGATTTGTGGCATCCTGTGAACCCGGCTGAGTTCAGGAACTGAGCTGATGCTGTGTTTTCTGGCTATGTGTGCAAATGCGCCTGCGTGCCTGTACACTCGCGTGTGCAGGCACACACTCTTCCAGGACGAGCTTGCTGTTGCTCGAGGAGTTGAAGGTTGGCATTTTCCAGGTTCCATGGCATTTTCACGAGTTTTGCTTCTTTGCATTTGTAATTTTTTTTAAAAAGATAAATGAAACAGTGGCGGGGAAATCTCCAGGTGATAGTCTTGAAGGGTTTTCCTAGTTCTTAAATGCCATCATGGGCAGAGAGCAGGGAGGTAAACAGGAAGAGGAGGGGAAGAAAGGGAGGGCAGTGGCAATGAGGACGGGAGAGAGGAGCAAGCAAACAGTTGATAAACTCAAGCCAGATCTGTGAGTGCTGTCCTTTGTAATGGTGTTTGTTCCTGGGAGGGTAGGGAATCTGATAACCACTGTCGTCACTACCGCTGCTGAAGGAAAAGTATTTTAAGAAGAGAATTTAGGATATAAAATCACTCTGGGCTTAGTCTATTTGGCGCAATGGTCCAAAGTAACTGGACAAGGACATATACTTCTATTTATTCTGTGTCCAGCAAGAACAAGGTACAAACCAAAGTTGTCCTAACTCAGGATGATACGTCTCTATGGGAAATCCCGTGCAATGAGGCTGAGGCGTGGTCTCCTGTTTTCTCTCCCTCTCTGGCTCAGTGACCTCTGCCAGTTCAAAGAGCCCCAAAGAGCCACACTCGACTGACTACCAGTTACTTCTCAGATATCTTAAGAGTCCTTTTCTTTTTAATTATATGTGTGCACGTGAGTGCAGGTGCCCCTGGGGGCCCGGAGCTGTTGGATTCCCTGCAGCTGGAGTTACAGGCTGTTGTGAGCTTCCAGACATGGGTGCTAGGAATTGAACTCAGATCCTGTGCAAGAACGCCATGTGCTCTTACATGCTTTGCCATCCCTCTAGCCTCTTTCTGGATAGCTATCAGTCAAATTAGCTGTTAAAGGTCCATGTTTCCTTAAAGTATAGAGGTAGCTCTAAGCTGGGGGTGGAGCCTAGGGGTTTGTGTACACTAGGCCGTTGTTCTAACACTAAGTTACACCCCTAGCCCTAGGAAAAATTTAAAATCAGCTAAGTTGGAACCGTGGGGCCTAAATCACCCTCAGAGTGTTTTCAATTAAGTGTCAACCTACATGAGGGCTGCTGTCTTCTCTTCTTTCTAGTCATTAGAACGGAGCCAGCTGTTGTCTTTATCAACCCTCAGCTCCTGAGCTGCTTAAAAACCTGGGAAGAAAGCTCCTCCCAGCCCCATCCTACCCAACCGCATTTTTTATACTTCTTTTCTTAAAGCACAGATACACCCCTTGATTAACCTTATGATTTTATGCGCAGTAGCAAACTTGCATACATGTTTGTATTTGGCCAATTTCCTGGCTGCATCATCATCATCATCATCATCATCATCACCATCATGACCACCACCACCATACTCATAGTTAACCCGTCATTGCTACAGTAGAGCAGTATAAGTAAGTTAATGTATTGATTGATTTAAGCCTGATGAACAACCGCACAGGGCTTTACAGCAGTGTTTACAGTTGTGGTAACTGGGGTATGGAGAAGTCAAATAACTTGCTCGAAGTCACAGACCTGGGATTTGAACCCATGCAGTAGTGGTGCTGGGACCCATGTCCTTATCCACTACACCACAGTTCTTCTCCGCTTTGGATCGAAGAAAATGCAGACATGAGTAATCTCTTAGTCTCATGCCCTGCTGCAATTTCGTATCTTTACTCACGAGCTTAGAACATACACGCTGTGCCCTAGTGGAAGGTCATGCCTGGAATTCTCCCATGATGCTTGTCTACTACTGGGTCACATCATCTGGGCACAATGGGGAGACAATGCTGCAGGGCAGGGCCACAGAGTGAAGGGACAGGGGCTCTGGGAGCCGGAGGTCATCGTGTTGTTTCCCCCTAGAAGTGGGAGCTTTACTTCCATCCACCCTCCCCATGCCCAGCTTGGGGGTGTAGACTCTACCCAGGGACAGGGTTTGGTCTCGAGGCTTCACTCTCTGCATTAGGCATATGTAGGGAGGTTGAGACTCAGACCTGAACCAGTGTGGTTAAGTCAGAAGTCTCCCAGGCAAGAATAGACATGTAAACTTTATCATCAACTGGGTATTTGTCTCTAGAATTTCCTCCCTGGAAAGAAGCAGTGCAGATGACCAGGCCAGAGTAAGGTTAAAAAAAAAAAAGCCAAAGGATTGGCCCTCTCACCCACAACTATAAGAAAGCTATTAAAGCAATTACCGAATCACACAACCACCACCCAGATCCAGCATCATTACTCAGCCCACATCACCAAGGAGACACCCATTAACCTAATCTCTGAGACATACATTATGAATAAAGAGATGCAGATATGATCAATGAATACAATAATTCAAAGCAGAAACAGACACTGCCACCAAACAATACTCAAATTCCTCCAACCCAGTGTTACAGGAAGATACACCTCGATACAATACCGCAAACCAAAACAAACCTGAGGCCAGTTGCCGGGCTGCGTCCCCCACAAAGCCACACATGCTAACCCACAACACAATTCAAACTCTCCATCCCACAGGCCACCCATACACAAAGGTGGCCCTTGGAGCAGCGATAAACATGGTAAGGCATACGAAGGTAGAGTCACCATTGAACTGCCCAACCCTCAGCACACCCTGCAGAAAATAGTCACAGTGCTACAGTGTCCCCAAGCTCAGAATAGCTGCCAGGACGGAGCACCGCCCCCTGTCCAGCAGGTGGATGTATCTAGACCATCACCTCTGATAAGGCCTCAGGGCTTTGGTTACTACTAAAGAGTAAACTGTCCCCTGAGCCTGCTTTCCGAGACAGGACAAATCAGCTCCATCCCGGTTGGGGTTTAATAAGACCTCGCTGTTACTGAAAATGACAGAGCTGCAGGGATTGGGGGCGGGAGCAGGTGGGGGTTGGGGGAGCCCTCCAAGCTGGGTGCGGGGGATTCCCCTCTGACTCCTGCTTCCCTGGCCATTCTGAGCTGAAACCCTCTCTTGCTGGGTGTTCACTGGGTATCGATTCAGTCTGCAAGCAATTTTAATATTTCTTCAGGGACTTTCAGGCAACAGCACAAGTCATTAATTCACCCTCCCAAATTGCTTATTCAATAGCAGGAACATGGCTCCTGAATAAAGTCCCAGAATTTATGTGACTTGCACGAGTCAGGAGGTCAAACAACTGTTATGGAGCGAAGTTAAAAATCCAAATAAAATATTGACACTTTTTTGGGGAGGGGAAGAGGGGGGAGGCCAAGGTATTTAAAATAGGTTTTTGTTGCAATGCCCCCAGGATAAAGAATGGAAGGAGACTGAAGACAAGTTGGAGTTTATAAAATCAATGGAATTTATTGCACATCTACTTGGCATTTAATAATTCTCTCATTTCCACATCCCCCACCCTCATCCCATTCTGGCCACAGACAGGGAGATACACAGGTATACAAATGCACATTTATGCACGTCAATACTGCCACACTGGCCAATATAAAAACAGGATTGTGATGTGAGCGACTCAAACACTCTGAAAAGGGTTTCGTTGTAGCTTAAACATGTTTAACAGAAACCAGCATAACTCGGCAGATATTCATGAAGTAGATTTGATGAGTATATTCACTGTTATAAATACCAGATCAATGCATTAGAACAGATATGAATATAAAGATGTGCTTATCCCAGAAGTAGTTTCTAAAATGTAGAAGCCGAGAAACATCTATATGCAGGATCATCATGGGATTGCGTACACGATTTTCAAATTATGGTTCGTTTGTAACACAGACGTGATGCTTATTAAATAAGTGATGGCACATGTATGGGAGAGGAAAACATGCTTCAAATCACAGCCCCATGCAACCTCTGCTACTTGTCTTCAGATGTTTGCTCGGTTGTCCAAATCATGTATGTGAAAAGACTAAGAAAATTGTTCGTGCTCAAATAGCTAATAGACACAGAGGATCATTAATATAGAAATTTCCAGAGGAGATTATATTACCCAGCCCTCAGAGACTGAAGCCACAGGCTGGGATCCAAAGCAGGGTGATATTAAGAATGTGACCTTGGGTGAGTTGCTTAGCCATGCTGTTGACTCTAAGAATAGAGAACACGCCTATTTGACAGAGCTGTGGTTAGGATTTGAATGAGAAAATGCATTGTGTACAGTGTCTATTCTATAGTAGATACAAAATAAATGATAGGGGCCAGCAAGGTGGTTTAGTGGGCAAAGGTACCTGCTGCCCTGGTTGATGGCCTGAGCTCAACCCCCACACCCTAGTCATAAAGGAGAAACTGCTGTGAGAGATAATTTACTCTGGCAACTGACCCTCTCTCTGGCTTCCTCACTAGCACGCCACACACGAATAAGTAAAGGTAAAACCTTTAAAACAAATGATAGTTATGACTTCCACTGTTTTTCTATTCAGTTCGTCTGGTGAAGTCTAGACTTAGAGGCTACCATTTGGTCTTGATATAATTAATGTATTCCAACAAGTGGTTAGGAGGTGGCCTTAGAGAGAGACACCTGCGCTGGAGTTCTGGCTCTGTCACAGAAATGCTGCACGATCTTATTTCTGAGCCCCAGTTTCCACATTAAAGGCTAGTAATCTTCGTGGTACCTACAGGTAGTTCATAGGTGTTCATAGGTACATAAAGACTTCAATTTTATTTCATTATTTTTTATTTGTTTATTTTGTTTTGTTGTTGTTTAGTTGTGGGTTTTTTGTTTTTGAGACAGGGGCTCTCTGTGTAGCCCGGGCTGTCCTGGACTCACTTGGTAAACCAAGTTGGCCTCAAACTCACAGAGATCCACCTGCCTCTACCTCCTGAGTGCTGGGATTAAAGGCATGCACCACCACGCTCAGCTAAGACAATGTTTCTTTCTCTGTATAATCCTGGCTGTCCTGGAGCTCACTATGTAGACTAGGCTGGCCTCTAACTCACGGAGATTTGCCTGCCTCTGCCTCCTGAGTGCAGGGATTAAAATTTAAAGTCCATGTTAGGCATTCAGCACAATTCCTGGTATATAGAGAGCACACAGTAGCCCTTCAGATTCTTCTATTCCAATAATATTAACAGCTTAATATTATTAATTTCTTACATTATAGCTGGCCTTTTTTTTTGTTGCTAGATGGTAAGAAAAATAATTATGACATTTGTCCTTGCTGAACTGAGTCCACTGGAGGATTCAGTAAAAAGTGGGTAAGCAAAGAAAGGATCCGCTCTGTGCTGGACCCTGAGGGGATAAGGGAACAGAAAGAGATGGCTACAGAGGCAGCAGGAGGCAGGCGAGGAAGCTTTTGAAAGCTAGGCTGAGAAACTCTGACTCTCTCTCTGTAACAGGACGCAGGGGTAGGGCTCAGCTCCGTCCTATTCTTTCTTTCAGGACAGAAACTGATGGATTGCTTTTTTGACTCCCTGAGTAGCCGAGGTGATAAGGGCTAGAGGCAGCGAGGCCAGGCAAATAGGCCTGCAGACTTCCTTCTGCTTGTGGAGGGATGTCAGCATGCTCGCGAGGGGTAGGGAGGACGGAGAGGCACAGAGAGGAAGGCTTGCTGCGGTCGTGAGCTTATCGCAGAACCAATTTACCATCACATTAGGCAGTGTCTGAGCCACCAGACTCTCCCAGGCAGGACCACGGGGTGAACAGCTGGTGGACCCCAGCTTTAGCCGGAAGCCCTGACAGATGAGGGCATGGCCAGTGACAAGGGGAGGTAGTCTGGTCACGCTCTGGCTTTGGCATGTACTACAGTCTGGTTTCCAAATGGTTAGTTAAACACATTGCCCCTTAATTTTTTTTAAACCTATGCATGTCTTGAAGTTAAATCAATCCATATGCTTACGATTCATCGTCTAAACCAGCACTATTGCCCCCTTGGGCCAGCCCCGTGGCCCATCTAACTTGGTGAATTGTGTCTGGCCTGGGCTCCCAGGGACACGCGGTGGGAGGATTACTGCCCTCAATGCCAGCCAGTCTCAGAAGGCTAAGTCGGTGCTGGAAATGGCATGGCACCTTGGAAACTGCTGGGAGTTGATCATCCTGGAATGCAGAAGAACTATCATGAAATCTTAAAATGTTTTTATTTTGAACCTAGAGTTTAGTCTTTACAGGGGAAATGATAACTTCTGGAATTTTGGTCAAGTGCTGGTTGGAGTCAGGATTACTTACTAGCCGGTGAGGATACTGGCCTGAAGTATGCGTTGAGAGCCGCCTTCAAGCACTAAGACCCTCCCCCTGAGTCTCCTACCCCCACTCCCGCCCACTCCCTCTCAAACCAGCAGGTGCTTCCCTCACACCCTGGCTTGGGCTCACCTTCTCAGAGCGTAGAGTTCAGAATTTCTAACTCACGAAAGCCAAGGAGAGACCTAGGGATTTTTGCGTTTTAGCAACTGTCCCGGGGGATTCTGGTGCATGCGGCTCCAGGGCAGCCGTTTGAGGACACCCTTCTGCAAGCTCTCCCGTAGGGTTCTTGGTCTTGGAGCTTGATTATATAACTTCCAGCGGAGCAGTCTTACAGTCCAAGCACTCGGAAAGTGGGGCCAGAAAGATTGAGAGTACAAGGCAACCCCGAGCTACACACGTACTGAGTTTAAGATGTGAGCCTGGGGCCAGGCATGGTGGTGCATGCCTTTGATCCCAGCACTCAGGAGGCAGAGGCAGGTGGATCTTTGAGTTCTGAGGCCAGCATGAGGTCGGCAAATTTGACATAGGAAAACCCTGTCTTAAAACACACACACACACACACACACACACACACACACACACACACACATATACACACACATATATATACACATATATACATATACATATATACATATATATACATATATATATTCCAAGCACTCTTGACATTACCTGGAAAGACCTTTCATAGCCTGGGACCTGTGTGTTCTAGCTGTGTCCTGTTCTAGCCGGAATGGGAAGGCCTGTTCTAAGCTGTAGAGAATGGCTTGGCTCGCCTCACTGGTATTCTCATTGTTCAAACTAAACCCCACAGAGCCTGTGAGTCAGCCTGGGCAACTCCTCTAAACTACACAAACCGCAGAAGCAGAGCCTACAAAGGGAGCGGTGCATGGTGGAGTACCTCCAAGTGGCCACTGGGGAGGCCGGCGGGGGGTGGGGGGGGGCGGTGGGGGGGTTGGCCGAGGGGGGGGCGTGGTGCAGAATGTCCTGGGGTCCTTGGGTGCAGAAAAGGTAGCTCTCAGCTCCCAATCTGTATGCAGGGGCTACTCAGTTCTGTGAGGTCCTCTGGAGCAGGCATCCTGTCCAGGAGAGGTGGCAGCATTCGTTGGATAAACTAAACTATCCTTTGCTGAAGCCAAATTCAGTTTCGTTTTTTAGAAGGATCCAGCTTAGGATAGCCAGGCAGCTTGAAGTCACTGGCAGAGGCCCCGCCCTCTTATTCAGCATCTGGCTCAGTGAGCAGTCTTCTTAGAAACATTCCCCATCTTGCCTTACAAATCCCATACTGGGGACTGAGTACGTTCCGCAGACTCCGGAGTGCAACGGTCTATGCTGGTTTCTATGTGTATGAAGGGCGTGCGTGCCAATACTTGACATTCTACCAAGCAAAGCAGTGATATGACCAGGCTGAGAGGACAGTCTGCTCCAAGCCACTGAGCAGGCTTTCATGAGGGCATGCTTGCAGATCCCATGTCTATATATTCTCAGCAGCTGCTCCAACAGATGTTATTGCTCTCACATTCTGGGGAGGAATGGTGAGTTTCGGGAGAGCCTCTTGGCCTTGGTATCTAAGTACCGACTACTACTAGGTACAGGTCTTGGGAGTCTGCACTTTTGAAAGTCTCTCTGGAAGCAGCAGAGCTGAGCCTTTGAGGGCACAAGGGCCGGGATTGGTCTACTTACCAGTTTTAGGTTATAGCTGGCCTATGACCATCTGGGGAATGGGTTACTGGGAAAGTGAGCAAATGAAATGTTTGAAGTACTTTGCCTCTCCCACAGGGAAGACTCGGCCCACAGTGCTTTTTTTTCTCACTAAACCCTCCTTTAGGGAGGCATCACTCTTAGCAATCCTAACCAGGCTAGGCCTTACTCCTTCCAAGGTGAGCTGTCTAAGGTCATCTCAATGCTAACAGGACTGCTCCTTGTTTCCACCTGAGGGGATGTTTTTGCACACCATTTATTATCATATAATATAATGCAATATGGTATCATACATAACATAACATAATATGATGGGTAGGCTAACTTGGAAACCCTGAGGCTGACCGTGGATGGATGGATAGATGAATAGATACATTTGTACTAAGTATACATACATTATATCACTCTATTGATTTGTAAAAAGTTCCCGGTCTGCCTGGCTGTAATGAGATTTTTGAACTTTGCGTGGCGATCAATGAGAGGAATATTATTGGCCTGGAGAATTGATATACCTGCTCTCAGTGGCTTGTTCTGCTCCCAGGCCAACCCGGCCCCCCAGGTGTACGATTCCAGCAGACACTTAACCTTTTTTACAGTGTCATCAGGCTAAAAGGAATCTAATAGTGACACAGGACTTGTGCTCAGCACTCTGCCACTATTGCTTTCCTGTCACAAATAATTTATAGCCTTCTATTTCCATCCCTGAGCCCTGCACCCCAGCCCTACCTCCCACTTCCCCCCCCAGCTCCCAAGAATCAATAAACTCACACAGCCATAGTGGGACTTCAGGGTGCAATGAGACAGACAGACGGACAAAGAGAGAGAAAGACAGAGATGAAGAGACAGAGAAGAAAGCTGAGGACACAACAGAGGAAGGAGGAGGAGGAGGAGGGCAAAGTAGGAGTCTGGGTTCCCAGTGAAAGGCTGAGCCATCTCCTCACCAATTTAATTGGTTTGTTGGGAGACCCAAGCAGACCTTCATCTATCTCACAGAGCCCCTAAGACTATTCTGATCTTCACGGTGGGAGGAAGCAGAGGACTCCTGGGAGTTTAACCAAAGAGGAAGTGACCCCATCCTTTGCTCTAAATCCCAGTCACAACCCCTGCCATCCCCCGAGGCCTCTGTGGGTCCTTCGCAGGGTATGCAGGTGGACCTTGGTCTGGTCCCCAGTCTATCTTCCCGGAAGTCCTTCTGACGGCAACCCCTGTGACTCCCCTCCCCCTGCTGTCCTTTCCTATCTTCTCCGCTTCTTCTTCTTCCCAGGTTGTACCTGCATTGATCTAGTTGGGGCATACTGATCAGGGAGGCCTCCTGCTTATACCTGGCTCAGCCCCTAAATTGAAAGCAGCTGGGCATAGAGGTCACCCACAGGGATAATAACACAAGCGAACATTATTATTATTATTATAGCTAGCGTTCACCGAGCCAACCATCCTACTAATCACTTTACGTGAATTATCCTACTCAACCATTAGCGGTACACAGTAGTACTATCTCACTTTACAGAAACACCCAAGGGCATCCGAGGAAGGATGAAACAGAGCTAGGATTCTGACTCAGGTAAACTGAGCCTGGAGCCCATGTCCCAAATTCCCTCACTAGGCCAGGTGTGGTGGTGCCTACCAATACTGCTACCACTCAGCACTTGGGAGGCAGGAGGATCAAACCAGGGGCCAGAGAGATGGCATGCGTTGGTTAAGAGCACTGGCCACTCCTGTAAAGAACCCAGGTTTGTTTCCTAGCACTCACATGGTGGCCCAGAGCTGTCTGTAACTTCAGTTCTAGGGCATCCAATGTCCTCTTCTGTCCTTTGTGAGTTCCAGGCATGCACACACACACACACACACACACACACACACACACACACACATATGTGTGTGTGTGCATGTATGTATATATATATACATACACACTTATACAGGTAGGTGCTCATACACATAAAGTAAAAACAAATAAATCTTTTCTTTTTGTACAGCACAAAGCCAAACCCTGAATTCCCTTAGCTATACAATACACCCTGGGGGACACTAAGATCCCAGCAGTTCCTGTGTTGGGAGCAGGATAAATCACCGAGCAGAGTTAGCTCTCACTGAAATGAAAAAGGAAGAAGCTTCTGGTGTGGAAAAGCCTGCTTGAGTGGGAATGGGTAGTAGCACCCTGTCTTTCACATTGGGACGAGCAGAGAATGTAAGAGAACTGTAGAAAACCATAGGATTTTCACAACCCTAATTCCTAAATTCCCTGTGATCAGCTCTGGGACCTGGCAGGTGCCCACTGCCTGGGGTCATGGAGAGACACCAAGAGCCTTAGTAACTCATAGCAGGCACCCTGCCCAACTTCTCTCCCATGCACCACCAAGCTGCTGTCAGGATAGAGCGATTTTCCATCACTTGGTGCCTCAGCTAAATCTGGACCAGTGACTTGGAGGTCAGAGGCCCTGGTAAATAAGTCAGGGACTCCACCAGTTATCTGTGTCCCCCCAGCCCTGGAACTCCTTAACCCAGAGCCTGTCAGCCTTAAGCAGAGCCACTGAAGGTCCACCAGACCTTGGCAGCTTGTGATGGAAAGATGCTTGGCATTCTTGTCATCGGTCTTGAAGGTGAGGCCATATTGCTCTCAGCTACTGTGTTCTCTCCCATGCTGATCCAGCTCAAAACCTCTCCCTCAGCTTCCAACTACTGAGAGTGCAAAGCTGTGACGGCGCCTTTCTGGAGCTCTTGTCATGTCAGGCTAACTCTCTGCTCTGGCCCTCCGCTCCAGTCCTCCATTACTCTGCCCTGCCCTGCATCATCTACGGTCTCCCTAGCAACCTCACTCTTCTGCTCTTCTCGGGTACCCCTCTATCCTGCCCTGACTCATCCTTCCTATGCTCTGTGGTTGCTGGGCCACGCCCTCTGACTGCCACACCACAGTCACCTCTTTGAGCACCCCCACCCCCGTGCTACCTTCCCTGCACCTCTTTTGCCAGGATTCTGTTCCAGCGGCCTGGCTCAGACACTTCTCCCCAAAGCCACTAATGGCCACCCTGATCATGATCCCTACGTACATGTCTCTTCTGTTCCCAATCCCCTGCACTTTTTTTTTTCTTATGTCACCATCGACACCATAGATTAAATCTTTAATACATCTTCCTCCACTCTGCTCCCCCACTGGTTCTACCTGTCCACTGCCGCGTCCATCTTGTCCCATGGCCCTTTACCAATAAACTCCGTCCTGCTGGGCCAGCTTACTTGCGCCTGGACTTGCCCACCTCACACATGCAGAGCCAACATCACACTTTCTTGCTATGCCACTCACCTCCCTGCATTCCACAGTGTCCACGGTGACACATACCAACAAGCTTCCAGTGACACGGGAGCATTTTTTTAGAGCCATGGCCGACTCCAGTCAGTTACCACACCCGGGCCATTCTTCCTTGCTTCTTTGCCTTCCCTTTCTTTCTTGAGACTAATGTGTTATTATTACCTTATGCCTACGCATTAGCTTCCGGGGACCGGCCACTTCTACCATGTCCCCTCACGTTTGAGCTTTGGTCCTGGCTTCAGACCTCTGAGGCTTGATTCTTCCATGGTGAGGGGAGCATGGCAAGGTAGCAGAAGACACGGGTTTCAGAGAATGAATTTGGACTCTGCTCTAACTGGCAGGAAGTCCTAAGGAAGCCTTAATCATTAACTTCTGTCAGCTTTGGCTTTCTATCTGCAAAACGAAGATAATAGCATGCATTTTTGGAAGTTGTAAGAATTAACAGAAGTACAAAGGAGTCATTTAGATTGTGTATAATATTGGTGCACAGTATTTTAATGAGTGGAAACTAGCTGTAGCTATCATCAGGTGCAAGCTTTCACCCCTATTTCCCCCTCCTCCTGTGCACACACCTGCACTACTCCTGGCTGTGGGTCTAGGCACCAACCCCTGCCTTGTGTTCCTCCTTGGCTTCCCCACTAATCTTCACCTTCCTTCAGCACCTGTGTATAATGCCCCTTCTAGTCTCTTGTTCATCTTAGAGTCATGTTGTACACGTCCCACCCCACCCCACCCCCGCACACCCCCGTGGAAAGGAACCTTGGACATGCTATGTCCCTACGAGCCCTTTATTCTTCAGTTGGAGGAATGGAGGCACAAAGACACAAAGTGATAAATGTGAGGCTATGTGGCATCTTATTAACAAGAACCAGCATTGGTCCTGCCAATGTTCAGCCTGGTAGACTTTTCCCTGCTGTCCGTGCCCCCTCCCTGCATCCTGCTCAGCTCTGCTTTGGGTCTGTGCCAGGCTCCATGCCCTCAATCACATAATCACATCTCCCCTGACCACCAGACCCCTTACTCCCTACTTCCAAGGGTTGGCCCCTCCTCTGGTACTGGCTGCCTCATTGCCTTGGGCTAACTGGCATTCTTTAACTATAAATCTCCCCTCCTAACTTTCCAGCATTGGAAGACAGGGGTCTTCCTAGGTGCCTATAAGTGATTAGTAAAAGCTAAAGCTCAGTGACTCACAGCTTGCAACTTACCTGCATGGTGGAGGTGAACTTGGATTTCTGTAGGGGAGAGCAATACCGGGTTGGACAGGATGGGTGGTTTGTGGGTGTAGGGAAAAGCACTCCCTAGTCCTGGGTGTGGGCTCTTGAGTTATGGAACTCTGTGCTTTTCTGGACACCTGCAAGGTGGGTTTATTCTTCCTGGGAAGGTCTGACTTGTTCCTTTATTTCCTTGGGGTGCACAAGGATGCTGCTCCTTAGCCACTCTGGTAAAGAAGCACCGACTCAAGTAAGACCGGTAGAAAAGAAAAGGAGGCCGTCATAAGATAGTAAGATAGCCAGATGAGACGAAGGTTGTGTGGGGCCTGACACCTGGAAAGGAACTAGGTGCTGTTGTGGGATCCTCTGTAGCCCAGTCCCTGCCTTTCTGCCTTCTCCTTTGCTTCAATAATTGGGGAAGTGCCTTCCCAGGCCTCTGGAAAATTGTGTTAAGGTCCCAGTTGGAAAGCCGGCTAAAATGACCTCCAGACCCAGAGGTTCCTGGTGCTGTGGGCCACATATACATGACTGGGGAAAGAAGGCAGATCGCTAGCCACCAGGGCAGTTCTTATCCCTCAGAAATGGAAAAGGCACTGGTGTTCCACTTGATTGTGCCCTAATCCTTGGCGTCCAAACTCAAGCTGCAGCTCAGCTTGGCACCAAGGCAGCACAGAGTGCAGACCACCCTGGCCAGAGCTTCGCTAAGTGGATTGCATAGCAGACAGGAGACCTCATGTCTTGCAGCTGTGGGTGAGGGCAGGAAGGTCGGGGGCCAGGTGAGTGAGGACACAGCTGTGCTGGGTAGGACCCTCTGTCAGACAGGGCGAGCCTGGGCCTGCCTGTGTGACCTGTGCCAATGTTGTGATGCTTTGCAGGATCATTCGGACCAAAGTTCAGCAGCCTTTCCACCCAACGCCAGATGGGGCCGGGACAGGAGTGACTGCCCCTGGCCACACCATCGGTAAGAGGGCTCTGGGAAGAGGGAAATCAACTTAGAAAATGCCAGAAAACACAGCCCAGCCCTGGGAACTGTCCACTCCAGTGAGATCCAGGGCCAGAGTCCCCAATCATCCCTTTCCTTCCTAGGGTCTCTAGTGGTGTTAGTACAGTGTCTCACACATAGCCTCTTTAGTCTGTGTCCCTCCCCGCAACTTGGCGCCCCCCTCCTGCCCCTCAGACATTTGTCTTTGAGCATTTCTTCTGTTCCATCATTTTTTATTTTATCTGATTCGCTCTCCCTGTATGTCCCACACTTTTTTCATATTTACTTTTTCTACTTAATCTTTTTTTAAAAAAACATCTTTTTGTGGGGATGGGCTGGAGAGATGGCTCAGCAGTTAAGAGCATGTATTGCTCTTACAGAGAACCTAAGTTTGATTCTCAGTTATATTCCCAGCCTTTTATCTTTCTCTCTTTTTCCCATCTCTCTCCCTTCCCAGTCCTCTTCCCTGCCCTCATAAGTAGCCATGGATTGGTCCCTCTGTCTCTCTCCATCCTTCCTACTGGTCTTTTTTCTTTTGGCCTGTTTCCTCTTACCTCTTTGTCTCTACCACATGTACCCTGCTGCTCTTTGCCTTGCTGGCCCTCTTACCTCTCCCTGGGATATCAGAGGTACATCCCAGGCTTTCCAGAACTCCTGCTGTAACTTCCCAGGCCCAGTGCATGCACACTGACCTCTCCTTGGTCTCCTGGTCAGCATGAGAGGTAGAAATGGCTGGTCCATCCGTGCTGGGATTGCCAGGTTGTTTACCCAGGCCAGGGTTAGTGTGCTGGAGGAAGGGCTGTGCTCAGCTGTACCTGAGCATAACGTATGGGCTCATTGAACTTCTCCAGCGATTTCAAGACCAGAAGCAACTTGGAGAGAGAGCTGCTTCCAGGGAACACTGAGACCAACTTTGTACCTCCCCAAGTCAGAAACAGATCTTAGGGAGCCTCAGACTCTAAATCAGGGCTGGTAAAGACTCCACCCAGGAGACCAAGAAGCAACGACCTGGGGTTTGTTTTGAAGGGTTTGCTCAGCCTTTGGATTAGGTAGGTTTAGAAGAACGGCTCCAGAGGGCACCGTTGGAACTGTGCTATCCAGAAGGTCACCAAAGTGCTTTCCCAACATTTAATCTTGGCAGCTTCTGGGCCTACACTGCATCTATCTGAGGGGAGGGGGATTGAGGGACCAGTAAACTCCTTAGATGGCATGGGAGGCCTGGGTTGACTGGGCACCACTTACCTCAGGCTGGGCTAACAGCCTGCATTGTCTGTCTGTGGGAGTGATTCCTCCCTCAGAGGACGGAAGGGGATATGAGTTCCTTGTCCTTCCTTCTGCCCTCTGTTCCTCTCTGTCCCAGCCTGGGGCTTCAGTCACAACTGCTATCCTGATGGTGTTTCCTCCTTCTTCTCATCCAGTTCCCAGCACGGCCTCCCCTCCTGTTTCCAGCGCCTCTAATGACCCAGTGGGATCCTACTCCATCAATGGGATCCTGGGGATTCCTCGCTCCAATGGTGAGAAGAGGAAACGTGATGAAGGTAGGGAGGGGGGAAGAGCTTTGGCTTCCCCTGTTTGCATGCTTTGTCCTTGGACTCAGAGCTCCGGTTTCTGCTGGCCTCGCAGCTGCTCTGCTGTGAGATCAGTTTTAGCAGCGAAGCCTAGGTACCCCCACTGCCCTGCTGGCTCCTGGAGAGAGGGAGGGAGGCTGCTGGTGGGGCCACCAGCTTCACCATCTGCTCAGGCCCGATGGTCTCACCTTCTGCAGGGACTCACCCCAGCTGTCCCTGTGGGATGCCAGGAGGAGTGGCATGAACTGTTTACCTTGGGAAGGTTGTAGAGGTTGAGGAGACAGCTGGCATCTGACCCGGGGATGAAAGGCCAGCCTACTTTGGCCTCACTTGATCTCAGTTAGAAGGTAGCAGGTGATACGGACATGGACGACCCTGGGGGTCCTTTCTCTGTAATACATGGGCACTGCTCCCATTGAAACCCCCTGGGGAGCTGGACATGGGGCCTCGCCATACTCTTCATCATGAGAGTGGACACCAGTCTGACTCCCACTTCTCCTACTTCTCCCTGAGACTGTAGGGCACAGCCAGGACCTTGGGTAGCATAGACCCAGTTGAAAGGAATAGGGCATTAAGAGGAGGGCATGGGATGAATGGAATTAGGGGCAGACTGATAGCCTGAGCACGGGACAAGGTGCTCCTCGGATGCTGTGGTTTGCTTCTGTGTGGAGACCTGGGCACCTAGATGGACAGAGTCCAATGTTTCAGGCCTGCTTCTGCCTCCAGTTCTCTTATAGTCCCAACTAGGAAAGGAGTAACTTCCAGTCTTTGCAGGGTATATAGGATACTCTCCATAAGATAGAGCCTACAACGATGAACATAAAGGGAGGAGCAGCCATACATTGCATTAGCACAAAGGTAGTCTCAATGTATGCCTATTGTCTCTGCACCTGTGTCAGGCAGGGTCTCCCTTCTCCCTCAGAAATGTAATATATTGGACAGTAGGTTCTGCGGTCATCCCACGCTTGGCTAGGCTATTCTTGAGAGGGTAAAGAGCAGACACAGGGACAAAGCTGACATTCCTTAAGCCACAGCCTGGAGTCTCCAGGCCCAGGCAGAGGAAAGACAACATAAGAGCCCTGGCCTCCAGCAGAAGGAGTGCAGGAGAGACCTAGTCCTGGCAAGACAGTGATGACCTGGTGCTGGCCTCCTTCCAGAAGCCCTAATGGCCTCGTTTCACAGGGAAACAGCTTGTCTGGCTCGATTTCTCCTTCTTCCAAAATATCCAAACCCATTTGGCTGCCACGGCCTTTGCCACTCACTAAATTTCATTGTGGTTGTTTTGGCGGCAGCCCCTGATGGGCAGGGGGAGGCTACCGGAGAGGCCCTGAGCCCCAGTTCTCCCTGGGGCTTCTGACATCCGGGCCTTAGCCAAGCTCCCTGGCACCCTGAGTGCCTTGGTTTAGTCTGACTCAAACCCTAAGGGTTTCTCTTTAGCCACCTGCCTTGTTTAGAGTGTGAGGTGTCCAGGGGGACCGGAAGGCCACAGGAACCCTTCTGTGCACTCCCTTATTGGTCCAAGGCTGACGTTTTTGTGTGCCTTCTGCTGCCTGGGCCTTCATGGGTGGTGAAGGGAGGCTGGGGACACCCAGGGCTGGGCCAGCCAGTCAGGTCAAGAGCAGAACGCTCTCCCCTTCTCTTTGCTCACATCCATTGTTTTCAGTCAACTCATTGCAGTGGCCCTGTCAGCCTGTGAGCTCTGAGAATAGCTTCCTACAGAGGGTCCCTGAGCCAAACAAGATGTGACTCCTGTCCTTGGAAAGCTCATAATCTAGGAATATGCCAAATATTGCATCCAGAGGGTAGAAAGACCACCAGATATGGTATAGTGGAGATCTGCCGGGCCTTTGTATGAGGAAAGCGGTAAGGAGGAAGCTCACTCTCCAGGAAGGGCTGCTCTTTGAGGAGGACCCTGGGTGACGGCTGAAGAGGGTGTTAAGGACAACTGTTAGCCTGAAATTCTGTCTGATGCATCAAGGCTATGAATAGCAAGGGCAGGAGTGGCTCTAGCAAGGATGTGCCGAGTGGGCAGAACGGGGTGGAGTGGGGGAGGTCGTGTGCTGAGAAGCAAGCCCAAGTAGACAGAGTCCCAGGAAGCGACCCCTATGTAAGAGGGCAGGCTTTTCTCTAAAGGCAGGAGGAGACCGGGACAGTGTTGGTTTGGGGCCTCCATCAATATGGCAGGGCAGGAAGCAGCCACAGTCTTCAGGTGAGGGATAGTGAGAGTCTCAGACCCTCCTCTGCTAGGCCTAACCAGGTTACAAAAAGCATCAAGAACTCCGCCATTTCCCCCCCTCCACCCCCACCCCGGGAGTTTTCTTGCCCTGTCTCTACCTCTTTTTCTACCAAACCCCAGGCCAGATAGAGCTGTGTCCTTTCCCTGAAAGCTGGACCTGGGAGGGATGCAGCTTCTCCCAGCCATCATCCCGTTCTTGGCCCATGGGATGCAGTTGGAAGGGAGAAGAGGGAGAGGAGAGTGCGAAGGGAGATCAGTAGGGCTTCTCCCCTCCCCCACTCCAGAGGCCTCCAAGCAGCGGGGGGCCCAGTTTGCATTAGGGAGCAGCTCAGATGATTAAGAATGGGGAGATAATTATGTGTCAAGATGATGTAGCCCAACTCTGCAGTCAGGCCAAGGTAGCAAAGCAGCTGGCAGGCCAGTCCGTTGTCCTCATGGTCGTCGTCATCATCGCAGGAGGCGCCTCGGGCACAGGCTGTACAGACACCCAGGTGTGTCCTTCAACTCTTGGGCCAGGGACTTTGGGTAAAATGGAAACTGATGTGAGGGACTGCTGAGCATCAGGATGAGATCAGGGGGTGTATGCCCAGGGACCAGTCCCCAGAGGGTGTAGGGGACCAGGTACATTTCCTCTGGGATAGTCCGTCCTAAATGTACCAGTTACATTGCCCTCCTTCAGCCTCTCAGGTGTGGTGACATCTCCCTAGGCTGGGTGTCCCTCTGCCCTCTAGGAAGCTTTTCTGTCTTCCACCTCACAGTGTGGCTTATTCGTTAGCCTGAACCCCAGGGCACAGTAGTAGGCATTAGCAAGAGCTATGACTACAGTGTGTGCTGGCATTAGTGCAGGCCTTCTCTGCAGACATTACTCGGATCACACTGGTGACATCCAGAATGTCAGTGGCATTGGCCCTTGGCACGTGGACAGCATCAGCAGCAATCAGCAGTTGACTGAGGGTGATCGGCTTTGACTCAGGCTTGGGGTAGGGAGCTGACTGAGACTCTTTCCCAACCCCTGGTCTGTGGGGATGTGCAAAAAACCCAGGCTTTGCTTTGAGAAATATGGCCCTCAAGAAGCTTGGAACCTTCTCGTAGGGATCCAGAAACACCAGGGGGTGATAAATGCACGAAGCATCTGAAACACAGGCTGCCCATCAGGCCGAGGAGGAGAGACCCTCCTCAGTACCTTGCTGAAGCCTACAGTTATGGGCGGGTATATTACAGCTTGATTCTCTGGGAGTCTAAGAAACACAACTCCCAGAATGCTACACACCTTGACTCCTGTGGCTGGAAAACACAGCTAAAGCCAAGCTAGCGGGTGGGTAAGTGGTAGAGTGCTTGCCTGGCTGGCATACGGTCCTAGGTTTGATCCCCAGCCTGGAAAGAAACAAAACCAACCCAACCACAGAAGCCCCATGCCTTCACCTTCTCCCCGCTGCTCTCAGCCACAGCCCAGCGCATTGCTGTCTGCTGACAGTTGAGGAAAAGCACGGAGAAGTTTTATAACTTGTCCAAAACCCCAAATGAAATCATATGGCGAGATTGGTATCAGCCTTCCATTGTGGGCTTGCAGGGGGCCATGGTTTTGCATCCCATTAATTAGGTGCAGTTGAGCTTTTGCAGGCAGGACAGGTTGCATGGTTGGCTACAAATGGCCAAGCCCCACCGTTGCCTGCAATAGCTCCATTCTGCTTCGGATGATGCTGTTGCTGGAAAACACAAATTGTGTCCTTAGTGCCTTCCTAGAAGTCCCCCACGACTCCTAGGGGCTCAGGTTATGTTTGGAGCTACAGAAATGGTCAACACCTGTTTAGGGGCCCTGGCTTGAGGCAAGGGAAGTTTTCAGAACTCCTTATCAGGACGCAGGGAGCATGAGTGAGGCCTGCCAGGCCTGAAGCCTCCACACAGCCGTGGCTTAACTGTGAATACTGGATTTGAATCCTAGAGCTACTCGGCTGGGTGACCTTGGGGAAGTCATTTCATTGCCCCATCTCCTCTGTCAAATGAGGTAGTCACAACACTTCCTTCAGAGAGATTTCTAGAGTGTATGTGTCTAGGGCAGTGGTTCTCAACCTGTGGGTCGAGACCCCTTAGGGGGTTGGAAAACTTTTTTTATAGGGGTCACCAACGACCTTTGGAAAACACAGACTTTTACATTACAGTTCACAACAGTAGCAAAATTAGTTATGAAATAGCAATGAAAATAATTTTATGGCTAGGGGTCACCACAACCTGAAGAACTGTATTAAAGGGTCGTAGCATTAGGAAAATTGAGAACCACTGTCTAGAGTCTTAAGCCAGCTCCACCCTGGAAGATGGATTTCTGTGTATCTAGGCAAAAAAAAAAAAAAAAAAAGTCTAATCGGCAGGTGAAGATTTCACAAGGAAATGAAGTTGTGAGGTGTGTGGAGGCTATTTGGGTCCAGACTCCCTAATCCCAACGGGGCTAACTCTGGAATAAGCTAGTCTGGAGGTGGGGGCAGCTGGCCTCACCTGTGCAGCTGAGACATCTTTGTCCACCTCCACCTGTTCACTTTATTGCTCTGTGGTTAGCCGGTGGACCACTTGTCACTATCTAGCTCCAACTAGAGTTTTCTATGCATGTCAATAGAACATTCTTTTCCTAATACGGGGCTATTATTCCCTCTGTCTCTCTGTGCACATTTCTACATGCAAGTTTGTTTATTTACCTTGGAGAATATGTACTTTTTTTCAGGACCATATATATATAAACTTTTCTATGCTTTATGCAAGTGTATGTGTGTGTGGTGATGCTGTGAGGTCTTTTTGAGTAAGGGGATGTGGAATGGCACATGTTGAGAAGGCATGCAGTTTTCTAGGCGATGCGCATGCTTGGAAAGAGTGCTATAAGGCTACGTACATGCTGGCACCAATAACCAGGGTGAGTCCTGAGCCAGACCTAGAGACACTGAGTGCTCATGGTCCTAAGCGTGGGCCTGCACACAGGTTAGCCTCAAGAACCCGCTGGTATCAGCCTACATTTGTTGGCAAGTCAGTGGCTTTATGCTAAGACTACCCCTAGGAGTGGCTGGGCCCCACGACTAGGGAGACTGAGGCAGAAGACTAGTCCTTCCCATTCAGGCTGTGTGTCATTTGCAGCTCAGAACTTTTGTATCTCTTTGAAGAGGAGCTTAGTCTCCCAGTTTGGGGGTCTGGCCCCCCGATCTACCTGCCTGTCCTTCGGGATCTCTCAGTGTTTGTCTGTCTCTTATTTACTCTAGTCGAGGTATACACTGATCCCGCCCACATTAGAGGAGGTGGAGGTTTGCATCTGGTCTGGACTTTAAGAGGTATGAGGGCCAGAGGGAACATGGTGTGGGGGTCAAGGGAAATAGCTCGGGGTGGTGGTGGTGGCTAAAGAACATCAGAGAACGGGCCCTAAAGGCAGACAGCCAACCGGAGGCAGAGGCACATGCTTTCACTGAGAGCCCTAGAAGTCTCTGGGGCCGGATCACTTCCGCCATGGGCCAGCGGCAGAGGTTTGGGGCTGAGGCCTGGTGGCCCAGAGGGTCAGCCGCTCAGTGGATGGGGGCCAGTTTTTCTAGCCCTTGGAAAAACAAAGAGTAGACCGGGTAGTAAAACAAAAGCAAAGGAGACCTGGAAGCACCTGACAGCCCTAATTCATCACGGCCCAAGTTTTTTCCTTGTGTTCCCATTATATTTGTTTGTAAAAGTGGAAATCAATTTTGAAGGTAATTTTCTGGAAAGAATGGAAGGGAGGTGGGAGGGCCGGATAAGGCAGAGATGGTAAAAGGAAAAATTTAGGCCAGGCACAGCCCAGGGGCAGCTCTTGGCAAGGTGAAAGAAAATTGCATATTCAATCTCCATCCATGAATCTCCCTCACTGCTGCCCGCCTCCTGCTTGAAAACAATGGAGGCTTTTTCCCAGCGCTGGGCAGGGCCTCGGTATCAACCTCACTTTAACTCAGGGTCATTAATTCCCTGATTATTGAAGGAGAAGAGAGGGTTGCAGCATCGTCAATTCCAAAGGCACCCCCCATGTGATCAGGCCCTGGCTGGGGTGGGTGGGGGCAGCGGGGTAAGGTGAGGTGCTTCGGGAGGGGGTGGGGAAGGAGGAAAATGGGGGAGCCACCTGGACTGGGGGGCAGGAAGGCGGGCGGAGGGCAGAAGAGGCAGTCATTACTGCATACCTCTGTTGTGTTGTTATTGCAAATTAAAAGTAGCATGTTCCACTCCACAGCTATCTTTGGGGAGGGAGGGGCACTGAGGGAGGTGGGGGATCTTATCATTGCTTCTTCAGCAGACCAGCGGTGGTGTCACCGTGTGAGGTGACATTTGAATTTACAATTCCGCTGAGAAAAGCCATTAATTCACAAATTAACATTTCTCCCTCTCCCTCTCTCTTTAACACTCTCTCCCTCTCTCACATGGATGTGCAAGCAATTGAAAAGACAAAGGAAATAGCCTTAAGGAAGAGACTTTACGGCTAGTCTGTCTGTGCTGAGATTGCTCCCCCTGCTTCCAGATAGATAAACCAATTACCTGAGCAGCTCGGCTCCTGGCCGCTCCTGATCGCCTCCTTTTGTAGGCTGCCTCCATGGCTGGCTTACACTCGTGTATCTCATTAATGGAAACCAGGCGTGCCCTGGTCACCAAGCTCTTCCCAGCTGTCCTTTGGAGGAACCGTGGGAAGAGAACCTGTGTCAGACAGAGACAGGCAAGGGGGACTCCTGGGGGAAGAGGAGAAGCTGTCCTGGCCCTGGATCTCTGGGTGCAGATTGCTAGGGCAGCAGGTTAGGGGTGGGTGTGCAGGTAGGCACCGAGGGAACGGCAGGCTTGCACAGGCGTGTGGGCTGGCAGTTAGAGGAAGAGACCATAAACTGAGTCTGACTCTCTTAATGGCCTTTGGTCTTGGTGCAGGGGGCTGGTGGGGCCCAGAGAGGGATTTGAGCTTGTCCTGCCTGGGAAGGACATGAAGAAGTTTTGCTGACTACATGCTATTTCAGTGGGAAGGATAGAGCCTGAAGGAGCACGCACGAGAGCACACACACACACACACACACACACACACACACACACACACACACACACGCCGGTGGGGAGAAAGAGTAAAAGTGAGAGTGAGTGAGCTGGAGAGAGAGAGCACGATGTTACCTGATTCACTTCCTAGAGAATACAGCTGTCCTCCCTAACCATCAGGAAGTCACTCCAAGACCCCTGGTGGACATTTGAAATCATAGAGAGCCTTATACACCCATGTGTCTATAGACACAATAAGAGATGACCAACAACAACAGGAATAAAACAGCAATTACAGTGATGGGTTGGTGCTGAGAGTCTGATAACAGAGGCGGTTACCAAGTGAGCACGGATGCACTGAGCACGGGGGCGGGGTGTGTGTGTGTGTGTGTGTGTGTGTGTGTGTGATTCGGACACAGGGTGGGACTGAGCAGGCAGCTCAGGATTTTATATTGTTACTCAGAAAGACACAGAGTCAAAAACCTACAATTTAGGCCGGGTGTAGTGGCGCACGCCTTTAATCCCAGCACTCAGGAGGCAGAGGCACGTGGATCGCTGTGAGTTCAAGGCCAGGCTGGTCTACAAATGGAGTCCAAGACAGCCAAGGCTACACAGAGAGACCCTGTCTTGAAAAACCAAAAGCCATTAAAAAAAAAAACCTACAAATTGTTTATTTCTGGAATCGTCCACTTAATATTTTTAGACTGATGATAACTGAAGCCGAGGAAAGCAAAGCCTGGAGTAAGGTGACACTGAGGCCCCTTTTGTGGACTATCCTGGGGCTTATGGCTTCCGGTGTGCAGTGCACTACCTAGCATGTGTCAGACTCTGCCTCGGTGCGACAGGTCTCTTGGAAGCTCAGAAAACAAAGCCAAATCGCGGGAGCCCCTGTCTAGACAAGTGCTGGGGTTTGATGGGTCTGATTGCATTGTTCCATTTAGTTTCATCTCTCAGAGGACCCCAAACCTGGCTACTATGCCGTTCAAGAAAGAGTTAAGTTCAGAGCTCACTAAGACTCCAGAGAGAGAGAGAAAAACCCCACTTATGAACCCTCATTCTTGGTCCTGGTTAGACCTGCTTGGTAACCAAGGAAATACAACTGGCCGAACCTACAGTAGGTTCTTTTCTACCTCAGTGAGATTGCATATTTTAGCTGAACTCTCTAGATAACATTGGCCATGTGCCTGTGACTCTTCGGGAGCACATGCAGGTTGTGTTGATGTTTTATGAAGCCTTTGCTGCGGGCTCCACGCAGAGGTGACTTGTGTTTATCTGTGGGGGCGGCACCCAGTTTAACCGTGGCTGTTTGGGACTGACAGGTGCAAGCATTCCAGACTTAGGCTGGAGAGAAAAGCCAGATCTTTAGGTTTGCTTTCCAGCTAGCTCATGCTGTTGTGGCTCGAGAGTGAGTTGCTTCGAGTATTCTGAGGCTTAGCACAGCAGACGCATTGTCTGTACATCGGCAGAAAGTCAGAGCAGAGAGCTTGTCCACCCCATGAAGTAAAGGAGCTGATTTGCTGCAAATGGGGATAGTTTGTGTCTCCCTGCCCCAGAACACTGAGTGTGGGTGCCATAGTCTCTGCAAAGGCAAACAGGCTCTCCACATTCTTCCTGTGTCCCCGCCTCACATGAGAACCCATCGTATCAGTATGTCTTCCATTTCCTCATCTTCCCTTGGTCAACTGCCCTCTAGCCATGTTTGTTGGTTTGGTTTTCCCTCCCCACTCCTAGCAAAGGCGTGAGGCAAAAAACAAACAAACAAACAAACAAAAAAACCCCATTGTCTCAGCTCTGCTGTACCCCATCCTTTGGACAGACTCTGGACATAGGAGGGAGGAGCCAGGCTCAGGGCTTTTTCTGGGCCCTGTTGCCTTTCTGGGTGTCCCATCTTCTGCAGACCATTGGGCAATGGGGAAGGGCGGATGGGCAGCTGCATTGGAATCCCTCAGACTGGATGTGAAGAAAGCAAAAGGTTGAGAAACCGAGGATGCCTGCAGTCTTCTAGACCAGGGGTTGACCCTTCCTCATTCTGCCTTCCTCAGAGCCATGGTGGAGCTGTCTGGATACCCTCATTTTCTGGCCCACAGCAGTGGAAAGGCCAGACAGGCTGGGAGAGGGGGGGGCCTGGCGCAGGAGCTGGGAGTCAGTCATGAGCCTCAGAGCCTAGTTACAGCAGAGCCAGTAATTCAAACCGTCCTGACCCTTCAATGAACCCAAACCTGCTGACCTTGACAGCACCAGACAAGAGGCCTCACAAACCTCAACCTGCTGCAGGCCAGCCTTCCTTCCCTCCCTCCCTAGCAGCCCTGTGGCCTGGCTTCCAGGTGGCCCCTCATTTGGCCATCCTTATGATATGTCAGCAAGCTCTCCCTCCCTGAGGCAGGCCAGCTTCAAAGCACCCTTTGTGCTCATCTCCACTGGAGATAGGGTGTGGGCATCCCCTGGAGCCTACGGAAGACCCCTGGCTGTGGCCTTCTCCCGTGACTGGCTGAGCAGAACTTGTACCCTTCCCTTCTGCTCAGCCCCAGCTTTCATCTTCTCAGGACTAGCTATAGAATGTGTGTGTGTGTGTGTGTGTGTGTGTGTGTGTGTGTGGTGTATGTATGTGTGTGTGTGTGTGTGTGTGTGGTGTATGTATGTGTGTGTGTATGTGTGGTGTATGTATATGTGTGTGAATGTGTGTGAGTGTATGTGTGTGTATGTGTGTGAGTGTATGTGTGTGTGTATGTGTGTGTGTATGTGGGGGTGCACCCATTCATTGCATGTTTTAGGGTGCAAACAGGGCAGAGAAGACGACAGAGACAGAAGATGGAGGAGGGAAGGGAAGCCAAGGGAAGCAGCCCCAGGAACCTGCCCTAAGATAAATGCAGTTTATGAAATTTATGCTTTCCTCCTCGGGGAGAGCACAGCCTCTCCAAGCCTGCCAAGCAGTTCCAGAAGAAGAAAGTGTAGGCAGGGGAATGAGCGGGCCAGTGACAGAGGGAGAAATGGCCGGGCATTGTACAAATGCTTACACATACATGTGCACGTGAGCACATACACATTACTCTAGGCTAAGTCCTAGAGTTCTGTCCTGGGAAGCCAGGACAGAAGGATGCAGATGGTGCACCGGAAGAGTGGCTCTAGGAGCTCCCTGTCCTCCTGTCTCCATCCCACCTGCCATCTCTAGTCCCCTTGGGCACTGTGGCTAGCCCAGACACTTGGCTCTGTAGGTACTAGGTGGCATGGCTGTTCAGTAAACTGAACCAAAGACGTCATGGACCAGTTTGTGCGCAGTAAGGGACACCGTGGGTGGTCTTGGGCAGTGAGAAAGAGGGCTTGGCCATGAAGGCAACCAGAATATGGTATCACTAGGTCTCCTTGAAACTTACCTTTTCTTCTGGAGCTGGGTGATAGTCACATGGGCTCCCTGTGGACTGAGCTCAGCTACTGAAGTCTCTTAGGGAAGATGGTTTGAGACCTTTGCCTTTTCTCTGAGAACTCAAAGGAAATAAATGACTGACAAGGCGAGGCTATGAAAGATCTCAGAGGGACTTATGACCAAGTTAGAGGATCTGCCTTTCCAGGCCTTTCTGTGCACAGCACAGGGCTTAGGCTTATGCACACCAGGACTATGTGAGTGGGCCACAAACCAGAACTTTGTTTTTTATTTTTATAATAATAGTTTTCATTTTTATTAGCAAATATTAGTTATAGGCAATAATGGGTTTTGTTATAACATCTCATATGTGTATATTTTTTATTATATCCATTGCCATAATGTTATCTTACTTCTACTAATCCCCTCTCCCAACTGGTCTCTTTCCTCTTCTGTTGTCATGATGGAGTGTGTGTGTGTGTGTGTGTGTGTGTGTGTGTGTGTGTGGTGTGTGTGTTTGTGTATGGTGTGGTGTGGGTGTGTGTATGTGTGTGGTGTGGTGTGGGTGTGTGTATGTGTGTGGTGTGGTGTTATGTGTGTGTGTGTGTGGTGTTGTGTGTGTGTTTGTGTGTGGTGTGGTGTGTGTGTGGTGTGTGTGTGTGTGTGGTGTGGTGTGTGTGTGTGTGTGTCCTATTGAGTTTAACCAGGACCCTTAACTTTTTTTTTTTTTTTTTTGCATATGAGTGCTTTATCTGCAGAAGAGGGTATTAGATCACATTATAGATGGTTGTGAGCCACCATATGGTTGCTGGGAATTGAACTCAGGTCCTCTGGAAGAGCAGGCGGCGCTCTTAACCACTGAGCCATCTCTCCAGCCCAAGGACCCTTAACTTTTGACAACAGGGAGTGTGGGGAGAAAGTGGCTGAGAGGGAAGAATGCCTTGGTTCTGATCTGCAGATGAGATATCAGCATGTGAGGGCACACATGTGCACGTGTACACACACACACACACACACATACACACACACACACACACACACACGCACACATGTACACACACTCATGCATGCACCTCTTCTGTGTTCAAGTTCTGCCAGGAGCAGGGACAGATGAGAATGAAGGTGCGGTCCACAAAGACACAGAAGGGAGAGAAGGGGAGGGTGGGCAGGAATTTCTGATTGTGGAGACACTAGAGCATCCAGGACATGGCAGGCACAGAGTGAGGCAGGGGCTGTCCGGGGATGGCCTTGGCCCTTGCTGTCCCCTGCTCTTTCCTCTGCCCTCCCTCCTCAGCCCTCCCCTCTTCCCTCCACACATCTTTATTGGTTCTGGTAATAGCCTTGATTTGCATGTCAGGCAAAGCCTTGCTACACACACAAAAAGAAAACCCCAACCGTGGCGGTGTGGCAGTGTCAGCTCTCGCTGTTGTTCGACAGTGTAAAATTAAATTAATAAAGCCCCCAACACAGGAAAACATAACAGGAAATTAATGGCCTTTACTGTCGCTCTGATGCAGTCATTTGCAACCCTGCTTTCCGCACCAAAGACTTCATAAATGCAAGCAGTTTCTCTAAACAAGCATACTTAGGGCGGCCTGGTATGTAATTTTTCGCCTTGCTTGCGTCCTTAGAGCTAACAAAGCCCCGTTCCCTCTTAGCTCCTTTCTAACTGGTTCTGGCACAGCTGCAGTCCACTGAGGGTTGTTGCGGCCAGAAGGCCCCAGCCCCTTCTGGAAGGGTAGAAGGATTGCTGGGGTTCCAGCAGAGGAACCCTTCACTCCATGAACCCCTCTTGCCCACTGGCTCTGAGGGTAAGCCAGCAGGCTCGAGTGCCTGGGGCTCCTTCCTCAGTGTGTCTGCCTGCTTCCTTACCACCTCTCCTACTGTCTCTGGCCTCATCTTCCTCTCCTCCGGCTCAATTCACCAAGCATTTCCAACTTATTCTCACAGCGGCACACTTTGGGGCTGGCTCTGCCTCAGCAGGGTAACCTGCAGGCTTTCCTGGGGTGGAAAAGGAAGCCAGTTTCCTCAAAACGGGCAAAGTAGCTGTGCTTGCACAAAGTTCTGGAGGGGTCTAGGCTTCCTCTGTTCCCTACCTTTCTTTTAGGTTGGCTATTAACCACGAGGGCCCTAAGTGATCAGTCACACTTTCTCTCTGCCCTCAGACTTGAGAGCTGAGGGGCTATGAGCTGCTATGGTAAGTAGGCAGGGTGTTGAAAACACAGGGTTTCTTCTTTGAGCTTTGTGCCAGTGTGGGCCTTGGTGCCCACTGTGCTGGCCCGAAGATTGACTAGGAAGGAATGGCTCACAGGGCACACAGGTGGCTGCTCATTAAGAACTGAGCCTCAAGGCTGTGCATTCAGGAGGGGTGCAGGGAGACGACAAAAGAGCAAGCAGGTAGTGGGGCTTTCCCCAGGACTGGCTGTCTCCAGGGACACCTCCCATGTGGATGGATGCCAAGGACTGGGACAAGGCAGAATCCCAGATCCCTGAGGGGCATGGGTCTCGCCTACCTTTCCCATAGAGTCCGTCCTTCCTGCAACTCTGCTTGCTGGGGCACAGCCCGTGCATGGGCATGAGGCGTAGCCGAACAGTACCTGCTGTTTGCACCTATGCCTTTCTCTGCTTTGAGGAAAAGCATAGGGCAGGGGCCCACCCCACACCTCACTTGTTCTAGAACAATTGGGTACCTACTTTATCTCTCAGAATTGTAGTTTCCTCCTTGGTAAAATATTTAGAGATCATGACATTTAGCAGTAGGGTAGTGGGCGGTGATTTAAAAAAAGACCCCTCCCCCCGTTTGATATCCCTTCCTTCTTCCCTCCCTCCCTCCCTCCTTCTTTCTCTCAATCACTCCACGCTGATTTACTGAGCTCTCAGCAGACTCTAGTCTGGCTCCTGGGTGGATTTCAGCTTCCCTCGGGATTAGGGTCCCACTCTTGAGGGAGAGCCCTCGCCATGCTGGTCACCTACCTCTGAATTCATGAACACTGAGTCCCAGAGACAGTCCAGCCAAGGCCAAGTTCTTAATGTGGAACCAGTGCCCCTCTCCCGCCTGGAGACTCCACGCCCATAACGTAGCCCAAGATTACATTCGATTTTTTTTTAGCAGCCGTGTCAGACTGGAGCTCATATTAAGCTCATGGTCAACTAAAACCTCAAGATCTTTTTCACATCAATTGCTCTCCAGCCAGGTCCACCCATTCTGTGCTCAGGTAATTGATTTTTCTTAAACCTAAACATAGGCCACTCCATTCATCCCTGTTGCATTTTCATCTTGTTGGTTCAGGTTCTTAACTCTACCCGATTAAAGTCATCAGGATGTCTTCTGTGTCATCATGCAAGTAGTCTTACAGGGTCCCCCCCCGCCCCGCCTTATTCCCAGTCTCCTCCTCTCTCTTCTTTTTGTTGTTATAAAGAAAATCATGTGGGGGAAAAAAGTGAAGACCCACTGCTGCTTGTAGTAAACAAGTCCTTTAGGTGCCATTGAACTCAACAGTCACCGACAATGTCTCTTTCCTCTGCCCTGCTGCCCATACAGCTTGGAAAGGGGAAAGAGTGTCTTTGTCAGATGTTCATTTAACATTTACTACATCCACATGATTCCCTTAACAAGTCAGTTAAGGAAATAAATCAGCTTAGGCACCGAGCACCACTGTGTAAAGCACGCACAGCTGGCGTACAGCGGTAAAGCGAACAGCTCCTGACTTCGAGAAGCTCATCGCCTAGCTGAGAGGTCACTGCGGTGCACCCCATCACTCGAGCAGAGTGGGATTGATGCTGAGATCACGGCAGAAAGGTTCCAAAAGAGATCAAACAAAACAGAGTTGTATCTTCCAGCTAGGGCAATTGGGGAAGCCATCATGGCAGGGCGGGCATTTAATCTAAGCATCAATAGATATCAAGTTAATGTGCCCACTGCTTACTCTCAGTGAGTGCACTCAGGTTGCAGGGTATCATATTTTCCTTTCTAGTCCCTGCAAATCAGAGGTGCAATACTTTCTTTCAGAAAATAGCCAAAGCCGGAGACCGAGTGCATGGCAGTGCTCTTTTGCTAAATCTTCTGAAACCCCCGCCTTCCTGGCCTAAGGACTCAGTATCAGCAGTTTTAGGATCCCCTGTCCCTCTCAGAGTCCTGAGGTGTATCAGGGACATGAAAAAGTTAGCTCCTGGGAAATAGCTCAGGGGTGCTGGCTCGATCTTCCCCAGCCCCCTGCAGCCCACACTGGGGACTGTTTCCTTTTCTTACAAGACAAAAACAAGCTATGAGTTCCCTCTCCTCCCCTCTCCCCTCCCCTCCTCTCCTCTCCCCTCCCCTCCCCTCCCCTCCCCTCCCCTCCTCTCCCCTCCTCTCCCCTCCCCTCCCCTCTCTTTATGACTATCTCTTCTTCCCAAGGTTTGAGCTAAGCCTGCCTTCCTTCGTGACCTTCCTTTAAGCAGGACAAGGCCCGTCCCTTTGCTTTGTCTCAGGTCCTTCTGGGTCTTTGTCTTCCTGGCAGGCGTGTGCTACTCTCCCTCCTGTCCTTGGTTATGGTCTCCCCTTCCATCTGTTTTGTGCCCTCGGTGGGGGTTGCTTTTGTCTGACCATAAGTGCAATATGTGTTTATTATAAAACATTTGGACAAGACCGTAAGTTTCTTTAAAAAATAATAAATATATAACTTCATCATTGAGTAATAACCAGTGTTGAAATTAGGCATATTTTGGAGCCTTTTCCTCCTATGCACATGCAACTTTAGATATGTGATTTTTAATTAAACTTGGAGCACTACTCTGCACACAGCTTTTTGTCTTGCTAGTTTTACTTAACATTATATAGTAGCATTTTCACATGTCATTACATACTCCCTGAAAACATGATTTTTTTAATGGTTGCATAATCTTCCACTGCTCACTGTACATGTCCTTTTAAATTCTAGGCTCATCATATTTTAAAGCTTAGCCGTGTGCAGCAACGGTGATTTCCTTAAACGCCCTTCTTGTTCCTCCCCCCCTTTCTCCCAGTCCCTTTGCTTCATCCAGTTGGCTGTTTAAGGTTATGGAGGCAGAATTTCACCTTTCAGAGCATCTGTCTTCTGTGGAAGTATTATCTTCTTTTAGACTCTCTTGACATGGAGACTCATACGTGTTCTTTCCTCCTGTGACATTCCCCTAGTGTCCCCTTCCATCCCCTGTGACGTTCCCCTAGTGTCCCCTTCCATCCCCTGTGACGTTCCTCTAGTGTCCTCTTCCTCCTCCTGTGGAATTCCTCCAGTGTCTCCTTCCATTGCTAGCTTTAGACACAGTTGCTTTCTTCCCAGGTCCCCAGCACTTCCCCTTAACCCATTTGTTTTTCTTGACCAGAGTCCAGGCACCCCTGATCGGGATTCTGTGTCTCTGCCCTTTGAGCCTGTGTTTTGTTCTGTTCTGGTTTTGAATCTCTAAAAGGGAATCAGATAAGATCCTCTTCATGGCAGTCCCTGCACCTGGCAAGTGCGATGGTGAATCCATGGTGGCGACTTCCGGGATGGCTTCCTTTTCCTCCCGAAAGGTAAAGTGTCGGGGAGAGGCAAGGCCAGGACTCATCGTCTTTGTTTTTAGAATTGTGCCCAACAGTTCAGCCAGCCTTTGAGATCACGTGTTCCAGGCCCTCTGCTAGGTTTACAAAGATGAGAAGGTGTGGGGCCTCTGCCTCCAAAGACAGCTCATAAAGAAAGCAAGTACAGCAGGGTAACCATGTTGCGCAGAGCTTGCTCTAGGCTCTGACACTTATTGGCCATGGTAAGTAGTTTGGGGGAAGTCATCAATCTTTGAAAGCCCTCAGTTTCCCTATGTTGTGAGCTCAGTTTCCAGAGGTGCTGTACTGTGTTCTGCCTTGGCCTTCTCTGTCACTCATTAGCTGCCTCTTTGTGACCTTGGCAAAGTCCCTTGACCTCCAAATGTCTACCTCCTTACCTATGACGTGACTGACCTCCTGGTCAGTTTTTCTTATAAAAATTGACTGTGTGACTACAGTAAACATTCATGCACAAGCACCTATTGTACACTAAGTGCTTAAGTCCATGTGTACCTGTTAAGATAGTGTTTGGTATCATAACAGAATCTGGGTCCGTGTTATTATTATTTCTACTAGAGATTTGGGTGAATAGCATTGGAACAGAGAAAGGAAGAAGCCATATTGTTGTGAGAGTGCCCCCAGCCTTCTCATCTGTATCTGAGGAAACAACCCAGAAAAGTTCATAGGACTGGTTGAAGGTCACAGTGAGGGGGAAAGAAGCCAAGACTCTGCCCTGAGGATGTTGGGTCTATTCCCATGCTGAGTCTTACCTTAAGAATGTTACATCTATCCCAGCCTTGTTTTAGGGTCCCCAACATAGTGTCCCCAGAAGTAAGTAGGTGTGGGTGGGCATAGGAAGCCTGAAGCCAGGCAATCCCATCACACCCCAGCCTCTCACCATGATGAACGCAATCAGTGTGTAGACGCTGGGTGTGGCATGTGGGCTTTGCCAGGGCCAGTGCGCTGGACAGACTCACACTACCCAGAGCCAAAGTCTTGGGGCAGATTTCCAAGGGATTCTTTTTTGTTCTCTTGTTTTGTTGGGTTTTGGGGAGGGAGGTGTTTTTTGTTTGTTTGTTTTTGTTTTGAGGGGGTCACTTGACTGTTTATTTTTGAGCTGGGGTCTTACTATGTTATCTCTGGTTGTCCTGGAACTCTCTCTGTGCAGGCCAAGGTGAGCGTAAACACAGAGATCTGCCTGCCTCTGCCTCCCAAGTGCTGGGATTAAAGGCCTGCGCCATTACACCCAGCTCTCCAAGGGCTTCTTCATGACTGCCAGCCTTGATTTGAGGTTCACGGCCAGAGCATCCTATCTCCTGGCCAGTAGCTCATATTCGTTCCTTTCATCCCTCCCTCTCTCTTGATCCAGGCTTCCCCATCTCCCTTCCCACCTTCCTCGTGCCCATTTCCCCATTTTTCTTCCACCTAGACTCCTTCTCTCATACCCTTTCCTTCTTCTTGTCTTCTTCCCTCTTCCTTTTGCCTCCTCTCTTACCTCCTCCCGTCATCCCTTGCTCTTCTCCCAGTACAAAGGCACTCCAGCTCTGGGGGAGCAACCTCATTTCCTGTTCCACTCTCAGATGGGAGGCCCCAAATGGCAGCCCAAACCTTGTCCCCGGTCCTGCTGTGCCACTGCTATGGGGGTGGGGCCGGGGCTGCACAGGCGGGCTGCCCTGAATGACAAGAGGGGATATTGATCGCTTTCTGAACTCAGCGCAGCAGATAGAAGGTAATTAATGACTCCATTTGCCTCAGTACCGGGGAGAACAATTGAGTTTGAAACTGCAACAACTGGCAGATGGGGAGACTGGGGGACAGGCTTGGGGTGAGCCCTTCTGGGGGGGACGGATGTGAAGGAGCTAAGGTAGAGGAGCACATTTAATGCTCCTGTGGCTTCCCCCACAATCCTTACTCTTTTTGCCCTATACAAATTCCCGGGGTCACTTTTCTGCCTGTGGCTGAAGTTTGGCTTTCGCCAAGACCACTTCTTGCCAGCCGTGTAAGCTTGTTCATGTTTTGAGATTTTTTTTTTCCAGAGCCGTTTCCTTCTTTATACAATTGAATAGATGGGATTTCTTTCTCAGGTGCTCTGTGGGGCGGGAGGCCAAGTGTGGCAAGTGCCCGGAGTCTGCCAAGAGGTCAAGAAGTGAGCAGAAAATGTTGGCTGAGATGAGAATGGACAGAAGGCTTAACTTACTAGAAGGAGGAGGCATTGTGCCTTCCGATCCAGGCTTTCTACTTACCAGCTATATCGTGTTAGATAAAGCAACTTGCTCTCTGAGACTTGTTTCTTTATCTGAAAAACAGTGATGATGAAGGTGGTGGTGGTGGTTGTGGTAGTCGTGGTGGTGGTGGCGGCGGCGGTGGTGGTGGTAGTGGTAGTGGTGGTGGTGGCGGTGGTGGTGATGGCGGTGGTGGCGGTGGTGGTGGTGGCGGTGGTGGTGGTGGTGGTTGTGGTAGTCGTGATGGTGGTGGTGGTAATGGTAGTCGTGATGGTGGCGGTGGTGGTGGTAACAAGAACCTAGAGTTGAACAGATTTAATAAGCATAGGTGAAAGCATACTGGTGGTTTCCCATACCCAGTGCACCTCTGTGTTAGGATTTAGAAAATGAACACTCATTGCAAGGATGTTTGCCTAGCCTATGCAAGGTCCTCCGTCTGATCATCACCACTAGAAGAATAAATTAATATTGAAGTTGATATAGTTTTATCCTATGTTTTTGAAAAAACTTTCTCGAAAGTTGGAGAGATGGCTCACTGGTTAAGAGCATGCACTTTTCTTATAGAGGACCAGAGTTCAATTCCCAAGCTGAGCCTCCTCACAACTGCCTGCAAGTCTAGCTTCAGGGAGATCCAAGGCCTCTGACCTCTATAGGGACCTGCGTTCACATGCACATACTCTCGCAAAAAAAAAGGGGGGGGCACACATAGCATTAGAAATAAAGATAATTTTAAAAACTCATTTTATCCTGTTCCCATAATCTATCTCTCTTTTGGTGAGCATATAGCCCTGTCTATCTCTTTTCCTTTACATTGACCACTTTTGGAGTATAGATGAAGGTAAACACAAGAAAGAAAGGATATTTGTCTCCAAGTCCAAGACATGGTTGGTGTTCAGTGACTTCCCACTCACTGAGCTGCTGAGACTGGAAAGTTGCATTTGTGACTGGCCAGATTAAGGGTTCTGGCCTGGGGTGTGGTATGGGTGTGTCTTCTCCAGAGCAGCCCAGGAATAGATGGTGTGACATTAAATAAGGGAATAAGGTTTTCAGGAGGTGGCCAGATAAAGGAGTAAGATGTTTTCCTCCTTTTTTTTCTTTTGGTGAACACTGCATGTGTGTGTGTGTGTGTGTGTGTGTGTGTGTGTGTGTGTGTGTGTGTGTGTAATTGAAGCCAGAGCCTTGAGTACATGCTCTAAGCTACCCTGCTAGTCCTGAGATATTTTACATAAAGATTCTGGAAGTGATACATGGCCTGGGCATGCACAACACGTAGGCAATGTCAGGAAACACAGAAAGAAGGTAAAATTGCTTGCGATAGGGAAGTGGCCACTGTGACAATGTTGGGGGCAGTGTTTCCAGTGAAGATGACCTTTGGCCTCATGGGTTGTCTTTCTCTGCATGAGGCTGGGCTTTCTGCTATAGAGCTGAGTGGGCGGTGCTGTCTGTCAGTTCAGCCTATAGCTGAGTTACTTTCTTGTACTGGGCTCCCTGGTAAATATACCCTGGGACAGTTCATGTGCCCATTCCTAATCTTTATGTCAGTGACTCTGAGCCTTAGTTTTCTCAGAAGTTAAAGGGGATTACAGCTCCTTCCAGGGTTGGAGAACTGTTTGGAAGCCCAAATAACTCAAGATCTGTGAAGAGTCTGTGTAAGGTGTTCAATAAATAAGGAGTCAAAGAGGATAATATGGGTTTAATTAATTCATCTATAGCTTGCCCGTGCTCCATAAAGGGCTTGCAGTAAGACCATCTGCCTTGAGAATAATCACATTATAGTGGAAAGAGCATCTAGAAAGGCCATAGGCCTGAAAGTCCTACTACCCATATTTGGGATGAGGGAGAACTGGCCTCTTGCCTCCCACCTGCCCAGCTAGGTTCTACAACTATATCATGATAAATTTAGTGCCCTGGTCATCTAGGCAGTCTGTGCTCAGCCAGCACACCCTGCAAGGTTTAGCCTCACTATAGAGAAAATGCCGGCAACAAACTGGAGATGTACCCTGAATAGGGGCAAGTGGTCCTCAGCTGGACCCTGGGTTTAGTAACGAGCTACAGAGTGACGTAATTTAAGAGGCAAGCTCTCATGTCTCATGTGAGACCTGGACTCAAGTCCTGATTGTCATTTACCGGGAGCATGTGCTGTGGCAAGCTACTTAACGTCCTTTGTAAAGTAGGGACTGCAGTAGTCACAGTGTTGTTGGAAGCATTGAATGAGGTCTGAAGCACAGAACCATTGCCTGTTGGTTTTTAGTTCTTTTGAGACAGTCTCACTATCCCCTGCCTTAACCTCCTAAATTCTGGCATTCAGGCATGTATCACCATGTACAGCCTTTGTTTGTTGGCTTGTTTTATGATGCTGGAGATGGGTCCCAGGGCCTTTAAGATGCTGTGTAAATGCTCCTCCCACTGAGCCACATCTCCAGTCCAAGGGGCTCTTGATCCTTGTGTGGTGCTAGAGTGTCTGGCAGGGGCCAGCGGAAAGCAGGGTTAAATCTACCATCAGTGTTGACTGTTACACTAGCACACGGTCCTTGCACAGCATGGAAGGGGACTTCAATAAGCCTACAGGGACCATAGTTTCCAATCTTTCTTTAAAAGCATGGCCTGAGAGTTGGAAAGAATGTTGTTGCTAGACTCTGAGCCTTGTCCTGGAGCAGTCTGGGTGGCAGCCCTGTGATTCCAAGGCTAAGATCCCCTGAGCTGGGACCGTGTTTTCCGTTAGCTTTGAAGCACCAGCAGCACGTGGGTGATATTGCTGAGGTAGGAGGAGTTTCCAGGGGATCTGAGCTTATGCTGCCAGAGGGTGACAGGTGATGGGACTGAGCTGACAAATGACTGAGAGGGCTTGTGCTGGGCCAATCAGGTTCTGGCCAGTCTAGGAAATTTCTGCCAGGGGTCTCATTCTGAATGCCACCTGGGAGACGCCACCTGCCATCAGTCAGTCACTAATTTAGTGAGTACCTGCTGTGTGTCGTGCCTAGCATAGAGTGACAGAAATGCATTGGCCATGGTCCCAGCCCATAGGAGTTCAGAACCTGGCTTCTTGGGTGGGGGCTGCCTTTGTAATTGATGCTACTTAACTATTCTCGTGTGTTCAATCCTTCTTGCCCTAAAACCTAGGTCAGGACTCAGTTCTGTCCCTGCCAGTAGTTTCACAGCTTTGCCACATAGCCCTTCAAGCGGTGGCTGGCCCTTGAGGTGGCTTCCTCTCCAGACTGCCTAGGCATTTTTCTTCTTACCCCTGGGAGGACGCTCCAGGTGGGGAGCACTGCCAAGCGCTTTGACTTTGTTTTACTCCTGTTTCCAGCCCTCTTCTTTCATGCTTTCTCTTTCTCCTTCTAACTCTTTTCTCCTTTTCCTCCTCCTTCTTAGCCCTGTAGCTCAGGCCTTGCTAGCCCCAGGCTGCGCTCCATAGCCGGACACCTAGCCATGACGCCATGCTCCATTTCTTCTGCCAAGCAGCCCCTACCCTAGCCAGTGCCTCCCAGATTCTGGTGTGGAAGGTTTCTGCCTTTCCCCCTCTCCCTCTTGCTGCCCTTCTCAGCTTTCTTCCTCCAGAAGCTTCTCCCTTCTCCTTACACCTTCCTGGTCCTCCCTCCCACTTCCTTCCTTTCTCTGTCTGTCTGCTCTCACTCTGTATTAGCTCCTCCCCGGTCCCTCACTCCCAAAGGAAGGGTACCATCCCTGTCAGTGGAGTGTGCCAGCAACAGCCCAGACCTGTGACTGTCTCCCTGTGTCCCCACCAGTAGTGGTGCTAGCTCTCTCCTCTCTGCCCTCTGACCCCCTGCCCCTCCCATGATTCCTTCCACCATATTCCTCCACCGCTCCTCATACCCTCACCTTTCTAGATGAAGATGCTTCCTCGTAGCCTTTCTTCCCACTTGGGGACTCCCTCAGGACTCCTCTGGCTTGAGGTCAGAATTCTCTGCAAGCTTTGTCACCCTGTGCCACTAGTACTTTCTTACTACCAGTCTCCCTCAGCTTCCTTCTCTTCCCCGGTTGTCACCTCCCAGGGCCACCTCTTCCAGCAGAGGGCTTCCTTTTTCCCTCCCTTCCAGCCCTCCTCTGCTTTCCACGGCTGCCTCTGTAAACCTGTCTTACCACCAGGGCCTGTGTGTACAAAAAAAATAAATAAATAAATAAAAAGGTCAGTGAGTGGAGGGAGCAGCAATAACCCCTAAAACAGTACTATCAGTGGGACATGATTGATCAATTGAATTCCATAGCGGCTGAAAAATGTAGGATTAAGTAGTGTATTATACGCACAATGAGTTGAGGCATGATGTTCATTTCAAGTTCATTTCGCCGGCCTCTGCCACCAGATCAGGCAATCAATAGGGGCAAGAGATATCATATATCACCTCTGTGCGGGCTGGGGAGAGAGCACCGTAATCTCTCGCAAATTTAGAGTGACAGATTTGTCAAGATCTGAAGGGCCCCTGAATAAATGAAGGCAAAGAGACTCCTCCAGCCAGTGACCTGAGGACGAAGCTTTAGTTCAGCTCCTACACACACACACACACACACACATGCACACACGGCCACAGGCTGAGAGGCAAGCCACGCACAGGCATGTACACAAATCACACAGAGGCATGATATGCATCTTGCCACATGTGTGTGCCTCACACTCAAACGCATATTTGAATGCATGCTCACATACTCCCTAGGATCCGTTCAGGAAGAGCAATAAATACGAAGGCTCTTGATGCTACCTCTTACTCATCCCTAGCAGCAGGGCATCCCCCAGAAGGTAGGAGCACTGCAAGCAGGGACAGTTAGGCACAATGCGACATGCAGACAGTGACAGGCCGTGGAGATGTACATCCTGGAAGGGGGAGTGCTCATGGGAGAAAGAGGACATGGGCTCACATCCCTCATGTGTACACGCTCTTTTTAAAAGATTCTTACTGTCATTTGAACCCCCCCCCTTTTTTTTTAAATCTGATGCTTATCACACACATATGTGCCCCGAGAACACTCACACAAATGGGAAAATATACGGTATTCCAGTTTCCCTACAGGGTCACCAATGGGTCCAGGATCATGCAGGAAAACAAAAACAAACAAACAAACAAAGCCAACAACAACAACAACAACAAAACCTACCAGGTCTTCCATCCCCAGGATGACATAGCAATGTCATCAAGGCTGCCTCTGCCTACCTCAGGCTGGTGTTAGCTGTCTGTCTGTCTGTCTGTCTGTCTGTCTAGCCATCCCCCCACCCCACCCCCCTTCTCTCATTCTTTGCCCCTTTGTGTGTGTCTCTCTCCGTATTTTCTCTCTCTCTTCCTCTCCACCCCTACTCCCAGCACACACACTTTCTCTGCTCCCAAACAGTATGGTGGGGAGATGTGAGATCCTTTTGGAAAGCAGTGCCGTCTGCTCCTTCTGGGAGGCCAGCGAGGGAGGATGGCTGTAGATTGAGGTTAATCAATATGTAATCCTTTCTATGGTCTCCCAAATGATACTGTACGGTGTTACTGTATATAATGCAATATTGATTATATCATATCATATAATCACCTATAAACTGATATATATAATGGTCCCAGAGGAACATCCTGGGGGCCTAGAGCACAGGCTGGCCCCAGGCCCAAGGCTCCCGAGCTTGTTGTGGATTGAGGGAAGCCAAGGAATGGAAGGCTAGGCCCGGGGCTAGAGGGCCAGGAGATAGAGGTGCTAGGTGAGGGTTCAAAGAGTCTGTGGGACAGGGTCTTTGTCTTCAGAATACCCTAAAAGCTCCAAGTGACCAAACACCGGAAGGCAGGGACAGAAACAAGCAAGGTAATGAGTGGCCAAGGAGCTGCCTACTGGCCAAGGTAGGCTCTAGCACTGACCAGTCCCTTTTCCATGGAGCAAGTCTTGATTCCCAGTGGAAATCTGATGGAAGAACCAGGTGTCCCAGGAGCTGGCTTCTACTGAGGCCTGAGCCAGAGCCCTCCAGGGGAGAAAGGTGGCCGGTCACAGCAGTCAGACTGCTATCGGGAGCCGGCAGCCTGTGGGTGCCCAAGCAGCAATATGGCTCCTCTTTCTCGTTCTTTCTCCAGCCCAGGCCAACCAGAGTACCCCAGCTTTGCTCTCGGAGGGGGGGGGACCTCCTCCTAGACAGTAGCTAATTACTTTCTCCAGACTCTGTGTTATCCTTAGCCTCAGAGATTTGGTGATTTTTCAACCCTTGGAATCCGTGGAACTGAAATTTATCTGAACCCAGTCCAATTCTCCACAGTAATGCATGCCTAAGAACCCAGACACTCACCTAGTATGACTCAGGCTGGGGGATGGGGAAGGTCCTAGGAAAAGAAAGCCTTGGGGACAGCTTCATGGGACCTGCTGGCTCCGTTTCTGCCCAGTCCTTCCTGCCCGCCCTGCTATGACTTCCCTTCGTTTTCTCTTCCCAGCTCTTTCAGGGCTCTGGCCTCCTCAGCCAAGTCCCTGAGGAATGGCCAGCTTCCTAGGTCTAGGTCTTTAGCTTGTGAACTGGAAGAAAGGGACCCTAGAGTCCCAGGGTCCCAGGGTCCCAGGGTCCAGAGACAAGTACTCAACCCTTTGCTCACTATATACTTCCTTATTTCTGCTGGTCTGGTGCTTATGACCTAAGTGTCTGTGTGTTCCCCAGATGTGTCTGAGGGCTCTGTCCCCAATGGAGACTCCCAGAGTGGTGTGGACAGTTTGCGGAAGCACCTGCGAGCTGATACCTTCACCCAGCAGCAGCTGGAAGCTTTGGACCGAGTCTTTGAACGTCCTTCCTATCCCGATGTCTTCCAGGCATCAGAACACATCAAATCGGAACAGGTGAGAGGAGAGCTTCCTGTTCACCAAGAACAGAAAGGAACTGGGCAGAGCAAGGCCTCTCTCCCACCAAACACCCAGCAATGTATATGTTCATACAGCTACTGTGTGTGCACTGTGTGAACATGACAGCACACACAGACGTTAAGGCGCGGTTAAGACAAATAATTTCCATATATAGTCATTAAGAATGATAAGCTATGGGCAAAAGGATAAATTGTATCACTATTCAGAGTTCTCAATTCCTTATGAAGGGCAGTGTGTCCTCCCTCATTTCCCTAGCTCTGACATTCTGTGATCCTAGTGTGGGATAATCGGGAATATCCTCCTGCCATGACCCTTGCCCTGCCCCCACCAGGCCCCACGGAAAGTCCTGTGTCAGAAGGGAAAGCCACCTATGCCTCCTTCCTTCTCCCTGATGCATCCATCTAGTGTGAACCCAGGCCAGTTGACAGCTGTCTTAGGCACCCACAATTCTCACGGACACAGAAGAGCACAGAGCATACGACATATGCTGAAGTACACACTACATCAGCACATACTACAGACACCACATATACCACCCAGAAACATATCTCCAAAGACCTCACATTTCAGGGCTAGCAAGACGCCACCCAGCGCTGCAAGCCTGACAGCCTGAGTTCGGTCCCCAATGCCATATAAAGGGGGGAGGAAAGAACGGACTCTACAGAGCTGTCCTACTGTGTGCCACACTATGCCCTACTCCCACACAACAATATTTTTTTTTATTTTAAAAATTAAAGAAAGGCTTCTGGTTTCCCACTATCGTTCACCCACACTGCTTTTTCCATGCTCACACAGTGCTCGCTGCACAGCCCAGCAGTCCTGCAGAGCCCACGAATGCACATGCTTCCTTGGTCGGGTGGCTCCTGCACATGCCTTTATCCACACACCAGGGTAGCCCCCAACCAGTTTACACATATGGCCTAGGTCAGGCCTCCAACTGCAGCACAATACAGCCTGCTGTGCATACACTCACACTTGTATGCACATACACACACACACACACACATACACACACACACACACACACACTGGCAAAACCCCTCAGGCTCCACACAGCACAGTTGCATTCTAAGACGCCAACAGCTCCCAGCCACTCGCCTTTCTCCCCGCCCGTCCTTTTATCCCATAAGCTGTTTGTCTTCATAAAACAAAAATCAAAAGTCTTTTTAAGGTGCCCTGAGCCATAAACCAACAAAGGAGGAGCTGGCCAAGGCGGGCGGCTCGGTGCACCCTCCCCAAGTCCCTGGCTGTATTACAATGAATAACCTTTATTTACTTTCATTAGACTATTAAACACCAGCACAGTCATTTTTCCCCCTGAAACTCGGAGCAGGGCCCATAAAGCAAATCCGAAGCCTAATTGAGTTCATTTTAATTTCTCTCCGATCACAGCGAATTACTCTGGTGATAAATCAGGGGGCAGCTTCACCCCCAGTAGAAGGCCTAATTTGCAGCTAATTACAAAACTGATTTCTACAGGAAGATCAATACGAGAAGGAATTGGAAATGACGAGGCAATCCCGTCCAGCCAAGGAGGGGAGGGGGTCCACTGGGGGGGCCAGGAAGCGGAAGGGAAAAAAACGGACCCGAAAGAGCAGAAAATCAGTTTTAATTTAACGTAATATTAATCAGACCAACTTTTCCTGCTTTGTGCGGGCTCCTGGTCTGCCCGGCTCCGGGGTCTGGCTTGGTGGTGGCTGCAATAAAAAGGCAATTACCCAAGTGTTTCGGGCAGGACACCCTTTCAGAGTCAATGGCTGGCCCCCTCCCACCCTTCTGCTGGCCATGTGGACTCTCCCCCTCCCCAATTTCATACTCCAGTGCACAGGCAGAGAGAGGGGGCCCATGGGGCTATCTTTGTTTGTTTTTTAAAAAGGGGCGCCCATATCCCATCAGCCCAACCCAGCAGTGCCAGGCTGGAGGCCCCACTAGGCCCTTCCCCCAACTAGCACCTCAGCCATGTGTCAGGGACCATCTCTGCTCCCCAAGACTCCTACTCAGAGGAACCTGAGCACCACACACTTCTCAGCAAGGGGATTCCCCACTGCAATACTCTCTCCTGGAGCTTCTTAGGCAAAAGATGATGAAGCTTGGGGTGCTGGGAAGTCCACCCCCAGCGTATGGACTGGACCTCCACTCACCATGTCAGGCCCCACCCCCACTCTCACCAAACTCCTTCCCCACCCGGCAGCCCCTCCCCCATCTCCCAGCCCCACCCAGCCATCTCCTTCTACCCCATCTGGGAGGGCTCCGGGTCCTCCTCTCCATCTGCACACTGCATCTTTCCGTGTGTACACATCAATAGAGAGCTGCCGCTTTTCTCTCTCCTCCCAGGGGAATGAATACTCTCTCCCAGCCCTGACCCCTGGGCTTGATGAAGTGAAGTCAAGTCTATCTGCATCCACCAACCCTGAGCTGGGCAGCAACGTGTCAGGCACGCAGACATACCCCGTCGTGACCGGTAAGGGGGCTTCCGAGAGGGTGGGGACACTGCTTTCAGTGGGGTGCCTCAGTCTATGCCATCTGGGGCCCAGTGTGACAAGTGGGCCCCCTGCCATGGTATCTATAGCGTGAGAGGGAAAGAGAGAGGGAATCTTCCTGAACAGATGTGCGTGGATGCAGGGGTGAGACACTGTGGTCCGGGTTCTGGCCTTCAGCCTGAAAAGGCGGGGGCGAGGGAGCCTGCTGCTGGATCTCTCTGGCCTTGCCTCCTTCTCTCTCTCCTTGGTTGTCTAGACTTCCCAGCCTCTGGTTAGGATATGTGCAAAAGGCTGCCAAGGCAAATAGGCCAGCTGGCTGAGGTTCCCAGTCTCTAGCTTTCACACCCCTCTGTCCCCAAGGGCACCAAGGGACCTGCTTTCCTCTCTCCAGGCAGCTTGGGTATCTGTGGCCTTGGACCTGAGGATGTGGCAACAGCCCTGTAGAGTGGAGCACAGTTCTTATTATAGACTTTCTTCTGTTTCCTGGAGAAAGCCAGTGAGAGGAAAGTTGGATCCCAAGGCCAGGGGAAAGGCACCCTGGCCAAGGCTTCCGTGGATAAGAGCCGTGGAGGCAGCTGGAGTAGCCATGCAAAGGAGGGCTAACAGATGATTGCTTCAGCATGTAATACTTCAGATGCTGGCTTCAGACGGTCCCCGGTACCATGGAAGGGTTTCCAGGCTAGGAGAGTGTTTTGGTAAGAAAGACACAGATTGAGTTGTTCTTCAAATTTTCCTATATTATTTGGAGGCACTAAAGCCAATGTGGCATTTGTACTTTGGGAGGCAGGGTGATTGAGAAGGGCCTTAGTGGGAAGCAGGAGACACTGAGATGTTGTTACCTGAGAGTTAGCTGAGGCCACCTGGGAACAGGACAGCAAGACTTGCCAAGCATCACACCCAGCGGCAAAGACAGAGAGCGGGCATGGGCCCTGCTGTGGGACAGGACTCTCTGGTGGTGACTTGGTAACTTTGTGTGGCTAGGAGAGCACCTCAGGCTGAGGTGGCCTCAAAGGAACCACCCAACCTCCAGGGGGCTCCAGAGAGCCCTACCTTTCCTGTGTTCTCCTGATGGCTTGGTACAGCCATGTCCAGCAAAAACAGAGTTGTAGCATTTGCCTAGGAATCCAAAGACTAAGGCGGCTTTTAGGGAGTGATGTCTTTAGCGAGACCAGCTGAGTCAGGACACAGTTTAGACCAGTGGTTCTCAACCTTCCTAATGCTGTGACCCTCCCTTTAATATAGTCCCTCATGGCATGGTGACGCCACCCCCCCAACGATAAAATTACTTTTGTTGTTACTTCATAGCTATAAGTTTGCCAGTGTTATGAATTGTAATGTAACTATCTGATACACAGGATAGCTGATGTGTGACTCCCCCAAAAGGGGTTGCGACCCCCCGATTGAGAACTGCTGTCTTAGATCAACAGGCCCTGGATATGAATTCTCCAAAGCTCAGTGTAGTTGTTCTCTGATCTTCCAACCCACGTCAGGCCAGCCTCCTAGAGCAGTGGCTACTTTTCAAAAGTGACGAAATAGTATGAAGGACTTCTCTCTGGAGTCAGTGCCACAGCCCAGAAGGCAGGAACTTCCTGGGGATGGACTTGTGCCTCTTCCAGGCAAGGACTCCTGCTACAGGGGACACTGGGGGCTAATGTAGAAAAGTTCCTCCACCCGTCTCTCCCCCCCCCCCCATGGCCCTGGAACAGTCCCAGCTCAGCCTGGGAACATCTCCGGCTGATCCATCTGGATCCAAGTGTGAGAAAAGTTCATTTCAGACCCAGCTTGACATTCCCAGGTGGCAAGTTAGCACTAACATCTCAATCTGTATGCGACATTTCAATCAAGCGAAGAGTAACAAAAGCCGAACCATTAACATTCGGAGCTGTTCACCAGTGGTAATGACGGGGAAACTCGCTAAGAAACTGGAAATTACCAAAAAGAGAAAAGTGTGGGGAGGGGTGGGGGAAGGGCAGGGGATGGGTGGGGGCAGGGAATGATTTCCCCCCACTCCCCACCCCCACCCCCTCACTTAGACCAAGATCCAATGTTTGGATTAATAGTGCCATTACTTGAGAAGGGGCTGCAGATTATGTTCATTCTTAAAATGTTTTTTGCTGGCAATTAAACGGCTGCAGCTATTGATCTTTGTTGATTTTATGTCCTCCTGATTTGCATAATCTATTAAAGATGAATGATTCATGATGTGTTTATTATGGGGACAAACAGAATTTGCTGAAGATACTGTCAAGGTGAGGAACGGGTATTGCCCAGAGACTTCATGGGCCATCTTGGGAACAGGTTTAGCATGCTGGCTTTGGGTAGATAGGCGTTTGTAGCCTTGTGACTCGTGACTCGATAGGGAGCAAGAAGCAGGGTGACAAGGACAGGCAGAACAAGTGAACTTTGAGTCCTTCGAGAGGGGCGTTGGCATCTGTGGGAACTGGGCTCCGTGCAGGTTGCAGGAGGTGAGAGAGCCTTGGTGTGTTTGCAGAAATTCCTCTCAGAGACCCCACCCGACAGGATCTCACTCTGTAACCCAGGCTGTCCTCCAGCTCATAACAACCCAACTCCTGGGTGCTTCGATTAAGAAGGGTGATTGTAGCCTCTCGGGATCTGCAAGGCCATGCTTTTACAGCCTTGGATGTGCCAAGGCTCTCCACAAGTCCTCCCCAGCCTGCCCTCCTTCCTAGGAGGCATACCCTAAGGAAGGGGTCTTAAGGAAGCTGGCTGGGAAGGCCTTGGGCCGACCTGAGAAGCCAGACCTTATTGATATTCCTGCCACCTCCTGGCACTAGAGGCTGATTTCAAACTTCACCAGCCACTTGATACAGCTGTTCCACAAGGTCAGGACTGAGGGGAGACAGGAGCCTGGACTATTGTGTGGAGGGGAGAGTAGGAGCCAGTGGGCCAGGACACAGCTAATCACATCGCAGGCAAGGCTGGCTGCGGCGGGCTAGGGCTCAGCCGGATAGCCTCCCCAGCCATCTTCCTGCAGGCAAGCAAGGCAAGACACGGATTCTCAGGGTAGGGTTTGGAAGTTCTGCCGAGATTTTAATTTCACTGCATCACAACTCAGCAAGCTGCCAAGTCAAAGCTGGTTATTTAAATTTATCACCCACTCTCCCCTCCACCGCTGGGTTGCTCGAGCTCGGCTGCCTCTCTTTGCTCCAGCCCACTGCTCTAGGCTGCCGGTCTGGAACAGAGCCGACTCTCAACTAAGTGATAAGGAAAATGGGACCCGCTAGATGGGAGACGGGGCCAGGGGCACTCTGGCCTCTGGCTTCCTTAGGGTGGTCGATTAAAGCTATCTTTAACTGTCTCTCTTCTCTTCAAAGAAGCCCACAGGGGAATAGCCCTTAACCCTTATGTATTCCACAGACCTTCTGGTCTGGGACTCTACAGAGAGGCTTCTGCTCCAGCCACATGCTGAAGTTTCCTGTCAGAAGCAACAGGAGCCCTTTTCCCCCCCACGGCTTCCTCTCTGGCCTTGGCCCAGGCTGCAGCAACATGAGAGCCTGCAGAGACCCTGAAAGTGACGTTAATCTGAGATGGTGCTGAAGGGAGTCCATGCTCGCGTGTCCGTGTCCCCAGAGTAGCTGCATAGAGCGGGCTTCACTGGCCTCTAGTGGGCATCACTACAGAGCACCAGGAGAGCCTTGCGCAAAGGCAGCTCTCACCCTCGGTATGACCAGAGGCATGGCATTGCCACTCGGGAAACAAGGGCCTGAGCTTGACACAACACAGCTGGGTAAAATACAATGGCAGGGCAGTTAATGCACAGCCCCAGCTCACTCTGGAGCCAGTAGGAGTCAGAGCAGGGTGTGAGACCCTGTGGGTTTCATACCAAGGTAAAACCCTAGTGCAGGAATGCTGAGGCACCCACACAGGGTGTGTCATCTTGGACCCAAGAGAAATAGAGACAATACTGTCCAGGAACTGGAGAGCCCCGGGCTCTGTGAGCAAGGGAGATAAAGGAGGGGGGCACATGTCACCACGAGAAACAGAGACGTGAAAGCCCACATGTAGACCTAAGTCCGAGTTCATGTCATAAGAGTCACAGGACTCTTAACGACCAAGCCAGAACTTACACAGTGTTTTGTGTAGGGCAGCGGTTCACTCTGGTGCCAGCAGGACTGATGTGAAACATTCTCTGTAAAGATGTCTCACGATCCAAGATGCAAAGGACTCCCATTGAGAGAAACAAAACAAAAACCATTGATGATGAGCTCACCATGAAAAAATTTCCACACTTCACGTGACTATGAGCCATCAAGAGGGAAGTTAGCAGGGGGACAGTTAACACCCCCAACGACTAGCTATCATGGAACATCCCGAGTGAAGATGAATAGGGAAAGGATCCAAAAGAAAGGCTGGTTTCTATTTTAGCCCAGATCTGGACCTAGGAGCCCTTCCCCCAGTGCTAAGCCAATTGTCAGATAACAGAGACCCCGAAGGTCACTGAATGAAAGGGAAGAGGAAGCAAGCTTATTTCTTGCCTATCCAAATTCAGAGTCCTCTCCGTAGAGAATCTTGCTTTTATTTTGGATAATATTGAACGTGAGAGATTTCAAGCCCAGGACAGGCTCTCCTCCCTTGTATGTGCCTGGGTATGCTGCAAGAAAAGCTTTGAGGAAGCTATGACTCAGGCCCAGAAATGATCTGGGAAAAGGGGGGGGACGACCCAAGAGGGGAGAACCCATGTCAGACAGAGGAGAGAGAAACTGTCAACTTTGAACAGAAGTGGGAAGGTTGGACAGACCAGGTTCGGAGCTTTAAAAAAAGGGGGTGGGGGTGGGGGGTGGGGGATGGGGGAAGGTTGACCCCAGAGCCCTGGGAGCCAGGGGAAGCAATGCTGGTACAAACTCAAACGCAGCTCAGTGGCTTGCACAGATTGTTCACATCTCCAATGGACAGCAAAGTGAACCTTTGGCAGATAGTGGTGTGGACCCTGGGAAACCTCCTTCCCCTCCTCAAAAGAGTCCTGAGCACCTCCAGGGACCTCCCCTTTCCTGTAGTTAACAACCCCCTTCCAATGGAAGCGCATTTCCCCCATAAAATAAACACATAACCCTTGGCCAGCCCCTTAGGGGTAAGAGAAGGCAGTAAAAGCTCAGAAGTGTTTCCAAAGGAGGCTGGGAGTCTCTTGCTCTTGTCTGTTGCCTCAAAGCCCCTGATTAGCTGGAGGAATTCAGGGCGCAGACATCAGAGTTTCCCTTCAACCTTGAAAAAAAGAGGGTGAGGACAACTTCAGACTAAGGCGAGTCACAGAGCCAGTTCCTGTGACCACCGAGCCAAGCCAGAGGGCGTCTCCTCTCCTCTACACCTCTGTTTAGCCTGAGACGGACCAAGGCAGAGAGGTGAGGCTTCCTTGAGCTATCTCTGAGGCCTCTAGCTACATCCCTAAGGACCAGAGCCCCAGACCTCACTGTGATTTAATTATGGAAGCATTTCCATAGCAATGAGACATTGACAGATATGCGGGTGCCCTGGGCCAGCAGCTTAGGGAGGCATCCGATGGGACTCTTCCTTTTTTTTTTTTTTTTTTTTTTAATCCAGTGTACCTTTAGAGGGGGAGGATGTTAAAAAGAAGAGATGGTAACCCACCTGGGGCTGAGAGGCAGGCCGGCTTAGAGTAGAACTGAGGCTGAACCTTTCTAACACAGACCCATGTCTGTTCCTATTAGCTATCCCAGGAACGATGGGCTAGCCTCCCCAGGAGTGGGGCCACACAGGAAGTCATAGGGAAGATGACAAGCCCAAATTTGGTCCACATCATAGGAGTTTTTAGCACTTCCTTTTATCTCTTCTATCCATGAAACAAAGCCAAGATGCTAGGCCTGTCAAAGGAACCATGCTTTTCCCTCGTCATGTGCTCTCCCTATCTCATTTATTAGTAAGGGAGACAGGCCCATCGGAATGTGGATCAAGACATCTCCACAAATCTATGGTCTTTATTTTAAGTGCATACAGTACCCAACTCAGGCTAAAGAGAGATGCCTGGGCAAACACCCTGTTTTCACAGTGAGGGAGATAGGAAGAGCCTTTTCATGGTGCTACCAGATATTACTTAGAGATGCTTAGGATAGGCCAAAGAGGGGCCCCTCAACACTTAGCTTGTTTACTCTGCTCTTTGGCATTTCCGAAGAAGAGATTGCCCAAGGAGAATGCTGCTTGACACAGCATTTCCCAAATGACCAGAATTCTTGAAAAGTGGAGCTCTAAGGAATGCCATAGGTATGGCTCAGAAATGTCTCCATAGCCTTAAAGCCACCAAGGCAAGACTTGAAACCTGTTACTCAAAAAACCAGCTATGTACAAGGTGACAGACAGGAAGACCCTCCTTAGCTGTCGCCTCAGGACAGATAAACCAATGCTTCTTTAACCCCTAGCTTTGCAGCTTTGCGAGGCAGCACCGCCACTATTGTCACTTCTGAGAGGGCTTTGCTGCCTTCAGCTTGGAATCCTCTGCTCTCCTCCCCAGCGGGCGACTGGGCTGTGGGGCAGAGGAGGAAATCCAGTGCTGGCTCCAAGAACAGGCTAATGCTCCCGCAGCTTAAGCGGCTGGGTTTTCCTTGGGATTAGGGTTTCACTTACACGGAGTGCCTGAAAAACCGCTGCGCTTTCAGAAGGATTAGAGCTGACAACTCAGCGCTCTCCGAGAACAAAATAAAGCCAGAGAGGACCTAGGAGACCCAGAGTATCAGGAGACTGTGCAAACAGGCTTACCCCCTGCCCACCCAACATGCGGCCCAACCTCCAGAACCTACTGGGCTTTGCTCTGCATTTGTAGTCAGAGAAAACAGCACTGAGAAACAAACTGAGAAAAGGAACTGGAGTTTTCTCTTCCCGGGTCCCCAGTTTCTACCTCTGTAAATGAGCCAAGTTTCCTTCCCGCTCCTTGAAAGAGCGATTCTCACCAGCGCTCCTTAGCCTTCTCTCAGGTTGAGGCTGCAGTACCATCCATGGCCCAGCAGACTTAGAGGAAATGCCTTCCTATGGGCCCCTGTGCTGCAGTGCACAGCCCTTAAAGGGCCTCGTGTGAAGGGAGAAGGCGGAAATAGCCTGACTGGCTGTATCAAGATGTGTGTGGTTCAAGGGTCAGACCTCACTGAGCCAATACAGATCTACAATCTCTGCCCAGGACACCCTGGGACAAAGGTCCAGCTGTCAGAGGACAGGCACTCATCTGGAACAGCCACCCTGAGCTGTGAGCACAGCCCCCTCTGCTGGAGCCTAGGGCTGAGTGACAGTGGCCCAGGTGTTGTCCTCCCACAGGCACCTGTGTTCTAGAAGGCAAACCTTGGGAGAATCTGGGAATCTTAGGTATAAAACCAAAATGAAACATATAGAACACTACTTTCCTCTCTTGAAAGCATCGTTTAAGATTCAAAGACCAATGCTTTAATGTATTACATATAGCTTGTAAGTGCCAAGATAAAATACATTTAGGCAGCAATTAAAAAGTCGGTGACTGTGTTCTTATATGCATTTTAAGTGTTTGTGCCAGATGTAAGCACAGACCACTAGCTAGCCTTGAAGACCTCATTTTCGTTACCTTATGAGAGGCAGACAAACTTGAGGATAGGATAGTAAAACAAGAGTTATGTTTTCTGGCCTTAGGGTCCTCCACAGTGTCAAATAGATAACAAAAAAAAATGCTCATTTTCAGAGAAAGATGCCAAGAAAAAGCATCTCTAAACTCTTTGGCTATAAGTTCTGCTGTATAAATCTGTGTCTAATAAGCCTAGTTGCCAAAGCCATCACTAGCAGCAATTTCTGCTTCCTGAAGGCTTCCCTCTTACGATTCCCTTGGTCTTCTGAATGCTGACATTGGCCTGGACTTGAGATAAATCTGATGATGCTTTACGTTTTGCTGTCTCTTATACAGTTTAATTAATGTTATTTGAGTAGTTGTAAACAGAACAGTTTCTTATACCAAAAAAAAAAAAAACCCCAGAGGTTTCCTTGTTTGTTTTATAAGCATAGCTTATTCATTTTCGAATCATGAAAACGTTTGAGAATACAATTTTTAAAATGTACCTTCTACTCAGAAAAGAGGTGTGTATAATAACACTTATGTATAGCTTTCTATGGGTCCCGTGAAATATATTTGTGGTGTCTTATCAAATCAATGATTCCCAATCTAAAAATCCCCCACTGCACAAAAAGTGAGGCAAGCTGAAAAAACACAGAAACGGATAGTTTTAAGCCAGCTGTGGTGGCATATACCTTTAATCCCAGCGCTAGGGACGTCAAAACAGGTGGATCTCTGAGTTAGAAGCCGGCCTGGTCTACAGAGTTCCAGGCCAGCCAGGGCTACACAGAGAAACCCTGTCTCAAACCAAACAAAAAACAACAAAATTTTAAAAAGAAAAAAAGAAACAGCTAGTCTAAGATGTTCTCCTATAAAGCAGATTAAGTTAGCATGACTCCAAATAACTGTTTTTAGGCCTGTCATATTTGGGGATATTACCCCAGTATCAATACCCTGGTCTATCCACTCTGCAGTCCAGGTTCCTCTGTCAATTAGCTGTGAAATTCTGACTGTAATCTTTAGTTCCTGAAAAATCAGGAATTAAAAATAGATCAACTGATGGAGCTGACAAAAGAATTGAAGGAGATAGCACACCTAAGTAGCGACAGCCAATGCCTCGCACATGGCAGTTGTTCGGTGAATTCTAGACAGACTGGGAGCAAAGAGATTGCTGACCCAACACCCGACAATGTGGCGTGCATGATCTGACGACTTAAAATTTCCGATTTCTTTGCAAAGTCTGGCACTTTGCTTCTGTCCATACTTGGAAGACAGGCTGCACTTAAAAATTCTCCCAAACAGTTGATTTGCTCTGGCCCATTTGCTAAGGAATGCCTGACGAAAGTGCACTGCCTGATTCAGACAGAGCGACTGCTGCAAAAATTGGCTCTGGAGTCTTCAGGGACTCCTGCAGTTGAACTGCGAAGACATCCTCATCAAGTGCAGTACGTCTAACACTTCTGGGTCCTTTAAGACTCTCCACTACTCCTGTTTCTCAGAGATGCTTTTGTGTTAGAACACTCTCCAAGGAGACGGAGACTCCACCCCATAGAGTTTTACTACAGACCTTCTATGCACTTGCTCACTCCTTGTGTCCCCCTTTTTTTTTCTCTCCGTCTCATCTTAACAGTAATGTGGTGGTATGAGGTTTTGCTTGTTGAAAAACTTGCTTTCCTTTTCGTTGGCTCTTTTGGGGGAGTATCTGGGTCCATGTTGCCATTAAAGGCAGTGTGGCATGGACACCGCTTCTAATGTTGGTGCTATCATTTCCTGGCCGCGTAGTCACAGGAGAGTCATTATGTCTCTGTGTCTCCATCGTTTTACCTTTAAAACAAGGGTATGGTCATCCAGAAGACTCATCTTTCAAAGCTCCGTAACCTCAGAAAGCAAGTAGGCAGCATGAAATGCTCACTCTCTCATAGCAACGTTGAGTTTTTATCCACTTTGATTGCTGGTACCATTTTTATGTTACTGGCATTGTCAGTGAGCAAAGCAAATGTTTTACTGCTTCCTGTCTTCCATGGGATGGCACATATTTTATAACTGGTGTACTCTGCTGTGAAGCGGCTTTTCTCCTGTTTCTGGGATTCTGCTGGTTTGTGTCAAGGAGACGGCTGTGCCATCTTACAGGGTCACCCCACCCCCATCTGCCCATCTCTCTGTAGTATTGCAGCACCCGGTGCTCTGTCAATTCTTCCATTTCCCATTGATATTCTCCCACTAAAGGAGGCTTGCTCAAAGAATGCTGCTGGGCAAATGGTATGACAGTCTTGGTAATTTGAAAACTTCCTGCATCGTATGCTTTCTATTATTGACAATGGTGTTCCAGGAGAATATATGGCTCTAGCAAGACTTTGGTCAATTTCCCCCTGCTTTTCAGGTGTCAGCTGGGTACTAATGAAGTCATTGCGCTTGCTTTGTATGCAGTGGCTTGTTGACTCAGAGGTCCTGAATAGGTACCTCTTTGTGGTGACACTGTTACAGAGCAAAGCACAGAGATATGACACAAACTAGAATTTTTGAATGTTTTTTCCTCATTGAGGGCCTCTCCTCCCACATTTTCAAAATTGCTATCTGCAGATACAGATTTTTTTTAAATAAAAAAAATAGAATTTGGAAATATGCCTTCCAATCAACTGTTCCAGAGAGTGGCTCTCAGCAGGCAAAGCCTCCTACCAGCTGAAAGTTGAACATGCCATTTTGCAGGCAAGATAGCTGTGGGGATAAACTTTGCAAGAGGACTGCCCCTAAGTTAGGTGGAGACAGCTTCTGAACCACCCACCCTTTCTTTGTCTCTCCTGCACATAGCAGGGCTTTTTTGGTGAATATCTTCCATTATGGGGAATTTGTATTTAACTAGTTGCAAGAAGGACAACAGTGAAGATCAAGTGAAAATGCACTCGTTTTATTTGTTATTAATAAAGAGGCATGGTATCCAGCATGAAAAAAAAAAAGAGGGAGATCAGAGGTAGGGGACAAAGCAGAAGAGAGCTGCCCTCTGCTCCCTGTATGCTTTGTAAGTGTTACGATCACGGGGCCTGGAGGAATTGAGTTCTATGTCTCTCTAGCTTCAAAACCTCTATATCCCCCATAATCCTCCTCTCTCCTAGGTCATCTTTGACCAATAAATGCCAAAGTATTCATTTCTCTCTAGAAACTGATAGGTATTTTCTCTCGCTGTGTACTTTGGGGCCTCTCCACTGAGAGATGGTCAGGAGATGTGTACAGCTTTTTATTGGCGGTAGAAGTCAATACAAGGAAACGCAAAGGGAACACAAGCAAGTTGTGGTGGCACACATCTGCACGCATGAATCTGAGGCAGGGAGGATCACAGTTCTGAGGCAAGCCTGGGCTAGCTATAAGACTGTCTCAAGACAAAACAAAATTGAACAAGAAGCAAGTGCAGATTCATTCCCTGCCTAGGATTCAGAACTGACCTCCTCTCTGTTAGTTCTTCTCTGTCTAGCAAATTTCAGGAAGTGTAAGGCATTAGCTGCTCTCAACAGGTATAGAAGAAACTCATTCTGCTGCATGGTAAAGCAGAGTCACAAGAGATGAATCTCTCACTGAAAAATCTCTGTATGTAAAAATTCCACTGTTGTTTCTATTTATTTTTTCAATTTTTTTGAACTTTTATTTTTATGTATATGGGTGATTTGCCTGCATGTGTGTCTGCGCACCACATGCCTGGGACCAAAAAAGGACAGAAGAGGGTATCAGAACCCTTGGGACTAGAGTTGAAGATCATTGTGAGTTGTCATGTAGCTGCTGGGAATCAAACCTGTGTCTTTTGGGAGAACAGCCAGTGCTCTTAACCACGAGCCATCTCCCCAGGCCCATTTCAATGGATTTTTAAGGAAAAAGATTCGAGCCCATTTGGTCCTGGTTTTGCTTCTCTGTAGTAGAATCAACACATATGAAACAATTAGAAAGCCGTTATAATCCATCAGGAATAGGCTGTGAATGTAATGAGGGGGATTATAAGAACTTATCAACAAGTAATTATTGAGAGCCTACTGTGTTCTCAGCTATGGGGGGCAGATCAGAGCGTAGGCCCTGCCCTTGAGTGAGTTACGGTCAGTTTGCAAGTGAAAACCTTAGCACGAAGCAATAGATAATGTATTTTGCAAAATAATGATATATAATGAGATAGTCAGTCATGGGACACAGATGGCATGGAAACTTGGAAGAAACTTCCTTGGTGAGTAGAAGGCTGAGAATGTGGAGGCTTGAACTGGAAGAAAACTATGAGTAAGAAAGAAGGAAAGGTCACCTCAAAGCACAGTCATTTTACATCACGAGATGAAAACAAACCTAACCAGAAGTGAGAATCAGAGCCAAGGGCGGGAGGTGGGGGTGGGGGTGGGGGTGGGGGGAGGGGTGTGTGGAGGGGGTGGGGGTGAGTACCTGGGGGGGTTGGAGTATCTGGAGAGTTTCCATTCAAACTGTAGCCTCCAGGGATTCAACGGCAGTGTTTACAAGGAGGTGGCACTGTGAAAGCAATGTTTCAGAAGGGCTAGCAGCCACAGTTTAGGTTGGTAAGGGGGAGGAACGTGGAGGCAGGAATACAAGCAAAGAAAAGCCACTGAAGCAAGCCAAAGGGAGATACTTGGGAGTCGAACTATAAATTTGACAGAGGAAATAGAAATGGGAATAAGAGAAATGGCTGCGGAGAACCGACTGCGTGTCAGAAAGGGTCAGGGAAGAAGGCTGTGTCTGGGGCTCGAAGTTCTAGGTGTTTCTTCAAAAGGGCCGGGAAACTGATGGAGGAGAAGGTGGATCTGACTTTATTCCTATTGAGCTTGAGGTGACAGTGGGTCAGCTAGCGAGGAGGTTCAGGAAGTGGCCAGAAATGGAACAGCCGGAGCTGTAGCCCAAGTGTCGATAGGGATGAGAAAACACATTGGGCCTGAGGGATGAAGTAGGTGATGTCGTCAGGTGGACAGTGGAGAAGGAAGATGCTATGGAATAGTCATGGAAAAGTCCATGGACCAGGACCAGGACCCAACTAAGAAAAAGAAAGTGAACTAGGGGAGGTGTACATAGTACTGTGACTTCCTCCAGCCACACCTTGCCTTCTCAGGGTCGGACAGAGGCGTGAGGAGCAGAGTGACACTATGGGGGGGTGGGTGAGGAAGACAAGGGGGATCTGCGGCAGATACATGGGCCCCTGAAAAGGATAGGCTCTAGTGTATGGGTGTGGGGGGGGGGGAGAGATAAGAATAAATACTGTCCACAAAGACTGGGCTATGCTAGGGGTTGTCCCCTTTGCAGAAACGGATGCACAGACAAGGAAGGGAAGCCAGTCACATGCAGCTATGTTATCTCTGGGAGGAAGTATCTCTCTAATATTAGTCCATTTCACTGCTCCTGGCAAGGAGAGCCCCATCTCCTACTCTCTAGGCTCTAGGGAATCGAGGCTTCCAGCAAGGCTGCTCATAGGGGGAGCAAATTTTGCTTGTTGGAACTTGATCTGATGCGCAGGCCCTCAAAGTTCCCAATTCACTTTGGAGAGGTCTTCTATCACCGAAACGATAGGATCACAGCAAAACGGCCGTCCGGTTTAGTCCCCTGTCCTCCAGACCTGCCGAGCCCAGCATCTACAGCTCCATTTAGAATAGAGAACCCGCCCTTGTAGAGGTGCTAGTGGGATGTCTTCAAAGCCTGAAGGAAAGATAGCTGTGAGGGAAGAGGAGAGGTAGTCAGGATGATAGAGGCCCCACTAGAGCAATCACAGCTGACTACGGAGAAAGTAAAACCGGGCCACCTCCGCCCATCACTGTCTGCACTGGGAATCGCAGAGACACAGAGGCAGACACACATGTATGCACAGATACATAACGAGTGACATAAACGAGAGGCACGCACACAGACATTTGGACCCATTTTCAGGCACTCGGGGGGGTGGGGGGGGGCACAGTTGCACAGCTGCACCTCTCCTTCAGATGCACAACTACTTCCTCTCTGAGACTGTCCCTCTCCCTAGAGCATCCAGGTGTGAGCTGAGGCAGGCCCCTCTCTTCCAGGCCTCACCCCTTCCCCTTTGTGTTTTTCCAGGTCGTGATATGGCGAGCACCACTCTACCTGGTTACCCCCCTCACGTGCCCCCTACTGGCCAGGGAAGCTACCCTACCTCCACCCTGGCAGGAATGGTGCCTGGTAGGTGACAGCGCTGTAGACCATCGTCTGTGGCGGGGATAGGGTAACTAAATTGTGGGTGAGCTACTAAAGGGCCTACAGTCTGAGGCCAGGTATGGGAAGAGAACCAGGAAACCATTGTCATGCAAAACACTGTCCTTCTAGCCCTCTTTCTTTTTAGAGGCCACAGTTGGCATTTTAGAAGCAATACAAGGAGGAAACTTACAGAAATGCTCCCTTGTGAACACAGCTTTAGGTTATGCCCCCCCCCCCTTCCTCAGCACCCACCTATCCAAGCTCGTGCCCAACCCAGCTCTAGCTGACACTGCTTGGAAGAGCCTGCCCTGGTTACCATGGAAACTTGGAACCAAGGACCATTTTCAGGGGCATGGCAGTCATTCAGACAAAGCCACACTGGTCCACACCAAAGCCGAGGAGGAAACCACTGTGGAAAATCAACCCCAGTTCAGAGAGAGAAGGAGACTAGTCTCAAAGTGGAGTGGAGGACCGGAGGGAACCAGAGAGACCTTGGTTTCAGAGAGACATAGCTGGAATACCTCTCCTCTTCAGAGGATGCGGGCCCTCTGTGCTACCCTGGGACTCTAGTGCAGCCTTTAGCTGAGAGGCACTGGACTTGGCTTTGGAGTTAAGGAGGCAGAGGCTGTACTTAGGGCCTGGTGGCTGCTAGTTCCACTCTTCACCCCAAATGCCAGCGGCTTAAGGTCAAAGAGAGTTGAAGTTCCTATCTGCAGAAATACCAAAACCTCTTGTCTTAAACTGGCCAAGACTCTCCCAGCCTGCAATCCGCTGCCTCCTGAGCCCTGGGCTCAAGTGTTTCTCAAGTTCAGCTCTCACTGGTCGAGGGAGAGAAGGATGGGTAGGAAGGGGGATTGGCCTCAGCCATCATGGAACTGCCCTGAGGAAGCAGAGATGGGGTTGAGAAACTGGGGGTTCCACTGCAGTCAGAGAATGGGGGTTGTGTGGAGTTGGAGATGTAGATGAAGGGGTTCCTGCTCAGACTCGGGAGAAGGCAAGGAGTCTTTGGAGGATGATCCTAGCAGTGAGCAGGTAGAGGCTGGAGGAGGTCTTATGGAGGTGGGGGTGAGGAAAGAGTGGGGGAGGTGGGGGTGGGGGAGCCTACAGGGAGGTGGGGATGTGGGGAGCCGCAGAGAGCTCATGGTGGCAAGGGGGGAGTCGTTAAACAGAATCTAGTGCTGATGAGGAAATTACACTTGTTTCATTAGCGATGGGGAAGGAGATAGCTCAGTTCCTCTTGGTCACAGTTGAGCTCAGAAGCTCATTATCCTGCTGCACGCATGCTTTCCCTCCTCGTCAATAAACAGGCTTTCCAGTGGCTGCATCCCCCACCCCCACCCAGCGCCTTCTTGGAGTGGGGCCCCTTCTCCTCTACTTAACCCGCGGTTAGGGATCACTGTAAACAGTTTGGGGTCATCACACAGGAGAAAGGGCGAGGGGGAAACCCATAGGCCTGGCCTTTCTCCTCCCGGAGGGAGGGAGGCAGCTGCCGAAGGCTCCCAACCCACCATGCCCTCCACTACTCACTGCTGGGGGGTGGGGGGGGGGACTGCGGGCAGTCCACTAGATTCCTGCAGTTCCCTTCCCCAGTTGCTATAGCCCCGGTACTGAACCTCGGGAGGGAAAAGTGGGAGGAGGTATTTCCCAGGAGCACTCCACCACTACCACCTGCCTAGCTTTGGCACGGCGCTGAGATGCCATTCCTAGGACTTTCTGGGACAAAGTGTCCCGAGGGCCTTCCTTCACCACCTTCCCCCGCCCTTCCCTCTTTCGCGCTGTGGAGTTCCTATAAAGCAAGTGTCCACTGTAAGCACCCACTTACGTGGGAACAGCCAGACCAAGGCTAAACCCTTCCTGGGTGGCCAGCAGTGCTTCTCAGGGTAGCCCAGGCACAAACCTGCCCACAGGACCCTCCGTACCTAGCTGTGCAGGGGTATGGCTACTTCTTGCCTATAGTGGCCTGTCCCCACTCAGAGAGCGGAAAGCGTGGACTGCGCCCCCCTCGCCCCCCTCCCGCCCCGCGACCTGCCTCATCAGGAGCCCTTGCCCTGCTTGCAACATCTGAGACGAACTAGTGGGGACAGGGCAAAAGAGACCAACTGGGCACGCTGAGCGCCTCTAATTCCAGTTCCCCGCCCTCCCACAGGGAGCGAGTTCTCAGGCAACCCCTACAGCCATCCCCAGTACACCGCCTACAACGAGGCTTGGAGATTCAGCAACCCCGCCTTACTAAGTGAGTACGCCACCTGGCTGGCGGGCGGCTCAGCGGGTCGTCTGCCCGGCCCGCCAGAATCCGGCGCTCAGGCTGTTTCGGGACACAGATCCCACTCTGGACCACCCCAACTCTGGGTACCCGGATGGGTCAGGGAGACAGACTCATTAGACCAGCGCTGGGACCTGGGGATCCTTCCAGGTCGCCTGTGCCTCCTGCCTCTCCCCTCCCCTGCCTCTCAGTCATAGGAAAGCTCTTGGCCACAGTAGCCAACGGACCCCTCGGCGGGTCCGCAGTTGGGTGTCATCTGTCCTCTCCTCTCCCGCCCTGTGAACGCGCAGCACTCTTGAGTATCTGGCCTCAGGGCCAAGCCACAGTCCTCCAGTCCTGATCCCGCTGGACCCGGGGAGGGCTTTTCTTTGCTTTTCTTTCCTTTTTTGTTCTCCTGTTTGTCCTCTCACCCAGCCCATTCTTCTCCTGTGTTAACTTCCAGGTTCCCCTTATTATTATAGTGCCGCCCCCCGGGGCTCCGCCCCTGCCGCTGCTGCCGCTGCCTATGACCGCCACTAGTTACCGCGGGGACCACATCAAGCTTCAGGCAGACAGCTTCGGCCTCCACATCGTCCCCGTCTGACCGCCCACCCCAGAGGGAGGCAGGACCGAAGCGTCGCGCTGCCTCTCGGCCACCGTCCCAGTTCCACTCCCACCTGGAGACACACACCCCCTCCCTCAGCCCATCTCTTCACCCGGCCGATGCTGGACAGGACGGGTGGAGGCGCGGGTGGAACCCTCAGGCCCCAGCCGGCCCGCCGCCCTTCCCCGCCTGCCTGGACCAGGCGCCGCCCGGAAGCCCGCCCGCCTCTGGCCCGCGCGCGCCGGACACGTTTCTGTGACACACAATCAGCGTGGCCCACCCGGGGGCAGCCCGCTTCGTACGTCCAGGCGCTAGGAGGCTTCGCTGGAGAAGCTGAGCAAGGGAACCTAAGGAAAGGACCTTGTGCTGAAGGAGGAGTGGCTGGCGGAACCACCCGCCCCACCCCCCTGTGCCTGCCAGGCTGACCCCGCCTTCTGTCTGCGCCCAGCCGCAGACGGTGGTGCGGGATCAAGAGGGTCTGACTCAAGAGGGACAGCGTTTCAGCGTTTTCTAAGGCTGGTACCCAAGGCGAGCAGACGCCAACTGAGCTCGTCCACCTGAACTGCCTAGTTCCCTAAGGCCTGGGATCTCCTACAGTGACTCCACTCTCGGCCCCGCCTTGCCCCTACCTCAGCGCCTCTTCCACCTGCTGGCCTCTTCACTTTCCCCTCCTGCGCATCCTTTACTCCTTCCAAGACTCCTGGTGTTTGGTCCCAAGCGCGCAGCCACATCGGGGCCACCGCGGGAACAGTTTACCCCGGCTGCGGCTGCGAGCACTGATCTTTCCCAAGAGTTATTTGTGGCCCCTGCCCGGACCCCAGACTCCCAATCTGCGGGCGGTAGGAGCCAGGTGTGAACTGACAACCAAGCTGTCCCGAAGTGAACCCCCGAGGCTGTTCACCCCACTCCCCGCAACCCCAGCCTTCCCTTGGGCAGGAGCTGAACAGAGCCGGGGGAGGGTGCGGGGGGGGGGGGAGGGGAGTCTACATTTATTTAATACGATGGTCTTTGCAAAAATGAACACAACAAAACCTAACAGGCTGCTTTGTAAGAAAGATGGTGTGTGTGGTGTGGAGGCGAACCTCTCTCTGTACATATCCCCTCCCCTCTGCCCCGCCCCGCCGGGTGCCGTAGAGTCCCTGTCCCCCATCCACCCTGCCTGTAGATACACCCTGCTGTCCGTGCTGTGAGAGTCGCCGCTCGCTGGGGGGGGGGGGGGGGACACAGCTACATGCCCACTAAAGCACAGCACGTCCTGGGGGAGGGGGGCATTTTTTACGTTACAAAAAAAAATTATGAAAGAAATCTCTATGCAAAATGACGAACATGGTCCCATGGACACCTCTCGCCTCTGTTTCGTTGGCTGTTTCTCTGTAATTCTGTGTTTTTGCTCTCACCTCCCTGCATCTCTCCCTGTTCATCTCCCTTCTGTCTGCTGCTCTCCCCTGCTGTGTGTCTTTCTCTGCTTCACTTGTCTCTGTCTTTGTCCGACCCTCCTGCCCTAGGCCTCCAAGGCTACATCAAAGGTGGCAGAGCCAGCCTCCTCGGCTGGCCCCTAGTGGCCGCGCCCCACGTGCCCGGCCAGGCCACCCTGCCCCGCCCCACCCTGTAGTTGCTCTCTCGGTAGCGGCGATGCTCCCTGCATGTCTCCTCAACCGTGGATCGTGACGACTCGAAATAACAGAAACAAAGTAAATAAAAGTGAAAAATAAATAAATAAATAAATAAAAATCCTTGAACAAATCCGAAAAGGCTTGGAGTCCTAGCCCAGATTGCTCGTCCCTTCGAGCCTTTTTATTTGAAAAGGAAAGAGAGAAAAGAGAACAGTCTAAGGGATCTGCCGGTGCCAGTCGGGCTCCAGTGGCTGGAGCTGGATGGCGAGGGCACCAAGGTCCCAACTCCAAGGCTTGGCCTGATCCCAGTCCTGTGTGGGTTTGGCTGCGTCCCTGGAGTGCGGAATCCAGGATCAGGCCTAGCCTTCAAAAGGTCTTCCGCAGCTCTGGTCTCCTCTGCCGCCACTGTCAACGTGTCGGTTCGTTTTGATTTTTTTTCCTTCTTCTTTTTTAATTTCTTTCCTTTCTTCTTTTCTTTCTTTTTTGTGCACATAATAAATAAATATAATAATAATAAAATTTTGTATGTCATTCCCCATGTCTCCAGGTTTGTCTCTCCCTGCCTCTGGGATAGGCCTGTCCTCGCCCTGGTGGACCCTCAATAACTCTGTCAAAGATCCAGTTCCATTTCTAATTCGACCTCCTCCAAATTCCAAGACTCCCCTGGGCTGCAGCTGAACTCTGACCCTTCCTTCAGCATTCCCCCTCCTCCACCTACCCAGCCCTTACACTAAGGAGTTTTGGCTTTCTAGAACTCCATAGTTACTTTGACAGTGCCCTTCCCTACTACGTCTGCTTTGCATTATTGCTAATGCCCTGCAACCATACCTAAGGGTGCAAGTTTCCAGAATGAGCAACGTCTAAGGCCCTGTCCTCGTGGGAGCGGGTAGGCCTGCAGTCCTGTCTTCTCTGTGTTCCTCAAGTGGGCTCAGCTGCTCATTGGCACAGCCGCAATTTTGTGTCATGTCCTTTAAGAGACCACAGAGGCTGCGAGGTTCTGCTTTCAGTATTTTATTCCTAGACCCTAAGAGCCAGCTGGTGGTACCTCGTGGGCCACCTGAGTGTTGCAGAGTCCGACCCAGGACTTGTCAATCAGCTACAGACTAGCTAGGGTCTGAGTGCACCCAGAGAGGAAAAGTTGAGGTGCCCTGGGCAAAAGGAGAATGTGAGTGAGTGGGTCAGCCGCTTCCTGCATATAAACAGATTTTTACTCTTCTGTGTGTCCTAGAGAGGTGAAGGATTTATGTATCTGTCCTTGTTTCTGTTTCTGCTTCAAGAAAGATGTCTTGTTTGTTCGCGATTGTCCTACTGTATTGGAGAAACCTAGAAATGCCCCGTGTCCCCAACTTTTCAGCACCCTGTCAGCTCTAACCCTTTTCCTTCTTGACAACACAGCCTTGCCTTACCAGCTTTCCTGTAGCTAAACTTTCTTCTCAGCCACTGCCCATTTGAAAGTCCCTAATCTTCCAGGATTAGCTGTAGGGCTGCCAGAAGACTAAAGAATGACCTCCCCACCCCTTCCAGGCTGGGGCAGTGCCTTCCAGACAACCCACCCACCCACCCCACCCCACTCCCTGGCAAGCATGCCAAGACCTTGGGCCAGAGCAGTTTATCCACAACCACATCATCACACCCATCTCTTGTGCCATCAGAGAGATACACAGCAAACCATCAACCTCTTCTCTCTCCCGCCTCACCTGCGTCCCTTCCGGGTACCCTGCCCAAGAACTAGCAATCCTACTTTACGCTGCCTGATGCGTCCCCTCTTGGCCTCCAGCCTCCTGAAAGAACGTCCCGCAAACTCTTTGGCCATACTAACACATCTGTAAAAGAATTGTGGAAGTTCACTCCCATTTAAGCATATCTACTTACTTACACTTCCTATAAAGGTACTAGTGCGTTATGAACAAAATTGGAAAATATTTTTGAGCCCCTTGGAATATATGCACTCCACGTTAGAGTGCCTACTCAGAGCTTCCAAACACTCAGCGCAGAGCTCCTGGTGATCATCTGATGCACAATGAGAGGATTCCTGAAAGCCAACAGTACACTGGGTTGGATCAAGCTCAGTGGGCTTGTCGGGATGCCCTGCCTAGCCAGATGTTAACAGGTACCTGGCCTTGGATGGATGTCTGCTCTTGCCTGCCCATCATCGAACTGAAAGCCAGAGACATTTTCATGGCCACCCTCAGAATCTCTTATTTACTTCTGGTCCCACTGACAGAGACAGCAGAGGTCATATTATTTACAGTGGCTGTTTCCAGGCAGAACTTCCACATTGTGCCCTTCTGGCTTCATTGTTTGATCAGCCTGAAAGCCCCCAAACATGCTCTGGAGTCTCTGGCAGCTGCTTAGTCTAACTGCAGCCCCATTCACCTATCAAACACCAAGAGGATCTGGTCTCCAGCTTCAGTTTGCTTTCCCCAGAATTCCGTCTGCTAGCCCTTTCCCGTCTCATTGGCCCAGATTCCCAAGTGAGGTAAGCGGACATAACAGTCTAATAGAGAAAAAAGGTGTTCCAGGTTAGGCAGACAGTTGGCCTAGTATACTTACAGAAGTACACTAGAGTGACTACACTGTCAGGTACCTGGGAAGGAACAAAGAGAAAGAATGTCAGGTGACGCTTAAAAGTAACTGTGCAGTTGGCAGCCAGGACACTGGTAAGAATGTCAAAATGGCACCTGCCATTTAAAGAAAGCTGTGTCACCCACAGTCACATCCTGCCCATGTACACAGCATATTCAACTAAGTCCACACTAAGTCAATCTTCCTTCCTTTCTCACAAAGCAAAGGTAGGCAGTGTGTACAAAATACAGTTTTCCCCCAGGAGAGGCAGAGCCCCATGAAGGCCCTGAGTGGATCCCCGGATTTTTCTAAACTTTTAAAAAAGATTTGTTTATTATGTATACAATGTTCTGCCTGCGTGTGTGCCTGCACAGCAGATGAGGGCACCAGATCTCATTACAGATGGTTGTGAGCCACCATGTGGTGGCTGGGAATTGTACTCAGGACCTCTGGAAGAATAGTCACTGCTCTTAACCTCTGAGCCATCTCTCCAGCCCGATCCTCTGTTTTTCATTGGATCAGTAAAGTTCTCTCTCTTCTAGCAGATGCTGAAGGCTAACGCCCAAATCTTCCCAGACTCCTATCTTTTTCATCCCACGTCCATTTGATCCATCAGCAAAGTCAATCTCCATTAAGAATAGAGCCAGAGCCCGCTGGTGATGGTGCATACTTATAATCCCATCACTTAAGAGGCAGAGGCAGGCAGATCTCTTTGAGTTCAAAGCCAGCTTGGTCTACAGGACAAGTTCCAGGACAGCTAGGGCTACATAGTGAGACCCTGTTGCCAAAAAAAAAAAAAAAAAAAGGCCCAGAATATGTACATCTCTTACTCTTTTCTCTGTACCATACTGCCCAAGCCACCCTACCCTGCAAAGAAATGAAAGGAAAAATAAAGGAAGGAAGGAAGGAAGGAGAGTGGGGAGAGGAAGCAGGAAAGAGAGAGGAAGGAAGGGCATATATGACAGCTGTATCCTGGAGTGTCAAGGACAGTGTTTGGCACATACATCTGTTCAACAAGCATGACAGAAAAACATGAATGAGATGATGTGAAAAAAAAATTGAGTAAGCAGGAGGCTTGAGGCGGAGCCAGGTACAAGGAAACAGGTGAGAGAAGCAAGAGAATGACCAAAGAGGGAGAAGCTGAGTTGCTGAAAGAAGGTCCCAGATGACAACTGCTCCTTCTCCTCCACAGCCCAGTGGCTTGATTGACACTGACATGCACTAAACTTCTCAAATAACTGATCCACGCATTCAAAGCACCAATCACAGTTCCTGTGGGGGTCACTGGGGTGAACCCCTTCTTCCATGCACCATCCTGTGTAGCTCTTATGTCACTGACAGAGTGCCACATCGGCTCCTGACCACACATGGAGCCCTGAGACTCCTGTTTGATACTGAAGACCCTGCGTCTCTGGCTGCAGGGCGTAGACCTCAAGTTAGAAACAGATTTCTCCTTTGATCCCAGCACTCAGGAGGCAGAGGCAGGCAGATCTCTGTGAGTTCCAGGCCAGCCTGGTCTATAGAACAAGTTTGAGGGTAGCCATATCTGTATAGAAGGACCCTGTCTCAAAGGAGGCGGGGAGAAAGAGTGAGAGAGTAGTTCTTCTCTCAATGGGGATGTTACTGGGTCTTGGAGGGACGAGGGTCTCCACCTGGATTATGGGCTGCAGTGATGAGGGCACAGGAGCTATAAGAAGCCTCACCAAAGTGTTACTATTCAGGGATTGCCTGTCTGTAAGTGAGACCCACCAGAAACCAGCAGAGTTGAAAGAAGAGCACCAGAGAGCCCTGGCGGTGTTATTCAAGCCTCTGGATCCAGTCATGTCTGAAATAAGGCTTGTTTTGGGGTGTCTAGGGTCAGAAACCTAGCTTTTATTTGGGGGCTTAAACAAACATATTTAGATCTGTCACTTGCAACCATGAAGCTCGTTCTGAGAACATAAAACTCTGCTAGAAGTTTTAGATTTTTTTCTATAGGCAAAAAAGAATAGCTTTATGTGTCTGCTATTTGCAAGAGTGATCTGTCGATAACATGCACGAACATAATGAGAGACCGTGGGTGGAGGAAGAGTGTGTGAAAGGGTGGGGACCACCTGAACTGAAGATGGGCTCTGGAAGGGAGCAGATATGGAGATATAATAAGGCTATATACACTTTTACCTATTTGTTTTTATTTTTATGTGTGAGTGCCTACATGTCTGTCTGTCTGTCTGTCTGTCTGTCTGTCTGTCTCTGTCTGTCTGTCTGTGTGTGCTGGAAACTGAACTAGGGTCCTCCGTAAGAAAAACAAGTGCTCTTAACCATTGAACATTCTTTCCAACCCCTAACAAGGCTACATTTTTTAATTAAAAAAATAAAGGACAGAGTATATGAGAAAGAAGGCAAGACATTTTCATGTTTGTGTGTGTATATATAAATACATATTTACATATATATATGAAATCATAGTAACTAATGCAAGCAGCTGTTTCTGAAAGAGCAGTGTGGGTGGGGACAAAGCAAGAGTTAGATTTGAGTATACTTTTTAAAGTCTAGCTTTTACTTTATTAAAAATAAATTTAAAAAGTAAAAAGACAACTAGATCCTTGGCACATAAAAGCATAATTGTCTCATGAAAAAGTCATATGTAATTGAAGGAGAGATAAACCTGTTTTTTAGGATCCCAAGTATGGGGTTGGAACGGTCTTGTGAGAGAACAGGTGCGGTTAATCCACTAGAAGACCAGCCACCTCATGCGGGAGCTTGATTGTTGCCAGCTGAAAAGATCCCATGAACAGACCTGGGAGGAGATATATAAATGAGCCCAAAACTGGAGGCGGGGCTTTTGGAGACTTCGGATAGTTTTGACTGTTCATCGCTGTACTTCAAGATGCTCCTAGAGAGAACTGCTCGAGGGAAGGCTTCAGGGCTCCAGGCTCCCGCTGAGGTTCTGGGTTCTGGTTACTCCAGGTTCCAGCAGAAGAAATTCTGCTGATTATGCCAGGAGAATCATTCCTTGAAACTGATATCCTTACAGTTTTGTTGTTGTGTTCCTTAATCCTCTTTTCCTATTGTTTTGGTTAGTCGGGTTATAAGTGACAGGTTATATGCTCAGTTAATAAGTTGTAATAAAATATATTGGATAAGAAAATTGAGCCAACATGTAATTCATTTGATTCTACAGCAAGCCACTAAGTTTGTTACAAGGAGACACCTGGTGACCTCTGAGCTTTGCTCTCAAGAGGTGTAGGGAAATGGTTCTCAATCTCCTAATGTTTCAACCCTTTAATTCAATTCCTCGTGTTGTGGTGACCCCCACCATAAAATTATTCTTGTTGCTACCTCATAGTGGTAATTTTGCTACTGTTATGAATCATAAATATCTGTGTTTCCCTATGGTCTTAGGTGACTCCTGCGAAAGGATCATGTGACCTCCCCAAAGGGGTCACGACCCACAAGTTGAGAACCACTGGTGTAGGGTAAGCAGCCTGAGCACGTAGGGGGACAGAATGGATGGGATTCTTTAGAAAAGCTGAGAGTAGGAGTGGCCAGGTGGTGTGGTCAGTGAGTGCAGGAGAGAGTCTCCTTTCACGCTAAGGACTACGGGTATGTCAACAAGCATACGGACATGAACATGAGGGACCTAGGGAAAGAAGCCTGAAAGAATGAGGGGAGGCCCATAGCATGGCAGTGGGTGGGGCCTAGGGAACTTCGTTAGGAGAGAAGGCTAGAGAGAGTGGAGATGGGGCTATCAGGAGATAGTGCTGTCAGTCAGATGAGGAGAACAGGGCAGGATCTAGCCTTGCGGAAGCCAAAGAATGATGGGAAGTCTGTTCTAGAGATTCAGAAGGGAATCTGCAAGGGCAGAAAAACCGTGTCTCTCGTGGCAGCGATCTACGGCTCTCTGTGGCCCCATCCTTCACGACACAGTACCTAAGCCCCCAAGATCCCATTCCCAGCCAGGCCTAGGGGCACACACCTGTAATCCCAGCACTCGGGAGGCAGAGGCAGACAGATTTCTGTGAGTTCGAGGCCAGCCCGGGCTACAAAGCGAGTCCAGGACAGTCAAGTCTACACGGAGAAACCCTGTCTCAAAAAACAAAACAACAACAACAGCAAAAAAGATTTCATTCCCTTCCCATGTTCACCCCCATCCTTTATGTGACCTTTCTAGGAACTGAACCTGGCATCATCTTGGACTTATCCTGTCTGGTCACTGTAACTGTCCATCGCCAAGGGACCAGACATGACCTCTGCTCCCATGCAGAGGAATTTCACGTGTTGACCTAAAGGCAGAACAGAAAGCACATGTAAGTACAGAAGTTCTGCTGAGTCAAGGGCAGAAGAGACTCACAAGTTGTCCCGCAAGGTCATTACCTGAGTGTCAGCAAGTTTCTCCTTTCTATGCCCCCATTTCCTAATAGAAGCAAGCTGATGACTTCTAGGACTTTGGTTTTCAGTACTTGTGTGTTGTAAGTGTTCTAGCAGTTTCAGTGCCCAGAGGTTCTGGAACATTCTGGTGGCTCAGCGCAGGTGGAAAAGGCAAAGGGGCGTGCTCTAACTACGGGAGCCTAGATTGCTCATTTCCATTCTCCATCTGCCTTTTCCTATCTCTCTTCGATGTATCTGCCTAGAGGTCTCTGGGATCAAGAACATAAGCATTAAGGCAAATGAAAGTGGCCTAAGGGACCCTTAGAGGGTTCAAGGGAGGTCTATAGGGAGGGAGACAAAGGAAGCAGCTATTTGGGGCCAACTGTATTTCTACCCTCTCCCCATTGCCTGCCTGCCCAAACCATCCCAATACTCTTAATTAGCTGGTCCCTCAGGCCCCTGTTAGCCAGGCCGGCTGAGCGCCCAACTCCCTGGGGACGAGCCCACTTACCCTGAAACTAATCAGCCCTTCACTCCTTAAGTGCATAAGAATCTCTCTCTCTCTGCCTCTCTCTCTCTCTCTCTCTCTCTCTCTCTCTCTCTCTCTCTCTCTCTCTCTCTCTCTCTGCCCCTCTCCCTCTCTCTTTCTCGCTCTCTCAGTCAAGAGCCCCATTCCAGACATTAGGGTTAGTGATTCACCCTAATGATACTGAGTTCTCTCAATGAAAACTCCTGAATTTTGGGTGATGGAAGAGTTGAAGAGAAGCCAAAGTTTGCAGGTCCCTCTCCAATTCGGGGTTTTCTTTCCAGCTTGTAGAACCAAGACGTGTAGCAAAGGGCGGAGCCATGATTGAGATATTCTATGGTATCCCAAGCCCTTAGACTTCTGCTTCTCAGGCCCTTACGTATAGCCAATATCCACCCCAACCCAGAACCTCCTCCCCCATCTCAGTCCCCTTCTCAGCCTACCTCCCCACCCCCGACACTCGCACTGTCAGCCCAAACACATGATAAATTGCCCTGTCAACAGAATTCATTCAGGGACCAATTAATTCCACAGAAATGAACCAGGAGCCATCAGTTGCTGAAAAACTCAGAGTGCAAAGAGCGGAGGGAGGGGGTGCAGGCAGGGGGTGGGCAGCAGGGGAGGGGATGGGGAGGCTGGGGAAGTTAGTCTGACAGAAATTGGTCATTTAATGCTTAAGTGCACGCTAGACAGCCCTGTCATCGCCCGCGGCCCCCGCGCGGGATTAATTATCAGAGGAGGAGAGGGCAGCACGGCCTAGCCCAGCCGTCTGTCACCAATGAAGGCTGGAGTCACCCAGGCCTTGGGCCACCCTGGGTCCACTTCGAAGTCTCCAGGTCTCCTGATTCTCCAACTTCCAGGCCCCTCCTATTTAGTTCAAGGCCCAATCATATTTAGTCATGGCCTTGCTGGCCCAACCAGAAAGACCTTCCCAACCACTTAACTGAGTTAGACAGCATAACTCCTTATACTCCTATATCATCATCCTCAACCGTCTTAGGTGACTGTGTGTAACCCAAAGCACAATTGTCCCATTCATTGATCCTAATCTGAGGGAATGGTACCACCATCCATTCAACTGCACAAGTCAGCACCTGCCAGTCATCTTGACTCCTTCCTGTCACTCATCATCTCTCTCATCCAATCAGAATCCAAGTCTTGAGAGTCTAATGTCCTGGAAATCTAACAAATTGAGTTTGCTTGCTTCTAGCTCTCTTCTACCACTCAAGGCTGGGCAATCATGGTCTCTGTCTACCTACACTCCAGACTTAGAACTACTGTAATCACCAAAAATACAAGTAATGGCTAGGCATGGTGTCACACACCTTTAGTCCCAGTGCTCAGGAGGCAGAGGCAAGCACATCTCTGTGAGTTCGAGGCCAGCCTGGTCTACAGAGTCAGTTCCAGGACAGCCAGGGCTACACAGAGAAACCCTGTCCCAAACAAACAAACAAATAAACAAAGTAACTAACATCCTGCCATGTCCCTCTATCACACAGACACGCACACATGCATACATACACCCGTACACACACACACACACACACACACACACACACATACACACACCCTAATGCTCTTTGGTAGACCACCAGAGCCCATAGGAGATCTGATCTGAACTCTTAACCTTACAAGCCACTGCTCTAGTCTCTCTCACCAGCCAGACACATCTCTAGCATGTTTTCCTGTGCTCTCTGCCTCCAGCCCTTGACCTTCCTTGTGGTATTTGTAAATATCGTTCTCTTTGCATGACTTACTCCCTCCACCCTCAGATCCCCACCATTCAGTTAACTATCTCCTAGCTATTTTTCCAAACTCTGATTAAACGTTCTATAGGCACAAAGCCTTTTCTGGACCCTTGATGTACTTTTAATGGATCCTCAAACTTCCACGATTCACTCACTCACAGGTCACCCTAGCAATTGTGCATTTGTTCTCGTGCATGTGTGCGTGTGTGTGTGTGTGTGTGTGTGTGTGTGTGTGTGTGTGTGTGTGTAAATGACTACATGCCTTGTATATGCAGATGTCCACAGAGGCCAGAAGACAACATCAGATCCCCTGGATCTAAAGTTACAGGTGGTTGTGAGTGCCTAACGTGGGTGCCGGGAACAGAATTTGGCTCCTCCGAAAGAACAGGCAAGCTCTCCCACAGAGCCATCTCTCCAGCCCCTTTAGTCTTCCCACCAAAATGTTAAGCTACATGAGAATGGAGTCCGTGCCTTTGTTCTCAGAAGCTAGTACTTAATAGATATTAGAAAACACTTGGATGAATAAATCCCTGGCCCTCCTTGGCTCAGCCCCTAGCCTGACCTCAGAGGTGGCTCCTCAGACTCAGGAGTTTGTTGGTAGCCCCAGGACAACAGAGGAAGCTAGGGAAGGGAGAACATTACAGAGACTGTTCGAAGAAGTTGTGATCCCATGACACATGGATCCAAACAGCTGTGCTGAGTGGGCTCAGAAAGAGGAGATGTTCCTGAGACCCAGAGATTAGTCTCAGAGACAGTGGCCAGGGTTGGAGGTAGACTTCCTAGAAGAGCAAAGATAGGCTTTGCTCAGAGCCTGTGCTGGCTGGAACTATGTGCTGGTAGGGGACACAGTTGAACCGTTCCCAAGCTGGTGATGTAGTCATCAGAAGTTGAGCTGACAAGATGCGGATACTAACTGGGTGACAGAAAGGAGGCGTAATTTATAAAGGGTGATGAAGGTCAGACTGAGTTTGCCCTTTTCCCTGCCTGTTTCTTAGGATGATCAAATGTGAAGTGTTATTTGAGAAGTTAATTCTGGCTCCTGGACAGAGTGGTGGAAGGGGAGGCAGGACATCATCAGGAGGCTAGTGTGTCATGAGTGCTGTGACTAAAATGTGAAGGCATCCTCCATAGGCTGGTTTGAGGGAGTTGTTTTATTAGTTTTTGTTTGTTTTTGTTTTTATGGGTTTTGGGGGGGTGGTTGTTGTTTGGTTGTTTGGTTACTTGCTTTGGTGCTTGTTCTGAGTGGATGGCACCATTTCAGGAGGCTGTGGAAATTTTGGGAGTGAGGCTCAGCTGGTAGAAGTAGATGGCCAGTGGGCGGTGGCTTCTTTAGTTCTTTCAGTTCTTTAGTTCTTCTTCTGCTCTGGCTTCCCGCTTCCTGGTCTACCACGATGTGGACAGCCCTTGGAAAGCTTTCTGCCACCGTGGACTGTGGCAATCTGCCAGAATTTCCTAGCCATGATGAACTAAAACTCCTCTGAAGCCAGAAGGTAAAGTGAATGCACTCTTCCCTAAGTTGTTCCTGTGGAGTATTGTGGTCACAGTGACACAAAAGTCATTAACACAATGAGCAAAGAGAGAGAGGGAGGGAGGGAGGGAGGGAGGGAGGGAGGGAGGGAGGGAGGGAGGGAGGGAGAATAAAGTTGAGGCTGGCCTGTGATGGATAAGTCTCCCTTGAGGGGAAGAGCAGATTAAGGTACCTGGATGGGCACTTACCCCAAATATCTGAGTACAAGGAGGTCTTAGTGCAAACTCACTGGAGTAGCATATCTGGACTTGGTTACCAATTAAATATGAAGATGAAGAAATGAGAGTCAGCAAAAATGACTGTCTCCATGGCTGTGTTCCGTGAGACCGGATGCTGGTAGGGCCATCTACATAGGTTAGAAGAGGAACCAACTTGGGACTCTAGCAATGAGCATGACTTTGTATAGTGAGTATCCATGCCACAGTTGGCTGTGCCTGGGTGTGGTGTCCTACAGACAAAGTTATAGGAAAGTGGGTCAGGGAGTTGGGAGATATAGGCTCTTGGCCCGCTCTTCTACCCTTTAAATTTGTATTTTAGTATGAATAGACGATATAATTCTTCAACTAGATAATACTAAAATACAAACCAATCTCATAATAATAGAGTGCAGCAAAGATGTGTCACCATACATGTGAAAGTGATCACGCAGGGCTGTAATGATGTATTCTAGAAACAAGATAACCATGTGACAACTTACTAGTATTAACCAGGAAATGATGGCACTCCAAGCTAACAATACTTGCCTGTTATAAGGTAACCATGTAATCATGACACTGTGGTGCTGACATAACTGTAAGGAGATTTCAGCAACAGAATGACAACCTGACAGAGTAATCGTGTAGCTCAGTGATGCTGGACTAATATAATGATGCAACGACATGATGGAAGATACAGCACTAAAGTCACATGATGATGAAGTCTCAACAACAGGGGAAGGAAGGGGTTGGATATGTTAGACAGGGCCCTGGAATCCTGAGAATAGAGTAAGAAAGCACTGGTAATTTTGGAACAGAAGCCTAAAAGTAGTTTCTGGAAGGATTCTGGATCCTGGGCCAGAAAGGACTGAGCCAAGAAGAGAAGTTGAGGAGGCAGGAAGTGATGGTAAAGCTCTGAAAGACAGGACTCAGCACTGTGGGCTGGCTGGGATGGAGGTGGGGCTCACAACAGGGAGGCCATCCCCGCTGACCATCCCGCTGACCCGCATCTGAACATCCTTGCCGGGCTCACTTAGCCTTTAAGAGATAAAAGGAAGGGAAAACCACATTCAGTACTTGTAAGATCCTTGAACCCATCAAATTGACAAGAATAAGAAAGAAAATGCAGCTCTAATGACAACAATTGAAAGCTCCCATTTACCTGAGCCACCGTGTGCTGACCAAAGTGTTGAGTTCTCTTCCCAACTCGGCCATGATAAAGAACCCTGTAAAGTAAGTTTTATTATTTCCACCTTACAGATGAGGATGAAGAGACTCAGAGGCATGAAGCTATTTGCTCAAGTCACACAGCAAGAAAGGAGAAGCATATCTGTGATGTCGTTTGCTTTAGGAAGTGTGTGATCGGCCAACAGGAACTAAATAAGGGGGCAGGTTGAGTCACAATATAAATATGTAACATATTCTTATGCATAAATGTTATTAAAAAGCAAGTATTAAGGTAGATAAATTATATATGGTAGAAACCATTTATCTAAAAAGATCAGAAATACGAATATAGCTATTTGTTTATACATTACCAGTTGAAAAGCTAAATAAAAATGTTTTTTAAAATCACTATTAGAGAAAGGAAGAAACAAAGAGGAGAGCGGACAGAGTAGAAGAGAGAGATCACCAAGTACAGCTTATTTTATAGATCTGCATGTAGAAGAATGGAAATACTTTACATGATGGCGCAATAAAGATCAAGCAAATAAATAAATAAATAAACTCCAAAGCAAAATGAAATAAATGAACCTAACTATCTATTGAGTTGGTGTCATCATCACATAGAGAGAAACTATTTCAAGTAATTTAAAATCCAATAATTGACTCCACATACATCCCTGGTGGGGTATACACTAATAAAGCAAATACGTAATGATATTGATGCTCTTGGAGGCTGTGGGTGTGGGAGACAGAAACAAACAAAACCATATGGCAAGTGAGGATTAACAAAGTCTCCACAATCCTGAATCTGATTTGCGAGAATCAGTAGTAACTCCACTGAGGGCGTCCCTCCACCTTAAAGAACGAGGAGACCAAACAGTTCAGTAGCAATAAACACCTCTAGTTCCAAGTCTGTGCTCTTTAAATGGAAGACACCAGGTCAAAAACAAAATATGGATGAGATGCTTCTGGAAGCCTTGTCTTATCAGAAAGAAATGAAGTTTTCAGGGAGTATTGTGGTCATGTCAAAAGGACTTATGTGCTAATTAAAGGCTCCCATTGGCCAAAGATGAGACGGGAGAGCATCACTGAGAACAGTAACTGCGAGTAACTGGAACACAGCTGCGATGTTTAAATCTAAGGACATAATTATGCTTAAAATAAAATTTCTGAGCCAGGCAGTGGTGGTGCACACCTGTAGTCCCAGCACTTGGGAGGCACAGGCAGGCAGATCTCTCTGTGAGTTCGAGGTCACCCTGGTCTACAGAGTGAGTTCCAGGGCAGCCAAGCCTACACAGGAAAAACTGTGTCTCAAAAAACAAAAAGAAAAAGAAAAGAAAACTTCTGTTGATCTTCTTTGAAGAATGCCAGAGGAGCTACTCCTTGCTTGAAAAACTGATGAGGAAAGAAAGAGGTCAAGCATCTTGGCTGCCTTTCTTGTAGAAGCAGTGTCCGGTGTAAACAGCAAACTAACGGGTGAGAACTAAGCAGACAGAGTTAGAAGAGCCCCACTTTGTACTTCCCAGTGACACAGTGGAGCCACCAGCCACTGCTCACAGCTCCTGACTCTGGGAAAAGAGAAGCAATAGAATATCAGCTTTGCTATACTGGAGACACAAGAAAAAAACAAAAAACAAAACATAGTTCTTCTGAAAAAGCAAGCCCTCTTTCATCTAACCAAGCCTCTAAGTGTAGCCACCGTTTTACAGAAAATGCTGTGGCCAGAGGAACCACAAGGCCACGATTTGAAAAGCTCAGATGGGGCTGGAGAGATGGCTCAGAGGTTAAGAGCACTGACTGCTCTTCCGGAGGTCCTGAGTTCAATTCCCAGCAACCCACAGTGGCTCACAACCATCTATAATGAGATCTGATGCACCTGGCCCACAGGTGTATATGCAGGCAGAGCACTGTAAACATAATGACAAATAAATAAATCTTGAGAGAGAGAGAGAGAGAGAGAGAGAGAGAGAGAGAGAGAGAGAGAGAGAACCTCAGGAAAACCCCAGATGGTGGCACTACACATACCTGGCTTCTCCAATTAATAGAACTGGGGCATATGGATAGATTAAAACATGCTGAAGAGATATAGAAATTAATCACATGTTTGCATCCTGTAAGAAGCGGGGGGGGGGGGTTGCTATGGAGTAATAAATATATAAGCACTGCTTCAGTTGGACACTATAAAGAACAAAGTGTCCTAACAATATTACTTAAAATCTTTTTATTTTAGAGATAAAACCAAGATATTTACAGGTTAAATGATACAATATCTGGAATTTGTTATAAAATAATGAGGGGATAGAACTGATTGGATGAATATATGGAATAAAACTGGCCACTGTAGCCAGGTGTGGTATTGCATGTCATAATCCAAGAACTTGAGAAGTGAAGGTAGAAAGGGCAGGAGTTTAAACTCATACTTGGCTACATAGTGAGTTCAGGGCTAGCCTGAGTTATATAAGACCTGTCTCAAAATCCAAAAGGAAGACAAAACTTCTAACTGGTTACAAGTTGATAATTGTTTGGAGTTGGGGTCATTGTACCATTCACTCACTTTTATATATACTTAAAGTTTTCAACAACAACTGTTTAAACTATGGCTATACTGAAAGGAACTGTTAAAATTTGAGGTAGCAAAAAAAAAATTTTTTTTGAGGTAGCCAGACGAGTATGTAGCTCAGTGCTAGAGCCCTTATCTAGGATGCCTAAGGTCCTAGGTTCTAAAAGAAAAAAGAGAAGAAAAGGAAGGAAGGAAGGAAGGAAGGAAGGAAGGAAGGGAAATCGGGGTAGACAACTCTCCAACACTGACTTTCAGGAAGTTGACTGATGCATCAGTTGATCAATCCTCAGAGCTGGGAGAGCTGAAGAAAGTGGCAGCCTGAGAGAAAAAAATCTCTAGGTACCAACTACGACATCTACTACACATTTAGATCTTCATCTGATCACTCTTCCATTATATACATTAGTCAGTAAGTCCTGTAGATAAACAAAAATGTCAAAGCAATCTTTGTATGCCTTGCTTTTGCATATTGATAGTCATAAAAGAATACCAATAATTTAAAAGAAATTTCTAGCCTAAATGATAAACTCCAAAATTAAATACTCCAAAAAAATAACTTGAAAGAATAAAGACAATCCAGGAAATAAAAGAAAAAAATATCTTTTAAATGATATGCACCATCAGAGAAGTAAAAGAAACTCATACCCATGAAACAAGCACAGTTTTGATTTTTGGTAGATAATATTTTTTTAATGTTAGCATTTAATTAACCTCCTCAGGCTGCTTTAAGCCACCAGGACACAGGCACCTCCAACATCCTTAATCTTCTCTTCAGCTCTTCTGCTGAAGAATTTGGCCTTCACAATGACTGGCTGCTCAAGGAGCTTGCCCTTCCCCAGAACTTTGTAGTAACCCGATCGCACACCACCAATGATGGGAGCAACTCCAGTCTTGTTTTTTGCAGCATTGACCGTGTCTGCTCACTGACCAGTGTCCACAGCTTATCCAGGTTGACAGCTGGGCAGAAGCTCTGGTTCCTCTTTAAGTGGTAATGCCTCATACATACTTTCCCAAAGTAACCTGGGTGATATTTGTCGAAGTTGATCCTGTGGTGGTGCGCGCCTCCAGCATTCCAGCGGCCCCCGGGGTGCTTGCGGTGCTCACTGACGCGGCCGTGACCATGGCTTGATCCTGTGGTGGTGCGTGCCTCCAGCATTCCCGCGGCCCCCGGGGTGCTTGCGGTGCTCACTGACACGGCCGTGACCATGGCTTGATCCTGTGGTGGTGCGCGCCTCCAGCATTCCCGCGGCCCCCAGGGTGCTTGCGGTGCTCACTGACGCGGCCGTGACCATGGCTTGATCCTGTGGTGGTGCGCGCCTCCAGCACTCCCGCGGCCCCCAGGGTGCTTGCGGTGCTTACCGATGCGGCCGTGCCCGTGGCTTACGTGGCCCCGGAGTTTTCGGGTCTTCCTCAGTCTGGATGGCATGGCGGCGGCAGAAAGGAAAGAGGGATGGTAGATAATATTTATTCAGAGAAGGTCTGAAAAGATTTCTCAGTGGTTAGGAACACCTGCTGCTCTTTCAAAGGACCTGGGCTCGATTCCCAGCACCTACACAGTGGCTCACAACTATCTGTAACTCCAGTCCTGGGAAAATCTTATGCTCTCTTCTGAGCTCCAAGGGCACCAGGAATACATGCAGTATACAGATGCACATATGGACAAAACACCCATGTGCATTTAATAAGTAAAAAAATAAATACTTTAAGAAGATATATTCAATAAATAATAGTTTTTTTAATTCCATGAAATCAATACATGTACATTGTATGTACATCAAAAAGTAAAAAATCTACACCAAAAGTAAAAAATATTCAGTAGAAAATTTTCAAGATAGAATTCAAGAAATCTTTAAAAAAAACAAAACAAAAAATACAGATAGCCACAAAGATGAAACGTGGGAAAAAGAAAAAAAAATTAACTATGGCCAAGAAGATGTCTCAGTTGGTAAAACCTTTGCATCACAGGCTCTAGAATTTGTGATTCTGCAAATTCTAATGATGGAACAAATCGCTAGGTCTGATCCTAGGACCCAAGTAAAAAGAAGCCAACCATTGTGGGACACACTTACAACCCCAGTACCGGGAAAGCACGGGCTTACAAGGCCTGTAGCCTGACCTACTTGTGAGTTCCAGACCAGTGGGTCTCCTTCTCAAAAAAAAATTTTTTTTTAAATAGAGGATGTTGCCTGAGGAACAATGTATGAAGTTGTCCTCTGTCTCCACACATACACACATACATGCCCCTCACATGAACACATGCGCACGCACGCACAGTAAACTAGAATATAATACAAAAAGTTTTGAACATCTAACAAGAAGAGTATCAGAAAAAAAGAATGAAAGGAAATAAAAGTGAAAAAACAAAATAAATACCAGAAATTCTTCAGAAGTGAATGTAAATTGAAAGAGCCTAAGAAATGCAAGTGAAACTATTTACAAATTCTCACACTAAAGTACATTAGAGTGAAATTACAGAACATCAGAGAAGAAATAGAAGCTTCTAGGATAAGAGATAAAGCTAATAAATTAGGTGTAGTGGTGCCTTTAATCCCAAGACTTTGGGAGGCAGAGGCAGGTGAGTCTTTGAGTTTGAGGCCATCCTAGTCTACAGATAGAGTTCCAGGACAGCAAAGGCTACACACAGAAACCTTGTCTCAGAATTGGTGGTGGGGAGTCCAATATGACAGCTTGGAATAAGAATGAGCTAAAAAGGCCATGATCAGTAGCAACAGCGGAAACTATAATAATGAAATGATGCCTTCAAAGTTCCTAGGAAATTCCTTTGGCCTTTTGGCAAATATCAAGTGAAAGCTTCTTGGGAAACGCGGTTTAAAAATTTTTTAATTCTATACCCAGCCATGATACCACAGTGAAACTAACAAAATTTCACTAACATACATCCAAAGTCTCCCCAAATTTAGCTCTCATGGATGCTATCTTGAGAAACTGCTAGAGAAGATCTGTTATTAACGGTGAAGGAGTTTTCAGGCACAGTGGAGCCCATTTGTAATCTCAGTACCCAGGAAGCTATGGCAGGCAGATACAAAGTTTAAGGCAGCCTGGGCTGTAGAGAGAAACTTTATTGCAAAAGAAAAAGAAGAAGAAGAAGAAGAAGAAGAAGAAGAAGAAGAAGAAGAAGAAGAAGAAGAAGAAGAAAGAAGAATGGATTAACCAATGTGGGGCCAGGGGAACCAGCCTGGAGCAAGGGTGAGGTTGCGACATGTCCAAATCCTGAATATCTTGTCCTGAGACCCGGCAGGAGCAGGACTTCTCCCTGCTTGTTTTTGGCCTGCATGTCCCTGCACAGGTAGCCTCTCTGGCCCCCACTTATGCCATCCTTCAGGAGGTCATGCAGCCTGGTGGCCAGGTTACAGGATAAGTCCTCTGTCCTTACAAGGTCATGTCCAGCAAGCATCTGGCATTCCCAGCACATTTGCCCTGGCCAATGAAGTATACTCACCTGAAAACCTCTACCCACTTACCAAACGTTTAAATAGCCTTTTTTCCCCCCCAATTAGGCAAGCTGCTCAATGAAGCCTGTTTCTCCTTGCTCTCACCCACTGCCTGAGGTCTCCATCACCCCAGCCATTTTTGCCTCGATCTCCTTCTCAGGAGATTGCAGGCATCACACTGCTAAGGAAGGGGGAGTCGAGCGGGAACAACAAACCAAGAAAGAAGACTACTTGAAACCCTAAGCAAATGATCTGACATTGGAGAGAGATGAGCCAAACCTTCAAAATGATGGAAAAGAAAAATTTCACAATGACAACTGTGCAACATGATCATGGTGTTATTTGTATCAAATAGGAACAAGACGCCTACCACACGCATATACTAGGGTATTCCACACCCTGAAGTGTCTGGTTTGAGTCTATAAGAGAGAGCCCAAACTCTTTTTTCACTCTACTTGTCATGGCAAGGTCCTGATGAGGGATTGCATCAAATATAGAAAAAAGGATCTCAATTTTTTTTCCTCAAAGAGTTAAAATTTTGTAATTTGTCATCATAGGGAGCTCCTCTTTAAAATTCATCTATCGGGCTGGAGAGATGGCTCAGTGGTTAAGAGCACTGGCTGTTCTTCCAGAGGATGTGGGTTCAATTCTCAGTTACCCACATGGCAGCTCACAACTCACAACTGTAACTCCAGTTCCAGGGGCTCTAACACCCCCACACTTGTGCACATAAAATAAAATTCTAAAAATTTTTAAGAAGTTGAATTCATCTGTCCATGGCAAGTACTTCTTTCTGACTCCCTCAAAACAGCCAGTTGTGCAAGTGGCAGCAGCCCTTCATGGAAGTATTTAGGCCCCCAAAATATGCCACTAGGAGGACTGCCATGTAGCAAGTTCTACAGCAACCTGGGAAATACAGCAAAACCTTACCTCAAAACAAAAACAAAGCAAACTCAGGAAGCATCTCACCACTAAAATAAAATTATAGTACCAGAGATTACAATATATGTTTAACAAGAGCAAAAGAAATTTCATATCTGGTAGAGATTAATTAGGAATAAGTAGCTAGAAAATTTAACAACAACAAAAACATACGGCAATTATCAACTCTAGGGGAAACAAACATTATATGAGAAATTAAATGTGACAAGGCAGACATGGTGGCACAAACCTGTAATCATACCATTTGGGAGGCTGAGGTAGGAGGATCACATGTCTGAGGAAAGCCTGGGTTATAGAGTGAGACCAAAAATAAAAAATAAAAATGGGAAGGAATGAAAAGACTAAGGAAGGAGGGAAAGAAGTTAAATGTGGTAAAACAAGATTTATCAACAGTTGGAAATAGATTCAATTTATGTAAAAATGAAAGACTAAGGTATTAAGAGACTATACAAACATAAAATGAATACAAAGATATAAAATATGCATGGGCATATAGATATAGATACACAGAGAGAAATTGATATGGTTATATAAGAAACTCTCATCTTAACCTTTTATAATTGGTAAAAAGATTATATCTAAAAATAAAACACTAGAATGAGCCAGGCACAGTGGCGCACGCCTTTAATCCCAGCACTCAGGAGGCAGAGGCAGGCGGATCTCTGTGAGTTCAAGGCCAGCCTGATCTACAAAGCAAGTCCAGGACAGTCAAGGCTGCACAGAGAAACCCTGTCATGAAAAACCCAAAACAAACAAACAAACAAACACTAAAATGTTCATATAAGTATAGTCTATGAAAATAAGGCTGGAGAGATGGCTCAGCAGTTTGGATGAGCACTGGCTGCTCATCCAAAGGTCCTCAGTTCAATTCCCAGCAACCACATGGTGGCTCACAAACCTATAATAGAATCTGGTGCCCTCTTCTGTCTAATCTTTTCTGTCATGCAGGCGTATAAGCAACAGAGTGATTATATACATAAATACATCTTTTTAAAGAAAGAAAATAAGGAATGACACATCAAGAGATTTATCTGGACCAATTAAGAAAGGTTGTTGATAAGGAGTTAAATAGACAATATTATGCCCTGTATATCGTCTTCAGCTCACTTGTGGGCTATGTAAATATGCTGCTTCTTATGAAAAACTCAGAACACAGAAAAATCGGAATGGAAACACGCTAAACTTTTATACTCTAAAAGCTCAAATTTTAACAATTACCAAGATTTTTCCATACTCACTTTAAATTTTAAAATGTATGAAATGAGGGCTGTTGAGGTCTCAGCAGTTAAGACCACTAGGTGGTCCTCCCAGAGGACCTGGGTTTGACTGTCAGGACCCACATGGTGGCTCACAGCCATTGGCAACTGTAGGTCCTGGGAATCCAATGGCCACTTCTGGCCTCCAGGGCCACCACACTCATGTGGTACACAGACGTACACAATTTTGGCAAGCACTTTTGCCTGTTGAGCCATTTTCCCAGGTCTTATTAATTTTTTACATTTGTTTATCATGCATGAGTGTGTGTATGAGCACACATAAGTGTATATGCCACAAAATGCATATGGAGGTCTGAGGAAAACCTGGAGGAATCACATCTCTCCTCCCAGCATGACAAACTCAGTTCGTCAGCACTGGCCTCTAGTTATATTGTTTTCCATCATGCTGTTTTTGTTGTTGTTTGTTTGTTTGTTTGTTTGTTTTTTAATATTGAATTCTGGTTCTTCTGTTCACAATACAATCACGCTACTGGCTGAGCCATCTCACCAACCCTTTGTATATTTTTATATTATTATTATTTTCATATGATGTAATTTAATTTTGATTATTTACAATTGATGTTAGGAATTAAACACAGAACCTTGTGCTTTTTAAAAAAAATATTTCATTTGGGACTGGAGAGATGGTTCAGAGGTTAAGAGCACTGACTGCTCTTTCAGAGGTCCTGAGTTCAATTCCCAGCAGCCACATGGTGGCTCATAACCATCTATAATGTGATCTGATGCCCTCTTCTGGCCTGCAGGTGTACATGCAGGTAGAGCAATGTATACGTAAGAAATCTTAAAAACAAAAACAAAAAATATTGTATTTATCCTTGACAATTTCATACAGTTATATAATGTATTTTTTTTTACATATTCACACCCCATTATCCTCCTTTGCTCCCCTTCCACTCCAACTGATGCCCTCCTGTTCCCCCACTTCCACTTTCGTGGCCATGGGTGTACTTGATGCAGTAAGTTTAATGTGGGTTTTTTACAGGAGTGTGGTGATGGGTTATCTACAGAAACTTAAAAGTGTCAGCACTACTAAAGAAAAAGTCCCTCCCTCAGCAATCATTGATTGGCCATAGATCCTCAGGGAGGGGCGGGGTCTCATGAGCCCCTCCCCGATACAAGATGAACCATTTGACAGACTCAGTCTTCTGCAGCTGCTCAAAGTTCAAGAGCTCGGTGTCGCATCCAGAGGATACAGCCCTCAGCTCCTCCACACCTCCAACTCCTACATCCTTTCCACCTTCGCGTCTGCCACCTTCCTGAGGGCCTCTGGGAGTCAGCCCTTTAAATAACACTTTAAAAAATAACACTAGGCTATAAACATGTGTTCTTCATCTCATGTGACAATTCTTAGAGTTTTTTTTTTTAAAGATTTGCTTATTTTTATTTTATGAGTACTTTGCCTGCATGTGTGTAAGTATGTGAGCAGTGTGAAGTGCCTTTTGAGGCCACAAGAAAGTGTTCAGGCCTCTGGAAGTAGAGCTACCGACAGTCATGAGCCACCATGTCGCTGCTGGGAACCAAACTTGGGTCTTCAGCAGAAGTAATAAATGCTCTTAATTTCTGAACCATCTCTCTACCCCTCTTTGGGTTGTTGTTTATTTGAAGTATTTTTTTTTTCTCCAGTTGAAAGGCCCCAGTTTCTCCAATGATATCTCAAAGTAGAATGACTATTTAGAACAATTTAAAAAAAATTTTTTGAGACAGGGCTTCTCTGTGTAGCCTTGGTTGTCCTGGATTCAACATTGTAAACCGGCAATCCACCTGCCTCTGCTTCCTGGGGTGCTGAGATGAGAGGTGTGCACCGGCCATTCCAATTATTAATAACATGTTTCTCTCTCAAATGTGCCTTGGTCTAAGGTTATACATTTAATAATCACCCTAATCATGAGAGGATGTTTAGATTGCTCCCTAGTGGGGGTTGCCCGCCCTTGGGCTTGCTCTTAAGAAGGGGTTTTGGGGGGCTGGAAAGACAGTCCAACAAACAAGAGAGTGCATACTGCTCTTCCAGAGGATCTGCACTTGACTCCCTGCACCCATGTGGCTGCCCACACTTGTCACTCTGGTTCCAGGTTATCTGATACCTTATTCTGGACTCCTAGGGAACCAGACACACATGATGCACAGACACATGTGCAGACAAAATACTTATACACATAAAATAAAAAATAAACAACTTTTTTGTTGTTCCTGCTGCTGCTTCAGACAAGGTTTCTCTGTGTAGCCCTGGCTGTCCTGGAACTCACTCTGTAGACCAGGCACCTCTAACTCCAAGATCCTCCTGCTTCTGCCTCCCTAGTGCTGGGACTAAGGCATACACCACTATGCCTGCCTAAGGGTAAATAAAATTTAAAAGAGGAGTCCTCAGCTCTGAACATAGCAAAATATGGGACCAATAACCTTTCCCATTTCAGGATTCCTGCTTTACTGAGGCATTCTGGGAGGCAGCATGCTCCGGGCAGTGCCATACAACTGACTCGAGAATGAATGTGTTTTGAATAAACTCAGTCTTTTTCCTATGACCCACCCCTAAGCCCTGCAGCGCTACACTTGCTCCTCTGCTCTTCATCTGCCTGCTGGGCTCCACATCCATCCTCCTAGCATGTCATTTGTTCATGAAGAAGCATTGTTACAGCTTGTCGAGATCCATTTCAAGTCTAAGTTCTGTCATCCAGTCTATTAGAGGTCCTGTTGTTCTCGGTGTCATCTGAAAGTGCAACGAAGTGGACACCTACATTTTCATCAGCATGGCTGAGAGAAAAACATCACACAGCCAGGGCTGAGTCCCAGGCTCAGGAAGTTCCTACCAGTAAGACACAAAACACATCATCATCCCTCTTTGGGTTAGTTAACATCCTCCAGACAGGGCTGTCATGCAGACCACACTCTTCGCATCTACCAGGACAACATGACAAACTATTTCCACCCCACTGAAAGCAAACAAGACACAAGAGAGGAAACCCCAAATTCTTCACCCACCACCAATACCTATTCATCTATTATCCTCACCAGCAATAGGATATATTTCTTCCTTTGGTGTTTATTAATGGAGGAACCATTCTGGTTTTTGGTTCCAAACATCATTCTCCTTATCAAGCATATCTGAGGATGATTTTGAACTTCTGACCATTTTGCCGCCACCCCTGCATGCTGGGATTACAGTGTGTACCCCACACCTAGCTTAGGCTTCTTGAATGCTAAGTAAGCACTCTTGCCAACTGAGCTCAAGCTCCATATGTCCCTGACACACTACCAAATCTATTGGTAAAGTGTCTTGGAATTCTTCTTGCACACTAATGTGCTTAGAATATCAAATCAAGATTAAAGGATGTGCAGGGTGGTGGTGGCGCACGCCTTTAATGCCAGCACTTGGGAGGCAGAGGCAGGGGGATCGCTGTGAGTTCGAGGCCAGCCTGGTCTACAAAGCGAGTCAAGGACAGCCAAGGCTACACAGAGAGACCCTGTCTCGAAAAACAAACAAACAAACAAAAAGATTAGAGCATGTACATACAACACCTACTTTCCAATAAACAATAATGATTTCTAGAATTCTTCCAAGGACCAATATCTTGGTCATCTTTTATTTCCAGATCCCTGTGTTCATGTGTTAGAGTTTGGGTCTCCAAAAGCTGGTAGAAGATTTGCGCCCCAGACAGTGGAGCTATTGGGAGGTGGTGGGACTTTGAGTAGCAGGGTCCAGGTGGAGGAAGCAGGTCACGGGAGGCAAACCTTTGGAGGTTACGTCAGAGCTCAGCGCCTTCCTCTACTCTCCCTCTGTTTCCTGGCTGCCATGAGATGACGCACATTCTTGCTTCACTTTCTAACTGCTCCTCACCACGATGTTTTGCCTCATGGTCGCCCAGAAGCAATGGAGCCAAGTGACCATGAAGTGTGAGGCAAAACTTTCCTCCTTTTCAGTTGATTTTTTTCCCAGCTATTGAATCACAGCCATGAAAAGCTAGCACTGTCTGTGCTGGGTGTGATGACTTCTCCATAGGACCCTTCCCATGGGTGTGTTGATTTCTCCATAGGACCCTTCCCATGGGTGTGATAACTTCTCCATAGGACCCTTCCCATGGGTGTGATGACTTCTCCATAGGACCCTTCCCATGGGTGTGTTGACTTCTCCATAGGACCCTTCCCATGGGTGTGATGACTTCTCCATAGGACTCTTCCCATGGGTGTGTTGACTTCTCCATAGGACCCTTCCCATGGGTGTGATGACTTCTCCATAGGACTCTTCCCATGGGTGTGTTGACTTCTCCATAGGACCCTTCCCATGGGTGTGTTGACTTCTCCATAGGACCCTTCCCATGGATGTGATGACTTCTCCATAGGACCCTTCCCATGGATGTGATGACTTCTCCATAGGACCCTTCTCATGGGTGTGATGACTTCTCCATAGGACCCTTCCCATGGATGTGATGACTTCTCCATAGGACCCTTCCCATGGGTGTGTTGACTTCTCCATAAGACTCTTCCCATGGGTGTGATGACTTCTCCATAGGACCCTTCCCATGGATGTGATGACTTCTCCATAGGACCCTTCCCATGGATGTGACGACTTCTCCATAGGACCCTTCTCATGGATGTGATGACTTCTCCATAGGACTCTTCCCATGGGTGTGATGACTTCTCCATAAGACTCTTCCCATGGGTGTGATGACTTCTCCATAGGACCCTTCCCATGGATGTGATGACTTCTCCATAGGACCCTTCCCATGGATGTGATGACTTCTCCATAGGACCCTTCCCATGGATGTGATGACTTCTCCATAGGACCCTTCTCATGGGTGTGATGACTTCTCCATAGGACCCTTCCCATGGATGTGATGACTTCTCCATAGGACCCTTCCCATGGGTGTGTTGATTTCTCCATAGGACCCTTCCCATGGGTGTGATAACTTCTCCATAGGACCCTTCCCATGGGTGTGATGACTTCTTCATAGGACCCTTCCCATGGGTGTGTTGACTTCTCCATAGGACCCTTCCCATGGGTGTGATGACTTCTCCATAGGACTCTTCCCATGGGTGTGTTGACTTCTCCATAGGACCCTTCCCATGGGTGTGTTGACTTCTCCATAGGACCCTTCTCATGGGTGTGATGACTTCTCCATAGGACCCTTCCCATGGGTGTGTTGACTTCTCCATAGGACTCTTCCCATGGGTGTGTTGACTTCTCCATAGGACCCTTCCCATGGGTGTGTTGACTTCTCCATAGGACCCTTCCCATGGATGTGATGACTTCTCCATAGGACCCTTCCCATGGATGTGATGACTTCTCCATAGGACCCTTCTCATGGGTGTGATGACTTCTCCATAGGACCCTTCCCATGGATGTGATGACTTCTCCATAGGACCCTTCCCATGGGTGTGTTGACTTCTCCATAAGACTCTTCCCATGGGTGTGATGACTTCTCCATAGGACCCTTCCCATGGATGTGATGACTTCTCCATAGGACCCTTCCCATGGATGTGACGACTTCTCCATAGGACCCTTCTCATGGATGTGATGACTTCTCCATAGGACTCTTCCCATGGGTGTGATGACTTCTCCATAAGACTCTTCCCATGGGTGTGATGACTTCTCCATAGGACCCTTCCCATGGATGTGATGACTTCTCCATAGGACCCTTCCCATGGATGTGATGACTTCTCCATAGGACCCTTCCCATGGTGTGATGACTTCTCCATAGGACTCTTCCCATGGGTGTGATGACTTCTCCATAGGGTCCTTCCCATGTGCCATGAGTCCTCAAAGATTTCTATCATCAGACTCTCAATGTCCTAGGTCTGAATTTTTTTAATTAAAGCTTTATTTTAGGGGCATTAGCGTTTTGCCTGCAAATATGTCTTTGTGAGAGTGTCAGATCTTGAAGTTACAGACAGTTGCGAGCTGCTATGTGAGTGCTGGGATTTGAACCCGAGTCCTTGAAAGTGCCCTTAACCACTGAGACATCTCTCCATCCCCTGAACTTTTTTATTTTCAGACAATGTTTCTCTGTGTACCCTTGACTGTCCTGGAACTCCTTTTGTAGACCAGGCTGGCCTAGAACTCACAGAGATCCTCCTGCCTCTGCCTCCTAAGTGCTGGGATTAAAAATGTGTGCCACCACTATATCCAGTTCCATCTGAACTTTTAAACATGTTTTTCCCTACTATTTCTGGTTTGAAATCATTTACCTGAATACTCTGGAAACATTTTTTTAAAAAGAATTAGAGGATACCTTTTGTCTCAGTTAATCCTACATAATAACCTCTTCCCCAAAGGTTGTCCTTGGCATTACACATTTATTTATTTATTATTTATTATGTTTAGTCAGATTAGTAATATATAAATACATTCTCCAAAAATGCAAATAGTAGAGATGATGCTAAAGTTGCCATGGCCACCCACTCTCGTTCATTCTCTATCTGATAGTTTGGCATATATTCTTCCAGAGATCTGCTTTTAGGCATATGCACCCATATAGCTTGCTTTTTTCTGCTTGAATTACATAGCAAAATCCATAGGTACTTTCCTCCAATACCTTTATGGTTTTAATACCCCAACTTTATATGACACATCTGTAGCAGAACATTTCCCAACTATTTATATGGGAAAAGGAGACACAGCATGTGTGTCCTCTAATCTCGGTTTGATATTCTAAATACAATGCTGTGCAGGAGGAGTTCCAGGCTACATTTACAATAGATTTGGTAGGGTGTCAGGAATGCAGGTGGGGGGCTTGAGGATGCAGTTCAGTTCAGTGCTTGGCTGCCAGCCTGCAGGAAGCCCTGCGTTTACTGCTTCAAATAGGTGTAGTGGCACACACCTGTAATCCCAGTAAGTCAGAGGTAGAGGCAAATGTCTCAGAGTTCAGAGTCATCCTCAGCTACATAGCAAATCTGAGGCCAACCTGGGTTACCTGAGACCCTGTAGCAAAGAATTGCTTGTGGACAAGTAAATGTGAGCCTGGAGTGTGGCTAAGACTAAGGTCCTACTCCTGCCAACCATACTGACTGTTTGGTACCCAGGAAGCACTTTAAATCATAACATAAGACTTTTTGTATTGGGGCCAATGAGATGGCTCATGGGTAAATGTAGAGGAATGTCAATTCAGAACATGGCTGACGTGGCAAGAGATCACACCCAAAGATATTATGGGTTTGTGTGATCTAGCTGGAATACAAACACGCCTTTAATCCAGGAGACAGGGGCAAACATATCTGAGTTCAAGGCCAGCCTGGTATAGAGCAAGTATCAGGTTTAAAAAAAAAAAAAAAAAAAGCTTAAGTCCAGGCATGGTGGAACATGCCTTTAATCCAAAAAAAAAAAAAGAACGTAAAGTTAGTTTTAAGAAGGAAGCACCCATATTTGAAAATGATGTCTAATTGAATGGCAGAAAAGGTGAGAAATCAGAGAAGATTTGACAGAATAGGATACGCCCAACTCTCAAGAGAAAAGAGAGGAAAGGGAAGCTACTTAAAAGGCAGTTTTACAGAGAGCAGGCAATTTTACCAGGACAGTGACAGAGAGATGGGTTTCAGAGAGAGAACTCAGGTTAAGATGGAATGAGCCAGAAAATGAGAAGAAGCCAGAAGATTAGTTTGCGGCCAAGCAGAGCAATTTTGGGCCTAGACAGAATCCAGATTAAATAAGTCATCTGGGAGAAGAGTTTGAGCCAGAACAACTGAGTTGAACCAGCCAGCCAGAGTTCAGAAAGGTGAACTTATTCAGGTGAGCTTATTCAACAGTAAGTCTCAGAGGCTGAAAACATTCTAGACCTTGGTTAGATTGTATGGAGGCTAGAAGCTTCCAGAGCTTGTCCTAGGTCAGCAGAAGGAGGCAGTAAGCTTCCCAGACAACAACTGAGCTGGGAGAATGAAAGTTCCTTTTACAGGTAATGGCTCCTGACAACCTGGGTTTGATTCCCAGAATCCACATGGTGGAAGGGCTCCCATAAGTTGTCATCTGTCCACACGGGTGCCATAGCGTGCACATGTGCACGCATACACGTCGGGGTTGATCTGGAGCTACTATGTATTCAAATGTTAATTGCTTGTTCCTGAAAATCCTTACCATCCTACAAAAAAAATTCTCACATATCCAATATGATGCTGTGTGAACCTTGCCTCTCAAATTATCCCTGATTGGCTAATAAAGTTGCTGTCAACCTGGCTGGGCAGAAGAGAGGTAGGCAGAGTTTAGGTTTTTGGGCTTGGTGTTGAGGAAACAACAAGGCAAGAGAAGAGAGAGGGAACAGAAGATGTAACAGGAGGAGAATAAGCAAGAGAAAAAGAAGTCCCCATGGGGCAGAATGGACCACGAGCACATAGCCAAGAACAGCTTGGTCTGAGGACTGTCCTGATGGAGCAGACGCAGCCCAAGTGGAATATGTGCAAGTATTTGGGATTTTGGATGGGAAGAAGACAAGACAGCTTAGAGGGTTGGTATCTGCCCAGCTCTAATGCTTTAAGGCTTATTATAAATCTAACAAGTGCTGTGGCTTTTTAAAGAAAAAGTAAAATAGTAGGTTAAGGAGTAACTGTCACCATATTAATAACCAGCATTAATTAATATTAATAGAATAATTAATCCCACTTACACACAGAGAGAGAGAAAAAGAAGCTGATGCTTATTTACAGGTCTTTTTCTGGGTTTTAGTTACATTCAAGAAGTCAGCTGAGGGATTTGAGCTGACACACATCCTGTTAACATCCTTCCCATTTGGAAAATAATGGAAAACAGGCTCCCAGTTAGCATCTGCACACAGAACATCAATGTGAAGGAATGGATTTAAAGAAGAAAATGTCTAGACATCAATAGATAATTGGTGAAACAGAACATGGCATAAACATACAATGGGACGTTGGTCAGTCACAGAAGGGAAGGGCTCCGTGATACACATCACTACAGGGATGCTGTGATACACACCCCTACACGGATGAACCCTGGGATGCTGTGATACACACCCCTACACGGATGAACCCTGGGATGCTGTGATACACACCCCTACATGGATGAACCCTGGGATGCTGTGATACACACCCCTACACGGATGAACCATGGGACGCTGTGATACACACCCCTACAGGGATGAGCCCTGGGATGCTGTGATACATACCCCTACAGGGATGAACCCTGGGATGCTGTGATACACACCCCTACAGGGATGAACCCTGGGATGCTGTGATACACACCCCTACACGGATGAACCCTGGGACGCTGTGATACACACCCCTACACGGATGAACCCTGGGATGCTGTGATACATACCCCTACAGGGATGAACCCTGGGATGCTGTGATACACACCCCTACAGGGATGAACCCTGGGATGCTGTGATACACACCCCTACAGGGATGAACCCTGGGATGCTGTGATACACACCCCTACACGGATGAACCCTGGGATGCTGTGATACACACCCCTACAGGGATGAGCCCTGGGACGCTGTGATACACACCCCTACAGGGATGAACCCTGGGATGCTGTGATATACACCCCTACAGGGATGAATCCTGGGACGCTGTGATACACACCCCTACAGGGATGAACCCTGGGACGCTGTGATACACACCCCTACATGGATGAACCCTGATAGCTCCTGGTGCAAAAGGCAAATATGTGAGTCCATCCACATATACAAATTTCCTAGAGCATGAAAATTCAGAGACATAAAGTGGAATAGGGATTATCGGAAGCTGGTAGGATGCTGGGAGGGAGGAACGGAGTGATGGAGTTTCCTGGATAGGACATTTTTTACTAGGGGTGATTAAACCATTTTAAACAGATAGTGGTGGTAGTTGCACAACACAGTGACTAATCAATGTATTGAACTGCACACTTAATAGTTACTAAAAATGAGGGCTGGAGACATGGCTCAGTGATTAACAGCACTGGATGCTCTTCTAGAAGACCCAGGTTAGATTCCCAGCACCCACATGGTGTCACATAACCATTTGCAGCTAGTTTCTTGGTATCTGATATCCTCTTCTTTTTTAAAATTTTATTTATTATGTATACAGTATGCATCCTATCACATTATAGATGGTTGTGAGCCACCATGTGGTTGCTGGGAATTGAACTCAGGACCTCTGCAAGAGCAGTCAGTGCTCTTAACCACTGAGCCATCTCTCCAGCCCCTGATATCCTCTTCTGGCCTCCAAGGGCACCGGGAATGCATGCAATTCACAGACACACATGTAGATGGAAGATATTTTAATAGAAATTATATATACACACACATGTATGTATTTTATAGACTAAAATGGTACATTTCTTCTCTCTCTCTTTTTTTTTTTTTACCACAAAGACACAATGAAAGGGAAGCTATTTTTTAAAATTATTCTTAGCACTGAGAGTTCCAAAATGAGGATGAATTCAAGGAAAAATGTTTTTAATCTTATTTTAAAAATTAATTTCAGCCAAGTGGTGATGGTACATGTCTTTAAGCCCAGTACTCAGTGGCAAGTAGATCTCTGAGTTCAATGTCAGCCTGGTCTCAGAGTGAGTTACAGGATAGCCAGGGTTACACAGAGAAGCCCTGTCTTAAAATTTTAATATGATGCAAATACACACACACACACACACACACACACACACACACACACACACACACACACAACCATTTGTTTTTCCTTCAGCAATATAACTTCATGAGCCCTCTATGTGTAACCCTTCTCCATTCCCCTGTGTGGCTGCTGTGGAGTCCTTACCAGAGCAGGTGCACATGGGGTCTAAAGAGTCATCCTCTCCAGGCGATGTTAGCAGCCTCTGCTCCTTTCCAGCAGAGTTGGTGCCAGTCAGGAGTCCCCACCTTGGTTGATCGTCATTTCTCTCATGTTAGACTTACAGCATGAGCCAATCTGACCTCACTGGAAAACTTTGCAAGCAGTCACAATGGTCACGACAGCATCATCCCATTCTTTTCTTGGATGCAGACATGTAACCAGGAATATTCCTTCGAAAAGGAGAAAGCATAGACAAGTATCCACCAACAAAATATTATTCAGTCCTTACAGGGGACTATTATGTATCATTTGTAATATGTACTACAGAACTGTATTCACTGACATGAAAAAAAAAAGTCTTTACTATGTTATTAAGTGAGAAACAAAGCCTCCAAAACCATGTATATTATATAATTCTATTTTTGTTTTTTATTTTAGTATTTGTTAACTTTTTATTTTTGTTTTTTGTTTTGTTGTTCTTGTTTTGGTTTGGTTGGGGTTTTGGTTTTGTTTTGTTTTTTGTTTGTTTGATTAGTTTGGTTTGGTTTTTCGAGACAGGGTTTCTCTTTGTAGCCTTGGCTGTCCTGGAATTCTTTTTGAAGACCAGGCTGGCCTCGAACTCACAAAGATCTACCTGCCTCTGCCTCCAGAGTGCTGGGATTAAAGGCGTTTGCCACCACTGCCCAGCAACTTTTCACTGATTCTTTGTGAATTTCACATCATGTACTGCAATCCCACTCATCTCCTGATCCCAGAGTACACATGTCCTAAAAAAAAAAAAAAAATGTGTGGTATCTCTGTATTGTAAATCAGCTGACCACCCTGTTCCCACTTACAGAGTAGCCAACTGAAGTTGAGAAAGGGAAGGTAGTTTGCCTGGTGGCAAGAGTAAGCTTCACCAACCTAGACCTCTCTCCAGTATATGAGTGAGTGAGTAAACGAATAAATGAACGTGAATAGGGCTAAAATACGTGGATAGAGCTAAGGTTCACGGAGAGGCAGCCTGAGACCAGGGAGAGCCATTTCATCTTCTTGGAGGCATTAAGAGGATATTGATTAAAGTATAAGACCTTCTACTAATTAGTGCACGGGTCCTCTGCAGTCAATACAAAACGGCGTGTGCCCTCACCACACCCCAAAACCTCTGCCTTCGCTCCAACTCTGCTCTCATCCCCAGGCTGGTGCAGGAGGCTATGAGGAAAGCACTGGTGGGCTCCTGCCTACCCGAACCACTCCTGGAGGATTTGGAGTTCCTTCCTAGAGCCCTCCTCTCCAAAGCCCTTCCGAGCAGGAAAACAGTTATGACTGACTCCCTCCTACCCAGTTAGAGAGCCAGGCCAGCTACAGCAGCCCTCAGGAATCTGATCAGTTTTTCCAAACCAGGACACCTTACAGGAGCTGTCTCCCAAGCCTTTTTGCAAAGACTCTTGGCCTTGAATCCTCTTAACCCACGCTCGGGCTCAGATCCCTAACCTCACCACCGCCTCCCCGCGCCTCCTAGGACCCCAGGTTTCAGGTCTAGGCCCTCCCCTGAGATTCTCTGCCATTATCTTTGGACAGTAAGGCTTGTGCATCATCATTAATGGGCTAAACAGCGAGGTCAGCGAGGCAGGTAGCAGTAAACGCGCCAATTACGGCCGCGCCTCCATCCCAGCGCCTTCGCTCCCAATCCATCTCCCCTCATCACCGGGCGGTGCTGAGCCGGCCCTGCCTTCATTACATTAATCAGGTTAATTCTAAGTTAGAGTCCACATTCTAATCAAAAGGCAGTGGGGGGAGAGGGAAAAGCTGTCCTCCCAAGGAACAGTGTTGACAGCCGTGCACAGGCACAGACTCCTGACAGCCTGGCCTCCGGGCCCCGGTCTCTTTCAGGACCTGATCTCACTCCGCCAGGGCCTTTGTGGTCCTATTGCTTTTGCCTTCTTGATTCCAGACAAGGCTGAGACCTCTGTATTCAGATGGAACCAAGAGGAAAATCCCATTCTATCAAACCAAACACACCATACTGTTCTCCCTTCTCTTTCCCTGTACCGTTGGCAAGCTGTGCGCCGAGAACTCTAAGAAAGTAGTGTATTCACTCTGCAGTGTATGTGAGCAATGCCTAAAAGTTATGCAATTTACAACTGGTATAACAGTAGCAAGATGCTCTGCAGGCCTCCTCCAATAAAGCCAAGTGCCGGGGTCAGTGAGAAGACACCGAAGGAGAGAGGCAGGCCACAGAGTTTATTTACAGGTCAAAAGAGATCAACAGGGCCAGCTTCTGCATCCACCCACAGCTTCTCCATCAGCCCTAACACCTTTCCCTGCCCACCCGACCCTGTCCTCAGCCAGTGCTGAACAAACTGACTTGCTTCTGTACTTTCAGAATCACCATGTTAACGTGGAACCCTGGATAGCTCAGACTTTGTCACAATAAGGAAATTCCTGTGGCTGGGCAGTATACATTTATTTGTTTGTTTGTTTTCGTTTGCTTCTGAAACAGGGTTTCTCTGTGTAGCCCTGGCTGTCCTGAAACTTGCTCTATAGAGCAAGTTGGCCTTGAGAATTTAGACATCTGCCTGCCTCTGCCTCCTGGATTTTGGCATTAAAGGTGTGTGCCACTGTGCCCCAGCTTATATAATATATATGGTTTATATAGTTTAGTTGGAGGCTAAAAGTAAAAACAGCAAGACTCTGGCAAGGATTTGCCTAGTTATAGTCCATAGTGGCAGGTACTGTCACAATGATGGCAGCACACTGGAGACGGACTGGTCACGTGGTAAGGCAGGAAGCCAGGAAGCCCTTATCCAAGAACCAACAAAAGGGTCTGGAAAAACTGCTTCAATCTGCTCACTAGTCTGTTCTGAGGGCAGTGTCCTTGGTAATCTAAGGAGGAACCACTGAGTCACCTGTTTTGATGTTGTTGTTGTTTTGTGACAAGTTCCCATGTCACTACTTCCCATGCCTCTACACTGTTTGCATGCATGGACTCCTGGGAATTAAATGACATAAAAGCCATCCCCCAAATCTTTCCTACACCCCCTCCCCCAGGTTCATCTCTAGCATGGACAGCTCCGAAAGTGTGGTGGGAACACCTCAGACATTTCTCTCCCAACTTTCTTCTCTTCCCTTGTCCATGGGGCTGGAGAGATGGCTCAGCAGTTAAGAGCACTGGCTGCTCTTCTAGAGGTCCTGGGTGCTATTCCCAGCACCACATGGTGGCTCCCAACCATCTGTAACTCCAGCTCCGGGGGATCCTATGCCCTCTTCTGATCTGCTCAGGAACCAGGCTTGCATGTGGTACACACACATAGATATAGGCAAAACATTCACACACATAAAAATAAAATGAAATAATACATAGATAAATAAGTAAATAAATTCCTACTTAACCAATGCTAGAACTTCTCTCTGGATCCATGAATTCCTCGTCCTTGAATGCCCTTTGCTATTTATTTATTTATTTATTTACTTACTTATTTATTTATTTATTTAGCTGCTGTGACAGAGACCACATGATTAGCAGCTTACGACAGCCCCAGTTCACTGTCTATCAGTGTGAAGCCAAAAACATAGCAGGCCTCACTCACCAAGCTCAAATCAGAGTGTCAACCAGGTGGGTCCCTCTCTGGAAGGTTTCAAGGGAGAACTCATTCTCCGATTTTCCACGCTTCTGTAGACAACTGCATCCCTCAACTCAAGGTCCTTCTCCATCTTCAGAGACAGCGAAGACACATTGCAAGCCTCTGAGACTCTGGCTCCCCTGTCCCTTGTTTATAAGGGTTGTGTGCACACAGTGACCCTCAGTAACCTTAATTGCCTGAGCTTTGCAAGGTAATTGCAGGTTCTCGGGCCCAGGCTATCGGGAGGTCATTGTTCTGCCTCTCACAGCTGCTCACATGGAATTTGTCTCCAAGTGCAGTTCATCTGCTTTCAGGACACCCCTTCCTCTAACCAGTCCTTCCGTTCTTTGTCTTGGATTGCCTAGATTGTGCAGTCTTCTTACCCTAGCCTGTTCCTCTCTGGTCCCTTCTTTTTAAAAAATATGTTTAAATTAAAAAAAAAAATCATAGTGGCTCACACCTTTGATCCTGGCACTCGGGAGGCAGAGGTAGGCAGATCTCTGTGAGTTCAAGGCCTGCCTGGTCTATATAGTAAGCTCCAGGACAGCCAGGGCTACATAGAGAGACCTAGTCTCAAAAAAATTTTTTTTAATTTAATTAAGTGTATATGTGTGTTAGGGGTGTGTGCATGTGAATGCAGGGTTCATAGGGAACAGAAGAGCACTTGGGATCTCCTAGAAATATAGTTACAGGCAGTTGTGAGGCACCTGGCATAGGAGCTGGGAATCAAACTCGGGTCCTCTGCAAGAGCAGCGCATGCTCTTAATGGCTGAGTTGGTTTTCCAGCCCTTCTAATCTACTTAAGTGTCTGTCTCAGCATAGGAGAGCCTTTCAGGGCTCCTACCAACTCCCCCTCCCAGGAAAAGACATGTCAAGGCTCTGGCAGCAACCTTCCAAAGGGGACCTAACTCAGTAGGGAGAAGCCTGGAGTCCTGTCCTGTAACGGGACGGTTCTGAAGTTCAGCCTGCATGATTCCTTGGAGCATCCCCAACGATTGTTTCAGTGGTCTGCAATGGCATCCGGCTTTCTTCTGCTTTCCTCTTTATCCCTGCTTCCTGCACTCACCGCCCCAATATACTACCTTTACCCAAGTCCAAGTCTCCAGCTCTGACTTCAGAGAAAATCGAGCGTAGAGTGCTTGCTTACATTTGACCAGTTACTATCCTTCTCAAAGTCAGTCGCTAGTGCCTGGTTGCAGGTGAAAACCAAGAATAATAACGTGTGGCTTGGTACTCAGGGCCCTGAACAGCCCAACTCACCTTTCTAATCTCATCATCTATACCTCCCACTCTCCCTACACACCAGCTGTGCCAGACTCCACCCGGAACCTGACTATCCCCAGGCCTGCATGCATGCTGGGAGCTCGGAGTTCCACCTCTTGCCAAGGGGCAATGATCCATGGATATCTCAAGGCAAACTTCAAGTCAGAGCTCTAAAAACTGACCTCAACTCCCAGCTGTGCCGTTTGCTCCTATTTTTCAGTTTGTCTCTTGTCCTTCAAGGGCCCGGCAGGTGGCCCGGCAGGCTGATCGCTTCTGGACAGGAACAGACGGACCTTGAGATCAAAGGTCCCAAGGTCCCGTTTCTCCCTCAGGGGTGTCTTAGAGTACATTGGGAGAGGCCTGAGGCCCAGGCTCTAGGCTAAGCTCCCGGTCTCATGGGGGAGGTGGAAATAATTTTCCACCAGTGTTATAATTTGGGTCTTTTAGACTGAAATTGCTGTATCAGATGGCAGTGGACTCTCGGGAACACCACAAGCCAGTCTACCAAAAGTTGTCTAGCTGCTGTGCTAAGCAGGGCAAGGGAAATAGGTGGGTGGCTAAAACCAGCAGGCAGGCGGGTACAGGGAGACACAGGCTCGGAGGGTGCTTCTTTGGTGGCCAGCTCAAAGCTGGCGGTAATGAAACGGGGTTTACCAGATGATACCGTAACAGTCGGGCCATTGCTGCCTGACTACTGGCTGTCCAGCGGTTTTCCCCGAGAATAAATGGAGTTTCAGCAGGTCATAGTGGAGGAATGGTGAGCACCCTCTTGAGAGAGCTCACCACCCAGCCTTTATTTATAAACCTTGGGCCATCGGGAGGGGTTTGTGGGTGAATGCGTCTGATTCGCTGGGGCTAGAGACGCCAGGATGCTTAATCTACATACAATGGCACAGTACCTCATTTACATGTAGTAGGTGGGGAGGGGGGGGAGGTTGGAGGGTCCTATCACAAGAAGGAGAACACAATACTTAATTATCCTTTGGGTGGGGGAAGATCTTCTAGGTACAATTAAAGGTCATTTGCTTAAGATTAGGTTCTCCTTTAGCATAGGGTGAGGAGCCCCAGGACTCCCCGGGAGTTTGCTAAATCTGTTTCTTATCAGGAAAGGGTCAGGCCTGCCTGTGATCTTTCTCTGAGGACCATGTGACACTCCTTACAAGATCTGGGGTTACCAGATCAGGTGGAGAACCCCACTGAGAAAAAGGAGTTCATAATCGCAGACTGAGCACAATGGCTATCTGAAGATGTCTGTCAGACTTCGACCTTATCCGTCAGAGTTCTACAGCCCCTGTGCTGTCTGCTTCCGCAGCACCTTCCCCAGTTTCTTTTTCTCTTTTCCATTCACATATCCATGAGGGACCTGGGGTTTTGCCCTTGACTGATCTTTTTATTGTTTTTAAAACAAAGTCTCATGTGTTCCAAGCTGGCCTTGAACTTGGTATGTAGCTAAGGATGACCATGATTTTATTTTATTTTTTTTATGTGCATTGGTGGTTTTCCTATAGTTAGGTCTGTATGAGATCATCAGGCCTTGAAGTTACAGACAGTTATGAGCTGCCATGTGGATGCTATGAATTTATCCAGGTCCTCTGGAAGAGCAGCCAGAGCTCTTAACTACAGAGCCATTTCTCTAGTCCCTGGCCATGGCCTTCTGATCTATGTATTTCTACTTCCCAAGTGCTAGGACTATAGGCATGTGCTGCCACAACCCTCCTTTTCTTTTTTTAATCCCCAATGAGGATCTGGAAATTAAAACTAGGGCTTTGTGTATACTAAGCAAGTACCCTACCAACCATCTTTTTCTTTTCTTTTTTACTTTTAAAAAAGATTTATGTATTAATCCATCTATTTGTGTTTGTGTATTTATTTAAGTGTGTGTGTGTGCCTATGTGTGTGTGTGTGTGTGTGTGTGTGTGCGCGCGCGCGCGCGCGCGCGTGCATGCACGCACGAATGTGCTCGTGCATGCACGGATGTGTATGCCTGCATGAGTTTATGTGCATCATGAGCAAGGTGCCTGCTGAGGCCAGGAGAGGGCATCAGACTTCCTGGAACTGGAGTTACAAGGTAGTTGTGAATCACCTTGTGTGGCTTCTGGGAACAAAACTCAGTCGTCCACAAGAGCAATAAATGTTTTTAACCACTGAGCCATCTCTCCAGTCCTTCTTTTCTTCTTTAAATGTTTTTTTTTCAACATTGATTGATTGATTGGGGATGTGTATGTGTCATAGTGTACATGCGAGGTCAGAGGACAGCTCTCCGGAATTGCCTCTCTCCTTCCCCCATGAGGGTCCTGGGAATCAAACTCTATTCATCAGACTTGGTAGTAAATGCTTTTATCTACTGAACCATCTCTCCCGGCCCCTTCAGATACTCTTGGGTTTGGGTTGGAGTTGGGTTTGGGACTTTCGTTTGTTTTGTCTGGACTTTGGTTTTTTATTTGTTTGTTGTGTTTGCAGAGCTAGGGATGGAACCCAGTGCCTCATACATGTCAGGCACATGCTCTGCCACGTGCTACATGCCCACCTCTTTTTTGTTTTTGTTTGTTTGTTGGTTTGTTTTTTGATCCACACACTCCTCTGTCCCAGGCATGTCCTTGTGTTTCCAGGATGGTTCTCTGTACTGAACTGCAGCCCTGTCTTTAGCTGCTCAGTGGATACATCAACCCTAATGTCCTAGTAACTTAGACTACACATGTTCAAGACTGAGTCTTGAGCAGCCTCCAGCCTGCTCTTATTCTAGTGTGTTCTTTTAAGGAACCACTTACTACTTTGCTATTTATAAACCTCTAACATGTGTTACTTCCTTATCCCCTTCCCAAATCCTGGTCATTTTATCTAATCCAGTCCCTCATCCCTCTTAGCGCAGGCTGTCATCACTCCTCCTCTGCATCCTTGAGAGGTCTTGCCTCTGGTCTTGCTCCCCCAGTCTTCCTCCATACATCAGCCAAACCCATTTAAAAAAAAAAAAAACATACATATCTGAGAGTTACATCACCATCTACAGCAGTGTTCCTCAACCCATGAGTTGAGCAACCCTTTCACAGGGGTCACCTAAGACCGTCGGAAAACACAGATAATTTATATTACAATCCGTAGCAGCAGCAAAAATTCAGTTACGAAGCAGCAACAAAAAAATGATCTCATGGTTGGGGGGAGAGGGTCACCACAGCATGAGGACCTGTGCTAAAGGGTCGCAGCATTCGGAAGGTTGAGAACCATTGGTCCAGAGTCCTTTCTGCTCTGGGGTCTGCCCTCCTGAAAGCCCCAGTTTCCTCTCGTGCTACATATACTCTTGGATCCAGCCACGATGCTCATCCTGCACCCCACGCCCAGCAAGCTCTTCTCTACTCAGAAACTGTAGCATCTTTTAAGCATCTCTTCTAAGAGCTTCCAGAATGGTGGCACCAGAGTAATCCCTACAGTCCGGGCTATAGCCATGGTGTTATTTACCAGTCTCCTCTGCAGCACTGCAGCCTTGAACACAGGGACCCCGTCTCCATCATCTTCCCTGCAGCTCTACGCCTGGCTCTGGCAGCACTTCATTCAGTGCTTCCTGAACAAATGAACTAATCTGTGCGGCTCACACACAGGGAAGCTCTCACCCACATGATGACACACACATAGTCACTATGTTATTCATAGTTCCGTGGGCTGTGACAGCCATGCTCACTCACACTGTCGTTGCAGTGCGCAAGGAGTCTCTGACAGCCAATCGTGTGCCTCTAACGTCACATTCCTACAACCAGATACCAACACCCACGCACATACCCATCTCCCATCAACCAAACCACCCACGGTCATGCCCACACAAACATGCCTAGTCACAAGCTCCCACAAAGCCAAAACCACAGACACACAGCGCCCCACATCCACAGCTCCAAACACCTCGAGGGCACACTTCATCTCCAATTGTGAGCAAATGCTGTTGGTTTTCATTAGTCTGCAGACTCTGTGTTTGCCAGTCTCTCTGGCTCCCCCTTCCCACTTCCCCACGCTCTCTCACTCTCTCTCTCTCTCTTTCTGCTCCGAGGCAGGTGAGCGCATCAATTTTCTCCTCGTCTGTGGCAGTTAAATTAAATGGAATCGGCCTGATTGCTGAAAATCAAAGGGAAGGCTGATAAAGCAATTAAATCCCTCTAATTCCTCGTCCTGAAAGGTGCAGTGGCTCTGAAGCTAATTAACTTCATAATGAAAATCCTTCTTCACCCTCTCAGGTTCTTCTCCCCAGGACCTCTCCTCTCCTTCTTTCCTTCTGGGTAGAAGCTGGCTACTGAGGAAGCGCTGGATCAGCAGCATTAAAAGTCAGAACCCTGGAGAGGTCTCCAAGGCCCTCTGACATTCCTGGATTCAGGGCTCTTCCACTAGCTCATCCCGTCCTCACCCAACCTGCCCCAGCACCTAGCACCCTGTTTCCCATCCCTTTTTCGCCTCTTAACATCCCATTTATTTCTAGCATCACACCCCAGACACCCATCACTACACCAACACCAACTCCACCCCTGTACTCAGCCCACCTCCCCATCAGTCCTAGCTCAACACCAGCCCTGGCCTTACCCCAACCCTGAGCCTCCTACGTCAGCCACTGCCAATAACAGATCCCAGCCCAGCCCAACACCCAGCCCCGACCAACTGCAGCCCGCTCTCCCACCAGCCAACTCCACTCATCCAACTAGAACTCTGAACACCTGAGATGTGTCAGGAGCCATAGAGACGAACAAACCTCACGCCCCACCAGAAGGACGTCTTTACCTAGAGGCAAAGACAGATTCACAAAAAGACAATCATGGTAGGAGCTCCTCAGGGCCTCCTAAAGAAAAAATGTCCATTTATTCAAGGTATTATGACAAAAATACGATGAACTCAGCATCTTAAAAACAAAAATTGAGGGCTAGGGCTGTAGCTCAGTTGACAGAGCATTTGCCCAACATGCACAAAGACCCAGGCTCAGTTCCCAGCACCATAAAAAACTAGATGTAATGGCTCATGTCTGTAATTGGTAGAGGCAGGAGTATCAGAAATGGAAGGTCAACCTAGTCAATATCAGCTGTTTGACGCCAGCCTGAGCAATGTGAGACCCTGTCTCAATAAGCATCCTTTAACAACTAACTGCATCCTTTAAAAAATAAAAAAGCAGAAATTGATTTCTCACTGTTGTGAAAGCAGAAACCACAAGATAAGGAACCAGTAGCTTGTGGCTAGTAAGGACCTGTTTCTTTATAGATGGAAACTTCTTGCTGTGTCCTTGAATGGTGGAGTTGTCTCCTTCACCACAGCACTTCAGCCCAATCTATCCCAGGCGTCTGTTGGCTAATTCTCAGAAATAGACTATAACTTCCAAATCTACACCCCCAGGTCCAGAGGCTGAGATCCGTCACTGACTGGACAATCCCTCATGACGCCTGTCTCTCTCACTCAACATATTCAAAGCCAAACTCAGGACCCCCTCAACCTCTGGCCTAATCCTTCTCAGCTGAGTTTCTAAACTAATGAACAAGACCCTGAGTTTCACAGCCAAGCTAAAGGCCCACACTTCAGGCCTGCCTCTCTCTTCTCTCCCATTCCCACCCTCGCTTCCAGCCAGTTTCCGTTCCTGTCCCTTCTGTCTTCCCTTCAGTCCCCCCTCCCCTCTTCACCACACCCCTCCTCCCTTCTCAGTGGATTCTTAACTCATCTTTCTGCTTAGGTCCCGACCACCACTTAACCCATCCTTCAGAACCATCTAAAGCGGGAAATAGGACCACAGCCTTCTCCTGCTTAATACCCATCCTTCAAGGTGTAGAGGCAGAAGCAAGTGCATCTCTGTAGACCAACCTGGTCTACATAACAAGTCCCAGGCCAGCCAGGGCTATATAGTGAGGCTCTAAATAGCAAACTAATAAGTAAATAAAAAATTAAAACTCCATCATCTCTCAAAATTCTATGAAATCTTTATTGTTTTAACCTTGTAAACTTTATTTATTTTTTACTTTATAGACATTATTTCTACTTTATGTATATATGTGCTTTGCTTGCACATGGATCTGTGCACCATATATAGCAGTGCCAAGGAGGCCAGAAGAGGGTATCTCATCCCCTGGCACTGGAATCAGTTTTGACCCACTATATAGCTGCTGGGAATCGGACCCCAGTCCTCTGGCAAAGCAACTAGTGATCTTAAACTATAGGTCAACTCTCTCATCCTGAAGTTTTCTTTAAAAGTTCTACTTGGGCCAGGTATGACAGCGCATGCCCATAATCCCAGCACTCCGATGCTAGGGTAAGAGGATCTAGGCTGGCTTGAGTGGCACAGCAGGTTCTAGGCCAGCCCAGAGTGCATATTAAGAACCTTTCTCATGCCAGGCATGGTGGCACATGCCTATAATCCCAGCACTTGGGAGACAGGGGCAGGTAGATCGCTGTGAGTTCGAGGTCAGCCTGGTCTACAAAGTGAGTCCGGGACAGCCAAGACTACACAGAAAAACCGTGTCTCCAAAAACAAAAACAAAAAGCAAAAAACAAAAAACAAAAAAAGAAGAAGAAGAAGAAAAGAAAAGAAAAAAAGAACCTTTCTCCAGGTGGCTCAGTGGCTAAGAGTGCCACCTATCCTTCCAAAGGTCCTGACTTCAAAACCCAGCAATCATCTATAATGTGATCTGATGCCCTCTTCTGGCCTACAGGTGTACATGCAGGCAGAACACTCTATACATAATAATAAATAAATCTTAAAAAACAAAACTTCAAAAACGATCAAGTTTATTTTGGTTTTTGCTTGTTTATTTGTTTGTTGTTGTTGCTTTTTGTTTGGTTGGTTTTTTTGGTTTTGGGGGGTTGTTTTTTTTTTTTTTTTTTTTTTTTGGTGTTTGGTGTTTGGTGTTTGGTTTTTTGTTTTCTTTTTTTGCTGTTGTTTGGTTTGCTTTGAGCTTTTTTTATGCCTTATAAGCATTCTAAATTGAGCAAGTAGCAAGTATTTGTTAACAGACAAAGCAAATGCTAGGCTGGGCTAGAGCCCAATTGTAGAGCACTTCCTGGTTTATGCAGGGTCCTAGGTCTGATCTCCAGTGAAGGGGGAGAAGAAGAGGGAGAGGGGGCAATGTTTGCTGCTTGTTTCATTTTTTCCTTCTGTGAGAAAGAACTTGTTTTTATGCAGCTGAGACCCCTCTTCTCCAAGGCTCTCACACCCACTCTCTGGGCCTCTGCCCTGCCTCCTGGATGACCGGCTTCCTTATTTGCTTGCACACCTCTTTCCCTTACATAGTGAGGCCTTTGTGGACAAGGGTCTATAAGCACCATGGTTGTGCTGCCTAGACTGATGTGTTGTTTATCAGGTGTGCCCTGTGGGTTTTACCCCTTTGGGTGCTGGAGTTCAAACCCGGGGCCTTTGATAATGCTAGGGATTCCACTACCACTGAGATACGCGCGCACGCGTGAGCACACACACACACACACACACACACACACACACACACACACACACACCTATGATTACTGGGGAAAAAATCCAATGACCAAGTGGCCTGAAAAGAAGCTCAGGGTTTTGTCAAATCACAGCATCCTGTGGGGATTGGAGTGTTGGGGACACTTGCTCTTAGAGACAGTGGCCCATCCATGCCCTATCACAGCACCACCCAACACTACTAGATCTTCCTGCGCCCCACTGGCTTGAAGGAAGGATGTAAAAGGATTTCCCAAGAGCAGAGGGCCATCTTGAGGGCCTATGACCCCACCCTACTCCAACCCTGATTTGCACCTCCATGGATGCTCAGAAGTGAGGCACAAGGAAAGAAAATTAAAGGGCAAGAATGTGAGAAGGAGGAGGGATGGAGCAAGGGAGGGAGGGAGGCAAGGAGGGAAGGGAGCATCAGAAATGCAAAGACTGAAAGATTGTATGTCTAGGGGCACGGTGCCATGCTGTGACTACATGGAATTAAAAACCGAAACGGGGCCAAGAGAGACTCAGAGGGCAGACAGGCAGTAGGACCACAAGAATAACCCAGTAGTCTCAGCACACAAAGCCAGTGCTGGAGTTGGGGGATATGGATCATGAGGAGGCGGGAGAGGAAAGCAAGCAAGCAAGCGGGCTCCCAACCCTCTGCAGGTGCCAGCCCCTATTTCCAGAGCCAGCGGGCAACACCCAGCAGGGAGTAGATGAGGCTGCGAAGTGACTGATGGGCGCTGATTTGGGCCCAGATTCCTTGCTTGCGGGGGCTGGTGCCGTTTTGAGACCATGAAGGCTCTGGGTAAGCAAATCGGGCTGGGTTAGTGATGGGAAAGAGGTAAGGTATCTCCGTGGGAAAGGGTCCAGCACTTTTCTTTGATGTGCTGGCCTAGAGCTAAATTAGCCAGTGATTTGTGCCTAAAGCCAGGACTTTGAGACGGGACACCAGGCGAAACCTGAGTGGAAGTGCTTAAGTATTCACCCCTACCCACATACAGCACCCCGGACCAGCATCCCACCTAGAACAAACTTTAGCGGATGGCTGCTTTCCTATACTCAGCGAAAACTGTTCGAGTGTGCACTGTGTGCCCCACCATCTGAAACACTTGTACACTCAGCCACACCCTGCACAACCCTCCACTCACGGTCCCCAGATCCACCACATATGCCACCCACATGCTCACACCCACTCACACCCAGAAGTCACAGTCTTACTAGACCCAAGACATGGTCACCAACACTCACTCACATCCTCACAGCTGCTCAAAGTGAAAGGCAACTTGCACAGATATTATCCATCCCACAGGTCTTTGACAGTTTCCCAGACATCCTCCCATGGATTCACAAGGAAAATGTGTACACATACACACACACACACACACACACACACACACACACACACCTGATAGGATAGCTCCAAAGGTCTAAATCTTGGTTTTGAAAGGTGAAAAAAGACGCAGGCGGGGGGGGGGGGGGCAGGGGGCGTGGTTACTGACATCACAGCCTTAGCAACATTAAGTGGTGGTAGTCAGGTAGTCCAGGGTCCTTGGGGACTGTCCTTCTGTCCCATCAACTTAGGCCCCGCCCACATTGCCTTCAGAAGTCCTCTACCCTGCCAGGGTCCAGTCCCCCTTTTGTCCATGAAGTCAACCCCTTTTCCTGTCAGCTCATTCCCTTTCCATCTGCATCCCTTCTTCCCACCCCCCCAACCACAACCCCCCCCCCATCCCCACCCCTCCAGCCTTGGTGATAAAAGAGCCAGATTGGAGCGGGTGCCACGCAGCTTCATTCCCCACCATATGGGCCCAAAAGCCAAATCGTCAGCTAAGCGATTAAATCAAGTATGTCGAACAAAATGTTATGAACTGACATTATGGGTATATAATTTTATGCCATTTGTTGCCATCTGTTTATCTAAACAGCCCCCGTTCCACATAGACATACAGACTCACACCTTCCCTCCTACCCTCCGTTCGGCAGATTCCTCCCCCAACCAGGGCCAGAGGTCAGGGACAAGAAGACATGTCCACAGAAGTTAAAGAAGTGAGACATTTGAGATTCTTGAGAATGCAAAAGAATTGCAGGGGGGGGGGGAGTTGGGGGACAGGACCACTGGATGTCTGGGATAGAAGAGTAGGAGTCATTACCACTCACTGACCTGAGGGGGCAAGGTTAACATGTCAGAGGTCGTGACCATAAAGACTATGACCCAGCTCAGGACCATGGACCAAAGCCAGGGAGCCTCCTTGGCAAGCCTCCAGTACGGCACATGACACGTGTGTGTGGCAGAGGACTACACGGGGCTCGGCACAAGATGAGCAGCTGTGCAGAGCCATGGCTGGCTGTCGGCACTTCTCTACCCTGCCTGCTCGGGGCCTGAGATCCCAAAGCTCAACTAGGGGTCTAGAGGCTTCAGCTGGGTACATTCATGCCTTGGTGACAAGTCTGAATTCCCTGTGAGCTTAAGCATGAAGTCTCAGATACCCTGTCACCCCTTCTTTCCAACCTGTCTGCTCTCCAAGGTGAGGCATTCTGTCTGTCTATCCCTGTGTCCACCGCCTCCTCTGCGCTGAGTGTCTTTGACTCTCTCGCTTTCTTGTTGCTTCCCCCCCCCCCCCCCCCCCCGTTCTCAGGTGGCTTCTGGCTGACTCTATTTTGGCTTCTTGCTTGGTAGGGCTTGCCACTTGAAGGGGGTCTCCACAGAGGATATGGGCCAGGGTGAGGAGTCACAGTAAAGCAAAATGATATACATTAGGGACACAGGTGGTGAACAATTGGGTAGTCTTGGGGGCACCGAAAGCTGTGGAGCTGTGCCAAGAGCCAGAAGGAGGGTGGCTGTGAGCCAGGAAGTGTGAGGAAGGAGCTGGCCCCTCATGCCTATGCTGAACTAACACAAAGGTGCACGAAAGTCCAGCAGAAGAGATGGAAGATAAATTCTTGAGCTTACACCACATACATCATAAACAACACACACACACACACACACACACACACACACACACACGCCAGGTCTCTGAGGCACACTCATACCCACTCCTGGCAGATTCATATAAGGACCCCCCACAGTGACACCTTCCAGATACCCCCACAGCCAGGGACAGAGTCACTAGTAAAAATAGCTGTGCTCTCTGAGCCCAAGCCGGCCATCCCCAGGCCCACCTTGCAGCCCTATGTGCAAGTGTGAGCCCAGAAACTCCTGAGCTCAGCCTCCACTTCCACACACGCGGGACCACAGGATTACCAGGCATCTTCAGAGGCCAAAGAGTCCATTACTGCAGCGGGAAAAGATTGGAATCACCCAGGAGAAAGGCAAAAGAGAGAAGGGCAGGGAGGGAAGGAGAGAGAGAGAGAGAGAAGAGAGAGAGAGAGAGAGAGAGAGAGAGAGAGAGAGAGAGAGAGAGAGAGAGAGAGAGAGAGAGACGAGAGAGGGCTGAGGCTGAACCCAAGAAAGAGATGAGGAAACACAGACACTGGTCAAGAGACAGAAGAATGAGAAAGACAAAGAGAAGAAAGAGACTCAAAGGCCAACCGGGAGAAAGCGGAACAGCAAGCCGAGCGAGGGGACGCTGCGGGCGGGCGGGCGGGAGGGCGGGCGGGGGCGCCCGGGATGCGGGAGCCGGGCCCGCGCGGGTGGCGGCAGCGGCGGAGGCTGGAAAAGCTCATTTTGCCGGTAATTTACTCTCCTGCTTTTGGGCCGCTCCGCCTGCCGCTGCCGCCCGCCCGGGCTGCCTGTTCCAATATTAGATATAAACAAGTAAACTGTGTAATGGATCACATTAAGCAGGCCTTGCGTCTTGAGGCAGGATTTAATTTGCATGGCAGATTAGCTTGTCTTCCCAGCAAGGCACCCCGGGGCACCCCGAGCTGTAATAGGATCCCGCCTCTTAGAGCCCATTAAGGCAATTGAGAGCGCCTCCTAATCTCCCTCCCCGCCCTGCACCAGAATTCCCTCCTGCCGGACTGGGAGGGACTTGTGATGGCCGGACCCCATCTTGTCACCCTGGGTGGTGCCCCATCTTAGACCCCACCTCGCCCTTAAAGTGATAACCAAAATCCTGCGGGCTGCCCCTTTCAAACTCTCGCCTTGGCATCTAAGTTCAGAGAAGTTTCCTTCTTCGCACTCCCAACGTATCTGAGCTAGGGGACCGCTCTCTCATCTCACTTTGCCCACATGGCTCCCATTGTGCCCAAACTCCAAGCCAGCACCCCAACTTTCTTTTCCCATCACGGCTTCTAAGCCTGTCACCAAAGAATGGACTTCTTAGCTGATGTCAAACACTATATGTCCCATCCTCTTCTTCAGTTTCTCATAGAACAGCTGTTTGTGGAGGCACCTCAGCGATGTTGTCAAGACAGAGATCCAGAGCAGGATTTTGAACCTGCTTGGAAGCCAATGTACAAGTCACAGTGTGGTCCCAACTTGGGGCTAAAGAGAGTTGGTATGATGGCCCTCATTAGGGAGTGGGGAGTTGCTCTAAAGTTTATAAGTGGGATCCACAGTTGGTCATGAATCCTCAAAGGGATCCTTTTCTTCTCTCTTTTATTTTTTTTTAATTAAATTTATTTCTTTAAAGTTATTCACTTTATATCCCGATTGCAGCCCCCTCCCTCATCTCCTCCCGGTCCCTCCCTCCCTCCCTCTTCCTTTTAAATCAACCCGACTTTGAAGATAAGACAGACAACTGATGCACAGAGAGAGGAAATGACTTAACTCAGTGGCAAACAGCTGGCAATGGACAGCTACAGGACTCAGCCAGATCCTGCCCTAGCTCAGCAGCCTTGTGACAAGAGGGGAACAGGCAAGTTTTAGGGTTAAGGACCACATCAGGGTCTACATCAAGATCAAGTCATCCATGGCTTCCCCCACTCCACCACCATCCCCATCGTCCCACCAAGCTGGGCAAGTGGAGCCCGCCCAAGGCATGGGCTCATTTAACAAGAGATGCTTGTGGGCTTATTGGACCAAGCAGCTTGGAGCTGTAGAGATCAGAATCAAAGGTGGTTCTTGGTAGACATCGAGAAGAGCTTCCAGTCTGTGGGCATACCCCGCTCGCTGTGCCTCTTAGAGCTGGAGAGATGCTGAGCTGGATGGGCTGCTCTGAAGAGTAGGCTATGGAAACTGAAAGCAGGGGGCTGTGGTCCAGGGTGGGTGGGATGGAGCCAGCCTGCTGGAGAAGGTCGGGCAGCCCTGCTTGGCTCACAAAGGGTCCTTGTTGTGGGTAATGGGACTCCCCTGGCAGCTTTATTTGCTGTCAGTGGTTTTTATTAAAGTCTCCAGTTTCAGACCCTCCAACCTCCAACCATTGTGTGTGCTCCCCATGGGCCTTGCCCCCAGTCCCCAACCCCCAGCCCCCAACCCCCAGCCAGGGGGGGGGGAGTTTGGGGGGGGAAGGGGGAGGACTAAGCTGACTCCAAAGGGCCTTCTGCCCTGCCCTACCTTGCCCTGCCTCCCACCTCTACCTCCCAGGATGACAGCAGAGAAGCTGTACACTCAAAGGGAACATCGCAGCCTTTACCCTCAACATCCGACCCGTGTCTAATCTATCACGTGTTGGGGTGGCACTGGGTGATGAGTTGGCCGGTAAGAATTCACAATGATGCACACATGTGTGCACACACATGTGTGTCCATGAGGGGTGTGCACCCATCTGTTTCCTCTGCATGAAATAAACTAGAACGCGTATTGCTTAGAAATTGAGAAGGAGGCAGGGAGGGGGGTACTACAGCTTGACTCTATTAGCATTTAGGGGTGCCTCCTAGACATCCTGATCCAGGGGAATGTACCAGACCCCCAGATCAGTCTGGAAGTAGGAACATAAGGATGTTCAGGCCCAGATTGCCATCTGGATACTTTCTCCTGGCTCCTTTCTCTCCTTCTGCCATAGGGTTAGGGAGGAAACTGTGGGAGGTCGGCTCAGCCTTGACCTTGGGTAAGTAGGGGGTCTTAAATATACTGAATATCTGCGGGTAGTCTCATCTCACTTCCCACAGATAGTAATGCAGAGCCCCCAGGCTTGAATTCCCAGCCCAGCACCCCGGCAGCTGTGGGAGGCCTGGTTCTCACACACTTCTATCCAGCAGGCATACCTGGGGTTTGAGAGTGAACACACTTAGGCCAGGGTCTTCAGTGGGACGTCCTGAAGCACAAGTTTGCAATGAACATGGGCACTCAGGTCCCAGAAAGTCCTTACTGAGCTGGGGAGACAGGGAGACAATCTGGATGAGGCCTGGGTGGGTGGGGCAGATGGAGAGATGGCTTCTTCCTCTGTGTAGCCCACTCTATGGGATATGAGGTGGACATTGTCCAAAGCCTCTGACTGTGTGTGCTGTGGGGTGTGGGCAATTTGTATGAGTGTGCATGCACATCTATGTGTGTGAATGTGAGTGTGGTGGTGGTAGGGAGTTGTGTGAGCCCAAGCATTTGGAATGAGTCAGGAAGTCTATTTGCACGCTAGCATGTGTCTTTCCAGGGGTGCTGCTCTGTGAGGTTCCCCTGTGCTTAAGTGGAAGGTATCTGTGTTTGAATGTGAACACATATGTGTGTGTGTGTTGTCAGCTGTCAGTCTTACGTATGTTGGAGTGTGTCAGAGAAGGGGGAGGGCCAGAGGACCCACAGCCCTCCCCAGGGTCTTCTAAGCTCCTGGCTCGGCTTGTGCCAGGCCATTTGGGGAGCGCCCGTGCTTTATGGTGCGAGGGTGAAAAATGGAAATGCTAATAAGTAGTCGTTAAGTTGTCTTGCAAAAATGTTAAATGATAAATTGGGTAATGTTATTGTTGAAATGAAATATGTAAAATAAATGAGTTATTTATTTCTAATAAATATTTTGTTTACGATATATTTGTAGGGATGTTAATTATTTTCCCCTTCAATCGGGGCAACTTATAAATTCTAATAAAGTGCAGGCAGTGGTGAAAACAGAGAGGACAGTGTTGGCTCCTCCAGGTCAGGCTGCTGGAGGTCTTCCCCCTCAATGGATGCCATTGGGACTCACTGCAGTTCCAGGCTCAGGACATAGGGAGGGAAAAAAAAAAAAGCAAGCTAAACTAGGTAAGGAACTCCTGGGGTCCCAGCACTTAGACAGCTGAGGCAGGAGAATAATGCAGTTTAAAGACTGCCTATTGGAAGAGTGGTTGGGAGAAGAAGCACACACCTTTAATCCCAGCCCTCGGGAGACAGAGGCAGGTGAATCTCTGAGTTCGAGGCCAGCCTGGTCCACAGAGCAAGTTCCAGAACAGCCACGGCTACACAGAGAAACCCTGTCTTGAAAAAAAATAATAATAATAGAAACTGCCTAGGCTATATTAATAAGACTTTGTCTCAAAAAGGAATGAGAAAGGGTGAAAGAAAAAAAAAAAGGAGCGAGACAAGCAAATCAGGAAAGAAGCAACATAGACAGGATTTCCATGATGAGATGATTAAATATCCCTAGGCTGGGTCCTGCTCCTTAGCTCAAGCTCCAGGCAGTTCTGCGACCATGGGAAAATTTTTCACGCAAATAACAGTAAATACCAAGAGAAATCAAACAGCAATCTCATGTCACCTACACCTGCCAACAGTGCTGAGCTATGTGCCTTCAGTGACTCCCACTTTCCCAGTCCCTGTAGTCGATGGCCTGAGAGCCACACACTCCATCCTCCACTGTTTCCAGACCCCACCCCACCCTGCTCCTCTGCCCAATTAAACTTTCTCTTGTCTTCCTTCAAGGAAGCCTACCCTCCACCTTGGTCCCACCTCTTCTCCCTCAGCCCTTTTCTTTCCACAACCACTCCTCCTCCCAGGCAGGACTTCTGAGGACTCGTGGTATCAGTAGCCTCTTCAGGGTAATCCCAGCTGAGCCCCTTGGAGAGCCACCTGATCAGAAGTCAAGCTAGGCCCAGGCCTGGCCCCTACGGCTGGACCACGGGGGTGGGAGTGAGGTTGCACATTCCCCCTTCAGAACAAGCTGCTTCCCTGCGGGCATTATCTCCCTGTGGGTAATAAAACTGCTGAGGCAGGACCACCTGGTGGGCAGGGACAGGCAGCTCAGGGACCTGAGGTAGGACTGTTCTGTCCCTGCCCTAGGGGCCATCCAGCTTACCCTGGAGTCTGCTCACCCAGCTCCTGGGGCTCTGTGACGAGTTCCCACGATGAGCCTCCGGGCTGACCAGATAGAGGACTCAACCACTTCAAATGCTTCTTTCTGGGGTGGGGGTGGGGTGGTCACGGTGTAGGGTTGGGCAGCTTCTAGGTGCTCCTGAGAATTCTTTAAAATTGAGGTGGGGATTCATGCTTTCAGAAAGGGAGACCTATAGCTCTCTGTGCACCTACCTCTACCCACCAGCACTGCCCCCCCCAAGCCTCTATACCTGCTTTACAGAAACTATCCCCATCCACAGGCCCAGCCTGTGTGCAGGAACATGTGTGCACATGCAAGTGTGTGTGCAAGAGGCCAGGTGTGTGGGAGGATAGAGAGACCTTTGGTCTTGACTAAGAGGAAGGAAAACAGCATCAGTCAGCAGAGACGTGCTACGTACACGGCCCACTCACAAACCACACACACAGACACACTTGTACACAACACAGCTTTGCGAGTGGGAGGTACTAGCACTGCACACATCTAGCCACAAAGCCCCAATTCCATATAACCAAAGTCCTACAGGTACTCCTTGTGGAAGAAACTTGGAAGGGATAACCAAACAAACAAACAAAAAAAGCATTGCCCATCTGTGGGCCTTTGAGGTAGAAGGAACGGGACTTGACACTGGGAGAGGGCGCCCCCTGCTGGACAGAGCAGCCATACCAGGTCCCCACCTCAAGCTTTCTCCCTTACCTCAACCCACTCATATTCAAAGCAGTTGAACACTCAACATGCTAGTTTACCACACAATGGATGAAGTGTAAACAGGAAGCATAACTCTGGGTTCTTCTCAAAACATGTAAAATGTTTGATCATCATTTGTTTAAACTGTATAAATAGTCCACCCGGTTTTAATAGGATTTTTCTATGAATCGGCAACAAAGCATGAAATGTGATATTTTCGCCATGAGTAGCTGGGAAATTAGTCACCTCTGTCCATGAAGCTCTGCTGGCTGGAGACCCTCATGCTGTCTTGCCCCACCCTCCCTTCCAACTCAAGCCACACTGGGTTCTTCAGAATGCTACCCCTTCAGCTTCTTGGATAGTGGGGGCAGGGGGGTGGGCGAAGTGGAATTCCAAAGAGCCCATGATGTTTGTCTGAAAGCAAAGATAAGGTATCCTGTACCCCATTTCCCAGGGTCTCCATTTGAGTTCAAAGCTTTGTATCCTGAGTCCCACCATAGGCTTGAGTGAAGGCTAGCCTAAAATTCAAGATGAACAGTCAGTGTAGGAATGGTTTGTTAGCTTAAGAGTGAAACGATTGGAGCCAGGCATGGTAGCACACACCTTTAATCCCAGCACTCAAGGAGGCAGAGGCAGGCAGATGGATGTGAATTTGAAGCCAGCCTGATCTATAAAGTGAGTCCAGGACAGCCAAGGCTACACAGAGACACCCTGTCCCAGAAAGAGAGAGAGAGAGAGAGAGAGAGAGAGAGAGAGAGAGAGAGAGAGAGAGAGAGAGAGAGAGAGAGATGATTCACCATTTTCCCCCAAATGCCCCCAAAGAGTTCTCAAACTTGCCCCCCCTCAGGCCGCTGCACAGGCATCTACTGTTCCACTCTCACAAGAGGGAGACCCATGAATCTACCAAGGAGGCGGCCGAGCTTACCACCTAGGCCAGAAACAGAAGGTGCAGAGACAGAAGGAGCCACAGTTGGTTATGAGGAAGGTCAGATCAAAGGTGGGAGCCCAACAGATTAGAGAGGAAAGGGGTGAGGCGAGACTTGGGGAGCTATGCGGGCAAGAAACTATCCAGTGTCTAAGAAAGGTTTCCCAATTCACTTCCAGATGTCGCCTGACCCCTGGTGCTTGGCCCTACCACCAAACCCTGTAGCTTCAAAACATCCCTCCTCTGCCTCAGGGCCCTGTCTGGAAAAGCAAACAACTGATGGATGCCAGTGACCGAGGACCTAGGAGCAGAGCTGGCTGGCCCAGAGGCAACCAGCCAGCTCAGGCCATAGCCTGGTGAGACTCAGCCTCAATGTTGGGCATGGACCATGGGGGAGGAGAGGGGGGCCTCCTTCCGACACCACGTGCTCCACAAGGAGCAGGGCCCCTTCCTTTCTGCCCCCCTGCCCCTGGCCCTAGTTGAATAAAACTCTGGGGGTTAGGGGAGCTATTCATGGAATCAGAGAATGTGTGAGCTGCCTAGCAGCCCCCTCTCATTAGAGGACCCCCGTCAGGTGGCGCTCATTAACTTCAAGTTGTCTCTTGTTTTAAAACTCCGAGTGAAGGGGGGCAGGGTGGCGGGCACATTGTCTGGCTACTGCCCCAAAGAGATTAGGCACCCAGGGGGAGGAGGCAGGCAAAGGCCCTTTAATTAGTTACTTTGAAAGGTTCCCTGTCCCCTTTCTCTCAGGTCCCCCTCTTACCGTGCCCCCCCTTGGCTGGGCCCAGCTTCAAGGGGGGGGCAGTCTTTTCTGCTTGGTAGAACTGCTTGGTCACTGGGCTTAAATCCGAAGTCTTTGTTCCTGCCTGGACAATGGGCCCAGCACATCAACCACAGAGGCCAGAGACGAAGCAGGACCATCTACTGTGAGGTTGGACCCAGCTGAGGCACTGTATCCTGGCACCAGGGCACAGCAGGGGCTGGACATCAGACATCATGGACCCTTTCTAGGCAAACAGGAAGAGGACAGGAGGGACACACACACACATTCTCTCTCTCTCTCTCTCTCTCTCTCTCTCTCTCTCTCTCTCTCTCTCTCTCAGCCTCAAGGTCTAGCTTTGGCTCAGAGTAAATGAGACAGCCCTCAGGCCAGGGTCCTTTTCCACATGGAGTTTCTTTGGGAGGTTGTTCCTTGAGCCTCGTTTGAGAATGAGGAGACCCTCTTCCTTTCTATGAGACAGAAGGAATGGCTTGAGTCAGGCAGAGCTGTGTTCCAATCTTTCTCTACTTATTAATGAGTAATGGTCCCAACTCTATTTTCCTCCCCATTAAATGGGGGGACTAGAGGCAGAGGTGATGGCACACATAGTAATCCTAGCACACAGGATGCTGAAGGAAACAGTAGTGAGCTTGCGGCTGGCCTGGGATCTATAGTGATTCCCAGGACAACGTGGGCTATACAGTCAGTACCTGTCTCAAAACAAAATCCAACCAAGGGCCAGGGAGATGGCTCCACAGGTGGAAGCCTTTACTACTAATCCTGACAGCCTGAATCTGACCCTCGGAACCTGTTACAGGGTAGAAGAAGAGATCCAACTCCTGCAAGTTTTCCTCTGACCTCCACATGAGCACTGGCACGCACACACACACACACACACACACACACACACACACACACACACACACAGAGGCAATTACACAAAATAAGTAAATGTAAATAAGAGAAAGTGGGGCGAGGATGTGGCTCAGTGAGTAGAGTGGCTGCAGGAAGACCCAGGTTCCATTGCCAGCATGGCATAAAACCAGATGTGGGAGCACATCTGTCATCCCAGGACTCAGCAGCTGGCATCCTAGGATTGCAAACTCAAGGTCCTAGAGCATGCCTGTAATCCCAGCACTCTGGAGGCAGGCGGATTTCTTTGAGTTCAAGGCCAGCCTGGTCTACAAAGTGAGTCCCAGACAGCCAGGACTACAAGAGAAACCCTGTGTTGAGAAACCAAATTAAATAAATAAAAGGAAAGGAGAGAAAGAAAAAGAAATAAACTCAAGGTCCTCTGCTACATACTGAGTTTGAGACTAGCCTGGGCTACATAAAACCCTGTCTCAAAAAGCCAAGTCAGTAGCAGCAATTTTAAAAGGTGTGAAGGACATCATGCCTTCCTCTTAGGCCCTGAGGAAGCTGTGTAAAAGGCCTCTAGCCCAATGCCTGTCTATTCTAAACATTCCATACACGTTACAGGTTTTTCCTGGCATGGTTCCTAACAGCCAGAGTCTGACCCCATACCCTCTGCCGTTAAGGGGCAACCCATACAGGACCTGTCCTGCTTCTAGGTCCCGGTGGCAAACATGAACTAAATAAACAAGGTGCCACATTTGGGAGAGCCTTCCGGGCAGGAGTGAGGAAGGAAGAAGTGAGAAAAGGACGAGATAGCTGACAGAGGGGTGGATTAAACATAAGGGGATATTTCTGCCTGGTCGGGGGTGTCTAGGGAGGGATGAGGCTGAGTTGCAGGAAGAGAATCGCCTGGGTCAGCAGATTAATGGTACTAACGAAGTTTCCTAGAGCATGGGGAGTTGCGGGGGGGGGGGGGGGGGTCAGGGGCGTCCATGTGGAAAGGCACATGACTAGGGATTGATCAGGCTGTAGATGAAACAGAGAGAGCTTCCCGGGCAGCGGAGGTAGGAAATGCCAAAACCAATTATGCCCCCAACCCCTTTGGCCTCCAGATCCCTCCTCTGGAGAGCAGGGAAGAGGCTGTGACCTCTCTCTCTGTGGGTGCAGCTCGCACAGACGCACACATAGACAGGCTGCTCACGAGGGTAGGCTACGCTCTGTGCGCACAGGGACAGAACACTCACACGAAGGGATAGCCTCAAGATGGTTAGTATTTGTTTGTGTGCTGTACACACACGCACACACACACAAGCACTTTTGTAACTATGTCATTTGATTCTTCACTGTTGTCCTCAAATCCCACCTAAGTGTCTGTGGCTGGCCAGCACACAGAAAGACGGTAGCCAGGGACCCACAGTAGCAGAAGAAATTGAGGAGTGGTGAGTTTCTGCTCCACAAATCTACTTTGGGCTCAACCCTAGGTTTTGTCATATCGAGCCATTTGGGTGACTAATTCTCCAAGTAGATAACTGAAAACGCATCAGCCTCCGGTTAACGGGAGTGTTCTCTATTTGGGGACACCCTCCCTGACGGAACTAATCAATTCTGCATTTGGTTCCTTTTAACAGTCCAAGTTTGTTGAGTGAATAAGTGTGGCAGGTTGGGCACCCGCTCCAGTTTAAAGACTTCACAAAGGATATCAAAGAACCAGATCAAAGGGTGAACAAACATCCCTTACAGGACCTGGGAAAGCCCTTGGTTAAAAATCAACAGTCGAGAAGAGATTCAACATAAGATAAGGGTCTGAATTCACTGCAGCAGCCTGAAGCAGTGGCCTGTCCTCGGGGGTCTTTAGGGAAGATGGGGGTGAAATGGTGAGCCGGAGGCACATGAAGGCTTGAAACTGACTCACTCTCGCACGGAAAAAAAAAAAAAAGCAACTCCCTTTTAAGTGTGTGTGTGTGTGTGTGTGTGTGTGTGTGTGTGCGCGCGCACGCGCGTGCTGTCGGCATCAGAACCTCCAGACACAGGACAAAATTCATATCTGTTGCCAGATGCCAAGTGGTATTATTACAGTTATTGGCAATCATGCCTTATCATAAAATCACTTTCCCTTAAATATGTAAGAAAAATGGCTATTCTTAGAGTGCTTTCTATCCAGCCTACTCTCCTGGGAAATTATTTCCAGTTTTACATTGTAAGAGTGCAAACCAACAAGCAAGTGAGATAAGAGCTCTGGACACTCACATGAGGCCCCGTTGGAAGTTGATCCATGGCACAAGAAGCCACCACCATACTGCCAGGATCCACACGATGTCCTTTTGTGAGATTAAACTCCAAATGTCCTACACAGCCAGTGTTTCCCTTTGGGGATCCTAGCCTACCTACCCCCCCCTTAAACTCCAATCTCACAAATTCAGTCGCTGGGGCTCCTGACCCTAAGATGGCTCCCTCTTCCCGCGCCCCTCCCAGATACCCTGTGTCCCCCACCTCAATGCCTATGAGGGAGCCTTTTGGGGCTGGGCAAGCTTTTGTTAGCGTTATGTGAGCCTCTAGCGACAAGGGCCCTGAAACCCAACTCGACCAAACTCATAAAAGGGGTCACTGTCTCTTTAATTAAAGTCCCCTGTTTGGAGGTTAAAGACAAACCCGTTTGATGGTGCAGGTGTGTAGAGGTGGGGGTGGGGAAGAGTGGAAAGGGCTGGAAGGAAATGGAATTCTATCCTTGGAGGGGAGCAAGGAGGGGGCCTCTGCAGGGGCAGACTGGCTGACCAACGGGAAGGTCTGATGGGAGAGCTGAGGGTCCCTGGTGTGGGGATGACCTCAAGGGAAGAAATGAGGCAGGAGCAAGGAGCCCAGGGGCCTCAGGGCTGGCTCTGATGCTCCTCAAGTATGCGTGCAGTCCAGGCCCAGAGCCAAGCTTGTGCACACCGCATACTATGCGCCCTCAGCCACCCTGCCCAACATTATGCCTCGCTGACCACTCCCCTTGCCCGCTCTGGGATTCCCCCCTTTCCCCATCCCAAAAGTTCTCCATTAAATGAGGGCCCAGGGCCTAATCCCATCTCCACACAGAAGCAACTTCATCACAGTTTAACATAAAAAGATCAGCTGGTATCGACCCGTAATTTGGACCCGTGCCACGCTATTGGCAGGAAGACAGAATAAGTTAGGGTGGCCATGTTTCAAAAATTCTCTGTGTGCACTCAATCACAGCCCAGGGAAGGCGGGCGGGTGCGTAATAACCCAGCCGCGCTCTCCATTTCCCCTGTAGATCAATGCTAATACCAGGAGGCCCCGGAAGATGGATGGAGGAGGCAGGAACCTTGAAATCCCGACAAGGGGGCTGGTGCCGCAACCGATAAAAGATTTCATTGCTGCTGAGCAGGGACATCGAAACACTTGGGGTTGTGAGGGGACAGTCTGGTGGGGGCCGAAAAGCTCGAGAGGGGGCAGCCTCTCTCTCACTCGCGGTTACCCTATCACTCTTAGGCATGCGCACTAACACTTATGCGCTTTGCTCCCACACTGCTAGCCCAAAGCACGACCACTTTCTCAAGCAGGCCTTGGCTCTGAGGTTTCAGGCTCACTCAAACACAAACGCAGACAGGCAGATCTGCTATAGGGAGACAAACTCACTTATAGGCACCCACACCGGCCGTGCAGAGACACCAAGATGCCTTATACCCACGTGGTATGGCCTTTTCTTCTTCCTTCCTTCCATCTCTGCCTTCTTTGCGTTTCCTTCTGATGTGGTTCAGAAAGTTGCTGGCTGATGGGAAATCGGAGAGCTTTCTAAGAATTAAGCCACGCGGACCAGGGCAACAGGCCAGAAGTGTATATGCTGGGCTGAAAGTAAGGGTCCTAGGTCCACTGGACAGCTCAGTTGCAGACCTCTGGGTCTCTGATCCCACATCTATGACACCAGGGGTGTCCTCCAGCACTCCTCTAATCCTTTCTCTCTCCTTGTAAAAAGTCTCATCATGTAGCCCAGGCTAGCCTGGAGACCCCTATGTAGTCTAGGCTGACGTCAAACTTCTGGTGATTCTCCTGAGAGCAGGGATTATAAGACCATAGGCATAAGTCAACAGGATAGGCCAGAGCAGGAACATCTCTAAGGCCTTCCAGATATGAATTTGTCTGTGTGGACACAAATATTTGCAGCATCACACACAAATACAGGCAGGCTCAAAGCTAGCATTCTCAGTTTTGTTTGTTTGGTTGGTTGGTTGGTTAGCTGGGTTTTGTTTTTTGTTTTTTTTGAGACAGGGTCTCTCTGTGTTAGCCTTGGCTGTCTTGGACTTGCTTTGTAGACCAAGCTGGCCTCGAACTCTGCCTCTGCCTGCCTCTGCCTCCCTCTGTCGTTTTTGTTTTTTTAATTTAACTGGTAGACTAAAACATTTGTACCTGTTAATGTGGGTATTAATGTTCAAAACATGCATGTGCTACAAAAATGATTAAATGTATATTTATTTCCTCAAACATTTATCATTTCTATATAATGATGAAAATTTATAAAAATCTTTGTAGTTTTATTAATGCAGAGTACATAATTATTAGTAGTACACTCCTTAGCTTAACTTTTTAGGATGTTCTGAACACATGCACGCACGCACGCACGCACGCACGCATGCGCGCACTGGGACAGAGTAGCTTTTCACAAGAATCTATAGCATCTTTCCCAGAGCAGGATGCCCAGGAGTCTCAGAAACCCACCTCCACCCCCTCAACCTTCCTAGCCACCCCAGTTTGGAGCAAAGAATCAAGAGCAAGTAAGAGACACAGAGAATTGTTGTGAGAAGGGGGGCAGGTGGGCACTGACTAACTCCCTGCTTTCCTTCCTTGCTGCCCTACAAGACAAGAGCCATTTGTATGGCCTGGCACTGACATCTTGTGGCCACCTCTAAGGATTGCAGGCATCTCAATGAGGCACTTGGTCACAGGGTCGTAGCCTGCTGGGGGGCTGCAGCTCCCATCCCTGAAAGCTTTCCCCTATGCCCAGCTGCCAGGAAACACTCAGCAGGATGGCAAGTGCCACCTTGAGGTCAAGTGAAGGGACAGGAGGCCACCTTAGGGAAAGGCTTTACTTGATAACAAAAAGGGTTGGAGAAAGTGAATGCTTAAGGGAACTTCAGAGTAGGGTAGAGATGGAACTGTGCCTTTCTATAGCCTCCAGCTGACAAGGAAACCGACCCTGAGCCAGGATCTGAAGGCCAAGGGAATAGATGTGGCTTTCCCTAGGTAACCCTGCCAGAAAGAAGAGGCTTGGCCTTATGCATGTTTGCTCTACAGGGGAGTATTTATCCTTCTTACACCCTTAACCTGTTGCAGGATGAGGCAGGGAGGGCATAGCTTTGTCCTGGCAGAACCTCTACCCCCTGAGGAACAAAAAAGACTCAGCTCCTTGCCAGTGCCTTACCCCTCTCTGAGCACAATGGAGGCTGCTAACCATCACAGCCTTCCATACAGAGCTCTAGTTTGGAGATCTAAAATGATGTTGGCTTCCATCACCAGGGCTGGTGAGGGGGCTAAGGCAGGAGTAAGTGGGTTCCCCAGAGCCAGCCTCCTCCGTTCTGGTGAGGTCTAAAGGAGAGATACACAGAGATAGCCATGGCGGAAGTAAGGGCCTGACTGGAGCCTCCAGGACTCACGCTTCCTCATACTCAACAGAATCTCTGCCACCTCTGAAACCAGGTCTCGGGCACCTAAAAAGTGACAAGCCACACACAGGAGAGGCCATGGGTTCCCAGCTACAGAACCCTGCAAATGCTGGTATTGAGTTTGTTATAAATTAGAGACTCATTACAAGAAGGTGTGAAGGGCTCAGTAACAGCTTTCGGGGGCCATCTTTTCGATTTCTTGTTCCGTTTGTTTATTGCGATTGTTCCTGTCTCATAAGCTTATTGCAAAACCAATAAAAATGATCTATTCAGAGAGGGGAGCTGCTCTTTTGACTAGTAAGCTGCCACTTAGTGGTAGACCCCACCCTTCCCCCCTTCCCAATGGCTGCAGCCCTAGCCTGGTTCACCAGCTGTCTCCTGCCGCGGGGTCAGCAGAGGGTGCCAGATTCCTGCTCACCAGAAACTGTGTCCACCTGCCATGCAGCCACCCTGGGCTGGCCTCAGGCCTCCAACCTGGCCCCATCACACCGAAGACTGTGTACCCCAGCCCTCCAGCTCAGCTCAGTTACGGGGGTGGGGGGAGGGGAGATCAGGGGAGATGAGCGGCCAGAACAAGATCCAAGGATAGTCAACGGGAGGTTGGAACTTCAAGTGGAATTTTGCTGTTTCTGCACTGTGCCTCAGTGGATCTGTGCCATTAGCATGAGCGCCCCTGTGGTGGGTAACCCTGGAAACTAGTAGGATTAGCAGAAAGGCCATCAGAGGTTCCTTACAATCACAAGTCCTGGCTTTGACCTTGACAGAACAGAAGTCATCAAAGTCATAATTAAGGTACTGAATGGACATAGAAACCTCCATCTTAACTGGGCGGTGGTGGCACATGCTTAATCCCAGCTCTCAGGAGGCAGAAGCAGGCAGATCTCTAAGTCTGAGGCCAGCCTGGTCTACAGAGGGAATTCCAGGACAGCCAGGGCTACACAGAGAAACCCTGTCTAGAAAAGCAAAAAAAAATAAAAATAAAAATAAACCAAAAATACAAAAACAAACCAAACAAACAACAACAACAAAAAACCCCTCCAATTCGGTCTCTCCACGCTCCAGCTTCAGGAATGATGTTGGTTGCATGCGGTGACTACAACAGTCCAGCACATTCTAGATTTCCTGGTACTGCCGACGTTGGTGTGGAGATTTTGAGGTGGGGAAAGCGGACATGGTAGAGTAGAGGAGTCTCAGAAAAAGTCCAGCAGACCTCTTTATAGCTTCACACAGAACTCCACGATGTTAGAGTGGGGGACTTGTAAGCCTTCACTTCCCACTCCTTTCTTGTCTCAAACACAGACTCAAGGTCAGACCTGAAGTGACTTGACCAAGGTCCCTCAGCCAGTGGCGGAGTTAGGAGGGGGGGCAAGGTTACCAGCCTCTCTCTCATGTTTCTTTACAAACGTCTGCTGTCCTCTAATTCTTGCTTGCGTCAAAGAGTATGATGTCCTTTCCCAGGTCCCTGCAGCCACCACAGCCCCCCGGGGCTGTCCTTCCCTCTCTCCCACTAAGAACAGGCTGGTTCTCTCTAACGCCAGATTGGTCTCTTTGCCCAAGGCCAATGCACTGGCTCTACCCTGCGGCCTGGAGGAGGGACTAAACCGTGGGAGAAACATTTGAAGTTTCTCTGCGACTCCAAAGAGATAGCAACGGTTAACCGTGTCTTTGTCTACTTGGAGAAGGAGTCGAAGCAGTGAACGGGAGGTGAGGGAGCGAAGGTTCTCAGGAAGGGGAGCACCTCAAGGACTTCTCTATCTTCAGAGAGTCCTAACAGCACTGTTCCTCAATCTCTGAGGATTGGTTTGTACTAACAAACACTTCAAATAGCCCTACATGGGTCAACCCTCTTCTAAGCATATTACTCATCTGCTTAATTTCATTTTATGTACACTTGAGCTGCGCATGGTGGTACATGCCTGTAATACCCTCATGTAGGAGGCAGAGCAGGAGGATCAGGAATTCGAGGTATGCTTTGACTACATAAGAAGTCCCTGGGCTCCATGGCAAAAAAATGTCCCCAAAATAAATAGTAGATGCATATTAAATCATTCAGTCCCCTGGGACTCAGTGTGGAGGTGGGGGGGTCAGGGGGTAGGGGGTGCATAGGATGGTGTTAGGCATTTGCTCTGTCACTCTCTACCTTTTTCCCTGAGACTGTAACAGCTGGTGATCAGAAGGTCCCAGTGAGGGGCTAGATACCTCAGTGGTTCAGAGCAGGGGACCTGGATTCAATTTCCAGAGCCCACATGGTAGTTCAATGCCAGGAGATCCAATGCTTGGATCTGATGTCCTCATCTGATGCCTTCATCTGAATTCCGAAGACACAAACATGGTATACATACAAATATAGATATATATATGTACACATACATGCAGGTGGGAATAAACACCAATACACATGAAATAAATCTTTTAAAAATTAAGAAAACAAAAAGCCCCAGCGATCTTCCTGTCTCTCCTACACGCACACATCCCTGAAGTGCTGGGGTCACAGCTGGGTCATGTGTGGCTTTTCGTGTGAGCTCTGCATATCTGAAGTCATCCATCTCTCTAACCCAGTCTGGCCCCTTTTTGGCCTTATATTTTATATGGCTCTTGTACATGTACACGTGGTACATTCGTATTTCTCTTCTGTTAATCTGTTTATTGTCGGTTTACTTCATAGACTAAAATATTGACCCTTCAGAGGTGGGGTGAGGTAGAACCAGAGTGGTTGGTATTCAATTCCTGCTCAACTAAGTCTCAGTTGCGAGGCCTAGGGCAAGCTGTTCACTCTCTCTCTCTCTCTGACTCAATGGGACTAAAAACAATATCTACTTCAGAGGGTAAGAGGATTCAATAACAACCAAAATGACATTGAATTGTTTAATAAATTAATATTTTTGGGACAGTCCCTCTCTCTCTCTCTCAATCCTCCTGTTTCAGCCTTCCCACAACTTGGATTTCAAAAGTGTTGCTGCCTTTGGAGCATTGCGAGAAGATACATAAAAGAATGGAGGCTTGGAGCTCCCGGTGGGTGATGGGGTGAGCTATGCAAAGGGTTAGGGGAAGAGATGAAAAGCTCAAAGTTGTTAATGCTGATATGGAAGTAAAGCCTCACAAGTAACAGCCTTCTGAAGAACGTGTGACATCCTGCGACAATCTCTGGGCAGGAGTATGAACCACCAGACCTTCCGTAGAGACAGACAAGGCAGATAAGGAGGCTAGTTTACTGTCCTAAGGGCTTATGTGGATTTCCTCTTTAGAGACAAACTGTTCCAGAAAAGGACTGAAGTTCAGGATTCTTCTGCCCTGCTGAGCCCCCCAGGAGCTGCTGGGGGAAAAAAAATCTACACAGCAGGCTTTGGTGGAGCACGTTCCCATAGCCTGGGAATCTTCCTTTTACAGACAGTACAAGGACCGGGGCCTCCCTGTGATGGGGAGGCAAAAAAGATTCAGAACATTCCAAAGAGATATGCTGTCCTTGGAGTCGTCAGCACAATCCTTGTTTACCACAATCCGGGTCACCTCTGCCCGGGCTTCTTTGAGGATCAGTGTTTCCTGCTTGAGACAGGCAGCGTGGACCACAGACCCCTCCCACTGCATTCCTATTTGGAGGAGGCTTTCTGCTGGGTTCTGGAAGCCAGAGTGAGGGGTTCGGTGGCAAGAACCCAAGGCCTTCTCGCCCCCTCCCACACAGCAGCCTGCACCGACATCTCTGAGAAGGCCTTTGATTAAAGAGACAAGTGACTTTGCCCATTCTATTGATCAGAATAAATTACTAGGAACTAATTTATGGGCCTCCCCACTGCCGATGACATGGTGGATTGTGCGCTATTGGTCAGTAAATTGGATTGTCAGGCTAGATTATTGGTTCGTATACAGTTATCTCTCATAGCAATATCAGGCAGCCCAGGTAGAGGAGTGAAATCCTTTCTCAGCTGCCAGATGCCAGGATGTCAGGCGGAAGCCCCACTCCTTGGCTGCTGGGGAGGGGCGGGGAGGGATGAGGAGGAGAGGGGAGGAGAGCTGAGCGAGGCCTCTGTGCAGGATGCTTATTAATTAGTGCAGCATCACAGCATTAAAAGAACATTAGTGTGGAATCGTCTGCAGAGTGATGGGGAAATGACATTGTGGGCCTCCTCCTGATTCTCCAGCTACGGCTCTGCTGGGTGGAAGCAGGGAGGGGGTTGATGAGCAGGCAGGGGGCGGGGGATGGGAAAGATAAAGGGTGAGGGCCAAAAAGGGCCACGGGGAGGGGACGGGGAGAGGAAAGGCCATATTTGCTGGGAGTTGCAAGCAGAGCGGATCTGCTAAGTGCCAGCGTCGCTGAGCCACGCTGGGGAAATGGAGCTGCCGTTCTGCTCGGTACATCACAGCCAACGATGAAAAGTTCTAGAGCTGGGATTTCTCAGGCAATTTGGCCAGTGATGCATGGGGCAGTAGATCCTCGCGCACTCTTCCGTGCTTCTGCCAAGCCAGCAATAACAAAAACTTATTTTTTGCCAGGGAAACGGATATGAGTCAGGCAGCCCATCAGGAGTAAGGACGGGGGGGCTTCACCACGCCACTGCGATTTGTACCGCTCCACTGTCTCCCCGAGCTCTAAAGACCTGCCAGGAGGTGACAAAGGCGAGACAATTTCGAGTTCACAGTCCTGTGTCCTCGAAGCATAGCAGCGTGCCATAGATGGGGACTTGCTGGGCCTGTGGGTTGCAAAGTCAGCGGTCTTTCCTTCAAGCCCACGGGTGAGGAGGGGGGGAAAGTAGGGTGAAGGGGTAAGCAGAGAGCTGGGGAGCAGCTACAGATTCCCGGGAAAGGTTCACTCCCAGCTCAACCTCACAGAAGCATGGCAGAGGCACAGGAAGAAACCGGAAGAAGGTGACAGGCAGGAAGGAGCACGGAGTATCAATCTAGTCATGATTGATGAAAGCGTCCCCACTTCCAGCTAAGAGCATCTGTGGCCTCTCGTCATGGACTGCCAGGGTCTTTCTCACCCACCCACACCCTGAGATAGCCAGTCCCTGAAGGGCTGGGTTGGAAACCCCACTTAGTCTTGTTCTCTCTCTCTCTCTCTCTCTCTCTCTCTCTCTCTCTCTCTCTCTCTCTCTCTCTCTCTCTCTCTTTCTCTCTTTCTCTCGTTGAGGCATGGGCCCTGAGGAGGCCTGCACCTCCTCTGAGGCGTGATCAGGAACATATGAGCGAGCGAGGGAGCAAGCGGACCTGTTCTCTGAGCTTCTGGCCTCAGGGCAAACGGTCAGGTGGAGCTGGAGCGTTCAGTTCTGACTTTTGCTATCACTGTCATCTGACACTGCCAGTGACCCAGCAAGTAAACTCCCACAGGCAGAGGCCCAGGGCTTCCAGCTAGCTTGAGCTGCCCCTGAGAACTGCCCGGAGGAGGTCTCATTAATATCCCCCAAAGACATCAATATCATCCCCCCTCTTGGTGCTGTTGAGCATGCTGATTTGAGTTCTGACAAGAGACACACACCATGAACGAAAAATATGCTACGCATTCCAGAAGATAGAGGCTTCAAAGGTGAAAAGCCCTGGCTAAGCCTCCAGGTGTATTTTATGCCCCTTGCTCACTCACTCAGCTCTCTAACCGTTAAACTGTGGCATCTGGTGAGAGTGGCTCACTGGGTAACCGCTCTTGCTGCCAAGCCTGATGACCCGAGTTTTATTCCCCAGGACCCACACAGTAGAAGAGGACCAACTCCCACAAGTTGTCCTCTGGTTTCTATATGTTCACTGTGTGCCTGTGCCACTGCCCCTAACACACACACACACACACACACACACACACACACACACACACACACACACACACCAAATACATAGACGTAATTTCTTTTAAGTTAAACTGTGGCCCTTGGCTATTTCCATATTGAGTTGCTATCCTGACTGGTCTCCTGCTCTACCCTCTGGTGACAAACATGACATCAAAGAGGAAAGACGCACCCCCCCCCCCGACCCGCCAAAGTCAGAAGAAACAGGACTGGGTCTAAACAGGGAACACCACCACGTCCTCCTGTCTAGCTCTGCTATGTTCCAGCGTTCATTGCAGCAGCCATATGAAAATGAGTCCACCCCAGCCTCAGAGCACCCCGGGGCCTCCAAGATGGAAGAGTTTGCAGAGCTTGAAGAAAGAAAAGTAGGCCCACTGGTCGCTCTATAAATTAGAGACTCATTAAGAAGAGGCAGGAAGGGCTTTGGGGGCCTGAGCCTTTCGATTTCTTGTTGGGATAGTTTATTGCTATTGTTTCTATTTCATACGTTTATTGCAAAACCAATAAAAATTATCTATTAAGAGCAGGAAACTCATCTTTTGACTTCTTGGCGGAGGTTTCTACAGAATAAACTTTAAAGTGGCCCAGCACAGCTGCAGGAGAGGGGCTAGCCCTGTGTCGGCCAGCCAGGCAGAGTAGGAGTGTCCAGACCAAGGGAGGGGGAAGGGACAGACGGAGGAGGCCACACTATCAAGACTCTCCTACGCAGCCCCTGTCAGCTGGATGTGTATTTACATCTGCTGCTGGGTGCCTGCCACCTGGAGCTACACAGCTCCTACTCCAGAGAGCAAGCCCTCAGTTGGAAGAAGGAGATGGCCAAATGCTTAGAACAGGGAACTATAGCCTTGAAACAAAACGTTGCAGGGATGTTTCCAAACCAGATGAGTAAGACGGCCAAGATTCCATAAGGAAGGCCTTGTCCGGGTGAAAAAGGGAGACAGCTAACGTTTGTTGGATCCTGTGCTACACTCTTGGGCTCTGCACCGCCACCCCCTTTTGTTTGGTTCAGTTTTGCACCCCTTTACTAAAGGGTTTGTCTGTTGTTGGCGTGGGGTGTACGTGGGCATGCACATATGGAGGTCACGGGACAGCTCTGTAGGAATGGTTCTCTTGTCCCACCCTGTGTGAGTCCAAGTATTGAACGCAGATCACCTGGCTTGTGGGTACCTTGACCTCTTGGGCCATCTCGCTGGTCCCTGCAGCCCTGTATGTTATCTTGGGCTGGGAATTTAGCTCCGTTGGTAGAGAGCTTGCCTAATATGCATAGAGCCTAGGTGTGATGCCCAGAACTGCATTATCCACACAGGGTGGCTGTAACCCCAGCATGTGGGAGGTGAAGGCAGGAGGATCAGAAGTTCAAGGTCATTCTTGGCTACTTAGGGAATTTGAGGACAGCCTGGGATAAATGAGACCTTGTGTCAAAAATAAAAGAAAGACATTTAAAAGTGTGTATATATCTCCCTTTTATTAAAAAGGACACTGAAAAGGGCAATGACAGAGATATAACAAGGAACAAAGGACAATATAGTCCCTAGCCTGGGAATACTGGCCCTAGAAGGAATTGCTGCCTCTCTTTTGAAGAATAGGAAGTAGGCATTCTCCCTGTGGGCCTCTGGGATGCCCTGAAAAAGATTCACAATCAATGGAGGGGAAACCCACCCAACCATGAGTCAAGTTAGAACTTGGCTCCAGAGTTACCCACACCCCTAAATCTAGTGTGAAGAACCACAGAGGTCTTCAATAACCACTCTGTCAGGTCACAGGACGGTGACTAATGGGCCTAGAGGAGGAGACTGTGACAAACACTCTAGGAAATAAATTTGGGTGATTAAATTTCAAGGCAGTTCATGGAACAGCAACCTGAGGCCTAAACTAAGCCATCAAGTTACTAACAGAATCAAGATTTCCCTTTAACCACAGCTGCCCAGGAACCAGGCTCAAGACACGAAAAAGGTCCTCCCACCAGTGAACTGACGCCCTCGAGTGCTAGGATTACAGGCATGCACCACCATGCCCGGCTCTTTTGGGTTTTTGTTTTATTTTGGTTTGGTTTGGGCTTTTTTGTTTTGTTTTGTCTTTTGAGGCAGGGTTTCTCTGTGTAACAGCCCTGGCTATCCTGGAACTCTCTTTGTAGACCAGGCTGGCCTTGAACTCAGAGATCCATCCTCCTGCCTCTGCCTCCTGAGTGCTGGGTCCAGTCACTTTTTAAAAAAAAGATTTCTTTATTATTTATACAGTATTCTGCCCGCATGGGTGCCTGCCAGCCACAAGAAGGCACTGGATCTCATTACAGATGGTCGTGGTTGCTGGGAACTGAACTCAGGACCTTTGGAAAGAGCAGATGGTACTCTTAACCTCTGAGCCATCTCTCCAGCCCTCGAGTCATTTTTAAAGTAAAAAATAAAGTAAAAATTATTGTTCACCCGTGTAAGTAAGGTAGAAGTGGGGGAGGGTCCTCCAAGTGGGCACAGAACCACTTACAAATATCTGAGAGACTCTCAGATTGCTAAGATAACAAAAGAGGCCCAAGTTGCTCTACTTCTCCTCTATTTCAACTGAATGTCATGTACTCTAAGCCACCCCCGCCCCGCCCCCCCCCAACAGTCATGGTCCAGTGGCTGGGGTTGTAACCCACCGCCACCCTCACTTGAGCCTGGTCACACCCCAGGAGCCGTGAAGGATTTGGTTTAGGGATAGGGTTCAGTTTAGTTTTGGTATTTTGCTTATGGTTATTGTTAGTGTTAGAGTTAGTGTTGGGGTTGGGGTTAGGATTAGGGTTATCGGTTAGTGTTTGGGTTAGGGTTAGGGTAGGGTTAGGGTTAGTGTTAGGGTTAGGTTTAGGGTTAGTGTTAGGGTTAGGTTTAAGGTAGTGTTAATGTTAGGGTTAGGGGTTAAGATTAGGTTTAATGTTAGGGTTAGGCTTGCGTTTAGTGTTAGTGTAAGGGATGGTTTTATGGTTAGGTTTAGGCTTAGGGTTAGGTTTAGAGTTAGGGTTAGGATTAAGGTATGGTTAGGTTTAGGGCTAGGGGTAGGTTTAGGGTTAGTTTTAAGGTTGGGGTTAGTGTTAGGTGTAGGATTAGGTTTAGGGTTAGGGTTTAAGATTAGGGTTAGGGTTGGCGTTAGGATAAGGGTTAGGGTTAGGGTTAGGTTTAGGCTTAGGGTTAGGATTAGATTTAGGGTTAGGTTTAGTGTAGGGTTAGGGTTAGGGTGAGGGGTAGGGTTAAGGTTAGGGTTAAGGTTAGGGTTAGGTAAGGATGAACATCACCAGGCCTCAAGGTGAGAGCCCCACGGCTGAGGACGTCCTTACCCATTGTTTATAGCCCGCTGGGCTTCACTTTAACTTGTTTGCTGCTTTGTGAATAAAGCTGTGGAGGCAGGGTTGGGGAGCCCCTGCGATGGAAGGGTCCCAGCAGCCCCTGCAATGGAAGGGCCCCAGCAGCCCCTGCAATGGAAGGGCCCCAGCAGCCCCTGCATAGAAGGATCCAGGCAGAAAGACCTTATCAACTGCAGCTGCTTCCATCTCTCTCCCCCTCAATTTCTTTCTCTCTGAAGAGTTCACCTCTCTACCCTGGCTCCACCAGCTGTTTCATGCAAGTCCAGCTGAGACAGCTGCTAGCCCCATCCTGCTAAATTTGCAGGGGCCCTGGAACCCCCTTGGCTGTCTTAGCCCCAAAGCTTGGTCAAATCTCTGGCTTCCAAACAAGGTTGAGATTGTTCAGAAAGTACATCGGTAGAAAACTGGGGAAAAGCCAAGAAACTAAATTACAAAAAGTGGGAAACTGGGGAAGAGCCAAGAAGCTAAATTCCCATTGAGGGAAAACTGGTCAAAAATCCTTCTCTGGCTTTATTCCCAAAGCAACAAACAAGTTAAAGTGACGCCCCCTGCGCCATAAACAGTGGGATGGGGGACAGCATCAGCTGTGGGCTCTCGTCTTGAAGCCTGGTGATGTTCACCTGCAGAGAAACACACCGTGTATTGAGCACAGATTAGTGTTCTCTTCCAATCCCAGAAACGTTTGTTGCAAGAAAAAGCAGGGTAGAGGCCAACTCTGGTGATGCAGACCTGATGTCCCAGTTACTCAGAAGGCTGAGGCACGGGGTTCACAAACCAAAGGCCAGGCTGGGCTGCAGACTGAGTTCAAGGCCAGCCTGGCCTTGACTTTTTCTCAAAATAACCCATAAAAGAGGGATGGCGTTACAGCTCAGTGGTAAAGCAACTGCCTGGCACGTGCAAGGCCCTGGGTCAGTCCCTGGTACACACCTTCACCCCTGCCCTACCCCAGAAAAGGAAGGAGGAAAGGTAGGAAGGAGGAAGGAAATCAGCAGCGGAGGGAGGGAGAAGAGAAAAAGGCAGATCTGTCAGAGTGACAACAAAGGCTCATTGAGGGAAAACTGGTCAAGAAACTGTAAATCTCTAGCCTGGCTATGGGACCACCTTCACCGCCCCCAAGAAGGCAGGTTTACCTTAAGCCATGCTATAGATAGTGGAATAATTACCCTTTTAATGAAATCATGTGTTTTTCCTTCCCAGAATTCCCAACCCCTTCCAGGATAGGTTACATACACAAGGGCCACAATCATGAGGCTTTACCATCTTGCAGTCCCTGAGACTCTGGGCTTCCTGCCTCTAGCCCCGCCTCCCTGCCATGTGGCTGTCTGTCCTCCCTGACCTCTGCTGTCCTAATGAATAGGCTTCCCTTCTCCCTCTTCTCTCCTCCATCCTCCTCTCTTCTTGGCAGTTGATGAGATTACAGCTTGCCCATCCTGGGCTTTTCTTTTTAAACCCAGTTAAAACTGTCCTCAAGCTTCTGTTTAAATCCATTCTAGATTATGTTATCGATAAGACTAAGAACCTTAAAAGGGTCTCCTCCCCCTCCCATTTTCATGGTATATCATCTGGCAAACCAGATGAGGCCCCCACAATTTCCAGTAACAGGTCTTTTTGGATACCCAGACTACCTTGTCCCTCCCTTCCACGTCTTTAAGCCTTGGCTGCTGAGCATGCTGAGACTTTAGCTTCAGCTAGACGGCAACCTGCCAAGGTGGTTGGGTTCTCAGTGGCTTTCAGAACTTGCTACCCAGGCCCCTCAGAGGATCTGGTCCCCATATCTGGGATTTGCTACAAGCCTGCTCTTTGCTTTGGATTGGGGTATTCACCAGGCCTCTGGGTAAGAAGGCACCTCCTGGTCCCCTTTCTCTACAGGTTTCTGCATGTCTTTTCAGGGTTCAGTGGCCCTAACACAACCACCTTGGCCCAAAGCATCCTTTCCCCAAGGATGCTTCTACATTTTCTTACAACCAAGATCTTGGTTCCTTAGCCTGCGTGGGTCCTTTAAAGGCAGGCAGTCCCTTTAAAATGTCTGTCCCGTACCATTCAAATGCCTACTGAACCAGAGTGAACTGCCCATACTCTGCCACTCCACTGGACACAAATATTTACCCACTGTGAACAAGAGTCCAAACTCCCTTCTCTCAGAGAAGCTCTAAAAGAGTTCGGGTTAGGGTTAGGGTGATACTTATAATTTCATCTCTAGATCAAGGCTCAGCCAAGTTCTTCTTCCACATGGCCCCTTCATCCTAGGAAACGCCTGCTCGGCTGGCCCCCTAGCACCTCAGCATCCACTAGCCACCTACCCTCCAACCTGTCACTGCACATTCCCAGGCAACTGGGATCTATTAAGCCAACTTCCGAGTCAAACCCTGGTTCTCTGGTGTCTTGGCTAAATTGCCTCAGTTAAATCATTCTCAGGGGATAAGCATTTGATAGATCTCCACTAAGCAGACGGGGAGAGAGGCCACAGCTAAATCATAAGGATAGCAAATTTCTGGCTTCTTTTGATCCTCTACAAAGGCCTGGCAGGCTTTTCCTTCCAGGGCACCTTGCTGACAGACGGGTCTAGTAAGTTCAAGGCCAGGACATTTTTACCCAAAGGTTTTATAAAGCTCTCTGTCATTGTTTAAACTGACCAACCTAGGAGACCCTTTAGGTCCCCAATCCTTGAGGAGACTTCAGCCCCACCCCACCCCCCAGCTCCTCTCTGCTTTTCAGCAGCTCTTCCTCCTGTGTGCCTGTGTGTGTGTTTCCTCCCTCCTAACAAAGCCTCTATTCGACCCACCGCTGATTTTGACCACCGTATCTGAGATTTTCCCTGTTGGCACCTGTCGCACTCCAGAGGTTTTCTGCCTTTTAGTTTAATTATTTATTTATTGGCTTCTATGAGGCAGGGTTTCTCTGTGTAGCTTGGCTGTCCTGGACTCACTTTGTAAGCCAGGCTGGCCTCGAACTCACAACAATCTTCCTGCATTGCCTCCTAAGTTCTGTGATTAAAGGCGTGAGCCACCATGCTTGGCTACTTAGTTTTTTTTTATTGGAAGAGAAAATGAACCCTATCAAGACCCTAAACTGCTTAAAATATTTTTTTCCATGAGGGGGGGCTCCTGTGATCAGACGTGGGCTGTCAGGGTCGGTGGTAAGCCCCTTCACCTACTGAGCCATCCTGATGCCCCTGAGCGGATATTTTAATGCAACGAGCTTAAGTGTTTTGTCTTTCTCATAACTGATGTGGGAAGATGTCCTCTTGTAAATCACCTAGCACTTTGCCTAACACATGATAAGAAGGTTAAAAAACATAGATATAAATACATACATCTTTCTTAAACAAAGTGGTGTCCATACCAACTCACTTATATCCTGGGTCCTTTAAGGCTGTGACCACAGAGCAAAGGTGGGGCCCCCACAGAACCATTCTTCAGCCATTTAATAGTCTAGTTATAGATTAGTAAATTCAGTCATTCAAACTTGATTACCACTCTCCTACCACTAAGGACCAGGGCCTGTTTCTAGTTGCACGTAAGAGGTTTTCTGAGCCAAAAGGCTGAGGGCATCACAACTTGAATCAGTGACAATCCTCCAACTTCATGTCAAGGCTGATGACATTTTTTCTTCTCTTCAGGGGAGGGTCTTGAGAGTTCATGAGGAGTGGGAGGCATGTCCAAGCCCTGCCCAGAGAAACTTCCCACACGGTCTGCCCATCATCCATAGGGCAGACTTGGTCACTTCTATAAGGAACACCCTGGATCTGCTACCTTTTTCTGATTTGGAATCGATCTACACTGGGCACAGAGTTCACACATAATGAAGTGTAAGATCTACTCATTTTGCCGTTGGGTGGGCGGCTAGATGGTTCAGTGGGTCACTGGAAATGTGTACGCCTTTCCCGGGCTGGGAGGAAACAGTGGTGGCCTAGCAACCAGGGAATCTGCCTAGCAACGAGGTTGAGAGGCAGCGCCTGCTGGAATTGTTTGGAATGGCTGACCAATAGGCAGAGGGGAAGGCTTCCCTGGATTTTGTCAAGCTGGGGGTCTCAAGCCAAGAGGAGAAGGGAGATCTCTAGGGATCAAAAGAGATGTGGGGGAGGCAGGGCAAACACAAAGTCAGCTATATGGAGACGTTACAGACCCAAACTAGAAAAAGCCTCACGCTGTTTCCACAGTGTGCCAGGCAAAGAGGTGGTCTTCCCACTGCCACTAGGCAGTGACATCCCGGAGTGGACACACATGCAGAGTCTCTACGGCTTCTGTTCTCTGGTTTGCAAGGGCACGTACAAGGATACATGTTTTCACACATGCTGCTGACCCTGGAAGTGTTCAACTCAGAAAACCCACAAACCCTTGCAAAGGATAAAGACCTACATTCCTTACAATGAGCCCACGGGCAGCTTAAGCGACTTTCCAAACAGTCTGTCTAGTAAGGACCCATTAAGGACTCCAGACTGGTCTGGCCTCAATCGTTTACCCACTTCTCTCCTTTCTATCCATCACAGGACAAGAGCCTGGACATGCCCCACTGTGAACTCCCAAGACCCTCCCCTGAAGAGAAGAAAAAATGTCATCAGCCTTTGACCTGATTAATAATTAAAACCACTGAATTTGAACCACCCCTAACGGCGAGGTGCTCCAAAACCCCAGAAAACTTTAACAAATAACCAGGCTGCAGGGAGAGAGAGGAAGCGCTTTTCACTAGACAAGCTGACAATTAGCTGCTATTCAAAATCCCCCTCCAGTCTTAGCATATTGGTTCTCCTTTGAAAGTGGCTCGGCATGGGGTGGAATTTTTTGGCCTTGAGTTTGGAACTACTGAGCATAAAATCAAAGAATGGAAGGCAGCAGTTGAGAGACTAGAGGCTGCTTGGGGATTAGTGATTTCAGGAGTTAGACTTCTAATAACTTGGTGAGTGGCGGGTTAGGAATGTCCTCCAGGAGCATCAGGCAGGCAGCTCGGTGGGACATGTCCTCACACTGAACTGGAAAGCGTGAGTCACTCTCTACCCCCGAGATCAGAAAGACAAAATGGCAGGAAATAACTGCAACTCAGGAGCGCCACATGGCAAGCAGCACTTTATAACTGCTGCAGGCAACATCTCAACACTTGCAGTCTTGGGGTTACATGAGAGACCCCCAAGTTGGGCTCCAAGTTTTCTCCCCAAAGAGCCACAAATACGGACCATCCCCACCCCACCCCTGTCGGGGAACACACTAATGGGGAACAAAGGAGAGCGGGTGAGATGCCAGGAGGGAGAAGGAGGGAGCAGGCATCCAAACTGCTCATTTTCCCCTAGGAAGCATAAGGCCCAGCCACTACGGTGGGTGAGCAAAGCAAATTGGTAATGGGTGATCCAGATTGCATCGCGGAGTCTTGCCTGCTTTCCAGGCACTTACTGAACTTTTATAACTCTTTTGGGGGTAAGGCAGAAAAAAAACAAAAAACAAAACACCGTGGTTTCTTATTGACCAGTTGGGGAGAGGGAGTCTTAGCTGGCTGGTCCAAGTCTGTTGCTTCTCCACAAGGCCATACTGTAGTCCACCCAGAGATGCTTTTTAATAAATGTATTAAAGGAAGAGAGGCTAGAAAAACCATCATGTGATCATCGGCTACAGCAGCTTCAAGACTGCAACAGGGCAGTCTAGAAAGCACTAGAAAAATCATTGTTTCAAAGAGAGGGAAAACAGAAGGCAGAAGGGGAGAAAGCCTTTGGATGGTAAGTTTCCTTTTTATTCATGTTTATCTTGCTTGAAACACAGCTTAGAAGAGTAAAGCGGGAGCTGGAGAGATGGCTCAGTGGTTAAAGAGCCCTGTCTGCTCTTCCAAAAGTCCTGAGTTCAATTCCCAGCAACCACATGGTGGCTCACAACCATCTATACTGAGATCTGGTGCCCTCTACTAGTGTGCAAGCTAACATGCAGGCAGAACACTATAAATAATAAATAAATAAATCTTTAAAAAGAGTAAAGCGAATGTCCTCAAGTATATGACTGAATAAATAGGTATGTGAACGCATATCATCCCTGGCCAGGACAAATACAAAGCAAAAGCCACCTCAGAAGGGGCCCTTGTCCCCTCATGGCCAACATAAACAGACCCGACTTTGAACTCGTTTTAAGGGCAGTTGGTAAGTGCCCTCACATCTGCCTTCCCACACTCAGCCTACCCCTGAGATTCATTCATGTGGCTGCACATATCAGAAGTCTATCTTTCTTAGGGCTGCGTGGTATCCCTCTGTGTAATAAATACACCACTATTTGCTCTTGCCTCTATTGGGATAGCAGTGTGACTTCCCTTTTCGGTGGTGGCATAAGGCTGCTATGAGCGTTCTTGTATTATCTTGTGGTGGATGTCAGCACTCATGTCTACAAAATATATATCCAAGAGTGGAACTGCAAGGCCACATCATAAATGGAACAGCTTGACCTTCAGGAGAAGTGGGGCCATGTCAGTCTATTGCTTTACCCTGTGAGGTCATCACAAAGGAGGTACTCAGCAAATATCTTTGGAAATAATAAAAGAATACTGATAGAAAAATCAATTTAACCAGAATTAATGTGTACATTTGATGTGATTTTAATTGGATAACAAGAAGGGTTTTATTTGGAAGGGAAAATGAATTAAATGATTTCAAAGTTACATAGTAGAATAAATGCTTGAGAAAGGCAAATAAAAGTGTGAAAAAGAGAAATAAAGAGTGAGACTTGTCTTCCAGATATCAGACTGAACTATAAAACCTCTGTAATTAAATCAATTTGGTATTGGCATGGGAATAGATAAATGGATTTGTGGAGTAAAAGAGAGAGCCCAGAAATAGAGCAAGCATACATAAGAGAATTTACTACACGACAAAGTTGGTATTTCAATTCCATGAAAAAGAATGGATTATTTAATAAATGGTGCCAAGTCAACTTCCATCTGGAAGAAAATAAAACTGGATTCCTATTTTATACTACTTACACATATGAACTCTGTATAGATTAAAGACAAGTGTGAAAAAAATAAGACAATAACAATCTTGAAAATTTAGGAAGCTACAAGCTCAATACAGAGATGGGAGGGCACTTTATAAACCAAGGCTGGAAACCCAGAAGCTATAAAAAAAAAATAGACATATTTTACCTTGTAACATTTTTTTAAAGTTTTATATGGCAAAATAAAAATAAAAATAATAGACAAGGCGCTGGAGAGAGTCCTGGCTGCTCTTCCAAAGGACCAGGGTTTGATTCCCAGCATTCACATGGTGGCTCACAACCATATGCAATTCCACTTCCAGGAGATCTGACATCTTCATCTGTGGGCGCTAGACAGACAAACATACAGGCAAAACACCCATGACACATAAAGTAAAATGAAATATTTTTTAAGTACACAAATGACGGACTTGTACAGGAGAGATGGGTAATTGAAAACAATAACAAAGGAGGTGTTATAAGAAGACAAAAGGCACATGACCCAGCACAAACGGTAAGAAGTACGTCACGAAAGAGCATTGGAATGATCCACATGCCCAGGAGGAGCCGCTCATAACCGTTAATACTCAAGATGATGCAAATCCAAATGAGATATTATTTCACCCATTTCAGACCACAAGAATTAAACCAGGGCGGTATCCACTGCCAGAATGAAGGACAAACCGCTTCCATACTCACGGTAGAAATACACACTTCTACAACCCTTTGTAAACAGCTTTAGAAATTGAAAATTATGCATGCTTTTGATCCATCAGTCCCACTATTAGGTGCCAAGAAATGAAAACACTGGTATGCAAGTATATGTTTGTATATGTACATACCAGGGTTTTGCATATGTGCTCACATATGTTTGTTCACTATGTACATGCAGTACCCGAAGTGGCCAGAAGTGGGTGTCAGAGCCCCCGGAACTGGAGTTACAGATGGTTGTGAGCTGCCACGTGGATGCTGGGAACTGAACTTGACTCCTCTGGAAAAGTAGTGTGAGGTCTTAGCTGCTGAGCCACCTCTCTGACCCCCAAAGCACCATTTTTAGCTTCTAGAGATTTCTATGGTGTAAATCTTCCCATTGTGCCCAATTTCAAGTCAGTAGTTAATGTCACTGAAGAAACAAAACAGAACAGGTTGAGACTAGATGTGAGCAATCAATTCTAGAGTACCGGGCTCCAACATACCCATCTTTTGGACATATTTCACCCAGCTAGCTGCATATCTGTTGGTCAGCCATTGAGAAAAATGAGATAGTCCTTCAGAAGTCTTCTTGGTGAATTTCCAAGGGGTACTGTTCAGTGGGAAAAAAGAAAAGAAAAATAGAAACATGGAATCTTATTTTTGTAAAACATATATTGATAAAAATTGCATTTGTGTGTATATGCTATTTGCACATAATTATATTAATTTGATGAGGAGCTGAGAGGAAAGTTAAACAAGAAGGGCATAGCTATGGTTTACACATGCATATACTTTTTTTTTAATTTTTAGACAAGGTATCATTATACAGTCCTTGCTGGTCTGGAACTGGCTATATAGACCAGGCTAGCCCCTAACTCACAGAAACCTGCCTGCCTCTGCCTCTGCAGTGCTGGAATAAAAGACTTGAAACACTCTACCTGGGTTTTGGGGCTTTGTGGGGGGGGGGGCAGGTTGTATTGGTTTGGCTTTGGTTTTTGTCTTTTTGAGACAGTTTATGTAGCTTTGGCTGTCCTGAAACTTGCTCTGTAGACTAAGGTGGCCTCTGCCTCTCAAGTGCTGGGATTAAAGGTGTGTGCCACCACTGCCCAGACTTACCTGTCTTATATAGAAATATTTTCAATTAAAAAAGAAGGAAATAAGCTGGGTGGTGGTGGCACATGCCTTTAATCCCAGCACCTAGGAGGCAGAGGCAGGCCGATTGGTGTGACTTTGAGGCTAGCCTGGTCTACAAAGTGAGTCCAGGACAGTCAAGGCTACACAGAGAAACCCTGTCTCAAAAAAAAAAAAAAGAAAGAAAGAAAGAAAGAAAAGAAAAGAAATGAAAAAGAAAACGAAAAAGGAGGAAATAAACTATCCTGAGCCTCTGACACCAGCCTAGTCCCTTATAACTTGTTTATAACAGGCACTTTGGGATATAGGGAGACATAGTTCCATTCTTTGATTCAGCTAGAAATATAAAAGCAAATAGAGGGAAACTTATTATCTGCAATTTGGTATGAACTAAATACAATATAGGGACAAATAAAATAAAAATGGACATTTTACAAAAGCCAAGCACACTGCTCCTCCCCCAGCCATCTTAGGCCCAAGCTCGCTGTCAGGACAGACACCCCCATTTCTAAAGACTCTGGGACCAGCCTGCTTTGTCATCATGAAGGACTGACCTTGCAGGCCTCTTTAGCTCCCTGTACCCTGCCTGCCTCTAAAGATACACTTTTATCTCTCAGCTTTTACTGTTTTACCGTAACTGATTTACTGCTAATCACCATGGAAACAGTTGGAAAATGTGAAGAACACAAACAAGGAAGCCACAGAGTCAGGAACTTTCCAGGCGATACAAGGTTTGGTCCTGGGATCTGGTTCTTCTTCTTCCCACCATGGTGCTTGCAAGTCCAGCCTCAGTGGGCACTACCCCTCTCTGGTCCTGGAATCCCATGCTCCTCTCCACTTTCTCCTTGGGTGGCCTTGGGGAACATCCATTACTTCAAGGGAGTTCAGTTCTTCTAGGCTTCTCCTTTACTGCAGGTTTTGTCTTGGGATAGCACAGGAAAAAAAAAAAAAGCAGACAGCAATCTGTGTCTCTGAGCCAGGGGTTATTAGCTTAATCCCAGGAAATCCAGTTGGCCCCAGCAGCCTTTCCCCCAGGAAGTCCCAGACTCTGAGGAATGTCCTACCCAGAGAAGCATCTCAGCTGGTTAAAATCCCTCCCTCCAATGGATAGCCCTGCCACCCTGCAAACTGTAGTCTCCTCACTGCTAGGGGCCACCTCACCCCAGGGTCTTAATTTTCAGGCACAAAACTGGTGAGCATCCTTGGCCATAGAAAGACTATCTTACCTCCAAGTGTTTATTGTTAATTTATTTATTGTTCTTGTGTAGCCTGGTTTCTTTTCTGAGATAGTCTCTCATATGTAGCTCTAGCTGGCTTGGAACTTGGTATATAGATTCTCATTCTCTCTCTCTCTCTCTCTCTCTCTCTCTCTCTCTCTCTCTCTCTGTGTGTGTGTGTGTGTGTGTGTGTGTGTGTGTGTGTGTGTGTTTTGCCGGCATGTGTATGTATAGACTACATGCATGCAGTGCCCACAGAGGCAAAACGACGATGTTGAATCACTTGCAACTGCAGTTACAGATGGCTGTGATTCATCTCCCCAGTCCCTGTTGTGTTTCTGAGACAGAGAGTTTCGTATAGTGCAGGCTAACCTCATACTTAAGATGTAGTCAAGGCTGGCCCTGAACTCCTAACTTACTTGCCTCCACTTCAAGAGTGCTGGGATTAGAGCCAAGTACTACACTGCCTGGCTGCTACCTCAGATTTAATCATGGCACTCTGTGTTTGGGGTTGGGGGATACACGTGCCACGGAATGTTCACAGAAGGCAGAGAACAGCTCTCGTGGGTGGGTCTGTGCCTTCCACCTTGTTGAGGCAGGGTCTCTCAGTTTTGCTACTGCGCAGTGTACTTTAGGCGACCTGAGATTCCAGCCAATGTTCCTGTCTCTGGCACCTCTCTCGCCCTAGCATCATTTTACATGGGTTCCAGAGACTGAACGCAGGGCATCAGGTTTTGGAGGCAAACGCTTTAACCTGCTGAGCCATCTTTCTGGCCCCTAGACACAGCTGTTCGTTTGTTCGTAAAACTCTGTTAAATATATTTCATTGATTATATCCAAATTTTACATTTAATCTAGCCTCTTGTGGCATTTATATAAAGTACTGAACTGCACAAGAAAAAAATCCGGAGGGATTGTTTTTCTTTTTTCTTCCCCCCCCCCTTTTTTTTTTTTTTTTTTTTTTTTTTTTTTTGGTTTTTTGAGACAGGGTTTCTCTGTGTAACCCTGCCTGTCCTGGCTTCGCTTTGTAAACCAAGCTGGCCCCGAACTCACAGTATCCCCTGCTTCTGCCTCCTAAGTTCTGGGGTTAAAGGTGTGTAGTTAACTGTGTACCCTCACCTCACATGTGTATACATTAAAAATGCTGGACTGGGCTGGAGAGATGGCTCTGAGGCTAAGAGTACTTATTGCTCTTCCAGAAGACCTGGGTTTAGTTCCCAGCACTCACACGGAGGCTCAGCAACTCCAGTCCCAGGCGATATGACATACTCTCCTGGCCACCACTGCCACCGCGTATGTATGGTACACAGACATACATGCAGGCAAAACACCCATAAACATAAAAAGGGATAAGTCTTTTTTTAGAATGCTAAACCATAAACAAGCAAAATATCCAAGTTTTTCCTTTTCTCTGATTGTGATCTTAGTGTTCTCTTAGGAAATGCATTCTCTCAAAATGGTTGTTGTGTCCCCTCTGCACTGTCTATCCAGTGCAAGGCCTGGGTGCTTTTCCAGCATCACAAGTAAGTAACGGCAAAAGCTGTGGCTCCTCCCGCCTTTCTTGGTGCCTAAAGTGTATGCAAAGTGGATAATCTACCAACGCATGCAATATACGTTACCCTGGGGTTGGCTGGGGCTTGTGGGTTTTGGGTTTGGGTTTCTACCCCCCCAAACACATCAGATATCTTGGACATCTGTTCCTGTCAATATCTAAGCATTATTGTGCCTGGCAGGTGTGGACCCCTCTCCAGAGAAAAACAGGATTCTTCGGATGTCAGAGGCTGAGGCCGTGCAGTAGGGCCTGGAGGACTCTTCCGTGCCTTAGTAAGCAAGCCTTACAACCACCGAAGAGGAGGGTGTCTTCAGATCTGGACTGCATTCACAAGCAGCAGAACTGCCTTCGATCCTTCAGAGAAAGAGGTGAGACGTAAATTAACTTGATCATTTATTCAGAGGTATTTCAACACAGGAGTAATAGGTTCTGCCATCATAATTAGAAGCAAAGGTTTTTTTAAAAAGGAGGAACGGAAGAAAATTCATGAGTAAAAGTTTTCCTTTGTTACCTCTGTTAAAAAGGTATTGTATGCTCATTATTTAACTCTTACTTCATGTGATACTTTCGCTTAGCTACTAAATCCATTACACTGCAGAATAGACAGGGCACCCTTTACATGCTCTCATCCTATTGGGCGCTCCCCAATCCTTGCTGTGTTGTTGTTTTTTCTCAAATATTCTACTTGAGCTTGAAAAGAATGTAGGTTAATGCTGCGATTTTTGTCTACCATCCTCAGTGAAGGAAGAAATCAGAAGACGAAAGTCCAACAAATTCCTAGCTATGGTTAACATCTCAGGCTGGGGATGTAGCTCAGAGGTAGAGCTTTCGTCTACCTAGCATGTGTGAGGCCCCGGGTTCCATCCTCACCACTGAAGAGAGAGAGGAGATGGGTGATAGATAGTTAGATAGATAGATAGATAGATAGATAGATAGATAGATAGATAGACAGACAGACAGAGGGGATAGGTGATCGATAGATAGATAGATAGATAGATAGATAGATAGATAGATAGATAGACAGAGGGGATAGGTGATCGATAGATAGACAGACAGACAGAAGATGGATGGATGGATGGATAGATGGATGGGCAGATGGAAGAACAGACGGAAGGACAGACAGACAAAACAGGGAAAGGGTAAGAGGGAAAGAGTAAGAAAAGAAGAAAGGAGAGGAAACCTTTCAAGTTGAATGGTATCTCAGGATCCCCTCAGAGATCCAAATCCAAAATTGTTCGAGTCTCTTGTATTATTTGTACGTAACACTTTAGGTCATGTCTAGATATTTTGTAATACCTAGTACAATGTAAATTCTATATAATTGGTTGTAATAGAGTTTGGAAGATGACGAAGTCTGCACACATTCAGAACAAAGGTTTCTTTTTTTCTTTCAAATATTTTCAATCTTGATATAGTTTAAATTTTTATTTATCTTTATCCGATGTGTATGGGTGTTTTGCCTTCATGTAAGTATGTGTACTGTGTGCATGCCTGATGCTCAAAGAGACCAGGGTGGGTTCTGGCACCCCTGAAATTGGAGTTCCAGCTGGTTATGAGCCAGCGTGTGGGTGCCGGGGAGAGCAGCCTGTGCTCTTAACCCTAGGGCCATCTCTCCAGTCCCAGCTTCACACAATGGCATCCACTGATACGGATGACCCACGATATTGGACATCCGGAAGTTCATCTTGCTGAAACCATCAAAGTCTTTTTAAAACAGAAGTTCTTAGACAGTAAAAATGTTGTTTACAATTGTCAATTCAAGGGTCTGAAGAGATTGCTCAGTGGTTAAGAGCACTTGCTGTTCTTCTAGCCCTACTAGGTTTGATTCCCTGTTCTCACATGATTGGCTTACAGCCAGTTCCAGAAGCTCTAACATCTTCTTCTGGGTTCCTCGGGCACTAGGCACCCGCGTGGCACACAGACACGCACGCAGACATAATAACCATACACATTTTTTTTAAAGGCAAGTATATAAAAGAAAGTGACAGTTCTCTGACTTTACCCTTCCAATCCAATCCTGGAGGGCAAGGTGGAGGTGCTGTCAACTGTGTTATGTGCAAACAGCCCCTGACTTACGATCGCTCCCCTTAATGGCTTTAGACTTTATGACAATGTCAAAGCGACACATTCGGTGCGCATTGGGGTTTTGAGCTTTTCCTGGCCTAGCAATACGCTACATAATACTCTCTGGCAGGTGCTGGGCAGGGGCTTGCAGGCTGCAGCTCCTCGTCGGCTGGGAGACACAAGCAGCATTCCACAGTGAACCCAGTTACCAGACTGTGATGCATGAAGTGCATTTTCCACTTTAATGTTTTCAATTTCCCATGAGTTTAGCAGGCTGTAACACCACCGTCGGCCAAGGAACAACTGTAATTCCTAGTAGATGTTATGTACACACAAGAATATGCTAGTTAATATTACATGCCTGATCGTAAAAAGAAAACACACAACATAGAGGAAATTTCACTATATGCATACTCTGCTTTTTCCCTTTATCTCAACGTATCTTCTTTGTATCCATACATTTGTATCTTCTCTGGTGTTTTTAATGGTTGTATAGTATTCCAGGATAAAGTTGTTCTGTGAGGTACTTAGTAATTGTCCTCTGATGGACATTTGAATAAGTTTCAGTTGGCGGTTGTGAACAATACTGTACAGGCGGCTTTCTGCCACACATGAAACCTCCTCCTAACCCAGGTATTCAACCTGCTTCCTTCCCTTTGGTGGCTGCCATTTGCCCTTTGAGGTTGTCTGCTTTTAAGCCTCACTAAAGAGCAACCTTCTGCCCCTAAGCTCTCCTGCCGGGTGATCAACACAGGGGACATTTCAGGGGGTTTTTGTTTGTTGTTTGTTTGTTTTTTGTATTGCAAAATGTACAGCATTTATTCACATACAGACAAAAAAGGCACAAATTCTACTAAATAGTTCAACAACAAAAAAAATACAGCCGTCTTCAACTAGTTTTATAAATAGTTTCAAAAAGGGGATAGAACTAAATACAGGACTGGGCCATGTAATATAAAATAGTCACCTCTACACAGACTTTGTTTAACTTCTGATTTTAACTCTTCATGCACCTTTTTTTTTTCTTTTCAATTTTAGCTGAATGGACGCCAAGCTAGGCACATAGTGAAAAATCCTCTGTACAAGGTTACAAATGTAATGACAAGTTTGTCCATTTTAAAATAATTAAGATTTGTACACAACACATAAAACCCTTCACCGTAAGTAGCGACAGCCCACCTAGCCACTTGCATTCTATTAGTATTGAGCTTGTTTGTTTGTTTGTTCTTTTGAATCTTCCTTGTGCATCCTGACCAAGAAATATCTTTGATTATGATCAATGTATTATGAACATTTCAGTTTTAAGTGCTCTTTGCCACCATTCCATTATGTAAGTGGGCATCACAAGACCCGTGAGGTGTGATTTATGTAGTAGGCCCTGGCTCTGGCTCCTGTCCACCTTAGGCAAGAGTAAGGGAAATGCCTATTTTACAGAGTTCACCAACCCAATTTCCACCTCCAATATTGAGGAGGGCAGATTAGTTCTTCATCCCATAATATGCTCGCTTGTCAGGCCCGAAAGTGCCATATTTTCAGAGAAACATTAGTGACTGAGCACCCTAGATTTGGTATCCCCATTCAACGGGCCTATGTCTTCCTGCCAGTTCTGTCGTCCCTAACCAAGTGCTCAGGCCACCAAGTCCCTCATAATTACTGTGCAAGCAGACAGCTGTAGTGTCCTATGACCAACATACAGCCTAAACATGTCAGAATTTCCAGTCCTGAAGGCGGCCAATCCTGAGCTAACCTAGGCTGGCATAGGTAAAGTCCTCAGAATGCAGAATTTCTGGAAACCTGTGGAATAAGCAGCATGTGACAGGGTGGGGGAGGTTGTCACAAAGAAGGGATGGATTTCATGAGAATTCAGTCTCCAAGTGAGCTGTGGGTACAAGTGTCCCATGGGTTGGTATATCTGTGGACACCTGTTGTTTGCCCATTTGCTCTGCTGAACCAGAGAAGTTCAGAATTCCCCCAGCCTGACCTCTTGACTTCACACCTGTCCGTGTCTAAGTGTTTCACTGTGATGGAAACCAGCAGCCAGGGCCTCTAGAGTCAGGCGAGGAACTTCTTGGCTCTGCTCTACCACACAAAAATCAAGCTAATTCCTCTGCTTCTGGCTGCTCAGAAGGCTGCTTTCTGCCCGGGTCATAAGAACACAAAGTAAACATTTCGTGTTTGGAAGAGTTCCAAAAGAGAATACTATGGGAAGGACCATGTAAGCCTCCGACACAGGAAACTAGATTCCGGAGGAATTTGGTCCCAGATGCCTGGAGCTTGCCACCTCTTGGGAGCTCAGCCTTGAAGACTACTTCAAGGGTGAAGGCCGACTTGGTGAGTGGGATTGAGAAGACAGGGGTAGGGGCAGCCCAGAGTAGCTGGCCAGGGTTTTCCAAATGCAAAGAACGCTCCCAGGCTCCTTCAACACAGTGGTTTTCTGGGCCTCTAGCTATTTCTGGCAGGATGCTGAGTGCCTGGGAAGCAGGGTCAAGGGACATAGGCAAGAAAGAAAAGCATCACTGTTGGGGACCCCAGCCAGGAATGACTATTGGGTGACTTCTGGACCGTCATCTGGGGATGTCCAGGTGCTGCCTAGACCAGCACAGCTTCTGCCTTGGGTACATCTTCCTGCCAAGTGTCATCCATAATGATATAAATAAATGATAGCTATTAGTAACTGGTTAATAACAGTGATCATCAGAATGAAGATTTATTGAGCACTTACTAGATGCTGCCAGGCACTGTTACAAGTTCTTTATATGGATTAACTTAATTAATACCAGCCAATGAGACTGGCACTACTGCTAAGTCCATTTCACAAATGAGAACTCTGGGGCATGGAGAGGTTAAGTAACTTCCCTAACAGTAAGAAAGACGACCCAAACCCAGATAGACTTGTTCAGTAAACACTCCTTGACACCCTGCTGTTCTGCCTCTTGAGCTGATCAGTCGGAGCCCCGAAGCTTTTAATCTAGAGAAAGCATTTCACTGTAAGGTCACACACAGCACAGTGAACCCAGTGCTCATAAGGCCTGAGCAATGAGCAACCAGGTCTCTTTAGGGATAGGACAAGTTGCACCACAAATGGCTCATACAAAATCCCAGAGGCAGCAGTGAGGCTGACATGCTCAAAGATGTTCAACACCATTCCTGTGACTGGCTCTGTCCAGGGAGCACCAGGAGGGATGACGTCTATACAGAAGATATCGAGAGATCAGACAGTGTCATCTCTGGGATGGCAGATCTTTAAAGTCGGCAGGGGGGCAGGGAGGGCCATGTCTTCTGTGATGTTCCATTTTGTTTCCTTGTATGTGATGATTTAGGAATGGCGTGGTCAGGGTGGCTTATTAGAGATAGTGGAGGCTTCGATGTGGAAAGTGGATTAAAGCATAGCAAAGTGGGAGTCAGGGAGCCCAGAGTGGAAGCTGTTACAAGAGACTGAGGACTGGCCGACCGATTTCTGTCAGGGTGCAGCTAAGAGACGGAAAGGATCTTTCAGTATTCAAAATATGGATTCTTCTAAAGCAAATAAAATTATAAATCACTTAAAGGAATATGGGAAAATATAGAAATATGCAATTGACAAAAGATATTCAAGTTGTCCCCCAAATATATAAATAGATATTAAACCAAATAATTAAGGTTGATGTAAAATAAAACAGTGAGGCACTGGAGTCTGAGCTAAGAAAGTGATGCTCTGATATGTCACTGGGGGACAGTAAATTAGTTCAGCCATTTATGGAAAGCAATTTGGAAGCACGCAGTAAACTTGGTAACGCAGCTCCCCCATAGTCCAGTAACTTCCCTTCTGAATATACAACCCATAGAGGCCCTTGTACACAGACACAAAGGCATGCGAGCAGATATGCCCACAGCCACGTGGTTTCTCACGGGCAAATAAAACTGCAGGCTATTCACGCATAATTAAAATGTACATGTGCATACTTTTTAAGATGCACAGAAAGTAAGCCTATATATTCTCGTGGGCTAAGTATGCATGAGACAGAGACTGTCAGTTGACTTCAAAGCCACAACAGTGGAAAAGAAGGGGATCAAAAGGGGTGGCAGTTTAAAAGCAAACAAACAAAAAGACCAGAAAAAAAGTAACTAGATAAAAGATTAAGAGTTGAGGATGTGCCAGGCAGTGGTGGCACACGCCTTTAATCCCAGTACTCAGGAGGCAAAGGCAGGTGGATTGCTGTGAGTTTGAGGCCAGCCTGGTCTACAGAACGAGTTCCAGGACAGCCAGGCAGCCAGGGCTATAAAGAGAAGCCCAGTCTTGAAAAACAACAAAAGTTGGGAATGCAAACTAGTGGATGTGTGCTTACATTGTGTTCTGTATGTATCTGTATGTTTTACATTTGAAAAAAAAAAAACAAGAGGGATCAACAGAGATATTGAGGCGCACAATCAGCAAGACTTGCCAACTGGTAACACAGTATGGCTAAGGGTGAGAAAGGAAGGGCAGGCAGTCATGCACGTGTTAACCACAACGTAGCCTGTGTATAACTGACTACCTGGTAGTGTGCTTGGTGGCTCTATCATTATTTCAGTGTTTTGCTACTGATAAGGTGGCAAGGAATGCCTTTATGCACTTATCTTTATGAATGCTCCAGTCTATCTGTAAAGTGGGTCAGGGAACAGGTACATTTTGGTTTTGATGGATATTGGTCATTGGTCCTTGTAGATGACCATATGTATTGGTACATCTGGTTCTTTCTCTTGAGGAATGAGGACAGTAGAATGCTTGCCTAGCACACAGAAAACCCTGGATTGGATCCCAAGCACGACCGAGTATGGGGACGCATGCTTCTATTCCTGGCACTCCATAAATGGAGGACAGAGAATCCAGAGTTCAAGGCCACCTTTGGCTACATGAGGAGTTCTAGGCCAGACTGGGATACACCAGACCTTGTCTTAAAAAAGAAATTCTTGGGTAGGAATCTTGCCTACTCTCTGGGCATTCCTCTCAGCACTGGGCTAACCAGTGAAGGAGGGTAAACAGGATCTCCTAGTTCTATAGAAATAAGCAAGCAGTGGGGAGTATGCGAGACCACTGCTGACTGCCCACTTTGACAGCACACATGTCAAATCTCACGGTCCCCAGGGTTTGGTGTTGAGAGGAAAGGCAACAGATCCACATGCCCCCATTTAGTCAGGAATGTGCTCCCTGTCCACCTCTTCCACACCGAGGCTCAGTACCAGGTACCACTTATCACAGAGCTGACATGGACAGTGGACAAGGCCACCTTTTCTAATTTATAGGAATGTGCTGACTAAATGGGTCAGAATCCAGACTGTGTAGAACAGGGCCTGATCTACAACAGGTCCAGTGAGTGCTTGGTGTGGACATTGCTAGTGTGAAGAAGTGTTCTGTGACTCCCTGTCTCTGTGGGAGGTTGGAAAGTGGGTCTGATTTGATTTTCTTGTAACTTCTTTTATTTATTTACTTAAACAAAATACTTTTTTGGGACAGGGTTTCACTGTGTTGCTCTGGCTGTCCTGGAACTATGTAGAGCAGGCTGGCCTTGAACTCACAAATCTCTACCTCTGCCTCCCCAGTGCTGGGATTAAAGGCAGCTGGTCAGCTACTAAAAATGTCTTCATTACCTATTTAGTCCCCGGAGGGTTAAGTGTGAGAACCTTGATTATGCTACTCAAATCAAAATCTTGAAGTTTGTATGGAATCCTTTGCACTTAAAGTATTGTCACATGTCTTTTTAAGAAGAGACATTATTTGGTGCTTGATATAATAATATAGGCCTATAACCCCCACCCTCTGTGATCATAAGTCCTAGCACCCACATGGTAGCTCACCACCATTGTAATTGCAATTCCAGGGGATTTAGTACCCTCTTCTGGCCTCTGAATATTTGTGGTACAGATATACATACAGGCAAAATAACTCGTATACAGAAAACAAATACACACACACACACACACACACACACACATCACAACACCACAGTCAGTGTGTTAAATTCTGGCAAGAGCAATGCAAAAGTCCGGAATCAAATTATTACCCCAAAAAGGCTCTCTACAGCTCCAGGGGAATCAAGTTCTGCACAAAGGACAGTTCGAACAGGGGATATAAAACCTCTTTCTGCCTGTCACTCTCCCTTCTCACCCATAGCTTTCATGCAGTTACTAGATTACTGAGGACCCACCAGAGCTTCCATCAGCTTTCCCTCTATCCAGAAGCTGTTCTAGGACAGGAAAGAAAGGACATACTAACAACAAAACAAACAAACAGAAAACACAGAATCGGGGTCACCTACTACAGTCAGTGAAATGTACAGCGATTTCTCCCTGTCAACAAGTTAGCATTCACTGCTCCAGGAAAGACAATCTATAACTCAAATCCGTTCTGAGCTCACATAGCATGTGCACTGCACCCACATTCTCTATGCCCCGGTCCCCGGGCAGTCATTATTGTTTTAATGTTGTCTGTGGCTTATCATTACTCAGCTTCAAAACCCCCTAACGGCTCTCTAGCCATGTGTGAGAAATGCCTGCCTGCAGGCCAGAGCCTCTCAAGCCAATAACTCCCAAACCTTGTTTACATTTCTAGGTAGATAAGTAAACTACAACTTGGACCTCACTGTCTTCTCCTCCCTCCTGTATGTATGCACACAAACATAGGTATATATTACAGAAAGAAAAAAAGCCATTTGTATGTGTGTGTGTGTGTGTGTTGTATGTTACATGTTTAAAGTCAGAACAGCTGTGATGACACACTTAGAATCCTAGGTCTTAGGAGGTAGAGGCAGGAGGGCTGTGGAGAGGATGGGCTGGCTACTGACTTCAAGGCTGAGCTATCCAGTGAGGCCCTGTCTCAAAACAGCAGAGGTCAGGGATGTAGCTGGATGGCATGGGCCAGGCTCCTGATTTGATTCCCTAGCCGAGAAGACAAAGAATAAAGCAGCTAAGCAGTAGAACAGGACACTGGTAGATACATCAAAATCACAAATATGCTCTGCGCCTCGGCGTCTGCGTTTTGAAACATTCCACGGTGAGATGCCGTGAAGTAGGTGTTCTTAGCTGCACTTTTTGCAGTTGTATCTACTCACTCCTCAGGTTGTGGTGTTATATTAAATTTGGTGTCTCCCGGGCAGCCCCTGAAGCTAAACTGGTACTTTTCCCAAGCATTTGCTCAGCCCTGCTGAATTCAACATGTTTGCAAAGGCAGTTTTTTAGTTGTTTTTGTTTTTTTTTTTTAGTCTTGAGCCATGGTAAGCTCACCTTCCCTACTTGAGACCCTCATGTGATCTCTGTTTTCTCTGTTAAGCTTTCAAGTTAATTATTTCCTGTTTCTCTGAGTCTGTTCCTTATCCCAACTCTCAGACCACCCTCTACACACGGCTACCCCATCCACTCCCCAGCACATGGGTCTTCGTCTCTTGGCCTGCCCTAGGGTAGGTAACCTCCGAGACCCTTGGAGTTAACTATAGCAATCTCAACACAAAAACATGCCATTCTTGTAGAAGCCAGAAGTTGCTTTCCACGGTTCCAGCTTTTCAGCGAGGCTTTGTTATGTACTGATAGTCTCCTTATTCTCCTAATGCCTGAGTGTGCTAAGATGCTATGTGAGATCATTTGCCCAAAATGTTTAGCAAGTCTCTGTGACTGCTTGCGATCTCTGGCATCCTTTATATGGTCACTCCTTTCAGGACTCCCCACCCGTGAGCTCGCCTTTCCTGGCAAACTTGGCCCACTGTCCATGTAACAGTGTTTCCCTTACTATCTCTCCCATCCCTTCACATCAGAGTGGGCTTAGTGGGCTCAAGACACTGGGTGAACAGGGCTAGACACATGACTAAGTAATTCAGGGAACCCAGAGTTCAATTCCCAGCACCCACATGGTGGCTACCAAGCGTCTAGGGGATCTGGTGCTGTCTTCTGGCCTGGCAAATGGAGCATAGATATATATGTACACAGAATACCCACACACTCCAGGTCCTGGGCCTTTGCTTTCTTTTTCCCATGCTCAGAAGTCTTAGCAAACTAGCCTTTGACAATCCAGCTTTCCTTTTTCTAATACTCCTGGGGATCTGTTCTAGCTCTCTCACCAAGTCTTGCTGACATTGTTCATCATCATAACCTGCCCCCTCCCCGACCTCACCTCAGTCTTTCTCTCCTATCTTGTCACCCCCTCAGAGCACACACAAGAGCTCTTTTGGTAGCTTTTACTGGTTTCCTGGCCATCTATTTCCAGTCCACTAGAAAGTAAAGGAGAGGGAAAAAAAAAAAAAAAGCTCTCACAAAACTGGGAATAGCTTAGTGGCAGTGTGCTTGCCTCATATGCATGAGACCCAGAATTCCAGCCTCAGTATCTCAAAGAGATGGGAGAAGCCCTGAGGTTAGAGTATCTGTGTCTGTGCATAGTGTATATGTGCACATTTACAGTGAGAACACGAGTACAAGCACACAGCAAAGGTTTACTTCTCTTTGAATGAGAGGAGTCTTGGCCCCAGCCATCTGTTAGTATGTTGACTGCTGCCAGAGCCCGCTCTGGACAATATCGACCAGTACCTGGACATGGGACGAGAGGCCGAGAAAATAGAAAGACATAGGAAAAGATAGAAAGGATATAGCAAAGGAGATAAGGAAAAAAGACAAGTGTTCGGGAGGACTAACAGTAAATACTGTAGCCCCGAGTTTATTTCTCTCAGAGCTTTTATACAGTATTCATCCGTGTGAACCAGAAGATTCTTGGACCAGAAACAAAAGCTGCCAATTACTTTAGTTATCTATATGCTTAGACCTTTTTCATCTCAAGGCTGAAGGAGTACATCAAGCTCACATCCACACCTGGTAACAATAAAAAAAAAAACTTCCTTATCTAAGAAGTTAGCCAACACACATATCTTGTCAGGTCCTTCGGGCTGTGTGAGAGTTTTCAAGCCAAGGTCATAAGTGCTCTGGCTTGCTTCTGTTATGCACTTCAAAGAAGCAGCTCCCGACAGAGTGCATCCTATCCTGCAACCCAAATCTGTATCTTTTTCCTGTTCAGCTTAAACAATGAGAAGCCTTGATGTTTATTGAGGATTTAGGTAACTACTTCCCAGTTAAGAAGAGATTTTTAAAATTGTGCTTTCATTATGACTCCATCTCCATTTATTGATCAAGGGATTTCTTGCCTCACTTAACTCCATAATCTGCTGATCAGATTAAGAAAACGTGAGAACTGCTGTTTGGCAGCATGAGCAGAGGCTGTAAAGTGATACTTCGGAACCTGGACGATTAAAATACTATAATCCAAGAAAACTAGCTAATTGATCATGCAGAACATATTCTTATTGCTTTGTATGGACATATTTTTATATGCTTATTTATTTGTATGCAATAGAATGAACGGGATTAAAAGTTTTGTACACGTGCTCTGTTACAGAAGCAGGGATCCTAGAGCAGAAATATCCAACAGAAAGTACTAAATCAAGGAAGGGACAGGAAACAATGCACACTAAAAGGCATAAACAAATATATGTCGTCACTCAACATATTTTCAGCACCCACTGTGTTCTTTTTAAGTATAAGGAACAATACATAGAAGCAGTACAGTAAATTCTCAGTTACAAGAAGCAGAAAAAGTGCCCTTGACTTTGGTATTTCTTTTCTTATATCATTAAGACATGGTATATAGCTATGTGTTCTGGACAAGACCTGTGTTTACTCTTTACCTTCTACTTTGCCAGCCTATTGGTCACTTTATTCTCATTAATTCTTCCTCTTGAGAGCTACCGAGGAAAAGAAAAGAGGTGAATTTCAGGTCAGTCTAGGGCGCTTAGCAACGAAGCAATTCAATCTCAGTACAATAAATTTGGGAGACCTGTTCAATTTTTTGTATGTGTCATTTAGGAATTTGCTCTATCCAACTGAGGGAACATTCCTCTTAATTAAAGCCTGGACATCTTTGAGATTAACATTTTGTTTATTAACAATCATTGCAAAATATTTTTTTCAGTCTCTTGAAGATTTTATTTTAGTTCTTTTGACCCAGGATTTTTCTATATTGTCAAGGCTGAACTCAATATCTATTTCTCTCTCTAAAAAATACATGTCTTTTACTACACTTATGTCATGTGTGTATATACTGACAGAAGTCATAGGATACCTCGCTGGGTGGAATCAGTTCTCCTTCGACCATGTGGTCCTGGGTCAAGTGAGCATTTGCGCCCTGAACTATAACCACAGCCATGGCCTTAATTTCTCGACCCTTCTACCTCAGTCTCCCAAGGGCTAGGATTACAGACCTTCCTAACAGCAGCTGGCCGGTCACTGCAGGAGTGTGTCTGAAGAACAAAGGAAAGGGATTCATGTGTTTGTACCAATTACACGAGAGAATCGAAACTCATTTACATTGCTGGGTGTTTTTGTTTGTTTTTTGTTTTTGTTTTTGTTTTGCGTAAAATTACCCAGAGAAGTGAGTGATATACCCAGTGTATGCACATGGAAAGTGAGGTGCCTAAATACTCTATCTGGCCAGTCTCTCAGTTTGCGAAGAACACTGCAGCCTAACAGCCTTCAAAGCACAAGCATTTCACAAATGAGGACTGGTGTCCCAAAAATCTGCAAAAAAAAAATTTTATTTGCAGGGACTTCATGGGAAGCCCATGACAGACAAAACGCTTTTACAGAATTTAGAAAAAAAAAGTCTAATTCAAAGGTTGGGTGTCGTCCCCCACCCTCCCCACCCCTTACCTCCATGCGTCGTCCCCCCCCCCCAAAAAAAGGGAAAAACTGTATCACAGTATAGAAGATCCCTCAACAATGGTCAAATCACATTGGACACAGAAGGTTACTGAGGAAATGGAGACAGCATTATGGCATTCTGGCCTACGATGCTAAAGTGACCATGTAATACAAGGGCAGCTGGGCACTTCTGTAGCACAATGGTGACAAGTGTTGGCCATCCTCACTGTAGACAGCTGCCAGCTCGGGTTTACTTCTGCAAGCCTCACTCCCAGCACTAGATCAGGCCGGGCGTCGCCAGCTGTCGTAGCACCCGCCACAGCCGCCTCTTTCCCACTCCCACGCACCCGCCAAGGCCGACGCGGCCCCGACGCGGAGGCGCGCGTCCTGGGCGCACGTGACGGGTCTGGGGAGGGCAGTTTTCATTCTCCCCTCCCCTCCCCCCTCCAGAAACCCGCCTTCTCCTTACAAGCCAAAGCTTCCAGTTGGGCCACCACTAGAGTGACCCTCAGATGAGCCAATCACGACGCGGCACCTCAAGTAAGGCCCGCCCCCTGACGGTCTTCAGGTTCCTTCCCGCTCACACCGGAGTCACTTCCGAAGAGAGAACCGCCATGAAGAGAGTAGGGGGTGCCGCCCACCTCTGCACCGACAGCCTCCCCGAGTCCCAGCAGCAAGACGGCAACCACGCACCCAGCTTCTCCAGCCACAGCTCATGCCGCCGTCGCCAGCGGCGCCGACATGACAAGGCGCTGCATGCCCGCTAGGCCAGGTTTCCCCTCATCCCCAGCCCCAGGGTCGTCGCCCCCGCGCTGCCATCTGAGACCCGGTAGTACCGCCCCTGCTGCAGCGGGAAAGAGAACAGAGAGTCCTGGGGAAAGGTACCGTGCAGAGGGCTTGAGAAGGGGCCGGGTCGCGGGGGCATGGGTACAAGGGAGGACTGCGGACCGCTGCTTTTCAGTTCCCGCCATCCTCAGCGAGCTCAGGCCTTGATGTTCTGGGGCCTGCAAGCCCTCGCCCCGCCTCTGCGCGGGGGCTTCTGGGAGTTGGAGTCTCCTTTTCTGTAGTTGGGGTGTTGCTTTTGGGCTAGTGACCACCGACCTCGGTGGGTACGGAGAGCCCGCCTTAGGTAGAAGATTATTTTTATCCTTTTCGAGAGCTTGACCTGGGACCCTCCCTACTCGGTGCGTCTATTTAGATCGTTCTGATCCTGATGGTTTCTACACTGTGAGTGAAATTATGTAAGATATGATAAGGAAAACCCACGAATTACTTTATAGTAGTACAGTGTACGCGACCATTCACACTGAAAACATTTTTGGAATGCACCTATTCTCTCATTGAGTAACTTTCTGCCTCATCAAGAGACCTTTTCCTTTTTTTCTTCTTCTTTTTCTTTCTTTCGTTCTTTTTTTTCTTTTCTTTCTTTTTTTTTTTAAGATTTTTCTGGGAGCTATGTAATGGAGAATTTCATCAAATGACATCTTCAAACAATAAAACATGTTTAAATTATCTACGAACTTGGTACTGTCTTTTTTATTTTAATCTATGCCTTAATATTGGGATTCAGACTCACAATCCTTTATCTTAATTCTGAAAGCCAGAAAGCTATGAAAAGCAAACGTTTTCATTAAGTTTTCTACTACAGCTTACTTGGCAACTTGGCCAGGCTGACCAGAGCTAATCAAATGTTGTGAACGGCCTTATTCCACTGAGTGTGAGTATTCATAAGCTCTCCTGGAGAAATATTAGTATTTTGACTGTAGATTGTAGCACCAGACCCTTCTGGGGGCCGTAGATAATACATTAAAATATTTCCTTTCCAAATTCTAATAAATTAAGAATTGTAACACATTGGGCCCCAGAATGTTCGGATAAAGGTTTGTGAAGCTGTTGTGATTTTTTTTAACCAGGTATAGATAAGTAAGGGACATTTCTCTGTGTTTCATCTTAGGAAACCGTTATTTTTACCTCCAGAAAGTTCCACTTATGGTTGCATGGCTTACCCACAGCCACGTTTTTCTCTCTCTTTCTCTCTCGCTGATGTATTGAGAAGAATTAGGTTTAGTACTATAGGGAAGAGAAATGGTGTTACATTTAGTAAAACGATGTTAGGATATCTTGATTTGAACTTGCTGCTTCTGGGTTCTTTTGCACCTCACCACTGCAATAATAGTGCGTCGATTGTCTTCTCTTGCAGCCTCTAGAATTTCTTCCCTTTACTTTGGTGGAGTTAATTTACCTAACATAATTTGCTTTCTGTAAACAAATGCATGTATTCTCTATAACCATTTAGGTTCTCTGAGCATACCTGTGGAGTCTGGGTACACCAGTAAAGACGCACATTGCTCTTCTAATGTGACCGGTACAATGTACAGGACAGAAAAGGAAACCAGCCTTGGATTTGGATTGTTGAGGCTTTTCACTGATTGCTGCAGCATGAGAGGAGAAGTGATTAGAGGCGCCAGTAGCCTACAGCTTCCTCTCTTTCAACGAAATGGATGCATTTCAGAAAAAATTACTTACTGAATTTTTTCTACATGCATCAGCCCCTTTTGTAGCTGACAACATGCATGAACAAATCAGAGTATAGGTTCTGGTGATAATCATTGCCCATGTAGGGCACAGTAACGCATAAAAATTATTAAAGCTAGAGTTTTGTTTTTTTTACTTGTTAAATGTCATGTCCTTTTTTTAAATCCCATTTTACTCAGGTAGTATACTCCTTTTGTAAAATTACCTTTTAAAAAATATACTTTACTTACTGTTATTTTATGTGTATGAGTGTTTTGGCTGCATGTATAACTGCACCATGTATGTGCCTGGTGCCTAAGGAGACCAGAAGAGGGCATCACATACCCTTGAACTGGAGTTAGACACTTGTGAATAGTCCTGTGGGTGCTGGGAACCCTGGTTTCTTTGCATGAACAGCAGGTACTCTTAACCATGGAGCCATCTCTTTAGCCCCTTGAACCTTTTGTTTGTTTTTGTAGGGTTTTGGGAGGGGTGTGTGTGTGTGTGTGTGTGTGTGTGTGTGTGTGTGTGTGTGTATCTATGTGGTCTCACTGTATATCCCTGACTGACCTAGAATTCACTCCATAGACCAGTCTGGTCTAAATCACACAGAGATACACCTGCCTCTATCTCCTGAGTGCTGGAATTAAAGGTGTGTGCCACTGATCCTTGATAATCTTAGGGAATCTTAGATTTAAAAAAAAAATTTGATACACAAGTTGTGTCACATTCTACTTCTTGCTGTTTATGTAGTTTACATCTTATGAAACAAAGAGATTAGTGTAAGAGTCTTAAATGATGCTTTCTGGTTGCCTTATACATTCTTTTTCAGTTACCTCCTCAGATCAACCTAATTGTTCATTCTCCCATCTGCCATTCTACTTCTGTTGTAAAGTGTGATAATGTTTATGATCTCCATTATTTATCAAGTTTCTGTTTGATATTTTTTACCAGTCACCAGAGATAACAAATGGAATCAGATGTTTCTCCCCAGAATCTACCCTAGCTTGTAGATATAAGCATTCCCAAACTAAACCGCACTTACCAGTTGCCTGGAGTCACACTTCAGTTTTGCCATTTTATTGCTCTAGCTTTCATAAGTCTCAGTATGATTGCTATTATCAGATTTGATTAGTTAAGTCAGACAGTGAAATCTATTATATTAATCTAACATTCACCACTTAATCTAAAATACTGAAGTTTTAATACTTGGTTTTATGATGCCATATTAGTTGTGCTTTTATTTTCAGGAAACAATCAATCATAGATTTCTTCAAGCCAGCTTCCAAACAAGGTATGCATATTGCCAGTGTTTTTTATTTGTTTGTTTGTTTGTTTTGATGAGTTGTTTTAGAGGTGAAGAGAGCCTCCAAACTTTGATTATACGTTCAGAATTGAAAAATGAGCTGTTTTAATGAAAATGTGGTAAACATTAAACCATCTATCTGTTCTTCTTAACATTAAAAAATACTGTAGTTTATAGTGTTTATACTGTTTTTATTCTTTAGGACAATAGCACACAAATAGAGCTATAGGGAGGTTAGATGATCTAGCAGAAGGGATTCATAAAAGTAAACTTCATAGAAGGTAAACCTGTTTTTTGAGAGATTTTATTTATTTTATGTATATGAGTGCTCTATCTGCATGTCAGGAAAGAGCATTAGACCTTAGTGTAGATGGTTGTGAGCTACCACCTCGGTGCTGGCAATTGAACTCAGGACCTCTGGGAGAGCAGACAGTGCTCCTAACCACTGAGCCATCTTATCACCTAAATATTAATTGCTTGAAGTTTTTAGTAGCTTCAGTATAGTTATAAGTTCATAGTTAATATAAATAATAATATAAACCAGTTTATTTTTAATAATGTATGATTTGTATGTGTTTTAATTGTGGCTGTTTTAGACAAACATATGTTGGATTCTCCACAAAAATCAAACATCAAATATGGAAGAAATGGATTATCCATCACTGGGACAGAGCAATTTGAAAGGAAATTGTCTTCACCAAAAAAACCTAAACCCAAAAGAATGTCATCAGAAGGAAGTCCTATTTTAGAAGCTTTCATGAAAGGTGGTAAAGAGCACCACAAAGATCGCAGTGTCCATGAGTCACGTCGGCCTTGTATGTCACTAGGTACCAAATATTTACCCAAAGGAGCAGGTATCTACCGATTGCCCACAGACATGAAGGCACGGAAGAAAAAACACCGGTCCCCAGAGAAAAGGAAGTCGTTGTTCATTCATGAAAGTAACAGGGAGAAGAATGACAAAGATCGAGGCAAGACCAGTGAAGACTCCAGAAAACAGGCCCCAGTGACAGAAGGTGACATCTTCAGGAACAGCTCCAGAAGTGTTAGTAGCAGAAGCAGCCTGTCCCGGCCCCACCCAGGAGAAGGCCCCCTGGGGGCCAGGTTCCAGTTGTCCTTAGCTTCTTACTGCCGAGAACGAGAGCAGAAGAAGTTGAGAAAGGAACAAATGGAGCAGAGAATCAACTCAGAAAATTCTTTCTCAGAAAAAAGCAATCTTTCCTTAAAATCCTCTGGTTTAGGGAAAAAATGCAAGCCAAGGCATGAACACAGTAAACAGAGTGACGCTGCCCCTGGGAAGAGTAATCTCTCAAATCTGGTACGTACCATGATCCCTGAGTTGGCTTCCCTACTACTGTGTCATGGTTAGATCTAAGTCTAAAAGTGCTTATTAATCCATAGTGTTAAGGAAATATAGGTGCACAGTTAGGACTGACACTCGTTTCATTTGGTTTTCTCTACCCTACATTGAATTCAGTAATTTTCTTTACCCTAATTTTTTCAGACCAGGAGCAAATATCTTTTCTAAAGGGAAAGTAAACATCTTTCCAGGCAAGTATAATACATTTTTAAGTTAAGATTTGCCTTAAAGAATGACAAATATAAAAGAACAGGAAACAACTTAGAGCAGTGGTTCTTAAAATATCCTTGGAGCAGTAGCAACAGCAGCACTTGGGAATTTGTCAGAAATACAGTCTCTAACCCAGTGAATAACAGTGGAGTTAGAGCCCAGCGATCTTCTTATAAAGCCTCCAAATAATTGATTCATTCTAAAAGTTCAAGAACCACTGTTTCAGATTATATATGTCTTTAATGTATTTATTTTATTTGAACCTATATGTAGAGGCCAAAAAAAGCCACCAGATTCCTGGGTCTGGTTGAGCTGTCTCATGCAGGTGTTAAGAACGAAGCTCAAGTCCTACAAGAGCACAAGGCTTTTAAGCAATGAACTATTTCTCCCTCCCCATGTATACATCTTAAATCATTGATTGGGTGTGTCTTGAGAATATAGAATCAGATTAGTACTAAAGCTTTTCCTCTTCCCCAGAAAGTCATTGTTAATTTCAGACTGTATCTACATACAGCACAAATAAAGTCAGATGTGAAAAAGTACATACTTGTAATCCCAGCGCCTGCAAGGCTAAGGCAAGAGGATTATGAGTTAAGAGACTATGCTGGCCTACACAGCCTAACCTGTCTCAAAAATCAAACAAACAAAAACCCAAAGCAGTGCAGAGCTGGGAATGCTGCTCAGTGGTGATCTGCTTGCCCAGCATCTGAGAAGCCCTGAGTCGAGTCTCCAACACTGCAAGGAAGTGCTGTGTTGATTAAGCTACTAGGAAAATCTCAAATCAGATAAACCAAAAATAACTATAATGTACGAGGTGTGAATAAAAAGAAATCTTGGCATTGTATATTACCAGACTGTATTTGTAAATCCAGAGGCCTGTTTGCAATAAGGTAATGCCTTTATTTCTGAGATTGCTGATGATCAATAGATGTAATATTTAGTCCATAGACTAATAATTTTCTCCTATTGTACTTTTGAGTTATGAATATAAATTACTGTTAGCTTATGAAACACGGACTTCATTTTTGTGATTGTTTTTTAAAAATACATATTTTATGATGCAGATGGCCTTCACTTGTGTGTGTGTGTCTGTGTGTTTCCCTAGTGCTAGATATTGGATTTGAACCTTGCATGTCTAGACAAGCACTCTACCACTGAGTTCATCTCCAGCCCATACCCTTCATTTTAAGATCTTTAAAGGTGTGTTGTTGTTGTTTTGTTGTTTTAAGCTACCTCTGAATGTGAGTGCTTGCTTATTGATCTAGAAGTCTGTTCAAATGTAAGTTCATATTCTTTCCAAAAATCCTAATTTTCTTCTCTTTTTCTTCATAGGAAAATGGACATCTCTCAAGAAAAAGATCATCTTCAGACTCATGGGAACTTTCAGGTAGGTAGCATGAGACTTAAACAGAATTTCTAAGTGAGTTTGTGTCTTCTTCATACAGCTTTTTAAAATAAAAATTTTCAAATATTCAGTTCCCCTCCTAGAATTGAACGTCTCAGGTAGTTAAGAATTTAATAAAATTGCCGGGTATAGTAGTACATACTGTTAATCCTAGTGCTTGGGAGGCAGAGGCCAATCCGGTCTACAGAGCAAGTTCCAGGACAGCCAGGGTTACATAGATATCCTGTTTTGGGAAAGAAAAAAAAGTTTGATAAAATTGTATCCCAAAAGAATAATATTCAGAGCTAGGGGTGGTGACGAACTTAGGGCAGTAGACACAAGACCATCTAGAGGTTGAGGTCAGCCTGAGCTACATAGGATAATACCTGACCTCAAAACATAAAAATGCTTCCATTTCTTCTGCATAGTCTGTTGCCCTGCCTTCGTCAGGAGTTCCTAATGTGTTTTAACAGTGTATTCTTTTTACTGATACTGAATTTCACCTCTGAATCCTTGTCTCTATCAAGAAATATAATGCTGATGTTAGGCACAATGGCACAGATTTGTGATCCTAGCAGTCGGTAGGTGAGGGAAGGGGATTGCCATTCTGGGCTGGCTTGGGCTACAGAAGGATGCTGTGCCAGAACAGATGAGCAGCTGTATAACCTTGTATTCTTGGTGTACTGTTAAAGATGCTGTTTATGAAGTTAAAACAAGATCCAAATATTCTAAATACAAAGATGCCCTTCTAATTTTACATCTCAGGCATCTACAAGGTTTTAATTGATACTTCAGTGTCTGTTCATTGAGAAGATATATCACAAATAACTGTTAACTAGGGAATTTTTTATTTGTTTGATTTGGTTTGGTGTTTTGTTTTAGCTTGAGTGTTTTGTTTTGTTTTGAGACAGAGTCTCTATATAGCCCTGGCTGTCTGGAACCCTCTGTAGACCAGAGTGGCCTCAAACTCTGCCTCCTCCCCAGTGCTGGGATTGAAGGCATGCATCACTACAACCAGCTAACTCAGGAGTTGTTTAAAGGATCTTGTCTTAACAACAGAAAAATAAACCATTAAGCACTGTAAGTGAACCTGATAGAACCTTGTTTATTGTTGCCCAAGAGTCTGGGAAGCGTTGCTCTTGTTGAATCTCTCTTGCCCACAGAGAGATCTGAAGCACCTTGAAATGACAACTCTGTATAAAAAGATTTAGAGTAGGGATCCAGAATTAAAATACTAAAGTGTAGCTGGGCGCGGTGGCACATGGCTGTAATCCCAGCCCTCAGGGAGGCAGAGGTAGGCGGATCTCTGAGTTTTAGGCCACTCTAGTCTACAAATAAAGTCCAGGACGCCAAGGCTACACAGAGAAACTCTGTCTCAAGAAGAAAGAAAGAAAGAAAGAAAGAAAGAAAGAAAGAAAGAAAGAAAGAAAGAAAGAAAGAACGAACATTAAATTTAACACTGCAGAACTTAATGACTGAGAAAATGAAAGGTCTCTAGAAATAATCTTGCTCTAGTGCTTTTTCTGCTATAACTTCAAACTTTGAAAAATGAACTTTGCAGAGGCTTCCAACATTCAGGAAGATGTAGTGGCACAGAAATAACTAACATTTATTAAAAACTTGTGTTCCTTGTGTCATCTATGTGATATTAAAAATGTAGCTGTACATGGTAGTACATGCCTGTAATTTAGGCTGCACAGCAAGGCCCTGTCTAAGAAAACAAAAACAAGGGGTTAGAGAGGTGCCTAAATTGGTGAAGCCCTTGTTGCACAAGGACCAGAGTTCAGATCCCTAGAGTCTGGGTCTAAGCCCAATACGGCAGTGCTCAACTATAACCAAGTACTGTGAAACAAATCCAGCATAATACAAAGTTTACAGACTGATTGACACAGGCTGAGGAGATGACTCAGTGGGTAAAGTCCTTTCTGTGCAAGTGTAAGGACTAGAGTTCAGACTCCAGCACCCATGCAAACCCATGTACTCCTAAGGGAGAGACAGCATCCCCTGGGCATGTAGGCTAGCTAGACTAGGTAATTGGTAAGCTCCAGGTTCAGCTAGAGACCTTGCTTCAATAAAGTGGACGGTGATCAAGGACGACACCCAGCAGCAACCTTTGGCCTCTACTTAAACACCCATATAAGCACAAAACCCCAAACTCAAAAATAATTTTTGTTGTTGGGTGTTTTTTTCTGAGGTGGGAAGTGTCAAGACAGGGTTCTGTGTGTAACCATGGCTGTCCTGAGACTTGCTCTGTAGACCAGGCTGGCTGTGAACTCAGAGATCTGCCTGGGTATTGTGATTAAAGGCGTGCATCACCACTTCCTGCAAGTGTATAGTTACTAAAGTGTTTCTGGTTGCAGTTGTTAATGCATACAGGCATCTGTAACAAAGTGCAAGGATAGCTTAAAACAACACCAAGTATTACGTCATGGTTGTAGACAGGTGAAGTCTAAAATCAGTGCTTTGGTAAGGCCCTCCTCTGAAAACTTTTTTCTTTCTTTTTTAAAAAAAAATTTTATTTCTTTTTTAAGATTTATTAAGTGTACAGTGTTTTGTCTGCATGTGAGCCAGCAGGCCAGAAGAGGGCACCAGATCTCATAATAGATGATTAGGAGCCATCATGTGGTTTCTAGGAATTGAACTCTGGACCTCCAGATGAGCAGCCAGTGCTTTTAACCTCTGAGCCATCTCTCCAGACCCCTACCCCCCTTTCTTTTCATATTTTGTCCTTGGTGGCCCAATAATCATGCCTGTCCACCTAGTAAGTGTCATAGCTTCATCATCTTCAAGGCCCCAAGATACTGTACCATCTCCTACTCCTTTCTGTCCTCCTCTGTGGAGACCACCATCTTCTACCAGACGTAGTTCCTCTCCCCTCACCCCCTTTTTTTTTCTTAATTTCTTCTGACACTTCTCCCCCTCCCGTGACAGGGTCTCTCTGTGTAGCCTTGGCTGTCCTGGACTTGCTTGGTCTTGAATCACAGCAGTCTGACTGCCTCTGCCTCCCTCAGTGATGAGATTACAGGTGTGTGCCACCACAACCAGCTGTTATTTTTTAAATTAATTTTTTTATTTTTCTGATAACTAAAAACACTTCTTTACATCTTACAGCTTCAGGTGTTTGTTTGCAGTCTTCAGCATTCCTTCACTGTACCTCTACTACTCAGTTACATGGTAGCTTGTGTTTCTTTATTTCTTTATTATTTTTCAAATGTGCATTGGTATTTTGACTGCCTCTGTCTTTGTGAGGGTGTTGGAGTCCCTGGAACAGGAGTTACAGACAGTTGTGAGCTGCTATGTGGGTGCTGGGGACTGAACCTTGGTCCTTTGGGTGAACAGCAGTACCCCTGAATTTCCTATTATAGAAATCTCATCATTTGCATTGACTTTGCTTTAATTTGGGTATATCTGCTAAGAGTCTATTCCCAGTTAAATTCTCATCCTTAGTGCTAAAAGTCAGCAGCTGAGCATATTTGTGAAGACACAATTAAACCCATAACAGTGTGTTATCACTAGATGGAAATACTTGGGTAAGTCTATTACTTATTGGTTTGGTTTGGTTTGGTTTGGTTGTTTGTGTGTTTTGTTGTTGTTATTTTGTTTTTTGTTTTTGAGATTGGATTGTCCAACCTCCCTAACCCCTTCTAGCCCAGGCTAGCCTTGTATTCATGATCCTCCTGCCTCAGACTCTGGGTTAAAGGTAGCACCACTGTGCAAGGTAGAACTTATTTACTTTTTATTTATTTTTTGTTACTTATATATTATTTTTTTTTACCTACCTATCTATCTATCATCAATCATAGGGTCTCTCTGCATAGCTTTGGCTGTCTTGGAACTCTGTGTAGACCTGGCTGGCTTTGAACTCACAAAGATCCCCTCGCTTCTCTGCTGAGTGCTGGGATTAAAGGTGTGTGCCGCTGCCACCTGGCCCATTGAATTTATTTTTAAATAAGTTATTTATCTGCCTTTTTAGTCCTGTATTTGCTTATAATCTAAGATCCCTACACCTTTGGATGTAGAAATATTTCATTTGTAGAACCAGGTGGTTTTAGGCTTGAGAGTATTTACTTTGAGCAGAAGTGCTGTAGAATCCTTTTGTTAGTGCCAGTGTGTCATGTCTTGTGTTTTAGGGAGTGACAGCTTTGGTAAGATAGTAACCTTCTAATAGACTAGCAGTAAAAATGAGCATGTGTCATTAGCTCTAAATTTCTTGAACATCACTGTCAGTTGGTAGATAACAACAGCAATTGTTCTCTTTCTTCAGTACGTAAATAGTGAATAATCTCAGCCGATCCTTAGAGTATAAACATTTCTCAGTGTTCTGTGACTAAGCTTGACCCAGACAGAGTAGTATACTTTTCACTGATGTGACAAAAATTAATTTTAGGCTCTAAGCAGAATAAATTCTCCGACAAAAGAAAAAGGAACTCTGTGGACTCAGACCTCAAAAGCACAAAAGAACCTATCATACCAAAAGCAAAAGAGCCCTTCCTAGAGAAGCGTCCAGACACATCGCATCAGAGAGAGAAGTTTATAAGACACATTGCACTGAAGACACCGGGTGGCGTTCTGCGCTTGGAAGATATAGCCAAGGAACCTGATGATGAAACAGATCGCTCTTCTGCAGACTTGGCACCTTCAAACTCTGGCCACCATTCTTCCAGGAATAGTGACCAAGTCCATGCAGCAAGTACCAAAGAGACTAAAATACAGAAACTCCACTTACCTTTACCTCAGGAAAAATCTACAATTAAAAGAGCTAGCAACTTTCAGAAAAGTAAAACAGCTGGCTCTGTGACATCAAAAGAGACAAAACTACCTTTACTTTCCCATGTTCCAAGTGCTTTCTCCTCTCGAGTACCATTAAATGCTAAAAATTGCACTCTTCCAGTTCCTAAAAAAGATAAAGAGCATTCCTCCTCTAAAGAACATTCTGGGCATTCTACAGAATCCTCCAAACACAAAGAACACAAAACAAAGACTAATAAGGCTGTTTCTAATGAATCTTCAGGGAAAAGTTCTGGGGGATCTTCGCATTCAGAGTACGGGCCTCCTATAGCGTCTCCTCCAGCTGCCTTGGAAGTTGTGCCACGTGTCCCAAGCCCTGCAGCACCTTCAGATAAAGAGTGTTCAGGAAATTCCAATGCAGGTAGCAGTGCACTGAAAAGGAAATTCAGGGGTGATTTTGATAGTGATGAAGAAAGTTTAGGTTACAACTTAGAGAGTGATGAGGAAGAGGAAACATTAAAATCACTGGAAGAAATAATGGCTTTGAATTTCCATCAGACTCCTACAACTTCAGGAAAGCCTCCTGCCTTTTCCAAGGGGCTTAGATCCGAGTCGTCAGACTACATGGTAAGTAGTTCTGTGATAACTTGTCTTTACTTGTCGGGGAAAAGGTGGACTAATTAAGACAGATTGTTAACTTATCACAGCTCTTCATTAGACTGATGCGGGTATGAATTCTCCTTTGGTAAATGAGTTCCCCATATCTTCAATTTTATTATTGTTAATCAGTGGTCTCCAAACTTTTTTGATCACATGTACTTTTTTATTAAAAGGAAACTTTAAGCATGTACCCCAATATATATATGTAACTTATAGATTCTATACATGTACCACTATAATAATGTGTACTTTTGAAATTAAGTATATACAAAAACAATTTAGAAGGAAAAAGAAAAATTAAGTATTTTCCTGTGGCAGTTACATAGAAGTTACTATGGATTAAGTTCTACTGGAGTTTCTATAGAAGTTCCATATAAATAGAAGTTCTATTATTTTCTTCCTGCACCCCAATGGATCACCTTGCACACCCCCTGCTTTGGAGACCACTGCTGTAAATGAAGGTAGAGTGTAGAAATGTTGTTAATTGTGGTGTGCAATTTTATTTATAAAGTGCTTCATTCTATCTTGGGAGTAATCTGTATTAATTTTTAAGATTTCTGTAAAGTTTGGTGGGGAAGGTATAATATTCCATGGTAAAACCTAAGAATTAGCAATAGTGCAGCTTCACTGAATTAGAATGCAGAAGCAAAGACAGGCACAGAGCCCTTGGGTGTTTGCACTCAGAGTGAGGCCAGCAGGGTCTTACAGGCAGGGTCCCTCCTCCCAGTGGACATTGCAGTCAAGTTGCCTGCAGTACAGAGTACTAGAGTTAAAGCATGGTGATGAGGCTTCTCCTTTAAGAATGGTGATACCCAGACCCGGGTTACTGACAGAGAGTAGGCACTGGCACTCTACATAACTTAAGATATCCCAGCTCTTCTTCTACTTAAGATACGCTATAAAATATTTTTAAACTTTCTTTTTGTTTTAGGAATATGCTCAGACTGGAACTTATACAAATACTTTAGAGCGGCTTGTAAAGGAGATGGAAGACACACAAAGGTTGGTTAGAACTATAATCTGTTAAATTTAACAAACTGAGAATGGGACATTAGTTTATATGGGGCTGGGGGTTTAGCTCAGTGGTAAATTGATTACCAAGCCCTGACTTCAGCATCCAGCACCAAAAATCCCAAGGGAACTAGAAATTAACATGAATTTTGTAAGAGTACCATTATTACAATACTCTTGTCAACTGTTTTAGAAATAAAATGTGTTCTCTTGTTCATGAGACATAAAAGATACAGGTTTTTACAGAATACTGTATATTGCATTGTTGCTATAACTTCCTTTTTGCTTGTTATAACAGTATCTTAACTGATAACTTTGAACAGCATGGGTAGAATTTATTTTTATTATTATGTGTGTACGCACAGTTCATGCATGAGAATGCTAGTGCATGTTTGCTGTAGCATGCATGTGAAGATCTGAGGACAGCCTTGGGCATCATTTCTTACCTTCTATTGTGTTTGAGACAGGCTTCTCGCTGCTGTGTTGTATGCCAGTGTAAGCACTGGGGATTGCCAACACTTGTGCTATGAATCCAGTACCCTTTTTTAGAAATAGGGTCTAACTATGTAGTCTTGGCTGACCTCAAACTTACAGAAATCTGCCTGCCTCTGTCTCTGGGTTTTGGGATTAAATGCATGCACCAGCTGGCATAATGCATTCAGCTTTTATGTAGATTCTGAAAATTCAAACTCAGGTCCTGATTCTTGTGTTGTGCAGTGAGCGCTTTACTCACTGAGCCATTACCACAACCCTGGATTTTATTTTGAATAGTTTAGGTCAGTACACTAATACCAGTGTGACTACCACCACCCCCAGCTCCAGAATGTTCTTCATCTTCTCAGACTGAAGCTCCACGCCTATTCAGTTCTGCTCTTCCTCCCTGCTCTGGCAAACCACCATTTGACTACTCTAGATATTTCATGTGAGATTATTTGTTTCCTTATTAGATCTAGAGTATTGTACTTGGCATGATGTCTTCATTGTTAGTAGTGAAGGTTAAGTCAAAATTTCTTTTTAAGGGTGATTTTTCTGCTTACATACGTGCCACATTTTGTTCATTCATCCATTAATAGTCACTTGGGCAGTGCCCACTTTTCAACTGCTATGTTGGTGTGTGTATTTGTATCTTCAGTTCCCCATTTGATGATTTTAAATCTGGACCCATACACAGACTTAGTGAGCCATGAGGTGATTGTTGGGTGTTGGGAGAGCAGCCACACTATCTCCTGCAACACATACAGCATCTCACATAACCACCCACAACACAAACATTTCTCTATCTTCTCCAGCCCTCAACTATTCTCCCCAGTACCAACTCCCCCCCCCCACCCCCGCAAGTGTGTTTAATAGCTATGTTAAAGGACATGGAATGGTTTGGTTTCTCATCATGGATTTGATTGGCATTTTAAGTGTATTTTTGTGTGGTATTAGGCCTTTTCGTGTTTTTGGAGTAGTTTTTCTTCATAGCTTGCCTGCTTTTAATCGAATAGTTTTTTATTGTTGATATAAAAGTAGGACCTTTGCGTAGAATATTTTTATGTTTGTACTCACTTCAGCAGCACATATACTAAAATTAGAACAATGCAGAGAAGATTTACATGACCCCTGAGCAAGGATGGCACGCAGATTCATGAAACATTCCATATTTTTTTAAAAGTTAGCAACACTTGACTCTGAGAAAACTCAGTTTTTGTAAAATATGTATATAAACTACTCTTAGTAAGGAACCATAGTTGTATATTCCTTGTTATAAATAAATTGACTCCACTTAGGGCATTTTAAAGTGCTCCCTCACACTTTTGCATGTTTACCAACTCCAAGCATTCTGTTACTGGTTTTTTGGGGGTGTGGGGGAAGGGTCTTTGCTTAACTAGGCATGATCTCACTCTATTGCCACAGTTGTCATCAAAACTTAGATCCTTCTGCCCCCAAACTTCCCAAATTCTGAGATTATAGGTGTGTACCACTGTGCCCAACCTAAAGTACAGGGTTTACAGGGTTCATGACAATACATGTTTCCTGTATCATGTTACTCTTTGGAGGAAATAGTTCAAATGATGATAAGCAGCCCACTTTACACACATCACAAAGTTTAGGCTCATAATTTTCCTAATGAAATTCATGTGACTAGCTGAAGATATTGCCAGTTGTTGCAATTCAGGAACTTTGGAGACTGTAGCAGGAAGAGCACCCTGAGTTCACTAATGAGGAAAGGAGATAGCTGATTCTTGAGTTATCCTCCAACACACATGTATGCGCACGCGCGCGCGCACACACACACACACACACACGTAAATGTAATTCTATTTGTTTATTTTTGGTTTTTTGAGATAGAGTCTCACTATGTAGCTCTAGCTGTCCTGGAACTCGCTGGGTAGATTAGGCTGGCCTCAAACTCATAGAGATCTGCCTGCCTCTATCTCCTAACTGCTGAGATTAAAAACCTGTGCTGCTATGACTGGCTTAAATAAGTTGTAAAATTAAAAAATAAATAAAACAGTGGGCCTAGAGACATGGCTCACTGGCTAAGAACATTTGCTGCTTTTCCAAATGGCTTGAGTTGGTGTTCTAAAACCCATGTCTGGCAGCTTACAACCACTTATGACTCCAGGAGCTCCAATATCCTCTTCTGGCCTCCATGGTAACACACGTACAGATGACACACATGTAAATACATGTACACACAAATTAAACTTTAAGGTAAAAAAAATTACGTGACTGGATACAGACTTACTTTTAATGAGACCAAAACAGCATGCCTTATTTATTCAAAGACTGTTCATGCCGTGCGGTAGTGGTGCACACCTTTAATCCCAGCATTTGAGAGGCAGAGGCAGGCAAATCTCCGTGAGTTCGAGGCCAGCCTGGTCTACAGAGCGAGTTTCAGGACAGCCAGGACTGTTCCATAGAGAAACTCTGTCTTGAAAAACCAAAAAAAAAAAAAAAAAAAGACTGCTCATAAGACTAACCCAGAAAACTTCATTCAAAGCTACCTGACTAGAGCAGGTAAGATGGTTCAGGATGTCAGAGCACTTGCCACAATGCCTGCTAACATGAGTTCAATGTCAAGAGCCCCTGTGGTAGGAGAAAAGAGCTTCCTATAGGTGTCCTCAGGCCTCCAACCATGCACAAGACACATACTTGCTACCCACCCCCTAAAAAAATGTTTTCCCAAAAACTGTTTAGGGGAACTGGAAAGTGGACTCTTTGACCAAGAATACTTGTTCTTGCAGAGGACTACAGTTGAGTTCCCAGCACCTACATTGGGCAATTCACAGCTGTTTACAGCTCCAGCTCCAGGAGGTATCTGACACCCACTTCCGCCACCACAGTCACACACGCACACACAAAGAAAAATAAATCATTTTTAAGTCACTTTAAAAGGAAGTATAGGTAACTGTATTACATAGAAGTTAGTATATACAAATCTCAGACTTGCTAAACATACAACTATAGGAAATTTTCAGACATTTAGGTTAAAAATTTTCCCTCTTGGGGGCTGGAGAGATGGCTCAGAGGTTGAGCATAGTCTATTCTTCCAGAGGTCCTGAGTTCCATTCCCAGCAACCACATGGTGGCTCACAACCCTCTATAATGTGATCTGATGCCCTCCTCTGTAGGTAGAGCACTCAGATATAATTAATTAATTAATTAGCTAAGTTTTTGCCTCTGAATTTAAAGAAGTGTTTAAAATTAAGCATTGTTGTATGTGGTAATACACACCAATAATCTCAACACTTAGGTGGAGGCAGGAAAATTCAAATGTCAGGCCAGCCTAGAATATATCTAAAGACCTATTTCAACACACACACACACACACATACACACACACATGATAGTAGTAATATTGAGTGTTTCTCAGACTGAAGATAGAAGTAACATTTGGTGTGGTGATTGACCTATCAGTATTCACAGAACAGTGAGTTGTTTGGTGGGTTTTTTTTTTTTTTTAACTTTTTAAAAGATATTTATTTATTTATCTATCTATTTATTTATTTATATATATATATGAGTGCTCTACCTGCATGTACGCCTGCATGCCAGAAGAGGGCATCAGATCTTACTAGTTTAGATCGTTGTGAGCCACCATGTGGTTGCTGGGAATTGAACTTAGGACCTCTGGAAGAGCAGATAGTGCTCTTAACCACTGCATCATCTCTCCAGCCCCAAGTGAGTTTATTGATCACTTACTTTCCTTTAGTCTCACCAGGAGTTTGTACTTGGGTGTTGCATAGTAAGTGCTCAGAGTGTTAGGTGTGGTGATGATAATCACGACCATGATGAAAGCACAAACCTAATTAACATTGTCAAGGTGTTGCTCTACGAGATGTCAATGAGTATTAAAGATTAGAAAGGATAATCAAATTGATTACTGCTTACCATTTTTATTTTTATATTCTCTGGCTTGGATAGATCATTCTTAAATTTCTAGCTGTAAAGAAATATTCAAAGGGCTGGAAAGATGGCCCAGTGATTAAGAGTATTGGTTGCTCTTCCTGAGGACCCACATTTGATACCCAGTACCCACATGACGGCTCAACACCACTGTGACTTCAGTGCCAGGAAATCCAACACTCTCTTCTGACCTCTATGAGAACTGCGCATAGACGTGCATGTAGGCAAAACACATACATAAAATGGAATTTTTAAAAAATAGTGTTTTTAAGAAATATGATTTACCCTAGATTTAAACAATGCTCGGTAAGTGTTTTCTTTGGTTCAGCTTTTAGCTAAAATTGTCTGTTTTTTAAATGAGTCAAAAACCTGGCCTGGTGTGCATGCCTTTATTGGAAGGCAGAGGCAGATGATATATGTTGCATTTGAGGTTGGCTGGTCTATATACAGAGTCTCAGAACTACATAGACTCTGTCTCAAAAATAAGTAAATGTAAATCACTAATTAGGACATTCTTTCAATTTCAGGCTAGATGAACTACAGAAACAGCTACAGGAAGACATAAGACAGGGCCGTGGCATTAAATCTCCTATAAGATTTGGTGACCAGGACAGTACAGATGATGAGGATGGCCTCTTGGAAGAACACAGGTATGGTCTTTTCACACTATCTATAATCCTCTAGAACTTTTTTTTTTTTCCCTGTCCTCAAATTTATTTGTAGACAAGATTGAACTCACAAAGATCTGCCTGTCTCTACCTCCTTGTGCTGGGATTACAGGTGTCCGCCACCATGCCTGGTTTATTTTACCATATTGAAATTTAGTTTTTATAAGACAGCTGGGCCATTAGTAGCTGGCTGCTCAGTGACTGAAATACACTTCAGTTTTGTTGCAAGGCAAACATTAAAACCAAGTTATTTTACAACTCTTCACACTGAGAGACTCAGTGTTTTCCACTTTCAGTGGTAAGGAGGACTAAAAAAGAACACACACACCTTGTTTTGTTTTTTGTTTTCAAGACGAGGTTTCTCTATATAACAGCCTTGGCTGTCCTAGAACTCTGTAGACCAGGCTGGCCTGGAAATCACAGTAATCCACCTGCCTGTGCCTCAAGCATTCTTGGATTAAAGTCACATATCACCACTCCTGGCTAAAACATTCTAGAGTCATTCTCCTAGTTGGAGATTAATACTGATTCTCTGCTAAGTGGTGATGGCAGCAGTGAATGCCTTAAATCCCACCACTCATGAGGCAGAGGCAGGAGTTTCAGACCAACCAGAACTACACAGAGAAGCCCTGTCTCAGAACACACACACCCACACACACACCGATTCTCAAAGTTTGCCAAGTGTTTTGCCTTCACATTTTAAGTACAAAATTATTCATATCCTAACTTTTTGATAATCAATGATCTTTGTATTTCAGGGAATTTCTAAAAAAATTTTCAGTTACAATTGATGCTATTCCTGATCATCATCCAGGTGAAGAAATATTTAATTTCCTCAATTCTGGAAAAATTTTCAATCAATATACCTTAGACTTAAGAGACTCTGGTTTTATCGGAGAAAGTGCTGTGGAAAAGCTTATCCTCAAGTAAGTAAATCATAAACATTTGATTTTTTTCTTAATAAATTGTTCTAAGGGCTGGAGAGATGGCTTACTAGTTAAGAACACTTAACTGCACTTGCAGAGGACTCAGAATCAGTTTCCAGCACCTGCATGGTGGCTGTAACTATCCATTATTCCAGTTCCAAGGAATCTGACACTCTTCTGACCTTTGTGGACAGCAGACATTTGTGAGGTACACATTAAAGTAGCAAAATGACAGTTATGAAGTAGCTATGAAAATAATTTATGGTTGGGTCACCACAACATGAGGAACTGTATTAAAGGGTTGTGGTTATAGGAAGGTTGAGAACCACTGCTCTAGAGGAACAGAACTTACAGAATAAATCTATATGTGTAGAAAGGGGATTTAGTTGAATGGTTTACGGGCTGTGGTCCAGCTTGTCCCACCAATGGCTGTCTACAAAAGGAAGTTCCAAAAGTGCAGTTGTTCAGTCCAAGAGTTTGGATGTCTCAGCTAGTCTTGCGTATATGCTAGAATCCTGTAGAATCCTGAAGGAATGAACCTTATAGAGAAAACAAGAGCCAGAGCAAGCAGGCAGAGAGAGAGCAGTCCTCCTTGGACGGTGACCCACACCTTTAATTCCAGCACCTGGGAGGCAGAAGCAGGCAGATCACTGTGAGTTCAAGGCCAGCATTGTCTATAGAGCGAGTTCCAGTACAAGCAAACCACACAAAGAAACCCTGTCTCCAAAAAAAAAAAAAAAAAAAAAAAAAAAAAAAAAAAATAGGTCTAACTACTTCAAATGACCTTATTAAGAAAAAATATCCCAAACATGGAGTGGAGAGATGGCTGCTCTTCCAGGGGAGCCGGGTTCAATTCCCAGCAACATAATGGCAGCTCATAACTGTCTGTTACTCTACTTCCAGGGGATTTGCCACCATCACATAGACATACACATGTGGGCAAAAAAACAGTGCACATAAAAATAAACCTTGGGATTTTGGGGGCGGAGGTTGAATTAGGGTTTCTCTGTGTAGCCTTGACTGTCCTGGACTTGCTTTATCCAGGCTGGCCTGGAATTCACAGAGATCCGCCTGCCTCTGCCTCACCAATTGCTGGGATTACAGGCATGTACCACCCCTCCCAGCTTAATAAATCTTTTTTTAAGAAGAAAAAAGGGAAAAAAAAATCATCAACAGGTGTGTGTAGCCATTTGGGTTTTAGTTAATTCCAAAGATAATCAAGTTGACAACCAAGAATAGCCATCACAGAGGCAAAACACCCATACACATAAATACAATCTTTCTTTTTTTTTAAGTTGCTCTTAAAAGCTTCTTATTGGGGACTAGTAAAAGAACCTGCCTCTGCCTCCCATGTTCTGAGATTAACACCATGTTGGCTTAGGTCCTTCCTTTCGTTTACAAGTAAAAATGAAGGCCTCAAGTGTGGTATATTCCATACATTTATCAAAATGTAATGGCTGGGGATGTAGCTCAGTTTATAGAGTGATTATTAACATACACAGGGCCCTGGGTTTGGTCTTCAAGGGCGTGTAAGCCAGAGGTGGTGGCACACACTTGGGAGGTGAAAGTGAAAGGTCAGAAGTCCCCAGTTGTCTTCAACTGCATTGCAAGTTTGAGGCCTTCCTGGACTACAGGAGCTACTGTCTCCATCCACAGCACTTCACAGCTGGTATCCTAAAGTTGCTGGGGCAGGAAGATTGTAAGTTTGGAGTCACCCCAAGCCTGCAGAGTAGGACCTTGTCTCCAAAACCACATTGCCAGTACTGGAAAAGGAAAGGATCTGTGGTGATGACAGTAATAACTGAGGCTGTCAGAGTAGCATGGGTCAACCAAGAAGATTGTTTTAGTTCATGCCTAGGAAGTCCTGTCCCTCATGTATTGGTTTTACCATGGTTTTTTCTCTACTAGTAGTAGTATCTTATTTATTCATTGTGGTGCAGTGCTAGCTTCCTGTTCAAATTCCCAGAAAGCACATACAGCTTGTGCTTGCTTTCTGCTTGTGGCTGATTGGGTGAACTTCAGTCAGCAGTGTCACACAATGCAAGTGATTTTGCCCAGCTCAAAATCAGAATTTAGGTACCATCGAGAAAAAGACAAAGAGGTAGACAGCTCTTAAAATTTGCCCAATGCCTTGACTAGGATGATTGTTCTCAGCATGTGGCATTTTGGGTCTAGAAAGACCATGTGGGCTCTGGTGCTGAGTTTTAGGAAATTCATCCCTACACTGACAAAAGCACATGTCCTCACACTTGGTTGACTCTTGAGTATTGCTTACAAATGGACCTTTGTCCACAGAGGTGTGTGGAGCCCACAGTGTGACAGCTGGGCCATCAGTTGAATTTGTCTGTATAAACCTTTTCCATATTGGTATGGCATCCACCTCCATCAACTGAGGTTTTTTACTTGTTTCATGATTATTCAGATGTGTTTGTGCTAAAGCTGTTCTGTCATGGGTAACATTCATTTTCTGTTTTCAGATCAGGAAAAACAGATCAGATTTTTTTGACAACACAAGGCTTTCTTACCTCTGCATACCACTATGTCCAGTGCCCTGTACCTGTTTTAAAGTGGCTGTTTCGGGTAAGAGAAGTATTTGGGCTTATAGTGGGAACCTACTGTGTTTTCTACTCAATAAACTCCTAGGGTCTAGCAAGATGGCTCAAGGGTGAAGGTGCATGCCACCATGCTTGACGATCTGAATTCAGTCCCCAGGCCCCACATGGTGGAAGGAGAGAATCACCTTAAACCATGCACCCACTATATAAATGAATAAAGGAAATTTTCTTCTTAATTTTCTTTTCACTTTAAGCCATGGTTTCTGGGGGAATAAAATGACTACACACACACACACACACACACACACACACACACATACACACAAATATAAAAATAAATATCTATATTCTTGTTCTTTCTGTTGGTCATCTATCCCTAGCTACAAGGTCACTGAACAAAGATATGCGCATGTAGAAATACATTCACTTGGGACTGGAGTGGTTAAGAACACTGACTTATCTCCCAGAGGACCTAGGTTCAATTCCCAGCGCCCACATACAAAAATTAGTTAATAATTTGCCTGGCAAGCATGAATCCTTGTATTTGGGAATCCCTACCCTTGACTAAATTGATCATAGTACCACATGTCTATAATCTGTGTTACTAGTGAGAATCATGTACAGTGAACATAGGGCATACATATGTAATCCCACCACTTGAAAGGACCAGGATTTCAAGGTTGTCCTCAGGTACATAGTAAGATTGAGGTCAGCTTTAACTGTCTGAAACCTTGTCTACGATCCAGGTCTGATGGCACACATCTGTGATTTTAAGGCAGGAGGGTCACAAGTTCAAGGCCAACCTAAGTAAATCACTGAAAATGAAACTTCATTTGGAGATGCAGTTTAAAGTATTTTCCTGGCATGAGCGGTTCCTATCCTAGGTTCAGTCCCCAATATTGCAAAAGAAAAAAGTACTATTAAGTGAACATAAATAGAACATGTCTATGTGCTATGTAGATTACTTATTTTGATAACAAACAACTGAGCATTTTTCCTCTCAGTATATAACTAGTATCCTTTTTAATGGCATTGTAGTATTCCTTTGTTTTTCTATACTGTGATGTGTTTAAACCAGCCTCCGTTCATAGGCAATCTTGTTGTGTATGTATTTCTGTTAATTAAATCACCACATCGCTCACCCTAAAAGTCATCTCAACAAAGACATTGTTGTCTAAACCTTGTCCTATGTGGAGCATGTCTTCAGATGTCACCTCCTCCTGGTAGGACAGCTTAACACAAACATGGCCAAGACATTTTTTTTTAAAGATTTATTTATTATGTATACAGTGAAGGACAGAAGAGAGCAACAGATCAGATTGTAGATGGTTGTGAGCCACCATGTGGTTGCTGGGAATTGAGCTCAGGACCTCTGGAAGAACAGTCAGTGTTCTTAACCTCTGAGCCATCTATCTAGCCCGTCCAAGACATTTTTTAAATTGGCTAAAGCTGTGTGTGTAGCTGAACAAAATTTGGTATTCCTTATAGTTTAGATTTAAATTTATTATTTATTATTGTTACAATCTATGGCTCAGAGTAGAAGAAGAGGATAGCACTTGAAGTAGTGTGTGTTATTCTATGAACATATTTTTACAGTTGGGCTTTTTATTTTTATTTTTTCACATTTATAAAGCATGTGCACACACCTTCCAGGAGTTCGTTCTCCCCTTCTGCCATATGGATTCATATGGGTTCCAGAGAATGAACTCAGATCCTGAGATCTAGCAGCTGTTTGCTGCCTTCAAGCTTGGCCCTTGTGGTTGTTCTGAGACAAGAGTTTCACTACATAGCATAGGCCACTCTTAAACTCCACATCTTCCTGACCCCCATGAGCTCACACCTCACAGCTCACAGCTGTGTGCCACCATTCCAAGCCACTTTTTTTTTTTTAAGATTTATTTATTTTATTTATTGCATATGAGTACTTTATGTGCAGTAGAGGGTATCAGATTATGTTATAGATGGTTGTGAGCCACCATGTGGTTGCTGGGAATTGAACTCAGGACCTCTGGAAGAGCAGGCAGCGCTCTTAACCACTGAGCCATCTCTCCAGCCCCCCCAAGCCACTTTTTTTTTTTAACTTGGATTTTTGTCTCCGCATCTAATTTCTTATATCTTGCTAAAAGGTTGACTAGATGAGTGATTCTCAACCTGTGAGTCAAACAACCCTTTCACAGGGGTTGCCTGAGGCCGTCTGCATATCAGATATTTACCTGGCAATTCATAACAGTAGTGAAATTACAGCTATAAAGTAGCAATAAAATTAATTTTCTGATTGTGGTATCACCACATGAGGAACTATCATTAAGGGGTGAAATCATTAGGAAGATTGGAAACCACTGAACTAGATATAGATAAAAGTACAATGATGCCAGGCATGGTGGTGCATGCCTTTAATCCCAGCAGGCGGATCGCTGTGAGTTCGAGGCCAGCCTGATTTACAAAGGGAGTCCAGGACAGCCAAGGCTACACAGAGAAACCTTGTCTTGGGGGGGGGGGAGTGCAATGATTTCATCTAAGCATTGATAGATTTTAGATATTTACCAAGTTACCAGTCACACTTGCTTTTCTAATATCCTGATTGTTAGGATAAAGTGGCAAAAGGTACCTTGGCAGTTTGGAGCCAAAGATCACCACAAAGTCACACCATGCAATAGATCTAGTGCAAGAGGGTTTGGGGGGGCATTTTGGAGTGGGGACGAGGAGAGGGGGGCAAACAGACAAACATATGCTATCTAGAGGGACCTTCCTAGGGATAGTGCAAATGCACCACACCTGGCAGGAGCAGGGTAATGACATAAGCACCTGCTGCTGAGTCACTGAAAAGCAGGCTGGAGGAGAGCCAAATTTATAACACTAATAAATACAGATTGTCCTGTCTTTTCAGGTGGGGGGTGGGGGGGAGACAGGGTTTCTATGTATAGCCCTGGCTGTTCTGGAATTCACTCTGTAGTGAGACCAGGCTGGCCCCAAACTCAGAGATCCACCTGCCTCTGTCTCCTGAGTACAGGGTTTAAAGGCAAGCACCACTGCCCCACTATCCTGTCCTTCTAGAAGGCAGCTAATACCTAGTTACTGATCTTCCTTGTGTCTCTGGTGACAGCATCTTTTTCATGGTACCTTAGTTCGGCCTGGGAAGATGGCTTAGTGAGTAAAGTGCTTCCTTCACAAGCATGAAGACCTGAGTTCAGATCCCAGCGGTCACATAAAAGCCGTACACGATGGTTCACATCCCTGCAGTGTCAGGCAGGCTAGAGGCCATTAATGGGGGAGGGGCTGCTGACTTCTCAGTCTAGGGAAAATTGTGAGCTCCAGGTTCAGTGAAGAGACCCTATGGTCTCATTAGGAGAATTTGAGCTGGAAGATGAGACTGTCTCAAAAATAAAGGAATGAATACTGTTTCATGATGTGAGTGCAGTGTGACTAACCAACATTCCTGCTTCTGTGCCTTCTCTACTGTGGCGGGATAACTCCTAGAATTCCAAACCAAGATAAACCCACCCTGAAAAAGAAAGCTGCCCTAGGTATGGTAATGCCATCTATAAACATAAGCCTAGGAGATAAAAACAGGAGGATCAGTAGTTAAGTTCAATTTTAGATACATAATTAGTTTGAGTCTAGCTAGAGCTACATGCTCCTAGATTCAAGTCCCCTCCTCTAGTTAAAAATGTGTGGATATGTTATTTATTTGTAACTTCAATTACTAATTTATGATTTTATTTTTCTTTGTGTGTGCTTAAATGTACAAGTCAGGGGTTTTCTTTTGTTTCTCTGTGATGTTTTGGCTGTCCTGGACTGGTTTGGTAGACCAGGCTAGCCTCAAACTCACAGACATTTATTTGCCAGCCTCTGCTGGGATTTCATGTGCCACCACTGTGCTTGATATGTGTATTATCTATGGTTTTATTGCTGTGAAGAGATATCATGACCATAGCAACTCTTATAAAGGACAATTAATTGGGGGTGGCTTACAGGTTCAGAGGTGTAGTCCATTATTGACATGGTCAGAACCTTGGCCAGCAGCAAGAAAAGAGTGACACTGGGCCTGGCTTGAGCTTCTAAAGCCTCAGAGCCCTCCCACCAGGTTCACACTTGCTCTAACAAGGCAGCCTCCTAGTAGTGCCCCTCCTCGAGGCTCATATGAGCCATTTTCATTCAAATCAGCACATTCAGCAAACTTCAGGAATTCATCTTTCTCAGTCTTGCTAGCATTGTGATTTAATGTACATAACAGTACAGCTGGGGTTTTTTTGTTGTTTGTTTGGGTTTTGTTTTTGTTTTTAACATAGGTTCTTGCAGTTGAACTCAGGTCCTCTTGTACAAACACTTTATCAACTAAACTGTCTCACCTATGGGAGTTTTTCCTATTGATCATCTTAGGAGCCGTCTTTTCCTTTATGTTTGTTTTTTGGGGTGGGGAGCAGGCGCACAGTTGTAGAGGGTGAACTTGTGTGCATGTGTTGACTAGGGATTGACAACTAGGGTGTCCTCAGTTGCTCTCAGTTTTATTTTTTGAGACAAGAGTCTCACAGAACCTGGAGCTTACATATTGACTAGACTGTTGGTCAGTGAGCTGCAAGGATCCTTCTGCCTCTGTTTCCCCAAAGCTGGGAATCACAAATGCACATGACCCAGCTAGAGAGAGGCTCATGGTTAAGAAGAGCACTGGCTGCTCTTCTGCAGGAGCCCCCCATTCCCACAATCTACATACCTGCACTCAGCCACCTTAGAACCTTCTTTTGGCCTTTATGGGAACTGTATATACATGCAGGCAAAATACTCATCCACATAAAAATAACAAATAAGATATAAAAACAAATGTATGCCATCATACTTGATTTTGTTTGTATTTTGAAATGATGTCTACACACTATACACAGTTCAGTGCCCTGGTACTCTCTGTAGACCAGACTGGCTTCAAACTCAGAGATCTACCTGCCTTTTCCTCCCAGGTTCTGGGATTAAAGGCATGCACCAACACTTTTGGCCATATGCAGCCATACTTGGCTTTTATGTGGGTACTAAGGATTGAACTCAGATTCTCATTTCCCACTTGTTCACCAGCTAAGTCATCTTCCAAGTTCCTATTTCATGTTTAGTTTGGAGTGGTGCTAGAACACAGAAAAGTAGCTTTTTATACTTTATAGTGTTACTTACCTAAGTAATTAGGTAGAAGTTGTAAAAATGAAAAACAAACAACATAAGCCAAGTAGCCTGTTGGAATGGAAAGAACCCTGGCCTTAGACTAGTAGGCCTGTGTTTGGTTCCACCTCCTATGTATCTATTATGTATATCCCATTGGTGAGGTATTGGTCTGTTTGGGTATATATATATATATATATATATACACACATACTGAAAGCCCCTTCTTAGATTACTTTGCTAAATGAAGTGCACGTGAAACCTTTTTGGAAGTGGGGTGTCGTTGCTTTTCCTGGGCTGGCATCAGATTCACCATCTTCCTGTCTTAGTCTCCTAAGGAGCTGGGATTAGGAACATTCTCCACATCACCAGACTTAACAAAGCTCTATATGGACCTAGCAAACGCCAAACTCATGTTCCCTTTCTAATACTTTATTATTTATCTGCTTTTGACAGATGATGTCGGTCCACACAAACTGTATTGTGTCAGTACAGATTTTAAGTACATTGATGGAAATAACCATTAGAAATGGTGAGTACTTAAATTGATTTGTTGTACGTGCTGTTGTTTATTACATGGTCTCTTTCATAGTGCTTAATGTTAGAGTTGTGGTTTTCCTGGTATTAAGGATTAAAGGTGATCTTAATAGATAACAATCCTTAATACTTAACACATGAGGGCTGGAGAAGTGGGTCAGTGGTTAAGAGCACTGGCTGCCCTTACAGAAGACCTGGGTTCAATTCCCAGCACCCACATGGCTGTTCACAACTGTCTGTGACTCCAGTTCCAGGAGATCCATTGCACCAGGCATGCATATGGAGTACCTGTCTGTGCATCAAGGTAAAATACCCATACACATAAAATAAATAAATCTTAAAACAACAACAACAAATTTAACACATGAGTTATTTTATGGGATTAGTAGAAATAGTTGAAAACTTACCAATGTGTTAAATCACCCAGTTAAAAATATTACTCTTATTTAGGCTTAGTTGTTGTTATTGTTTGACATAGTCTCATGTACCTCAGGCTATCTTCAAACGAACTTTGTACCCTGGGCTGGCCTTGAACCTTTTTTTTTTTTTAAAGATTTATTTATTTATTTATTTATTATGTATACAATGTTGTGTCAGAATGTATACCTGCATGCCAAAAGAGGGCATTAGATTACATTATAGATGGTCGTGAGCCACCGTGTGGTTGCTGGGAATTGAACTCAGGACCTCTGGAAGAGCAGACAGTGCTCTTAACTGATAAGCCATCTCTCCAGCCCCCAGTGCCTTGAACTCTTCATCTTCCTACCTAACCCTTCTAAATGCTAGACTTACCAGTGTACAGGACTGGGCTCAGTTTTAACCAACTGATCTTAATTGGCTTATGGATATTATTATGTTAATATTTGCACACAGTGCATTAAGACAGGTTGGAACCATTTATTGTAAGTCAGAGTGTTGCTTTCTTGGCTTTGAAAGCCCTTTTAATTCAAGAAGCATTATGGCAGGCTGGAGAGATCGCTCAGCGCTCCCAGAGGACCTGGGTTCAATTCTCAGTACCCACATGGTGGTAGCTCACAACTGTCTGTAACTCCAGTCCCAGCAAATCTGACCCCCTCACACAGACGTATATGCAAGCAAAACACCATTGCAAGTCCAGAACAGCCAAGGCTACATGGAGAAACCCTGTCTCAGGGGGAAAAAATGAAGGAGCAGCAACATTATGGTTTAGCCAGTCACTTATTTGAGGGGTAAAGATAGTAAGGGCACTGAAAATGGTAGAGTCTTCCAGTGTTAATAGTAGTTCAGATTTTAACCAGTGTTGTGTCCGGTCATTTCAAAACATGTTACTTCCTTATGACTTAACACTGTTTGATGGATCACTCAGTTTTTTGTTTTTTTGTTTTTTTGTTTTTTTTTTTCTTTCATACAGTCTAGTAAGTTATACTTTCTATAATCTGTAACTTAAGTGGTAACATATCATTAGCAGCCGTCATTTCTGTGAAATCATTGTGATAAAAGCCAAGTATGGTGGCATATGCCTATAATCCAGCATAGTGTACATAGTGAGAATCTTATCTTTAAAAAAGAGAAAAAGGAAAGAAGGAAGAATAGTAACAATCAGCTTCTTAGGCCAACCTCACTTTGCAGTGTGGCTTTGTGCATGAGTGGTTTGAGTTAAAAATGATTTCTTGTGTTAACCAGATACTTTCAGTGACTCTCCGGTTTGGCCGTGGATCCCGTCATTGTCTGACATAGCAGCTGTGTTTTTCAACATGGGTGTTGGTTTTGGATCTTTGTTTCCTCTGGAGACACTTCAGCCAGACTTTAATGAAAACAATCTGATGTAAGTTTTCTTCACATCACAAATGCCAGAAAGATATTTTTGTTGTTTTGTTTTGTTTTGTTTGAGACACTCTTACTCTTTAGCCCTACCTGGCCTGGAACTTGACTATGTAGAACAGACTGGCCTTGAACTAACAGATATTCATCCACCAGCTTCTTCCTTGGAAGTGCTGAGATTAGAGCTGTGTGCCATCAAACTGGACTCAAAAAGAAAGTTTTGTTTGTTTTTCAAGACAGGATTTCTCTGTAGCCCTGGCTGTCCTGGAACTCACTTGGGAAGTAGAGACAGGTGGATCCCTGGGTTTGAGGCCAGCCTGATCTACAAAGCAAGCCCAGAACAGCCAAGGCTATGTAGAGAGACTCTGTCTTGAAAAACCAAAAAAAAATAAAAAGAACTTGGTAAAAAGTAATTTGATAAATGATTCAGTCTAAAGGCCTAAGAATGAACTGAGAGACTTAAGATCAGCAGCTAATTAGAAGTATGCTAAAAGAAGTGAATTTAGTGACAGTAGGGGAAAAAATCAGAAACAAACCTAACTAGAAACATATGTATATAAATTACTAAAGACACAGAGATGGTGAATGGAAAGCCTACTGTTCATTCCAACATGGAACACTAGCCTAAGTGTTCAGATCTATGCTACATGTCAGCAGGATTTGAGGATAGGAAGGAGTTGGACCGTACAGTTGGCTTGAAATTTATAAAAATCAGAAATATGATGCAAAACTGGCCTGAGCAGATTTTTATCAAACAGGAAAAACAAATTTCACCAATAGTAAAGTCTAAAAGTGTTCCAAAAATAGTCAGTGCTTAGTGTATATTAAGGTGTAGGTTAGGAGAGGACCTATTCAGTACCTGGTGTTCTCCAGTATTTGAAAAGCTCAGTAGCCCTTTAGGGGGAAAATGGACTCATACCTCAAATTGACAGATCACAGATTTTAACATATACAGGCTGGAAAGATGGCTCAGAGGTTAAGAGCACTGACTACTCTTCCAGAGGTCATGAGTTCAATTCCCAGCAACCATATGGTGGCTCACAACCATCTATAAACTGGGCGTGGCGGTGCACACCTTTAATCCCAGCACTCAGGAGGCAGAGGCAGGTGGATCCCTGTGAGTTTGAGGCCAGCCTGGTCTACAAAGTGAGTCCAGGGCAGCCAAGACTACACAGAAAAACTTTGTCTCTAAAAACCAAAAACCAAACCATAACAACCATCTATAATGTGATCTGATGCCCTCTTCTGGCTTGCAGGTGTACATGCAGGCAGAGTACTGTATACATAATAAATAAATCTTTTTTAAAAAAACATATATATATATTATATATATATATGCAGTGAAAATACAGAATAGAAGAAACTGGCAGGACTGTCTTATAATTCTAGAATAGGAGAAGATGGTTTTGTATAAAATAAACCCTCTATGAAAAGGAATGTGAATTTGATTACATTTTTGAAGTCTTGATGGCAAAGATTATTATAAGCAGTGCCAAAGATCCTTCAAAATGGAGGGAAGAAAGAAATATGGGGGCGGGAGCACAAGGGAGAGCAAGAGCATGTGGCCTAGTCACAGGTAAGGAAGATAAAATAAATAACAACTCAATACAAAATGGGCAAAATGGACTGATTGGAGGGGAATAAGGGGAAAATGGGAGGGAGGGAAGAATGGGAGGATACAAGGGATGGGATAACCATTGAGATGTAACAAGAATAAATTAATAAAAAAAAAGTAAAAGCAATTCTTAAATTACAAGCACACATTCATCTTGGCTCATAAGAAAAGTGCAAATTGTTATAACATGGTGTTTCCAAAACCAAATTCATTTCTTGTTCTCTTTTCATCAAAACTGGACCCCTTGTTACTTTGGTGTACTTCATGCCAAAAAATATGTTGAATAGCAAAATTTTAGACATGCTCTAATATTTCAATAGAAACAGTGCCTTCCTAGCCATCCAAAAATCCCCTTATATTAACATTCTGTTTGTGTTTGAAACAGCATCTCTGGCTGTCCTGAATCTGAACAGATCCTTCTGCCTCTGACTCCCGAGTCGCAGGATTGCAAACGTGCCACCACACCAAGCCAGCTCAGTACCGCCTCCCACCACCCCACGACTGCCCACCTAGACAGGGTTTTCTGTAGGTCCTGGCTGGCCTGGAACTTGCTGTATAGACCAACTGGCCTTGGGTTCACAAGAGATTTGCCTGTCTCTGCTTCAAAGACATGTACCATCATCATATCCAGCTAACTACTCGTTTAAAAATACCTCATACTCTGAATAATAGTAACAGGTGAAGGGCTGGAAAGTTTTTCAGCAGTTAAGAATTTGTAGTGCTCTTACATAGGACCCAAGTTTGGTTCCCAGCCCCTTGTTCATTGGGTCACAAGTGCCTGTAACTCCAGCTTTCGAGGATCCAGTTGTCTCATCCCCGTGACATCTACACAGGGATATACCTATGACATGCAATCAACAATAAATATATGTGTAAACATGTAAAATATTAACTACATCATTTTTAATGAACTCAATAGTGTAGTAATTTTGTATGTTGTATACAGTGGATTTGGGTTTTTGGTTATAGTAAACATGTAGAATTGAATAATTGGATTAGTACGAAATGTGAATAATATTTAGCAATATTATTTGGAGGGTTTTTCTAGAGATCTGGCTTCATGGTTAAGAACACTTGCTACTCTTCCAGAGGACCTATGTTGAGTTGCCAACATCTGTGTCAGATTCTCCACAACTGCTTGTAATTCCAGCTCCACAAGATCCAATACTCTGTCTTGTACTCCGTAGACACTGCACCTACATGTTCACAAACACACAGAGAAACACATATGCAATAACTAAAAATAAAATAGCTTCCTTTTTTGTTTGTTTGTTTTTCCAGACAAAATTTCTCTGTGTAAAAGCCCTGGCTGTCTTGGACTCACTTTGTAGAGCAGACTGGCCTTGAACTCAGATCCACCTACCTCTGCCTCCCAAGTGCTGGGATTAAAGACATGGGCCACCACACCTAGCTTCTTTTTTCTTTTTTTAAAAGTGAGCATGGAGCCTCTATGTTTGTGATCCTAGCATGTGAGAGGGTGAGGCATGACGATCATCACAAAGTGGAGGAGCATGGGCTCCGTAGTTCCAGGCCAGCCTCGGCTACAGAGTAGAACTATCTCAAAAACAAAGCTTTGCTCCAAAGCCCAGGAACCTCACAGAGAGAGGGCAGGGAGTGAGAGAGCTGGAGGCTGAGAAGGAGCTGTGAAATGCTGTCTTCTGGGCATGGTGTGACTGTTGTAGCTATGAACTTAGCAGTGCTGTTATGTGCATAAGACCCATGAAGACCTGCCTCCTCCTTGTATCATCTTACTTCTTTGCTGTGGCCACTGTTTACAGCCTTGGCCAAGAAGTAAACCCCTACTCCCACTCATGCAAGTAGTCCTCACTAAAAGTAATGGAGCACAAAAGAAAAAGGAGCAAGTCTTCACATGCAGGTGTGGAAGGGTCTTCAAGGTGCATTGCTCCAGGGAAAAGGAAGCTAGCAAACAGTACATAATATGCCACTGTTTGTAGCAAAGTGGGTGCAGAGGGATATTATGAGAGCTGAAAACATCTGACACCAGATACATCAAAGTATTGTGCCTTTAGGTTTTTGGTTTTTTTTTCTCTCTCTCTCTCTTTTTGCTTTCATAAGTATATATGTGTCTCCATAAGTGAATGCCACATGAGTGCGGTGCCACAGAGGCCAGAATAGGGTATCTGATCCCCTGGAGCTGAAGTTAGAGATGGTTGTGAGCCTCCTGGTACGGGTGCTGGGAAACAAACCTCAGTCCCTTACAGGAGCAGTATACACTCCTAACCACTAACCCACCTCTCCAGCCCAACTTAGAAAGCTTCCATTACACAAGGATGAGGGATGAAAATCTTGGCCATTTGATGGTCAGTTTGATTTCTAGACCCTCTGGGTGGAACTTAATTTCTAACCCTTTAATCACAGGCTAAGTTACTCTTGTCTTCATAAGTCACCTGCGTGAGAGGAGTTTCAGCAGTTAAGAGCACTTGCTGGGACCTGGTAACAAAGACCACATGCTTGCTCTCAAAGCACAGGGTCCTATGTTTGTGTTTGCTTTTTTTCTTTTTTTCTTTTTTTTTTTTTTTAAGATTTATTTATTTACATATACAGTGTTTCACCTTCATGTACAGTGTTTCACGCCAAAAAAGGGCTCTAGATCTCACTATAGATGGTTGTGAGCCACCATACGGTTGCTGGGAATTGAACTCAGGTCCTTTGGAAGAGCAGACAGTGCTCTTAACCTCTGAGCCATCTCTCCACCCAGTGTTTTCTTTTTATATACAATATGCTTGTAGAAGGAGGGACTGAAGTCTGTCTAGGGGAAGAGGGAGCAAGTGGCTGAAAAATCCCAATTAGAAGGACAAATCTTTGGATACATTTTTCTTTCTTTCTTTCTTTCTTTTTTTCCTTTTCTTCTTCTTTTTCTTTTTCTTCATCCTAGCAAATGTTGTTGAAATGGTGATGGGATGGTGGTGGTGGTGGTGATGGTGGTGGTGGTGATGGTGGTGGTGGTGATGGTGGTGATGGTGGTGGTGGTGGTGGTGGTGGTGGTGGTTTGAAGTAAAAATAGTCTCAAGAGTCAAATGCAGAGTCTGCAGAGACTGATCAGTGGTTAAGAACATACAGTGTTCTTAAGAAGACCTGAGTTTGGTTCCCCCTAATCTATAATTGTAGCTCCAGGAGTTCCTGTGCCCTCTTGTAGTCTCCATTGGCATTGCACTTCTGTGCGCAAACCCACACATATACACAAGTAATTAAAAATTTAAAAAGCCAGGCTTGTGCATCTCCTCTTTTCCTTGAACTTTCACTGAATTCAGATGCTTAGAATTCATGTGCATGTATTCTGTATGTAGTGTGTACACATAAGTGTGCCTGCACCTACTCCTCTGTGCATGTACACACAGAGGCCAGACAGGAGCGTGAGTAGCTTCCTCTGTGACTTCCCACCTTATTGCCTTGAGGCAGGGTCTTCTCACTGAGCCAGAGGCTTGCCCTTCAGCTAGGCTGGCTGGTGAGCTGTGGGATATGTCTTCATGTCCCAGTGTTGGAGATTCAGACTCAAGTCTTCATGCTTGCATAGCACTGAGCTGTCTCCTTAGCTTCTATCATTATTTCTTTATATTAATTTGGCAGTTTATTTAAGTCATTCGTAGGGCTTATAATAACAAGTTCATTGTTGTTATATCTACCCTGTCTTATATAGCTTTCTGACACCAGGAGCATTAAGGAAAGTAACCATTTCAAATCAAAACTAAATTGGGTGCAGTGGCATGCACCTGTAACCCCAGCTTCTTAGGAGGCCAAGGCAGGGTGAATGTAAGTGCGGGGCTTGTCTGGGCAGCACAGGGAGACCCTGACTCAGGGTAGCTGTTCAGACTTTTCCTACAGTGAGTATTTTATGCCTGATTCCATACTGCTTTCCTAATGATTCTGAAGCACATGCTTTATTTTCTTCTCAATAGTTCTGAAACACGGAAAACACTGGGGGGAAGAGGAAGTGAAGATTCATCTTATAATCCAGTTTTTTCAACTCTTCCTGAAACCAACATTTTAAATGTGGTTAAGGTAGGAAAGACTTTATGGTTAATTACTCAAAACTCCACTGGTCTCTTACCAAGTGCAATGTCTTAGCAATTTTATTTCCATTATAATTGGATTTCTGTGTCTTTTATTTTTGTTTTAATAAAACGAAAGGGAACTCAGGAATTTTATCATTAAATTATTACAGTATAAGATAGTGGCCAGGAAGCAATTGCAGTATGAAAACATTTTAGTTGCAGAATCCAATCAATAATACTGAAAATGAAGAAGAAAATACTTATCCTTTTATTCTGCTTTTGTGTTGCGTTTCTTGCCTTTTGGAGACATCTGATAGGTGTTGTGTATGTGGTCCTTTTTTGAATTTTTTGTCAAGAGTATACTATAACTCTTGAGCTAATTGTTTTCCTTTATACATTTCTGCCAGTTCCTAGGCTTGTGCACATCTATACATCCAGAAGGTTACCAAGATCGAGAAATAATGTTGCTGATTTTAATGCTATTTAAAATGAGTTTGGAAAAAGAGCTGAAACAGATTCCATTAGTAGACTTTCAAAGCCTCCTGATAAATCTCATGAAAAACATCAGAGATTGGAACACAAAGGTAATGTTTCTTAAAATTTAGGTGTTGCACCCAAAGCTAATACCTGCAGTTGTAGCGTTTAGGAGTAAAGGCAGGAAGTTGAAGGTTTAATTGGGTCACCTGTAGCTACATGGTGGTACAGGACAGTTACAAACAAAGCTTAGGTGTTAGGGTCTTGTACAGCATCACAGGGCTCCATGTACATTCAGAAATCAAGGCTTCTAAGCTCAGTTAAAAAGCTTAACAATGAGCCGGGCGTGGTGGTGTATACCTTTAATCCCTGCACTCAGGAGGCAGAGGCAGGTGGATCGATGTGAGTTTGAGGCCAGCCTGCTCTACAAAGCAAGTCTAGGACAGCCAGGGCAACACAGAGAAACACTGTCTCAAAAAAAAAAAGCTTAACATGAGCAAGGCACTATTTGCAGGAACTCTGTTATTTAAATTAGCTTTTTTTTTTTCTGAAGTAGCTGTTTTTCCGTGTGTGTGTGTGTGTGTGTGTGTGTGTGTGTGTTTTGTTTTGTTTTTCTAGACAGGGTTTCTCTGTGTAACCCTGGCTGTCTTAGGATTTGCTCTGTAGACAAGACTGGCCTAGAACTCAAAAGAGATCCTCCTGCCTCTGCGTCCCAAGGGCTAGGATTAAAGGTTTGTGCTACCACAGGCTGGCCAGTAACTGTCTTTTCAACATTTTATTGGGGATTTACTATGAATCAGCATTTATAAGTTCTAGCAACCCAATACCTTTGCCCTTACTGGGCTGTCTCATCATTCTTGCAGTTCAAGATGAGCAAAGGAATGCAGATGTGGTAACACTTCTGGTTGTGCTTGGGTGATGGGGGGGGTGGAAGTGTAGCACAGCAGGACTGCAGTGATACCATCAGAGGCCTTCAAGGAAGGCCTTTCTGAAATGACCTCTGAGCATAAATGCTGTACTTGTGACCAGGGTTGAGTTGGACTTAAATACCCACGTGGGGGCTAAACATGGGTAATTTTATTAGTTTTTTTTTTTTAATAGTTGCATTTTTAACCATTTTTGGTGGAAATTTTTTGTTTTGTTTGTTTGCTTTTTGAGACAGGGTTTCTCTGCGTAGCCTTGGCTGTCCTGGACTCCCATTGTAGACCAAGTTGGCCTGGAACTCACAGTGATCCACCTGCCTCTGCCTCCCAAGTGCTGGAATTAAAGGCATGCACCACCATGCCCAGTCTTGGTGGAAGTTTTTAAACATAATACCACTGGAGCATAGAAGACTACTATAAATTCCTGTTTAACAAGAGACACGGCTAGAGAGCCAAAGGCATAGTTCGTTGGTTGCATACTTGCCTAGCAATTACAAGGCTGGGCTCCATTGCCAGAAGAAAACAAAAATACTATATCGTTATCCAAGAGTGCAAGAATTTTTCAGGTCATGAATATATATGATCTTGTGTATGTGTTGTTATACACACTTTGAGAAACTGGTATTAGAATACTTGGTGCTTTTCAAAGATAAGGTATAGCAACAACATGAGAGTGCATGAAGTAAGTGCTAGTAGAGTATGTGACCACTCTACAGTACTTTAAGAAAACACAGAATTGGTATTATGTGCATTTTAGTAGGTTCTAAATTACATGTGTTTTTTAAAAATTCAGTTCTTCTTTAATGATTTCCATCAAGGCAAGAAGTTATATAGATCTGATTCTGGGCTTGTTTTTTTGTTTGTTTGTTTGTTTCAGGTTCATGAACTCTGTCTGGGTATAAATGAACTCTCGAGTCATCCCCACAACCTTCTGTGGTTGGTACAGCTGGTCCCTAACTGGACATCTCGTGGAAGGTATTGAAAAGTGAGATAAGCAACAAGCTGTTTTATAATGCTGACACTAATGCTTTGGAACTCTTATGAGACAGGGTCTTAGTATGTAGCCCAGGCTGGCCTCAAGCTCACAGTTTTCCTCCCTCAACCTCTCCTGGGTGTTATTTTCCAGGCCTGTGCCACCATTCCCAATTTGGGACTTTGTTTCCATCATTTTTTGAATGTTCTCTTATTGAGGTGTAGAAATCCTGATTATGTTGCCTAATGTACACCATGATTCTTCTTGACTTTTATTTTTAGTCTATCAGTCAGTCTAGAGCAGTGGTGCTCAGCCTTCCTAATGCTGCAGCCGCTTTAACCAGCTTCTCGTGTTGTTCTGACCCCCAGCATGTTATTTGGTTGCTATTGTTATTAATCATAATGTAAATCTCCTATATGAAGGATTATCTGATACGGGACCCCTGTGAAAGGGTTCTTCAACCCCCAAAGGAGTTGTGACCCATGGGTTGAGAACTGGTATAGATAATCCATAATGTAAAAATGAATTCACTTTTTTTATTCTTTAGTAAGATTATTTATTCCAAATAGGATGGCTTCCTGTCAGTAAGTCAACAAGATCAGTGACAAAGGTTCTTATCTTAGTGAGCTTTAAGCAATTTCTTTCTTTTCTTTGTTGTTGTTTGGAGGGGGAAGCTGGGAGGCTTCTTGATGTCGCCCTGGCTGTCCTGCAACTCATTCTGTAGAACAGGCTAGCCTCAGTCTTGGGAGATCTGCCTTCCTCTGTTTCCTGAGTGCTGAGATCAAAGGCATGTGCCACCATACTCTGCTTTCTTTTCTACTTTTTTATTTATTTATTTACTTTTTGAAGACGGGGTTTCTCTGTGTAGCCTTGGCTGTCCTGGATTAACTTTGTAGAGCAAGCTGGCCTCAAACTCACATCGATCCATCTGAGTGCTGGGATTAAAGGCGTGCACCACCACCAACCAGGTTTCTTTTTTTGGAGACAAGTTCTTAGCTCAAGCAGAGTGTGGACTCACTGTAAGGTAGGGATGATGCTGAAGTCCTGCTCTTCTGCTGAGCACTAGCATCACAGGTGTGTGTACCACACAAGGTCTTGGGTCATGCTACGTAGCAGTTGGTTCTTGTGCAACCCTGAGAAACTAAGACTTCTATGGGCTCATTTACTTGGCCTGTCAAGCAGTATTGTTTAAACATTATAAATGTTCTTCATTTCTAATTTCAGGCAGCTGAGACAGTGCCTAAGTCTGGTGATTATTTCCAAGCTTCTGGATGAAAAACATGAAGATATCCCTAATGCCAATAATCTTCAGGTATAAATTCACTTTTGTACAAGTTAGAGAGTTAGTAAGATGTTGGGAAATCTAAATTTATGAACACTAAATCAGAAATCCTGATTAGCTGGATGTGGTGGCTCATGCCTTTAATCTCAGCATTTGAGAGGAAGAGGCCGACTGATCTCTGTGAGTTCAAGGCCACCGTGGTCTACAAAGCAAATCCAGGACAGCCAGGGCTCCTGTTACACAGAGAAACCATATCTCAAAAAAACTAAACCCAAACAAACAAAATTGTCCTGATTAAATTCAACTTTCAATGTAATGTTTTGCATTGTACCTAATAAAAATGATTCCTTTTTTTCCACCTGTAAAATGGAGATCGTATAGTGTCTACTTTATAGGAAAGACTTTTAAAGACAGATGAGCTAATCTGTAAATAAACTATTGAGAAAATAAATCATAATGTGCTGTAAAGAACTAATGAAATTAAGAATCTATTCAGGCCAGGCGTGATGGCACACGCCTGTAATCCCAGCACTCAGGAAGCAGAGGCAGGCGGATCACTGGGAGTTTGAGGTCAGCCTGGTTTACAAAAGTGAGTCCAGGATAGCCAGGACTGTTCACAGAGAAGCCCTGTCTCAAAAAACCTTAAAAAAAAATTTACAAGTAGAACATTATGATGGGCAGATCTGGGCCTAGGGGTCCTGCTCAAACTATGGCACCAGCCAAGGACAATATGTGCAGTAAACTTTGAACCCCTACCCAGCTCTAGCCAATGGACAGTTGAGTAGAGAGTGGAGACAGACAGGAACTCTGGTGCCCCATATTTGACCACATCCCCTGAATGGGGAGGCCTGGTAGCACTCAGAAGAAGGATAGCAGGCTACCAAGAAGAGACTTGATACCCTATGAGCATATACAGGAGGAGGAAGTCCCCCTCAGTCACAGTCATAGGGGAGGGGAGTAGGGTGAAAGTGGGAGGGAGGGAGGATTGGAAGGATAGAAGGGATGGGATAACAATTGAGATGTAATATGAATAAATTAATAAAATCTATATTTTTTAAAAAGGAAGGAAGAAAAAATTTATTCAATTTCAGCAGTGTGATCACGGGATTAGAAATAGCAGAACTGGGGCTAGAGAGATGGCTCAGAGGTTAAGAGCACTGTCTACTCATCCAGAGGTCCTGAGTTCAATTCCCGACAACCTCATGGTGGATCACAACCATCTATATTAAGATCTGATGCCCTCTTCTTGCATGCAGATGTACATGCACATAAAACACTAAATAAATAAAATATTTTTTTAAAAAAAGGAATTGCATAACTGTTAACCACATCTTACACCTGTTTTAATACAAGTGGTCTTTTTAGGTCATAGAACTTCCATAGTTTACTCTAATTCTTGTTCAGTAGAGGGTATGGTAAATATATATGAATATGCATAAGTAGATCTTACAGGAACACTACTCTGAGTTCTGATGATTTTGCAACAGTGATAGCACTAATAGGGCTGCCCTTGTTTGGATCTGAAAAAAAAAAATCACAAAACTGGGTGTCCCTGTATTGCTTGAATTGTAATTCACTGTAAGGTCCTAGGTTATGCCCTAGGAATAAATAAAAAATGAGACTCTACTCTGGGAGACATAATCTAGTAGTGTGAACCAGTGTGTAAGAATATGCACAAGATGCTGTGGGACAGGGCTGACCCACCCCAGGCAGGAGTGGTGGGTATGATTACAGGGACGCGGCACCATTCCTGAGCCAGAAGGATAGTTAAAGCTCTTGGTTCATTCAGCAATATTTATAGCCACCAAGGGATCCAGGATAGGATTTCTGCTGTTGGTCTGTCTTATCTATCACCTTTTCCTGTTATATCTATAGAAAGAGGACTGCATAAATAATTAGCCATCAGGCTTACTGCTCAATGTCATTCAGACCTACCACTCACTAATAGCCCAGTCACCCAGTCATCCTCCTGCTTCAGCCTCAGGTGTTGAGATTGCAAGCACGAGCCACCACATTGAATAGATAGTGCTTCTTTTGTAGAATTCAATGACCTCTACTATATTGTCATTGGATCTTGTTCTATGCATTGATCCTAAATTAGAAATATTAAATCTTTTTTGTTATTGTTGCTTGGTTTTGCTTTTCCAGACAGGGTTTCTCTGTGTAATATCCCTGGCTGTCCTGCACTCACATTGTAGACCAGCCTGACCTCAAGCTCACAGAGATCCTCCTGCCTCTGTTTCCCAAATGCTGGGATTACAGACGTGCGCCACCATGCCCTGCTCAAATACTAAATCTTAACACAAAACACCTTCTTAAGCATTTGAGGACTTTGAAGTAAACAAGTCAGTATCATAGGTATAGAACTATCAAGCCAGGAAAGGAAGCCAGAGTGAGAGTGGACACACTAGAATTAGCTCAGGAAAGAACACTACACTGCTTAGACTTGACCAGTCTGCCTTCTCTTGATAGATCTCAGTTCTACATCGCTATCTAGTGCAAATGAAGCCTTCTGATTTGCTGAAGAAAATGGTCTTGAAGAAAAAGGCTGAACAACCAAATGAAACTATTGATGACAGTCTTCATTTAGAACTTGAAAAACAGGTATCCAGAGCTAGAGCTCAGAGAACAAATTTACTGGGGCATATAGTAAACTGTGTTTTAGAATTTATTGCTGTCTGAAAACCTTGAGTGTTGGGGTGAGGGGGTAGTTGCTAGCAATGTAATGCTCTCTGCTGTGGCCCTGTGCTCAGGCAACTGTGATGTAGTAGAAAGAAAGCTCTTCATTTAGAAATCAGCAAGTCTGGTTTAAGTGCATGCTTTTTCCTTATTCACAAACTCAGTTAAATCGTCTTTCCTGGGCAGCTTTGCTAACCGTAGGCTGGGGTCGTATTTATGCTGGCTTTCTCGTGGGTAGTAATTTTCTTCATCTCTCTAACAGGCATATTACCTGACCTACATTCTGCTTCATTTAGTTGGGGAAGTTAGTTGTTCTCATTCTTTCTCTTCTGGACAACGGGTAGGTAATATTTAGAATTATTACAAATAGGTGTTAACATGGGTGGAATGAATGGGCATGCATGTTAGAGAAAGCTTAAAAGAAACCCAAGCGCTCTGGAAGATGGGGAATCATGGTACCTTGCAGCCATATCATAGTGACAAGATTCTTAACAGTTATTTGGAGTAGGGTTTAATGACCATAACCTGGCAATATATAACATATCATAAGATACCAGGATTAGCAAATGGACTAGCTTTTAGCTGGTTTCTTTCCACTTTTGTCCTTTGACTGCTACTCACTTTTGTTTTCCTTTAGAAAAACTAAAATACATTTTAAAACGCTTATTTAGAGGGACCAGGGAGATAGCTTAGTGGTGTAGAGGTGCTTGCTGCCTGGTTTGACAACATGAGCTCGATTCCCAGGCCCCACATAGTGGAAGAGAGAGCCAGCCTATGAATTATCTCTGGTTACCACATGTACACCATAGCATATGTACATACACACAAAATTAATTTTTAAATATTATTTAGAAATGTTTGCCTTCCTAGTTAAAATTAAACTACTGTTAAGTCAGTCTGCTTCACATATGTATTTCTGAATAATCTCTCCATATTATGAATTTCATTTTTTAAGCCAGGCATGGTAGTACACACCTTTAATCCCAACACTCCCAAGAACTGGATTAAAAACATGTACCACCAGGCCAACTGTTTGATGTTTTACTATAGGGTCTCATGTAGCCCAGGCTGGGCTCCAGTTCCTGATAGAACTGAGTGTGACCTTGAACTTCTAATCCTCCTACCTCCCAAATTCGGGGGTTAAAGGCATGCACCACCTCTCCAGACAAGAAAATTCTTTGGACTAAATAAATTTTATCTCTTATTAATAAAAGCTTATGCTTGCTTGCTAAACTGAATCTCAGAATTTTGGAGGCTGAGAAAGTATTACCATGAGTTTATGCCATGACTTTGTTACTGTTACAAATCGTCATATATAACTATCTGTGTGTGTGTGTGTGTGTGTGTCTGTGTGTCCCCAGCAAAGGGATTTTGACCCACAAATTGAGAACAGCTGCTGTAGAGTCAGAGCCTATCTGTCTCACAAATAGACCAAATTAAATAAATAAATAAACAAACAAACAAACCTCAAAACCAGATCTGGTTGGAAGTGGTTCTGCTTCTCTAAGCCCACCAGAGGCAGATGCACCCCTATGAGTCTGAGCCCTGCCTGTCGTACATGAGTTCCAACCCAGCAAGGCTATATAGTGAGACCCTGTTTTAATACAAGAAACAAACACGTGACATGGGCCTGAGTCCCATCTGCTCAGGAGGCTAAGGCAGGCAATCACAAATTCAAGGCCAGCCTGGGCAGCTTAGTGGGAAAAAGGCTGGAAGTATAAGCATTTCTAGCTGTCAAGATAAATATTCAGTCTCAAATATTGGTGGGTGAGAGCAGACTAGGCCAGATGTTCTGGTTCATCCTGGCTGCTCTGGAGGATAAGTAAGAGGTTTGCTTGCTTGCACCCAAAGTTTGAAGGCCAGCCTGAATAATACTACCAGACTACCTCAGAAAACTAGAATAAAAGAATGCAGATAAAAAGCTTAAGAGACCAACAAGGTGTTTCAACAGGTAAAGTGCTTATTAAGCAAGTCTGATATTCTGAGTTCACACCCCAGAATCCATGGAAAGGGAGGAAAGAACCAACTCTACACCATTGTCTTCTGACCCACCCAGGCCCATGCAGCCATATATACTTAGAGGGTAATAAAAGATTTTTATTTGGAGAGTTTTATTTTCATGAAGGTGCATGTGCCTTCTGCAAGTAGCACATTTGAGAACCGGGCCTCTTGAAGGCCAAAGATCCCACATCCCTTGGAGCTACCATTACCAAATGGTTATAAGATGCCTAATGTGGATTCTAGAAACAGAAATCCACTGAACTATCTCCACAAGCCCAATAAAGGGCAGGGAGGCAGGTATTTCTAAAGTAAAAGCCAAGAGGAATGTCATGTCCCTGTAATCTCAGTCCTCTCTGCAGTAAGGAGGTGGAAAAAAGTATCATGAGTTAAGTTGTGTGCACACCAGTGTGCCAAAGCCCATGTGACAGGCAGTGCTTATCCTGCCTTGTGGGTGCTGAAGTGGAATTCAGATCAGGCCTGGCAGCAAGGGCTTTATTCCTGAATGTTCCAAGAAGCCTGCTGTTCCATTTTCTTTTGTCCCAAGAGAAGAGGATCTCATTATTTTGTCAGGATGATCTTCAAGTGGTCCTCCTGCCTCCCCCTGATAGCTAGAACTGGTAAGCATATGCCATGCCACACCACACCTAGTTCCTTTGTATAGTTTTTAAATTAACTAGCAATGACTGATAACCATCACTCTTCCTTTTGCTGCTGGGACTCCATGAAGTGAGTTCTAAGCGATTTAGTGTTTTAACTGCATAGTCTGTTACTTTTTTAAGACTTGTTTTCATCTATTGCATTTGTTTTGTTTTTCATAGAAACACTTTGTGCTGCTTTGTGGAGCTTTGGAAAAGCATGTTAAGTGTGATATTAGGGAAGATGCGAGGCTTTTCTACAGAACTAAAGTAAGTATATTATTTATGGTGGGTGTGTGGCCAGATGTATGATGTGGTGCACACGGGGAGCTCTGAGGACAGTTAGGGTTGATCCTTGCTTTACACCTCATTTAAAACAGTGTAGCTGGCCTTGCAGCTTTCAGCCGTTACAGACATGTTCTACTACAACTGGCTTTGCATTGCTTCTGGGGATTCGAACTCCAGTCCTCAGGCTTACATTACATAGCAAGCACTTCACCCAGAGTGCATGGCCTGCTATTTATATGTATAGTTAGCAGTGCCACCAGAATCCCAGCACTTGGGAGACTAAGTCAGGAAAACTTGGGTCCTAGGTCTTCTTGTGCAACACAGTGAGGCCCTGTAGGAAGAAAAAGATGTAAGTGAGAGGCACAGGCATCCACCTCTGTGCCTGGCTCTCCTCAAGCTTTTGGGTTTGTTGGTTGATTGGGGGTTTTTTTTACATTTGTTTATTTCTTGGGTGAGGTGGGTATGTACAAACTCCAGTGTATGTGTTGATTGGAGTATAGTATATCTGAGCACTACTTGTGGGATTGGTCCTTTCCTTCCATCATGTGGATCCTAGGACATAGCTCGGATTGTTGGGCATGGTGACAAGTGCCTTTACCTACTAAATTACCTTGCAAGCCAAATACCAAAGTTTTAGTCCTCCTGCCTCCATCTCTGGAGTACTGGGAATACAGATGCTAATTACTCCTCAGGTGGATCCCTGTGAGTTCGGGGCCAACCTGGTCTACAAAGAAAGTTCCAGGACAGCTAGGGCTATTACACAGAGAAACCCGTCTCCAAAAAAGAAAAAAGTCAGCTTCTACTACTTTCCTTAGATAGGTTGAAAGTACAAGTGAAAATAACCTCAAAGGAAATAAAATTTTTATTGTACTTCTTGTTCTGAAGTTCCTGATACCCAAAGAAAAAATTTATTTAGCACTGGGGATTTTATGTTTTTTCCCATTATGCATATTAGAGCCCTTAAACCGGGTAGGGTAAAGTGCCTGCTGAACAAGCATGAGGACCTCAGTGGGGATCCCCACACCACATAAATGGGAGCACTAGCACAGGTCTACAACCCTAGTGCTGGGGGAGGAGCGGGACACATGGAGCCTAGTGCTCACTCTCAAAACACAAGGTTGAGAATGATGAAGACACTGTCCTCCACGCACATACAGCCTTATTATGTGTAAGACAGCGTCAAAGAGTGAGACATTGAGGGGGTGGAAGGGTTAAAGGGGGGGGGCAGGAGAGATGGCTCAGTCGGGTAAGAGCACTGTCTGTTCTTCCAGAGGTCCTGAGTTCAGTTCCCAGCAGCCACATGGTGGCTCACAACTATGTATACTGAAACCTGATACCTTCTTCTGACATGCAGGCATATATGCAGATAGAGCCACTCATACATAAATAATAAATAAATAGATAATAAAGAATCCTTTTAAAAAAAATAAATAAGCCGGGTATGGTGGCTCACACCTTTAATCCCAGCACTCGGGAGGCAAAGGCAGGCAGATCTCTGTGAGTTCAAGGCCAGCCTGGTCTACAAAGCGAGTCCAGAACAGCCAAGGCTAACACAGAGAGACCCTGTCTCGAAAAACCAAAATAATAATAATAATAATAATAATAATAATAATAATAATAATAATAATAATAATAATAATAAAGGATTGCCAGGTGCAGTGGTGCATACCTGTAATCCTTGCGTTCTGAGAGCTGGAGGCATGCGGATTTCTATGAATTCCAGGCCAGTCTGGTCTACAGAGTGAGTCTAGGACAGCCAGGCCTCTGTTACACAGACAAACCTTGTCTTACAAAACCAAAAAAAAAAAAAAAAAGGCCGTAAGACACTGTTTAAATTCATACAGATATATAGTTACAAAATAAGGGCTGGAGAGATGGCTCAGAGGTTAAGAGCTCTACCTGCTCTACCAAAGGTCCTGAGTTCAATTCCTAGCAACCACCACACAACTCATAACCGTCTTTAATGAGATCCAGTGCCCTCTTCTGGCATGCAGGCACACATGCAGACAGAACACTGTATCGTTAATTTTTTTGTTTGTTGGTTTTGGGGTTTTGGGTTTTTTGTTTCGTTTTGGTTTTTGGTTTTTTGAGACAGGATTTCTCTGCATAACCTTGGCTGTCCTAGATTCACTTTGTAGACCAGGCAGGCCTCAAACTCACAGCGATTCCCCTGACTTCCTGAAACACGGAAAATCACTTTCAGAAATAGCTAAGCTTTTTTTGTTTGTTTGTTTTTGTTGTTGTTGGGTTTTGTTTGTTTTGGTTTTGGTTTTTTTGAGACAGGGTTTCTCTGTATAGCCTTGGCTGTCCTGGAACTAGCTTTATAAAACAGGCTGGCCTTGAACTTAGAGATCCGCCTGCCTCTGCCTCCCAGAATGCTGGGATCACAGGACTGTGCCACCATGCCCAGCTGTGTTTTGTATCTTTACAATGGTTAGCTGCAGAAGCTGGTTATTTGAACAGAACTTGTTGAGATTTCGTGTGTGTGTTTGAGTCATTTTAAATATGAAAGTGAGCAATTCATGAAGTTGAATCAGATTTCCAAATACACTCGGCATAACAGCCCTTGGCTTCCAGTACAAAGCCTTAGTCTCAGAAGTGTACTCTGGTGTGTGTCTAGTCACTGACCTATACATGTAGTGCTTTTGGCTGCTGCTGACAGACATCCTAAGAGGGACCACTAACGTTGATGTCTCGTTCTCTTTTTTCTTTTTTACATTTTATTGCCTATTTGGGAGAGGGTTGTGTGTGCCACATCACTCATGTGGGGATCATGGGACAATATACAGGAATGGGGTCACTCTTCACGATGTGGGTCCCACAGGTGGAACTCAGGCCACCAGATTTACACAGCAAGCACTTTTATCCCCAGAGCCATTTCACTGACCAAGTTTTGTTTCTTAAAGCTGGCCCAGCAAGGTTGTTGCCAGAGCCTCTCTTAAAGGGTGAGCCAGTGGTCCATGTAAATTGCGTCAGGGTATGAACTCATTGAAATGGGTTAGTAGCTTCATACTTCCCCCAAAACCTTGAGTAGAGAAGTGGTAGTTGTCAAGACAGTTTACATACTTCACATAGTGGGGTAAAGTGGAGATTTTTACCTACTTCTTTGTTTTTGAGACAGGGTTTCTCTGTGTAGCCCTGGCTGTCCTGGAATTTCTCTATATATCAGGCAAGTCTCGAACTCACTAAAATCCACTTGCCTATGCCTTCTGCTTCTTTCTGACGTATACCCAGGAGTGATGGATCACTTCTTTAATCCCAGCTCTTGGGGGACAGAAGTAAGCAGATCTCAGTGAGTTCAATGCCAGCCTGGTCTGCATAACCAGTTCTAGGCCATCAGAGCTACATAGAAAAAAATGTATCTCAGCCGGGCAGTGGTGGCGCACGCCTTTAATCCCAGCACTCGGGAGGTAGAGGCAGGCGGATCACTGTAACTTCGAGGCCAGCCTGGTCTACAAAGTTAATCCAGGACAGCCAAGTCTACACAGAGAAACCTTGTCTCGAAAAACAAAAAAAGAAAAAGAAAAATTATATCTCAAAAAAAATATTGCTGACTTGTTTAAATATTTTATTCTGCGTGTTTATTTAATTTTATGTGTAGAGCCTGTTCTACAAAGTGAGTCCAGGGCAGGCAGGGTGACATAGAGAAACCCTGTCTTGAAAAACAAACAAAACAACAACAAAAAAAACCTTGGGCTTATTTATTTAATTTTATGTGTAGAATGTTTTCCTTGAATGTGTGTGTGTGTGTGTCTGCCCCACAGTCCCAACATTGACAGATGGAGCTAGGGGGAAGAAGTCAGAGTCAGCCACAGCTACATTTTGACCAACCTGTGACCCTGCCTACACACGCGCGCGCGCACGGGCACACACACACACATACATGTGAGAGGGAGAGGGAGGGAGAATGAATATTTTTCTCAAGCAGTAATGTTTAAGAGCTAATCAGGAGTGGTAAGTGGGCCCTCCCGTTGCTCCTTTGGTAGCAAAAGCACTGTGGTAGAGTGGAAGAGCTTCACTTTGTGGAAACTTTTGAGTTTGGCACAGGCTAAGCACTGGGTTTGTGTAGCATTTACAAAAGGAGGGGGTGACATTGTGTTTGGATTTCTGATTTCTGTGGAAGGGATCAAGCATTATAATTTTTTTAGCTAGGAAATGGTGGTGCATGCCTTTAATCCCAGCCCTTGAGAAGCAGGGACAAGTATAATCTCTGTAAGTTTGAGACTAGCTTGGTCTATAGATCAAGTTCAAGGAAGTCCTGTATTGAAAAACCAAAAAGGAGGTGGGGGGCTTCCTCTCCTTTTAAAAAAAAAATGGGCCAGTTGTGGCGCACACCTTTAATCCCAACACTTGGGAGACAGAGGCAGGAGGATTACTGTGAGGAGGCCGGCCTGGTCTACAAAGTAAGTCCAGGGCAGCTAGGGTGACACAGAAAAACCCTGTCTCAAAAAAACAAAACAAAGCCACTTTAGGCAGCTGGGCATGGGGCCACACGACTTTAATCTCAGCACTCAGGAGGCAGAGGCAGGCAGATCCCTGTGAGTTTGAGGACAGCCTGGTCTACAAAGTGAGTCTAGGACAGCCAAGGCTACACAAAGAAACCCTGTCTTGAAAGGGAAAACAAAAACAAAAACAAAAAACCTTAGGCTTATTTATTTAATTTTATGTGTAGAGCATTTTCCTTGGATGTGTGGGTCTGCCCTGTATTTGTGCTTGGTACCCTCATAGGTCAAAAGAGGCCATTGGAGTCCCTGGATCTGGAGTTATAAATGGTTGTGAGCTACCATGTAGGTGGAATCTATGTCTTCTGCAAGAGCAGCAATTGGTCTTAGCTACTGAACTGTATCTCCAGCCCCACATTTTTTTTTTCATTGTCTTTGCATTGAACCTTTTAAAAGCAAGCTGTGGTAAAGCCAGAAACAGCCAGAGTCTTGGCCCTACATGGTACACCTTTCAGTTCCCCTAGCTGAGTGTTCGAAAGCCAGAGGGTAGAAGGTAGAAATTTCTTTGAAGGCAGAGTTGTAGTTGTTTGGACCATCTAGACATCTTCAATAGCAGAGACCAGGCGTGCTGGTGCATTTTCATAATCCCTGTACTAGGGCGGCAGAGCAGAAAAACTGCTTTCAACTTAATGTTAGCCTGGGCTACGTAGGGCAACCCTATCCCATAGAATACTAATTTTTAAAAAGGAAAGTAAGGACTAGAGAGATGTGTTTAGTGATTAAGAGAACTAACAGATCTTCCATAGGACCAGGATTAGATTTCTAAAAGATTAAGGATGGGTGTGGTGGCACACACCTTTAATCCCAGCACTCAGGAGGCAAAGGCAGGTGGATCTCTTTGAGTTTGAGGCCAGCCTGGTCTATATAGGGAGTTCCAGGATAGCCAGGATTATATTGAGATAATCTATCTCAAGAAAACAAACAAGAATATTAAGTCATAATCATTTTGGCATTTTCGATTACAAAAAAATGCATTCTCTGTGAGTTCCAGGACAGCCAAGACTACCCACAGAAAAGCCCTCTCTGGTGGGGGAGGAGAGAGAATTATGGCAATAAACGAAAGCATATTTGAAAGCCTCCCCCAAAGATGAGTAGCTTTTCATGACAGCAACCAAAATAGAATTGTTGGGTGCCGGCCTGAGAGGGCTATGAGATATGTGTAGCTTTCTGTATATATTTTTGTTGTTACTGTTTGTTTTGGTTTTTTGAAGCAGAATTTCATGCTGCAGCTCAGAGTGTCCTTGGGCTTTGAGCAGTCCTCCTCCATGCTGGGAGTGGCTAAGAGCTGCTTTCTGCCAAATGCTAAACTGACTTTAAATGAAGATGCTTTGATCTGACATATTTTTCTCTTTTTGTTACTTTTAAGGTGAAAGACTTGGTTGCCAGGATACATGGAAAATGGCAGGAAATAATCCAGAACTGTCGGCCTACTCAGGTGTCATTTTATTTAACAGTTTTATTTATTATGAAGACTCTTCCTTCTGGATGATTTGTGTTTGAATTTTAGGGTTTGTTGACTTTCTGAACATTTTGAAAGGTTTGCACCCATTTAAAAGTGTCATGTTGAATTAAATGGAGGTTATTTCACAAGTGCCTCTAACAGTTGTTAAGATAAAATGCATGTTGTATATTTCACCACTTAGTCTGTGGTAAATTTTAGTGTAGTCACAGAATTAAACAGATTATCACCACACTTAAATTTTGCCAGTCCCTCCCCGTACCCCCATCACCTTCAGGCCTCTCTTTGCTGTCCTTAAGCCGGAAGCAGATACTTACCTGCTTTCTGTGGAGATTTTCCTCTTCTAGATACTGTTTACACATGAACAAACTATATGGTCTTTCATGACCAGCTTCTTTTACCTGACAGTGATAAAGAAATCCATGTTATAATATGAATAACCTTTCTTTTGCTAAATGACATTTGACTATATGGACATTTAACATTTAGTTTATAACATTTAATTTAACATTTATCTACTTACAAAATGAGCATGAGTTGTTTCTACTTTCTGATGATTAAGAGTAATATTTCTAAGCCATGTGTGGGGGTACACACCCTTTAATCTCAGCACTCATGAGGCAGAGGCAGGAGGATCTCTATAAATTCAAGGCCAACCTGGTCTACAGAGTGAGTTCCAAGACAACCAAGGATATTACACAGAGAAACCCTGTCTCAAAAAAGAAACAAAATTTAAAAATAAAAAGAAACAAAATACAGTGAGGTCTCTAGTTCAGGCTGGCCTGGAACTCACTGCATTGCCAGGGATGACCTTGACCTTCTGACCTCACCTCTTCCCTCTCCTGCTGGGATACAGGTGTGCACCACCATACCCTGTTCACGCTGAGCTGAGGAACAAACCCAGGGTTCCATGCCTGTTGGAAGACTTCTACCAACTGAGCTAGATAATGTCCTCAAGCTCCCTTTGTACAGTGTGGGGGTTTTTGTTGTTGTTTATTAATATTTTATTTTGTGTTTTGGATATTGTGTGTTCATGTAGTCTATGTACCACTTGCATGCCCAGTAACCTTAGTGGCCAGGGCTTCAGCTCTCCTGGGACTGGAGTCACAAACAGCTCTTAGCTTCTGTGTGGTGCTGGGAACCAACTCCAGGTCCTCTGGAAGAGTAATTAGTGCTCCTAGCCACTGACTCATCTCTCCAGTTCCCTCAATAAAATTTTAAGGCTACTACTTCATAGCAAAAAAGAAAAAAGAAAACTATATGTTTCCAGATGTGTGGTTTTGATTTTGTTACATTTATTATCAAAGCCTACTGTCCAGTGTTAGGATTAATTTATGATCTGATTAAATTTTTCCTTTTTCTCTCCCTTCTCCAGGGGCAGCTTCATGACTTTTGGGTGCCTGATTCTTAACAGGAGTTATAGCAGCAAAATTTCAAAACAAGAAGGGCCTTTCCAGGAGGATTACTGTGAGATCCAACAGATGCTAAGGAGCACAGCTGTGTGCCACTCGTGTGTGTGTGTGAGGCTGGTGGTGAAGCCTTTGCTGTTTCTGAAGCAGATATGAAATGCCATCTGCAGTTGACTGTGGAGGGAAAGCCCTGGGGCTGCTAAAGGAGGGTAGGGGTAGAAGCAGCTGGGAGCTGTGGATCCAGCGTGTTCTCCCTAGTACCTCTTGCTGAGTTTTCAGTGGTTATCTTGTTAGGTGGTTTCAGAACACCTGGATCATCACAGAAAATAAGGAAGAAAAGTGTGGACCAGCTTGAAGAGTTGGACAGTGAAACAAAGGCTAAGGTCCAGCTGGTTTTCATTCCCCTCTTTGTTGTTTTAGGGTACAAAGGGAAGGCTTAGACTAGAGCTCTGTAATTAGATGTGTCGGTCTCTTCTGTAACCCCATAAACCATTGGCAGTTTCAGCCCATACATATCCTTTACTATTCAAGATTATAAATCTGAGGTTTTTAAATATATTTAAAATCAATTTAAGAAGCGGACATCAGATATGTTGTCAGATTGCCCTAAGAGGAAGAGATTAAGCTACAAAGTAGTGGCTATCTTTAAAATGCCAGAACATTTATAAGTGGTTTGTTTAGGATTTCTTTGTAAGTGCATATATTTTTAAAATACTGGTTTAATCATAAAATCTCAGCTAAGCTAGAATTCTGTCCATTGGTAACTATATTACAGAAGTCTCTGTATAAAGGCTTAAAAGTCTGAAGTTTCCAAAAACCTTGTTTCCACTAGTATATAATTTAGCAGAGGCCTTGATGGTGTTTATTTTGGGGACTCTGTGTGTGTGTGTGTGTGTGTGTGTGTGTGTGTGTGTGTGTGTGTATCTTAAAGTTGTTGCACTTGAAAACCACAGCTGCTCTAAATTCTTTTAAACACTGGAAAGCCATCCTTTAGTTTAGATGGTAGAGGGTTAGCAGAGGTGCACGTGCTAGATTGAGCCTGAGGTCCTTTGAAACCTTTGATAGTAACACTCTTGCTGACTGTTGTCTGTTTGGGGAAGGTTTGCTTCCTCAAACGGATGCCAACTGCTTATTCTTGGAATATTGGCTGGAGTGGCTTACTCTCTCCTGAGCATGCTAATGTCTGTGGGTCCAGGTTGGGGATGGTGGAAAAGGGAACTGGGCTCAATGTTTGTGGTCTGAGAGGAGAAAATAAGTTCTGAGAGCTAACTTTCTACCTCTAAATTGAGGCTTAGGAATAAAAACCATTTTATCTTAAATTTATCATTTAAAATAGCATTAGTAACTTTTAAGCTCATGTTAAGCATTGGGCAGTTAGAGATTTCATAGGGAGACTAAACAAATCAAATTTTCAAGAACTAAGGCTGATTGAGGCTCTAAGAGTCAGACCAACAAAAGTTTTATTCTGTGTTGCGTTTACTGGTAAGATTATTATCCTGATGCTACCTCTCAAGGGTGTTGTTACAAATGCCACTGTGGTTAAAGAGATAGACACGAAGAGTTGTATTTGACAGAAGCTGGAAACTCTGGCGTCTATCTGCCCAACAATGGGGGCTTTCACTCTGTAATTTAATACCTTGTAGATACATTATTTGTGTGTAATTTTATAAGTGTTCATATTTTTCTCATTTTGCATTGTGTAAAGTGTACAAAATCTCAAAGTATAAAAATCTGCTTATATTGCTTGTAATTACAGTGTGTAAATATTTTCTATTGTGTACATTGACGGGGACAAGTGGGTTATTCAGATTTTTAAGTGACCCTTTTATATTGCAGTTTCAGCCGATAACCACCCATCAAATTTAAAACCACTTTGATACATTCTTATTTAGCAATTCCAGTAAGAATAAAATCTCTATTTTCAATTGTCTTTTTCCATTAGAGAAAAATACTTTATCTGTCCCTTTAAAATAAATGGCCAGACATCAGTATAGGCCTTTGTATTTATGACTCTGGTAGCAGTCTACAGTCTCCAGGTCATAGTCCAGTCAGTATTTACATTTGGGTTTTCATAGAAATTTTGTGATTCTATTTTAGCACAAGTAGGTCATGGTTTTTTCTCCCAAATCAAGTATTTTCCATCTCCAGACTCCTGAGCCCCCATGCTTTGTCTCCCTCCACCTGTTGTTGCCCAGGAAATGGGACGGCACAGAGGGAGGGGGTGCTCATTGCACAGACTGTCGGGCCACATTTGGGACTTGGCAAACAAAGCTTGCACTGAGTGGTGGTGTGTTTGGCAATATTACTGTGCCAAAAATAATCCTTGTTTAATTTTCTGGATGTGTATGTCAAACTTACTACCCTTACTGCAAGCTGAAAATTAAAGTGCTTGTATTGATGCTTTTGTGTGTAACTGTTTGCCTTTCCTGACCTGCTTTTCTTGTCATCTGAAAACACAGATCTGTAATGACATGTTATGTGAAGAGCCTCTCTGTGCACAATCATCTGTGTAGCGCTAAAGTCGGTATTTGTGTGTGTTTTTTGTTTTTTGGGGTTTTTTGTTTTTGTTTTTTTGTGGGGTTTTTTGTTTTGTTTTCTTTTTGTCTTATCTCCTGATGGCAGCGGTGCCTTTGTCACCTTTCGGAAGGTTGGCATTTTGTTTTTGTTTTGAATGCAAGTAGTAGCTTGCTTTTGACAAAAAAAGAAAAAAGTACATATATATATTCCCAATAAAAGATAGGTAGATAAGATAGCGTGTTACCATTCAGGCTCTGGTAAAGCGTTTGCTTTTTGCTCCCCCCTCCGCCCCAAATCAAAATAGATACAGTTGGTGGGGACTGGCCAGTAATAGTATGTGGAGTCTTTAAACCAACAGTAATTTTTACATTTAAAAAGTGACTCATTGACAAGCAGCTAAGTTGGAGAACTGACTTGGCTTGTCTCTCAGGAGGCAAGGGTGAGTGGATCAGCAGAGTTCTATCTTGGTGGGTATGCCTACTCGAAGGTGCAGGCGCGCCTCATCATCTGTGCCTCAGTTTCCCTGGGGCATTCCTGTCAGCCAGTTAATCTACTAGCTCTTAGGCAGTAAATGCAATGTTTCTTTTTTTTTTTTCTTTTGATATTTTATACTATGTCTTGTTTAAAGTCCTAAATGTATGTGTATGTGTTATTAAAACTTTTTTCTCAGTTTAAACGTGTCTGGTAACATTGATTAAGCGAAGGTTAAGTATTTAAAATGCCCTGTTTTAAACTGATTTCTTCCTTGCTTTGGATTATCCAGGGTTTTGAGGGTTTGGTTGGTTTGTTTCAAGGCTAGCAAGGTCTACAGAATGAGTCCAGAGTAGCCAGGCCTACACAGAGAAACTCTTGTTTCAAATAGATAAGTAAGTAATTTTGGTTTAAAGAAAAAAAAAGACAATTTTGTTGGAGTCCAGCTGTTCATATGGCTATTCCTCCACCTGGGTTCAGTTCCCATCACCTGTATGGCTAACAACTCCAGTTCCAAAGGATCCTATGCCCTCTTCTAGTCTTTGTGGGCACCAGGTATGATGAACTTAGTGCATGCGTGTATGTGTGCAGGCAAAAACACCCACACATGTAAAATATTAACTAAGTTAATTTATAAAAGAAAATTGGCCAGTAGCAAGTACCTCTGGGTGTGCTTGCTTCTAAATCAAGCCTTATCTGGAAAGTACTATTGCTTCAGGTTCTGGGAACTTAGAGCTTTCATTCCTGTTCTTGCTGCCAGAAAGAAAGCTGTGGTTTCTTGTTAAATAAGTAAACCAAGCATGCTGGCCTACCTATCATGATAACTCATGCCTATGATTTCAGCACACGGGAGGCAGAGGCAGGAGGATCACAAATTTGAGGCCATCCTGCACTACAGTGTGAGAGCCAGTCTTCACCATCATACATGCTGATGGTGGTGCATGGTTTTCCAGCAGACATTCTGACACTCCCTTCTTGCTAGCCAGGGCTGGAGTCAGGAGAGGGAAACCAGAAGGTCCAGCTTTGGGTCTGACTCCCAAGACAAGTGACTAGGTTTCTGGAAAATTTTAACAGGTAAAACAGGCTTCTGGGACACAGTAAGACTAAGAGTACAGCATTGTTGCACAGGTGTTGGTCGCTACTGAGGAAGTACCTTGGCTGTATGTGGCCAAAAGATGACACATCCCATAAAGAAAGTGCTGGGCAGGGCTGGAGAAATGGCTGTTTTCCCAGCACCCATATGGCAGCTCACAAATGTCAGTAACTCCGGTTTCAGATCTGTGGCAATAAGTATGCATGTGGTGCACATATGTATGCATGATGGCAAAAACCCATACACATAAGTTAAAATTAAAAATCTTTGACAAGGGCTGGAGAGATGGCTCAGAGGTTAAGGGCACTGACTGCTCCTCCACAGGTCCTGAGTTCAATTCCCAGCAACCACATGGTGGCTGACAACCATCTATAATGTGATCTGGTGCCATCTTCTGGCTTGCAGGTGTACATGCAGGCAGAGCACAGTATACATAATAATAAATCTTTTTAAAATCTTTAACAAAAACAAAAAACAAAAAAACAACGCTGGTAGAGATGACAACACCACAGTGAGCAGGAGACAGGACATCTTGACTGGACCAGAGTTTTCATGCCTCAGGGGACCTCTGTCTGAGGAGCTTCAGTTCATAAGTTTCCTCTTCTAGGTCACTATCACAAGGAATTAACTTCTGTGTGCCAAGCCTAGAGCCACACCAGCCCTGAGGTAAGGATCAGGACACCAGTAATACTCTCTTAAAGCAGAGCTGGAAAAGACAGTCCAGCAAAAGTGGTTTGTAGCTGGCAGTGACTGCGGGGGTAGGTGACACCCTGCCCAACAAATGACCTGCCTTGTGTCCCAGGGAAGAAAGAAAGTCACTACTGTATTAGAACTATTTTTTCTTTTCTTTTGAGACAAGATCTTATAGCCCAGGTTGATCCTGAAATTGTTATATAGCAGAGGATGAGTTTGCACCGATCCTGCCTCCGCTGCTGCAATCAAAGATGTGTCCTACCAAGCATGTTTAAATTAGTGCTAATTTATTTGGTTTGGGTTCGAGTCTTTTCTCTTTCCCAGTAAAGAGTTTTCCTCTTACCAGTTTGATTTGCAGGCAGTAGATGTTTCTGTTGAGGGAGTTTCCTATAGAAAGGTGGGACGCTGAGATCCACGTGGGAACAGCAGAAAGGAATGGATTGTGTTTTGAATCTGCCTTACCAGAAGTACTGAAGTAAATGCCCATGACAATTTCATAAGTGCCATCCTAGCTCATGGCTTTGAAATAACACAATTTACTTTTAAAAAGGTGCAAGAACTGGGCAGTGTGGCAGCTCAGACCTCTACCCCCAGTACTTAGGAGGCAGAGGCAGGCAGAGTTCAAGGGCAGCCTGGTCTATAGATCAAGTTCCAGGACAGTCAAGGTTATTCACAGAAACCCTGTCACATAACAAGGAAAACAAAAAGCTGCAAGGTTCTGCATCACCCATCACAAGCACTCAGAGAAAGTCTCGCCTCAGAGAAACTCGGTGCTGTGTCTAGCATGCTGCTGTGAGCCTGGAAACCTGACTGGGGCAGAGACAGGATGAAGAAAGGACACCTTCTCTTAGAGGAAAGCTGGGATCAGATAAGCTGTCCTCACTCTGATGCAGCAGCACCTGAGGCACCCCAAGTCCTGGGTGAGTTTATTATGTACAGCACAGGAAGGAATAAGCTCATCTGGCTAGACAGACTCTCCTGGGGAGCAAACTCAGGTCACAGTCATCCAAGAGGAGGAAACTGCAGTTGCTGGCTCTTGCACACACCGGTTAATTGTTCTTAAACACTCATAGTTGCACACACTGTTGTACTTGTGCCAACATCTACACTGGATGAGCTGAAGGCTCAAGTCACCCAGAAGCCTCTGAGGTATTGGGGTCCTTGAGGTGGCCCATGTCATTCAGGCTTCATCGGCACTTCACAAATTCACTGAAGGCTTCCTCGGCTCCCTACAGCTCAGTGAACCATAGAGCCTGCCACACTGGCCTACTTGCTTCCTCCTGAGGACTGTGGAGTCAGCCCTGCAACCGTGTGAGCCAGACTTCTTAGCCTCGTGGCCCCTATAGTTTATTCACAATGCCAGGTACTAGGGCTGGCAGTCTTCTGTCCTCTTCCTTCCAATCTACTTTCCCACAGAGCCTCCAGATGTCCTTTAGCCATGCACTGAAACTGCCATCAGCTCTTCTGAAATCTTTCCAAGCTATTAGCTGACTTCTCCTCCTCTGTCTTCCAGGAAGAACCTTCCTGTCTTGCCACATCAAACTCACCAACCTTTTGTATACTTCTTCTCTTCCTGTCTGTTCTAGTCATTTTCCCCAGGCTTGCCTGGCTCGCCCTTCTTAGACTCCTCCAATCCTGTCCTCCATAAACTCAACAGATTTAAAGGCAAGTTGCAATCTGTTTAGAACCTGTTTTCCCAGCTATAAAATGAAACTACTAATTCCTCAGAATGGGATGGGGGCACAGAAAAATCAATCAGGGCAGTCTATAAAGCGAGTGCTTGGCTTGGCCACATGAGATGGCCCGGCAGATAAAAGGTGTCTGTCACTAAATCTGACAACCTCATGAGTTTGATACCGAGGCCCCACCCACATGCTGGAGACAACAGACTCCCTGCAATTTATCCTCTGGACTACCACTCATGATGACATACATCCATGCATGCATGCTCACACAAAACAAATACGTGTTTAAAGTGTGTGCACTTCTTATTGTAAGCATTTCTCCCACTCTCCCCTGCTGCACCCCACACACACTATCCTGTTTGCAGAGTGCCAGGAGACATTCTGACAGGGGGTGGAAGTGTGATCTGGGCCCTTCTGTCTAGCAGTCTGCAGCCACACACACAGCTCAAACTCAGATTGTATGGAATTGAGTGCCAAACTGTATGAGCTTTGGGGAATCCTGGAAGAGAAATGAAGTTTCTTCCCAGGCTCTCTCTCATCAGTTTAATATGCCACGAGAAGCCTACTGGAACTCCAAGGCACATGCAAGAATCTGTTAGGTAGACTCTTATTTTGGTCCTCTGCCCATTATTTATTAATAATTATTTATTTATTTTGGTGTGGGGGGGTTCATGGCCAGAAGTCATGTTTCACTGGGATTTAAGGCTGAGCTCTCTGTTAATTTTGTTTTTCTGTGGTGCCGGCAAATGGTACCAGGTTGCCCTTGAGCCACAACCCCAACCCTATGTTAACTCTAATAGCCTTTGGGAAGGGGGAGAGCCTGAGTTTTCAGGGAAGACCAAACTAAAGGGATTGGAAAAGGAGATTGACCCCAGCAAGCACAGACTATTTGGTTGCCTGGGAACACCGAAAGTTTGGAGATGAAAATGATGATGGAAAATGAGAAACGCAGTCCCTGGGCTGACTCTGGGTTTGGACTAAGATTTGTTGCCTGAAACCGCGCATACGGTCATGGCTTATTTATGCATAAAGAGCATTTTCTGTGACGTTGTCCCTCATCCCTCCATTCCTCTGTCTTACACACTCAGACTTCAAGCTGAACAGCCTGGCAGGCTGGGGGGAACCACACACCTTGAACTGGGAACCAAGAGCTACGCACAAGCCTTTACTGTAGTCCCCATCTGCACACCCTAGGCCAAAGGCAGGAGGGCATGGCAAACATGTTTTGCAAGATGTGAGGGGCAGGTTAGAGAGCAGAGTACAGGACTCCGGGGACCGGAGGTTCACGCTTCCCTGCAATAGGTAAATGGGAGGGGTCTTAGGACCAGAGTAGAGCCGCAGGACCAGCCTGTTTTAGGGCGCAAGCCGTGGCAAGGCCCCCCAGCAGGGGGCGGGCGGTACCCAGACCGACTGATCCTGGAAGAAAGGAGTCGCCGGGAGCCGTGGGGCTCGAGCATCTCCCACAAATTTTATCTATTGTGCGTGGTGGGGGGCGCGAAGGGGGGCGGGAGCCCGTCACAGTCACCGCCCCCCCCCGCCGCCTCCGGCCCGCCTCCGGCCCCCGCCCCACCCCCGGCTCCGCCTCCACCCCGCCTCGCTTCGGCCGCGGCCCCTTCCTCCCGCAGCTGGAGCTGTGGGGCCGCGGAGCCGCACGTCGCCGTCTCTATGGCCTCGGATCCCAGCGCAAAGGTGAGGGGGGCGGGGAGTGCGGGCCGTAGAGGGGCCGGGGGCCGCGGCCGAGCAAAGCCTTGTCCGTGTCCATTCCACCCTCCAAGCTAGGCCAGGCCTTTTTCTCCGCCTAGACCCCCGGTCCCGCATAAATGGTTCTAGAGGGGCGCGGGCCAGGCCTTGGGTCGCGCAGGGCGCAGACCGGCCTTCGCGAAGTCGGGGACCCCACAGGGGCAAGGACCCGCGTGGAGAACACTGTTCCCTTGGATCTGGGTCATGTCTCCTGGCGTCCGGCGGGATCGAAGGAGAGCTTGTCCTCGAGGCTGAGCAGTAGATACCGAGGTTAGATCTAATCAAGGGAGAGAACCGCGGACTGTCCAGGATGGTGGAGGGAGGGGGGAAGATGAGGATGAGGCGCCCTCAAACCTGGAGAGACCGCCATCCTACTGGGCAGAGGAAAATACTGCTAACCCCAGGCAGCTGGACATCAGGGATGAAGGTCGAGAGCCTATCGACCCTGTTGCGAGGGATCTTCCCCTCCCCAGTTTTCTCCACCCTAGGATCTAACCGAAGATGATCAGAGTTAGGCGGGCAGGCACTGGAAAGGAACCCAAACTTGGAATGAAGTGTGGGGTGTGAACTGGAGTCCTTGAACCCTCTTAGTACTGGGGGAGGGGTAGCATGCTCCACCCCCTGCCCGTTAACCAACCGGGCCCTCCCAACAGGTTAAGTCCCCCAGATCTAGGACTGCAGTCTGTGGGGAAAAACAAGGCTGTTAAGGTAGCATTCCACCTTCCCTCTGCTAAATTCGAGGGCCTCCTCCTCGCTTGGTTAGTTAGCCATTCTCCCTTGAAGGCACTCACCCCAGTGTAGAAGCATCACCTCACCCCACCCCACACACACAGGAGAGAGACAGAGAGAGAGACAGAGGGAGAGAGAGACACACACAGAGAGAGAGAGACAGAGACAGAGAGACAAAGAGAGAGAGGCACAGAAAGAGAGAGAGGGAGGGAGGGAGGACCAAGACTTTCAGGAAAGGGGACAGGATTCTGCTGTGCATCCCCCCACACTCCCAGCAGCCACTGGCAGGCACCATGCCTGCAGCAAAGCTGAACCCCTTTATGCATTTCATGAGTGCCTGGATGTGACTGTGTTGGAGGATTCTGAGTACGTTTGTGTGCACTATGCCTGGCCCACCATCAACACTTTTGTGTGACTGCCCCTGTGCAAGTGTGTGTGGACAAGACACTCCTGTGGAATAGGAAGCTTATATGCAGCCCTATGTGTTCACCTCTGACAATATGTGAACTGCTGGATGGATGACAGGTAAACACACCCTTATGGGTGTGTATTACATACAAGTGTGTGACTCCAACCCTTTGTGTGAGCATACTTATGCTAAGCTTCCGTGTGTGTGTGTGTGTGTGTGTGTGTGTGTGTACGTGCTTGTTCTTAACACATGTGTTCTTGACCCTGCTCGAACATGTGTACACACCTGTGTGCAAGTATGTCACAGTCTTCAGGACCCATGTGGCCCAAAGTAAATGCACACGTATGCCATGCATGCACTCCACAGAGAGGCTTCTCTGATCCAGGATGTGTACTTCGTCACTTTCCTTGGCACTGACTTCCCCTAGCCATAGGGCTCACCCTTCTGTGCTGAGCAAATAGGAGGCCCCAAGTGTAAACAGATGTGCCTTCGCAGTGACGGTGGATCTCAGGTGGCCTGAAACCTCTGTTTGACCTAGAAGGAAAAAAGTCCAATGACACCCTCTGATCCTGCCTATGGCTGTCTGAGGACTTTGGGTGGATCAAGGCATCCTCCACACCTTACCCAGCCCAGGAAATCTTCAGAAGTTCCCCCAGAGATAAGGGAGAGAGGCCTATCAACCACCTCCACCTCAGCTGTGGGACGAATCCTTAAGATGTGCCAGGAAAGGTCACCAGGAGATCCAAGGTCCATTATTCACTGTTTCCACATTGCCTAAGTCTCAACTGGTCTTTCACGCTGCAGTCTCCTGCACAGAACTCGCACCTGTGCAGCCCAGGAACCCAAATACCTGCACCTTGCCCCCCACTCTCTCATGCCTGTGCTGCCAGATGATAGGTCTAGCAGGTAGGGACTCGTAGATGCCCAGCCAGACGATGCAGTGTGGACTCGTATGGGCAAAGCAGAGATGTACACCCCCTTAGAGAAAAATGCCAGAGAGAAGTGTCTAATTAAGGAGAAATTCCAAAGGGAGCTCCAGGCCAAGGGAGAGAAAAACAAAGGGAAAACAGAACAAAATTAACAAAGGCCCATTAACTGACTCTGCCCAGGCCTTTCTGCAGAAGGCACCCCCGCAGGCAGCTCTGCTGGAGGAACAAGCCCCTCTGAGAACCGTAGCTCTACTAACATGGGCCCCCAGAGCAGCCTCCTGGTTGGGAGAGGGCTGTTACCATGGTATGGGGTAAAGCTACTCTAGGGTCTTCTAAAGACAGTGAGTTTGCCACAGCCCCCTGCAGCAGAGCAGAGGTGGACAGGGTGACTGTGCATGTTGGGCCTCTGCCTTTAGGTGGCCCCTGAAGTCTGGGCAATGCCGTCCATCTTCCACCCACACACAAATCAAAGGCTTTCCATTTTGAAGGGATTTTGATTTTTTTTGTTTTGTTTCTCCTTCAGAGAACAGACAGAGAACTGAAACTTGCCCCATGGTTGTGGGCAAGGTGATCGCTTCAGTAGCCTGCGATCATGCTGGGACACCCACTCACCATGGAATCTGCATTTGATACAGAAAGGCACGTGACCCATCCCTCCCTCTGACCTCTTAGCTGTGATTCCATGGCCACACAATCCTGTGGCTCCATGTCCCCCCCATTTCAGGATCCTCCATGGCCCCATGACTACTTGATCCCATGGCCTCATGACCCCTGACCTTCCATGTGATCATAACCTGGACTTTGAGCCCAGTGATTGCTCGTCCCCTCCCCTCCTGTGACTCTGGCCCAGTCTGCCCTCGGGGTTCTGTTGGTCTGAACTCCCCCCAAAAAGATGTGGGGGAGGCTCTGGCCTCTCCTCTTCAGCCTCCTCGAAGTAACAGCAGTCCCTGGACCCTCACTGCGGAGACCATCGCGAGAGCTAGATGCTACCCCACGGATGACCATCTCCTATGAAGGTTAGACCCTCAACCTTGAAAGACTATGGCTGCCAGAGCTGGGCACAGGAAGTAGCCCACAGGAGGCTCACTGCCTCTCTTGTTCCCAGAGCTCTCCCAGATTCGGCACTTCAAAGGCAGAGCCCAGAATTATTCAACACTGCTGCTGGAGGAGGCTTCAGAGAGGCTGCTGGTGGGGGCTCGAGGTGCCCTTTACTCTCTCAGCGCCCGGGACATAGGAGATGGGGCTCACAAAGAGGTCAGTACCTTGACCAACCATAGGGTTACCAGGAGACAGCCCCCTTCCCAGCCTCCTGGCCTCGGGACCGCACTGGCCTTTCTAGCCCAGGGTTCCCTCTGAGTTCCCCTCACTTCAGGCTCACCAGTGCTCTGGAGCTCCACTGCTTGCTTCTCTGGGTAGTAGATGTTGAGGTCAATATTGCAGCCTCTTCCCTTTACTCTCACTACTAGATCCACTGGGAGGCCTCCCCAGAGATGCAAAACAAGTGTCATCAGAAAGGGAAAAACAACCAGGTATGTGATCTGCCTTGTCCTTAGCTCTCCTTTCTTCCTCCTCAACCAAGGGTACCAGGATTGGAGGGACACAGATGCAGTGGCACAGATGTGCACCCAGCTGTACAGCCACAATGAGTGTTAAGCGTGGCACGCCTTAAGGTGACCCTTCTGCCCCAACCCTACGGCGTGGTCTATAGCTTGGCCCGTCATAATATCTTAATCCCCGCCCTGGGGGAATCACAAATTATAATCAAAACAATAAGTAACTGCTAATAAGTGACAACTAGATCTGGTTCTAAAATAATCCCGTGAAGCATTGTTATCTACATTTCGCATTAGGAAAAAAGAGAGTCCACTGAAACACTAGTTTGGGTATCTGGTGTTCATGGAGGGACATTAGTTAAGTGTTAGTCTTTTCTAGCTAAAAACTGGGGTGTCTATGGGGAAGGGCATCAGGTCTGGCTATGTAACAACTATTCAGAGAGATTTTTAGTATTTTGTATTTATTTATTTATTTTGGAGTTTTCTGAGACAGGGTCTCATATATACCCTTGGCTAGCCTGGAACTCACTATGTAGACCAGGCTAGCTTGGAACTAATAGAGATTTATTTGCCTGCCTCTGCCTCCCAAGTGCCGGGATTACAGGTGTGCACTACCACTCCTGGCTGGAGAGTTATTTAATAATACAAATTCTGTGCCGGGCATGGCGGCACATGCCTTTAATCCAGCACTCGGGAGGCAGAGGCAGGCAGATCACTGTGAGTTCGAGGCCAGCTTTGTCTACAAAGCAAGTCTAGGACAGCCAAGGCTAACACAGAGAAACCTTGTCTCAAAAAACCAAAAATCAGAAACCCAAAAATCTCATAAATGCTCAGTCAGCCAGGCAGTGGTGGCACACACCTTTAATCTCAGGACTAGGGAGGCAGAAGCAGTCAGATCTCTGTGAATTTGAGGCCAGCTGGTCTAAGCTACACTGAGAAACCCTAACTCAAATAATAAAAATAAATAAATAAATAAAATAAATGCCCAGTAGAGGGTTTGGACTTCATTGTGAAAACAACAGCCATACTGTTCGAGGAGGCCCTCATATGTGAATCACAGAATCCAGATCAGTAGGTCTGGGAGGCACCCAAGATGCTGCTGCTCTAGGAAGCCACGAAGCTGCTAGCTCTGGTTCCCAAGCATCAGCAGACACTTCCGAAAGCCATGTCCTGAAGGGCATTCGCTTTCAAAAGAGGAGTTAAAGTGCTACATTTAGAAGGGGTGACATTCCCGTCCCACGGTGCACAGCGGCGTCTTAAGGCTCTGAGACAAGTCGCCCGGTAAAGGTGGATGTGACTGCTTTCCTAGCTCATTGACCACACAGCCCTCCCCAAACTGCCTTTTGTCTGTCTTAGGGGGGCTACTCTAGGAATGCTTGCCTCCCCTCCAGTGTCAGGTGGATTAAAATAGACTGAGTCTAGGGGCACGAAGAAGAGCCGAAACTTTGCGGCATCCTAGGAGTTAGGAAGAAAGCCTGAGCAGGCTGATCCAAGGAACAGACACTATGATGCCTCAGCAGGTGGCAGAGTAAGTGAGGATAAGGAGTCTTCCTGTCTGAGTAACAGACAGGACGGTGATCAAAGAGAATTGGACAACAGCCTAGGGCAGCTGAGGGACAGAGGAAGCCAGTGTGGCTGAAGTAGATGGAGTGAACAGACGGGCAAGACCAGCGGCCTGTGAGACTGTGTTCAGAGCAGAGACGTGCCATGGTCTCTTGTACATCTGTGGGGCTTTGGGAAGTGGGTTGGATGGGAGCAAGAGGGTGTTGACAGATGCGCTGTCTCTGGAACCAAACTTTGGACATGGTGTCTCTGGTCCCCTTCTCAGACCACCTGGGAGACAGGAACACATGAGAGGCTGTTGACAACAGATCCCCTTGTGCTATTTGGACTATCTTGTGCACTCTTGGAGTATCTCTCTCTCTCACTGAGTAAACAGTTGTTATAAAGAGTAGCAGAGCAGGTCAGGAGGGGGTCAGGTGGCCACTTGAGTGAAGGAAGAGGCAATGGTTATCTGTGCTGGATGAGACTAGTTGAAGTGGGCCAAGTTCAAGAACCACTTGGCACAGTGACTCGTAGAGAGGGACTGAATGTGGGGGCAAAGAGAGTGAGGAGCAGCAAAGATGCTTGGACCAGAGCTAGGCGGATGCAGGTCGAGGTGGGAAAGACTGGAGAAACAGGTTTAAGAAGGCTGATTTGGGTCAGGGAAAAAATGGGAGCTTGCTTGAGGACAATGTGAGATTGACACTGCATGGGAGGCAACAGAAAGAGAGAGATTTAGGATTTGTGGGAGCCCCAGGATTAGAGGGGAGCATTGCTCACAAGTTACTTTTGAGTTCCTATCGAGGCCCTGTTCTCCTGAAATGTTTCTTCATCTTTGAGCTCCGATGGCTCCTGAAGGGTAAGTAGCGGGGACTGCAGGAGACGCCGACACAGGAGAAGCGCAAGAGTGGCGTCAGGTCATCAGTAGCATCTTGCAAAGTATGTCCTATAGGTGGGAGTAAGAATCAGACTACAGAGCCAGGCTAAGAGAGGTGGCTCATGTCCAGGCAGAGCCTTATATCACTGTCCCCCTTTGTCCGTAGACGGAGTGTTTCAACCATGTGCGATTCCTACAGCGACTCAATGCCACCCACTTCTATGCATGTGGGACTCACGCCTTCCAGCCCCTCTGTGCAGCCATTGTGAGTATCCCCGCCCCTAGCCCTGACTGCTGACCCCAGACTGGCCTAACCTTGGGCTGCAGCCCCTGCCTGTCCTCAGGACCATTGACTGATTGGGACCCTCCTTCTCCAGGATGCTGAGGCCTTCATCTTGCCCACTAGTTTCGAGGAGGGAAAGGAGAAATGTCCTTATGACCCAGCCCGTGGCTTCACAGGCCTTATCATTGGTGAGCAGAGATGGTCCTGCTACTGCAGAATGCTATGCTCTGAATGTGGACCCTGTTGCTAGGACTTGCCATTTATGCACGTCATGTTTCCTATTGCACATGACATGTGTCTCATGCCTGGATGTCCACACCCCAGATGGAGGCCTCTATACAGCTACTCGGTATGAATTCCGGAGCATTCCTGACATCCGCCGGAGCCGCCACCCACACTCTCTGAGAACTGAAGAGGCACCCATGCACTGGCTCAATGGTTAGGAGGATGAGGGGCGGGGTGGTGGGATGTAGGTCTACTTCTTATTGTTTATGCCTTTGGGCAGCAGATCACCTCATTCCCAAGTTTCCAGGCAAGCCTGGACATTCCACACCTGTGTGTTATGGAAGGCGGCTGTGGGAGGGGCCGTGGCTGTGTTAGAGGGCTCAGCCTGCTTCATAAGCCACTCAAATACTCAACCCACAGATGCTGAGTTTGTGTTCTCTGTGCTGGTGCGGGAGAGCAAGGCCAGTGCAGTGGGTGACGATGACAAGATTTACTACTTCTTCATGGAGCGTGAGGAAGGTTCCAGCAGCTTCACTCAGAGTCGCAGCAGCCACCGTGTGGCTAGAGTAGCCCGTGTGTGCAAGGTATATATGATGACGTCAGGGTATCGGGAGAGGCTAGACCTCTGATCCTGATCCTGTGTCCCTACCTCCCCAGGGAGATCTGGGAGGGAAAAAGATCCTCCAGAAGAAGTGGACATCCTTCCTGAAGGCACGTCTCATGTGCCACATTCCACAGTATGAGACACTACGCGGGGTCTGCAGCCTGGATGCTGATACATCAGCCCACACACACTTCTATGCAGTGTTTACACTGACAACACAGTGGTAAGCTCAGAAGTGGTGGGAAAGGAAAGGAAAGGAACTGAGGACTTTAAGGGCCGAGGTCAGCGATGAGCTGGGAAGAGGGCTCACTGCAGGGTGAGGTCAGGCATGCCGAGCTATCCTAGGGTCAGTGGGCATTGTGTTCCACTGATGCACAAGACTGGCCCATAGGCCTACAGTGGAATGGACCATGGTAACAGTGGCACAAGATGGAACATGGGGTAGGGGCAGGCTCCACTCAATCCTCTACTATGTCTCATTCCTAGGAAGACCCTGGAGGCTTCAGCCATATGCCGCTATGACCTGGCTGAGATGCAGGCTGTCTTCACAGGCCCCTTCATGGAGTACCAGGATGGTGTCCGGCGCTGGGGCCGCTATGAGGGTGGGGTGCCTGAACCCCGGCCTGGCTCGGTGAGCACCCAGACCATATCAAGTAGACAAAGCCCTGGGAGGGGAGGCAGGTGTTGGAGTCCTGAGGCTCACCTCCCACCCCCCAACCCAGTGCATCACAGATTCATTGCGCAGCCGAGGCTACAACTCATCCCAAGACTTGCCATCCCTGGTTCTGGACTTTGTGAAGTTGCACCCACTGATGGCTCGGCCCGTGGTGCCCACACGTGGGCGGCCCCTGCTGCTGAAGCGCAACGTGCGCTACACACGCCTCATGGGGACACATGTCAGCACACCGGCTGGACCCACCTATGACCTGCTCTTTCTGGGCACAGGTGCTTCTGACCCAAATCCCTGATCCCTAATGGCCTTGCTTACTGATGCTTCTGAACACAGTAGTTCCTGACACATTGGTCTGCAGTGCCCCATGTCCTGAGGGACCACTGCTGGTGGCCAATTCCTTGTCTCTAATGTTATGATTCCTGAGCTGTTCCCATTAGGCCTCCTGTGGGGTACTGAGAGACTATCACGCTGTTGGGTTCTGACTTCTGTCCTCTCTACATCAGCGGATGGCTGGATCCATAAGGCCGTAGTCCTGGGCTCTGGGATGCACATCATTGAAGAGACACAAGTGTTCAGGGAGCCCCAGTCTGTGGACAATCTAGTTATCTCTCCGATGCAGGTAGACCTGACTTCTGGTCTCAATATGCTAACAGAGAAGGGGACTGGGGAGGCTGGGCAGAGATTGGGTGGCTGCTGACCAACTGTCCTTTCTGGTTCCAGCACAGCCTCTATGTGGGGGCTGCTAGTGGAGTCATCCAGTTTCCTCTGTCCAGCTGCTCACGCTACCGTTCCTGCTATGACTGCATCCTGGCACGGGACCCCTACTGTGGCTGGGACTCTAGCACTCATGCCTGTGTGGTGGCCACCACCATAGCCAACAGGTTCCAGGGTAGAGGTTGGGAGTAGGGGTACACGTGCATTAAGTAGAGAATCCCAGCCCATAAGGATAAGCCCACCAGCCCGTAAGGGATGTGCGCTGTAATTGCTTACCCTGCTGTCTGTTTCCCTTTGTTCATGAATCTTGATTTTTTTTGTCCCCAGGACGGCATTTATACAAGATGTAGAGAGAGGAAATCGAGGCTGTGAGGGCAGCAGGGATACAGGTAAGTGGGACTCATGTACTTGTGTGGACGTTTCTGAGTTTCTGTGCTTGTGTAGTTTAGGTGAGGTTGACTCAGCACAAGGTAAGTGCTCAACCGATACTTATTTCCCAAGTAAAGTGTAAATGAGGAACTAGGCTCAAGACTTGGAGACAAGCCAGGCTGGTGGCACAAGCCTTTAATCCTAGCACTTGGGAGGCAGAGGCAGGCGGATTGCAGGGAGTTCGAGGCCAGCCTGGTCTACATAGCGAGCCCAGGACAGCCAAGGCTACACAGTGAAACTCTGTCTCGGGGGGTCGGGGTGGTGGTGGTGGTGGTGGTGGTAGTGTAGACTTGGAGATAGGTGTACCTCATTGGTAGAGAGCTTTTCTTGCCTGACACATATAAAGGTCCTGGGCTTGTTCTCTACACACACACACACACACACACACAGAGAGAGAGAGAGAGAGAGAGAGAGAGAGAGAGAGAGAGAGAGAGAGAGAGAGAGACAGAGAGACAGAGACAGAGACAGAGACAGAGACAGAGAGACAGAGACCGAGACAGAGAGAAGATTATTAATTATTATATGGCCACATTTAAAGTATACTAAGTGGTGGTGGGATGTAAACACAAATAACTATAATTATTGATAATTGCAACTACAACAAGATGCAGAAGAAGGGTAATGTGGTTTTCTCTGAGCTGCTCTCTGAAGGAAGAACAAAAGTCAGCAATCAAAGCTAGCGTGGACTGAGAACTTGCGTGCCAAACACTGATCTGAACACTCCCATGTGTCCATCCTCACAACACTCTACGTGAGAAGCACCATTATGGTTCCCATGAGGGACAACCCCTCCGAGGCCCGGGGAATATAAGGAAACTGTTCACGGTACCTCAGCTACCAAGCAGCAGGGTCAGAACCAACCCTGGCCTAACACAGTTGGATTCAAGTTTGCGCTTTTTGCCAAGCCAACCAGGCAGGTGGGGCCATGAGCAGGACAGTGACACTCAAGCAGGGGTCAGCAGGAAGAGAGACCAGGGGGAAAGACTAGAGGTGAGGAGGGACCACGCTGACAGTTTTGGTCCTTATATGAAAAGCAACAGGAAACCTCTGAAGAGTTTTACACCAGGGAGCAGTATGATCAGAATTATCAGAATTTGTATTAAAATTTTGTTTTGTTTTGTTTTGTTTTTTTGAGACAGGGTTTCTCTAGTGTTGCTTTGGCTGTCCTGGAACTCACTTTGTAGACCAGGCTGGCCCCGACCTCACAGAAATCTGGGTGCCTCTGCCTCCCAAGTGCTGGGATTAAAGGCATGTGCCACTGCACCCAGCTTGATTTTTTAAGAAATATTTTATGAGTACATTTTGCCTGCATGTTTGTATGTAAATAATGTGCATGCCTGGTGCCCATGGAGGGAAGGAGAGTGTTGCATGCCTTGCCACTGGAATTATGGGTGCTTGTGAACCACCACGGGGGTACTGGGAGCCAAACTCAGGTCTTCTGCAAGGGCAACAACTGCGCTTAACCACTGAGCCATCTTTCCAGCTCCTGTATTCAAATTTTTTAAAATTATTTTATTTTTTTACATTTGGTTTTGCCTCCATATTTGTCTATACAAGGGTGGACATTACAGGAACTGGAGTTACAGTTATAGACAATTACAGACAGTTGTGAATTGCCATGTGGGTGCTGGGGTTTGAACCCAGGTCCTTTGGAAGAGCAGACAGTGCTCTTAACCACTGTGCCACCTCTTCAGCCCTGTATTCAAGTTTTTAAAACTATATTTTTCTTGCAAGCATGTGTGTGTGTGTGTGTGTGTGTGTGTGTGTGTGTGAGAGAGAGAGAGAGAGAGAGAGAGAGAGAGAGAGAGAGAGAGAGAGGAGAGATACGGATGTATTCATGTAAAACACCTACATGTGGGTCCCAGGGACTAAACAGAGGGTGTCAAGCTTGGCAGCCAGCACCTATACTCACTGACCTATCTCCTCAGTCTAGATTTGTGTTTTCATGGGATCATCTAGAGTTGCAAGAAGGGATTGAACAAGGCCCTAGAGGCAGGCAGCATGGAAGGAGAGAGGCGAACAGGTCTGAGAGTCTCATGAGGGTAGACATAAAGATGAGGAAAAGGCGAGGGAGCCTCTCAGGTCCCTGATGCAAACTGCTAAGCAGCTGGTGGTGGCAAGTCCAAGAAAGGGCCCGGTATGGCTATGGATGCGGCTTTGGCCTTAGCAAGACGCTCAGCACCTGATAAACATTCAAGTCCGGTATTCAGGAAAGGAAGCTGTGCGGAAGGTAAGATTAGGGGTCTTGTTAAGTGGTGGGAACTGCAAAGCGCAGAGCAGAGGAGCTATGAGAGAAGGAGAAAAGGCAAGACACTATCTACTTCCTGAAAGGCCAGTGTGCACCCTGGGAAGCATGCTCTCATAGGCTTGCTTAGCTGCCACCGATCTAGACTTTGTGCTTCGAGACAGCCAAGAATTTAGCTGTCTACTGTGTATCTTGCCATTTCCAATGCTGTCTGTGATGGGCAGATACTGATCTTTCCTCCCCAGGACCACCACCGCCACTGAAGACCCGCTCTGTGCTCCGGGGTGATGATGTCCTCCTGCCTTGTGACCAGCCGTCTAACCTGGCCCGGGCTTTGTGGCTACTCAATGGGAGCAAGAGCCTGAGTGATGGCCAGGATGGCTATCGCGTGGGAGTGGACGGGCTGCTGGTAACAGACACACAACTGGAGCACAGTGGCAACTATGGCTGCTATGCTGAAGAGAATGGCCTCCGAATGCTGCTGGCTTCCTACAGCCTCACGGTCCGGCCAGCCACCCCTGCCCCAGCTGCACACGCCCCTGCCACACCCGGGGCACAGCTGGCACAAGACATGAGGCTATTCTATGTGGTAGCCATTGCTATACTGGGTGGCCTCTGCCTCGTTCTGGCATCTTCCCTCCTCTATGTGGCTTGTCTGCGGGGAGGCAGAGGAGGTCGCAGACGGAAATACTCATTGGGTCGGGCTGGTCGGGCAGGGGGCTCAGCTGTGCAGCTGCAGACAGTCTCAGGCCAGTGCCCTGGAGAGGAAGACGAAGGTGATGACGGGGAGGGAGCTGGAGGTCTGGAGAGTGGCTGCCTCCAGATCATTCCTGGGGAAGGAGCCCCAGCTCCACCACCCCCACCACCCCCACCCCCACCGGCTGAGCTGACCAATGGGCTGGTGGCACTGCCCAGCCGGCTGCGAAGGATGAATGGCAACAGTTATGTGCTTCTAAGGCAAAGCAACAATGGCGTGCCAGCAGGACCCTGCTCCTTTGCAGAGGAGCTCAGCCGCATCCTGGAGAAGAGGAAGCACACCCAGCTTGTGGAGCAGCTAGATGAGAGCTCTGTCTGAGCCTAGCCTCCCAAATGAAAGCTCTTCAGAGCCAGCAGCCTGTCTGCCCTGGGCCGGGCCGGCACCTCCCCAACACAGCCTCCCTCCTTCATGCTCCCAACTCCATTCCCTTCTTCCAACTTTTTGATGTCTCTGTAGGGCTGGCCAGAGTCATGGTTAGCCAAAGCCCCCTCTTCAGTCTCCAAGACACGTGTGAGCAGCCCAGGCCCACCGGTGCTCCTCAAAGGTAGGTGCTCCCTCCAGACCAAGTACTCAAGTCCAGACCCAGTTTTTATCCGTAGGGAGGAGAGGACTGTCTTCTTATGCCCAGCCTTCCTCTTCTCCCCAGGTAGGGCTCTGCAGGTCCAGATGGCCTCGATGTCACCACCCTCTGCACAGCTGTGCACTGGGTAGTCCTGAATTCAGACAAGACCTCTCTCTCCAGCCACCTGAGTCCTGCTCACATTCACATGCGCACATGAAGAATGTCTCTCAGCTGGGCTGCAGTGTCCCGCCTCCTCCCGTGCATCCTTAGCTCATTCCTCCTAGATGGGGCACCCTCCCAATGTGTCAGTTTCCCATCTAGTCCTCTTCCCAGTCTCAGCCCATGTGGTAATCCTTTGGCAGGAGACTGGGAACAGGCCAGCCTGGGAGGTAAGCATCACGCCCTCTTCTCTTCCTGGGTAGTCCTTGTGAGTCAGCTTCCCCGCTCCTCTCATTCACATGCAAGGGTGCCAGAGCTCCAGGCATGTCCTATCCCCCTGCCTATGTGGTAACACACCCACATCATGTGCTCACATTTCCACCCACATACACATTCTGCCTCCCCTTGCTGCCTCAGTCAGACCTGTGTCTACTAGGTTTGGTCCATGGATATTTCAAAGGGAGCTTTCCTTTCCCATCTAGCTGTCCTCACAGAACTAGGACAAGTGACCAACACTACACTCAATGAGCCAGCCTCCCTCTTAGGGACCAAGCAGTTGCTTCTCCTAGGCCAGAGCAGGGGGAAGTGACCTGATATCTCACCTGGCACATGAAGCCCGTTCCTGGAACTATGCAAAGGGCAGAGGCTGGGAGTTTAGATGCTTGGCTCCCATTCCTGTCCTACCTCACCAGGGCACTTTCAAGGTCCAAGGGCCTCGGACGTCTCCAGGCCCACATGGGACAATCAACCCTGACTGAGCTCTCCCATTCCCTTTGGGTGAGGATGACTGTTATTTTTGTAGCTGAGAACGTGGAACCCCACGAGTTTTTACTGCCCTTCACCCATACCTCTCCCACCTGCACCCCACAATGAATGTATTTATTGTGAGAATGGCTGTTCTTCTTCAGGAATGCCCCCCACTCATCACCCAGGTGGGTGGACCAGGCATGGGATGGGATGGGGAGCCTGGGCTCTGCTGCTCCTGAGGTTGGCTAATAAATGCCCTCTTCCCCCACAGCTTTATGTGTCTGCTTGGTCTAGACTGGTTTACCAGGGACAGGTTCTGGCCCATGGAGAAGGTGCTCCAGACATTTCTTCATCTAGGGTTGGCGTTGCATAAGGAATATTTACACAAGGAATGTGATCCTCCGCACCTGCCCTTGCTGAGCTGGGCAGGCACAGGGGCTACTGGCTAAGGCTCGTATTTCTCACTGATGATGATGAGGGTGACAAAATCATAGCAGCTCAACGAACAAGGATCCCCAGCTTTTTATTCCTGGTTCTTTCTTTGGCTTTATCTTTATCACTCAGGCTGGTCACAAACACCTGGATTCAAGTGATCCTCCTTACCTGAGTGTCCTGGATATGTGAAACTATTGACACACACTAGCACACCCAGCCCCTTGCCTTAAAAAAAAAAAAAAGGCTGGGCATGATAGTACATGCCTTTAATCCCAACACTCAGGAGACAGAGCAGGTGGATCTCTGTGAGTTCAAGACCAGCCTGGTCTACAAAGTGGGTCCAGGACAGCCAAGGCTGTTACAAAGAGAAACCCTGTCCCAAAAAACCAATACCCACCCCACCGCAAAAATAAAGTGTTGTGTGTACACTTATATTTGCACGTGCCACAGTGTGCATGTAGAGGTCAGAGGACAACTCAGGAGAATGTTTGCTGCTCCATTTTGTTTTTGTAGACTGGACTCACTTAGTATACAAGGCTGGTTCTGCCTCCCAAGTGCTGGGATCAAAGGCGTGAACCACCACCGCCCAGCTTGTTTGCTGCTTCTTTCACTGAGTCCTGGGGATGACACTCAGGTTGTAAGGCTTGGCAGTGACTTCCTTTACCTATGGAGCCATCTCCTCAGCCCCGCCTTTCTCTTTTTTCTTTTCTTTTTTAAAGCCATGGTCTCACTATGTAGCCCTGGCTGTCCTGGATCCCTCTACATAGACTAGGCTGGCCTTTAACTCATCTATCTGGCTGCCTCTTTAACACCAAGACCTTTCCCCTCCCTTACCCCCTCCTTGTTGTCTCATGCCCTCAGAGCCCAGGAGAGCCAGGTCCCCTGGAACGGCTACAGATGGTTGTTGTTGCCATGTGGGTGCTGGGAATTGAACCTGAGTCCTCTGGAAGAGCAGCCAATGCTCTTAACCCCTGAGCCATCTCTCTAGCTCCTGCCTTGTTTAAACTGGAAAATACTTCTTGCCAGTCCTTGTGCTCTTCCCTAAGATGCCTTTCAGCATTTTCTCACTCCTTGATCCAGGAAAGACATGGGCTCATTTCTGTGCAAACAATTTTGGGGTAGGAGTGCAGTCAGGACTAAATAAAACATGATCTGGGACCTGCTCTGAGATTTTGAGTCACATTGCCTTTGACACTAATCACTAAAAGGTCTTATGCTCTGCTTCTGGTTTTAAAATAAAAAGTATGACTTATGCTTAAAATATGGACACATTTTGAGCCAGGCATAGTGGTGCACACCTTTAGTCCTAGCACTTCAGAGGCAGAGGCAGATAGGTCTCTGTGAGTTTGAGGCCAACCTGGTCTACACAGAGTTCTAGGACAGCCAGGGTTACATAGTAAGACCCTATTTTGAAAAAAAGTACATTTAAAAAGAAGATTTATTTAAGGCTGGGCACTGTGGCGCACCCCTTTAATCCCAACACTTAGGAGGCAGAGGCAGGTGAATCACTGTGAGTCCGAGGCCAGCCTGGTCTACAAAGTGAGTCCAGGACAAGATAGCCAAGGCTACAGAGAGAAACCCTATCTCAAAAATAAATAAATAAAAAATATATATATATATGTGTGTGTGTGTATGTGTGTATATTGTATACAATGTTCAACATGCACACCAGAAGAGGGCAGCAGATCTCATTATAGATGGTTGTCAGCTACCATGTGGTTGCTGGGAATTGAACTCAGGACCTCTGGAAGAGCAGTCAGTGCTCTTAACCTGTGAGCCATCTCTCTAGTACATTTTCAAGTATGACTTTGAGGGGCTGGAGAGATGCTCAGGTGATTAAGAGCATTAGGTGCTCCTTCAGAAGGCACAAGTTCAATTCTCAGCACCTACATGGTGGCTCACAACTGTCTGTAACCCAGTTCCAGGGGACCCTACAGTCTTCTGGATTCCATGGACAATGCATACAAATGGTACACAGACATACATGCAGGCAAAATACCTATACACGTGGTCAATACATGAATCTTTAAATATGGTTAGCTAAGTTTAATGACCTTGGTGTTCTTTTTTGGTGTTTTGAGACAGGGGTTCTCCATGTATCCCTGGCTATCCTGGAGCTCACTTTGTAGACTAGGCTGGTGTAGAACTCAAGAGACTCACCTGCCTCTGCCAACCTAGTGCTGGGATTAAAGGTATATGCCCTCAGTGTGCCCAGCACTGGACCTAAGTTTTCTTTATCTTTTTTTTTTTAATTTACTTATTTGTTATTAGGTAGACAGTGTTCTACCTGCATGTGCACCTGTAGGCCAGAAGAGGGCACCAGTTCTCATTACAGATGGTTGTGAACCACCATCCCATGTGGTTGCTGGGACTTGAACTCAGGACGTTTGGAAAAGTAGGCGGTGCTCTTAACCATTGAGCCATCTCTCCAGCTCGACCTAAGTTTTCTACTCTGCACCAAACACTGACGAAGATAAGGTGCCTTGCCCAACACCGGGGCCACTGCAAGATCAGCAGGGCATCATCACGGGTCCTTCAGAAGACAGCCTCGAGATCCTCCACTGTTTTGAAATCATTATTATTTGGATTTCGGAAATCAAAGTCCCTGTACAACACTTGGAAGCTTTTTCACATCTCAGGTTGCAAGGGCAACTGAATCAGAATTATGGTATTCACAAGGTACCTAGCAGTGGGCAACGCAAACAGCTCTTCTTTATCCCAGGCCACGCCCCCGCAAGCAGGCTCCACCTATTTGCCTGAGCTTGGAATATGAAAGCGGAGCCACATCACTTTCAAGGTCCAAAGCCTAGTTCTTTACTGTGCTTGTACCGACACTGGAGCAGGATCCTGGGGTTCCCTGGGCTGCAGCCCGTGGAAGGCTGTCCGTTTGTTGGTGAAGGGATGCCACTGGCCCTGGATGCTAGGGTTGTCCGTGTGGAAGGGCTTGCGGATGCGGATCACATCCAAGCCGGACTGGTCGGCCAGCTTCTGCACCAGCGACGTGATCTCCTCCGCCGACTTGTTGTTGAGGTTTTCCTCACGAACAGCACCGTTAACTGGCAGAGGGACGTGGGAATGAGTGGAAGCCGCCAGGTCGGAAGTCAAACAACGTAGGATCCCGCCCTCCCGCCCTAGCCCGGCCCCACTCACGGTACTCAGCCACTATTCTGGGCACGGCGCTCGGGCGCGGGTTTACGTATATTACGACCCCTGGGTTCCGTCGGGCGAAGTCAGTCACTTCGCGTTCCACGAACTCCCTGCGAGACCCAGCGAAGGTGAGTACGGTGGCCGGGAACCCAGTCCGACTGATCCCCCGCCTCCAAGCCCGGTCCTCCCGCTTCCGCGAGCCTCACCTGGCGCCGCGGGACGAGGGCGCATCCCGACTGAGGGTGAGGCTGAGGCGCTGCAGCTGCTGCACGTAGCGACCTAGCCCGTTGTGGAGGACGCTAGCTAGAAAGCGGCTCGGCGTCCCGCGCGCAGTCATGGCCACCACTTGGTAGCCCGGACGGTGAGCTGGAGGGCGGGACTAACCCCGCGACTTCCGGTTCCGGGGGCAAAGGCGCCCAAGAGAGTTTTGCTTCCGAGGTCACCGCGAGTGGCGCGTGCGGAGGACCCACGTTGTGGACCGTAGAGTAGAAAGGAAGAGTGGTGACGCGAAGCTGGGCGCGGGAGCGTGGAGCCCCTGAAGCGGAGGGACGAGCCGCGAGACAGTGAAGGGGCAGGGCCTCAGCTCGTGACCTCCAAGCTATTGTGGAGGGTCCTAGTGTGCGCAAGGAGCCGTGAGGAGCGCCTGGAGTTGGGGTTCAGACAGGATGCAGAGAATTGCAGAGTTGCGGTTGGCGAGGAGGCTCCGCAGAGCGGTGGTAGACGTGAGGAGATGATACAGAGAAGCCATTTAGATTGAGGGACCTTTGAAGGTCCTACAAGTGAACTGCTGGAGAGAACTTGTAAAGAACTAGAGGTGTGAGGGTCGTGCATGTGATGGGGTCGCGTAGGTGTGCAGAGGTATGAAATCGCGATGTACAGGCAGCCAAGGGGATTAAGAATTGTGTTCATAAAGGAGAAGTTTGAGGAGAGCCAGAGAGAAGCCAGCTTTAGTGAATCCTGTTAAGTGTCTTGTGGAAGGCTCCAAAACAGACCAAAGGTTTTAGCAGTGGTGGCATCCCACTCCGTCAGTAATGTGGCTCCTCCTCCGACGTGCATATCCGCTCCGCATCTTGCTCCCGCTGCGTGGGGAGTGGGTGGGTCGGAGGGGCCTGCCCCGAAGCTTGGCTCCAGGCCCTCCGCGCAGAAGGTACAGAAAGGAAGCGCTCCCAGCCTTAGAGGTACCAGTATTGCCTGTGACCACAACTGAAATCCGCCAATATTTACGAGCGCATGGGATCCCCTTCCAGGATGGCCACAGCTGCCTTCGAGCACCAAGCCCCTTTGTGGGGTCCACAGACATCGAAAATCAGAAGAAAGATGCTACCGCTTCCTTCTGCCTCTTCATTGACAAGACTACAGGACGCTTTCTCTGCATGACCAGCCTAGCGGAAGGGAGCTGGGAAGACTTCCAGGCCAGTGTGGAGGGACGAGGGGATGGGGCCAAAGAAGGAATCCTGCTTAGTGAGGTTCCAGAAGCTGAGGACAAGGAGGAGGTCCTGAGAATCTGGAACCGAGCCATACCTCTTTGGGAGGTGCCTGACCGTGAGGAAGCCCAGCTGGCTCGTGTAATGTTTGGCCTTACCAAGGTGACAGATGACACACTTAGGAGGTTCAGTGTCCGCTATCTTCGATCTGCTCGGAGTCTGGTCTTCCCTTGGTTCACCCCTGGGAGCTCTGGATTACGTGGCCTGAAGCTACTAGGGGCTGAAGGTCAGGGGGATGGGGTACGGTATGTGGAGACCACCATTCCACGGCCTGGTGCCTATCACAACCTATTTGGATTACCACTGATCGGCCGTAGAGATGCTGAGGTGGTCCTGACAAGTCGCGAGCTGGACAGCCTGGCCTTGAGCCAGTCCACGGGGCTGCCCACCCTTTGCCTACCCCGAGGAACAGTCTGTTTACCCCCAGCCTTACTCCCTTACCTTGAACAGTTCCGCCGGATTGTGTTCTGGCTAGGGGATGACCTTCGATCATGGGAAGCTGCCAAACTGTTTGCCCGAAAGCTCAACCCCAAGCGATGCTCTTTGGTGAGGCCGGGGAACCAGCAGCCTCGGCCCCTGGAGGCCTTAAACCAAGGCTTAAGTCTTCCCCGTATTCTTCGTACTGCCCTCCCTGCCTGGCACAAGTCTATCGTGTCTTTCCGCCAGCTCCGTGAGGAGGTTTTGGGAGAACTATCAAATGTGGAGCAGGCAGCTGGTGTCCGCTGGAGCCGCTTCCCAGACCTCAATCGTCTGCTGAAGGGGCATCGGAAAGGCGAGCTAACGGTCTTTACAGGTGACTCTTTACGGAACCACTGCTTGTGGGGCTGGAAAGATGGTTCAGTGGTTAAGAGCACCCACACAGTAGTGGCTCCAGTTCCAGGTGGATCTGATGTCCTTTTTTGACCTCTGAGGACACCAGGAATGCATATGATACACAGATATGAATGCAGAAAAAAATACCCATAAAATAATAAAATGGGTTTTTGTTTTGTTTTGTTTTTTTTAATATTTATTTATTATGTATACAGCACTCTGCCTGCAGGCCAGAAGAGGGCATCAGATCTCATTATGAATGGTTGTGAGCCACCATATGGTTGCTGGGAATTGAACTTAGGAACTTTGGAAGAGCAGCCAGCAGAAGCTGCTTTTAACCTCTGAGCCATCTCTCCAGCCCCCGTTTTGTTTTTGTTTGTTTCTCTGTGTTCCCCTGGCTGTCCTAGACAGGCTTTGTAGACCAGGCTGGCCTCCAGCTCACAGAGATCCACCTGCCTCTGCCTCCCAAACGCTGGGATTAAAGGTGTGCGCCATCATGCCCGGCATATAATAGAATGTTTTTAAAAATCACTTTTAGGTAAAGGGTTAGACAATAAGATGACAAAAGTATGTGCAGTTTGGCCACTGGCAGGGTTCAGCTTACTTTTTTAAGACTTATTTATTATGCACATGAATGCTTCGTCTGCATGTGTGTATGTGCACAGCGTGGGTGCCTGGTGCCCTCAGAGGCCAGAAGTCATCCTATCCCCTGGAATTGGACTTACAGTTGCTGTGAGCCATCATGTGTTGCTGGGAATCAAACCCAGGTCCTCTGCAAGAGCAACAAGTCCTCTTAGTCCTGCCTCATCTCCCTAGTCCCCTGCTGGCAGTGTGGAAAGGAGGCGTTCCCTCCCAACCTTGAACAGAATGTTGGTTCAAAAACCAGACTTTCTTCTTTTTTTGTTTGTTTATTTGGTTTGTTTGTTTGGCTTGGGTTTGTTTTTTTTTAAAGATTTATTTATTTATTATGCATTCAGTATTCTGCCTGCATACCTGAACTCCGGAAGAGGGCACCAGATCTCATTATAGATGGTTGTGAGCCACCATGTGGTTGCTGGGAATTAAGCTCATGACCTCTGGAAGAGCAGACAGTACTCTTAACCACTGAGCCATCTCTCCAGCCCTTGGCTTGGGTTTTTTTTGTTTGTTTGTTTGGTTGGTTGGTTGGTTTTGTTTTTCAAGACAGGGATTCTCTCTGTAGCCCTGGCTGTCCTAGAACTCACTCTGTAGACCAGGCTGGCCTTGAACTCAAAGATTTTCCTGTCACTGCCTCAAGTGCTGCGGTACTTTCCTCTTAACTCAGAGCTGTGTCCATCCTCATATAGGGCCAACAGGCAGTGGGAAGACAACATTCATCAGTGAGTATGCTCTGGATTTATGTACCCAGGGTGTGAACACACTATGGGGTAGCTTTGAGATCAGCAATGTGAGACTAGCCCGGGTCATGCTGACTCAGTTTGCTGTGACACGGCTGGAAGAACATCTGGACAAGTATGAAGAGTGGGCAGACCGTTTTGAGGACCTGCCTCTCTATTTCATGACTTTCCATGGACAACAGAGCATCAGGTAAGATCTTCAAAGCCCAGCTACTCTTTTTAAGATTATTTTATTTATTTAGAGGCAGCCCCTCTCTGCCCCCCCCCCCCTTTTTCTCTCTGTCTGTCCTTTTTGAGGCAGTTTCTCTGTGTAGCCTTGGCTGCTATCCTGGCCTGGAACTGACAGATGTGCCTGCCTCTGCCTCCCTAAGTGCTGGCATTATAGGTATGTGCCACCACACCAGGTGAGGCAGGGCCTCTGTAGGTAGCTCTGGCTGTCCTGGGACTCATTATGTAGGCCAGGTTGGCCTTGACTACATAAATCCATCTTCCTCTGTCTTGAGAGTGCTGGGATTAAAGGTGCGTGCCACCATACCTGGCCCTGACTTTCAATTTTGAGAGATCACATAATATTTTTGATGCCCTTTCCATCTCCAGTGAGAATGCCTTCCTGGTCTCTTTAGACAGGCTTGAGGGGTTCAAAAAATGGGAAATCACAAGAGCAGATCATCATCAGTGCTTTCAGGGTACAGGCTCCTCCCCCTGGAGTGTTCCCCTGTAGTTGGCTATTCAAATTGCTGCTTCTCTTTCCTAGGTCTGTAATAGACACAATGCAACATGCTGTCTATGTCTATGACGTTTGTCACGTAGTCATCGACAACTTGCAGTTCATGATGGGTCATGAGCAGCTCTCTACTGACAGGTGAGCCGTTGTCTAACCTAAACACACTTGTCTGTTCATGAAGCTGTGCACGGGCTTGAGTGTGAATCCTTAAGAGAAGACAGCATAGAGGGCTGGGGTAGTTGTGTGGAGTGACTGACTCAGGAGTTTGTGTTTTCCACCCAATAACCTCTTATTGCTGAATTTCATTGCTGCAGGATTGCAGCTCAAGACTATGTTGTTGGAGCCTTTCGGAAGTTTGCTACAGATAATAGCTGTCACGTGACTCTGGTTATTCACCCACGGAAAGAGGATGATGACAAGGAACTGCAGACAGCATCCATTTTTGGCTCAGCAAAAGTGAGTTGGCTTTAAGGCACTCAAGCTTTGAAGAATTAGAGAGACAGATGTAACTAGAAACAGTCCTCATGCAGGCTTGGATCCTCATGACTGTCCTTACTGTCCTGAGGAAAGTAAGAGATGGTGGCTCTGTGGCCATGACATGAGGAATGCAAAGGATGGGAGTTGGTTCTTAGAAAGATGAGGTCATGATTGCGGCTTAGTGGGATGAGAGCCATGATGGGCAGCATAAGTCCTTGAGGGATGGTCTGAGTCATCCTCTGACATCTGGGGAGTCTTCTTAGTGGACATACCAACCAAAGTTATACTGAGGTTTCCAGACAGTAAGTATCAGATTGTCAAATAAATGGGAAGGCCTCTGTGCCTCAGGACCAGCCCCATCCCTATGCCTCCAGTAGTCTACTGAATTCCTTTTACATGCCTAGGCAAGGAGAATTCAGGTTGAGGAGCAAAAACTATGTCACTTTGAAAACAAACATGAAACAAGAATAATGCAGAAAAAAAAATATGAGCTGGGCACTATGGCACATGCCTGTAATTCCAGCACTCAGGGAGGCAAAGGCAAGTGGATCTCTGTGAGTTCAAGGCCAGCTTGGTCTACAAAGCTAGTTCAGGACAGCCAAGGCTATACAAGAAACTCTGTCTTGAGAAACAAAAACAAAACAAAAATGGTGGTGCTTTCTTTAGGGCATCAAAAGTGGTCCCTAGGAATGTGACACACAAATGGTACACAAAAAGCTGCGTCTCAAGCAGAAGGAGCCCCACAGAGTCTGAGCAGTGGCAAGCTTGTTACCAAACTGGGAGATTTGGTGGCTCTAGCATCAATTGTGATTAGTTGCTTAAAGAGTTTGGTGATGAGGGGGCACTTTTTCCACTTTTTAAATTTTAATTAGTTTATTTATGTGTATGAGTATTTTGCACGTGTGTATGTCTGTGTACCACATGCATATTGGTGCCTACGAAGGCTAGAAGAAGGTATTGGACTTCCTGGGACTGGAGTTAAAGACAGTTGTGAGCTGTAGGTGCTGGGAATTGAACCTGGGTTCCTCTGAAGAGCAACCAGTGCTTTTATCTACTGGGCCATCTCTTAAGCCCCCCCTTTCCCATTCTTGCCACTTCTCCCCTTACCCTCAACCTTTCTTTCATTCATATGTCCTCTTTCTCCTGCCCCCTCTCCTTTAGGCAAGCCAAGAAGCAGATAATGTTCTGATCCTGCAGGATAGGAAGCTGGTGACTGGGCCAGGGAAACGCTATCTGCAGGTGTCCAAGAATCGCTTTGATGGAGACGTAGGTGTCTTCCCACTTGAGTTCAACAAGAGTTCCCTGACCTTCTCCATCCCTCCCAAGAGCAAAGCCCGACTCAAGAAGATCAAGGATGACAATGGATTAGTGGCAAAAAAGTCCTCTTCTGGCAAAAAAGGAGCTGTGCACCGGAACTCTGAGCCATGCCTAGGCCAGGACCCCAGCCCCCAGCAGCCAGATACCTCCAAGGCCTCCGGGTGAAAGCAGCGCATCCAGCTTACTAAAATGAGCCCAATGGATCAGGCTAACACACACTCTTGGCTTTCTGCTAGGGCTCGTGCACATAGTCCTGAGCTATGGAACCCGCCCAGCCTAGGGCTGTGTTCCATGGTGAAAATTTCAATTCAGCAGCTATTGAGGACCTCCTGTATGCTGGGTTTTTTCATGCAGCACTGAAAAGACAAAGTCTGTTTCCAAAGACCAGCATTTTGGTGACAGGAGCAAGACAAAGTGACCAGTGTTAGTTAGACTGCTCACAGGGTAGTGTTGATTAATTAGTTGCAGGAGATGTCTGAGCAGAGCGCTTGTGAACTAGACATGAGCCTTGTGAGGCTCTGGAGAAGGATCCGGGCAGAGAGATACACTAAAACCTCAGGTCGGACAATGAAGGCAGGCCCGGAACCTGTCATGAAACAGGAGGCTTCCTGTTAAACTCCAGCATTTTGGCATACAGTAGGCACCAAGCCTCTCTGCTTTGTAGAGCCAGACATAAGGTAGCTGTATCTGCTGGAATTGATCCTAGGTGCTTATCCTGTACCATCAGGGCCTCGAAGATGGGAGCTTGCTCCCACATGGCCACACAACTAAAGAAAGAAGCTGTGAGCCTGCAGTGTCCGCCCCCTGGATACTGGTTCCACTGTGTGCTGCCTCTGACAGCTGGAGCTCGGACTCTTTGTAGAGAGAGCCTTTTCCAGTTTGAATGAAACATTTCTACTGCCTTTGTTTCTGTGCTTTTTCTTATTTGTCCACCAGATGTCTCCCCATACTAATTAGTTATCCTCTCTGAATTGGGAGTAAATGGATCCTTTTCCCTCACTTAAACCTTTGAGCCATGGGCTCCCAGATAGCAGGGAGCAGTGCAGGGCCTTCACATCCCACCCCCCTAAATATACACTTTCCCTTGGCATAGGGGGAGACAGGGTGGTGTGTTAACTTACTGAGGACTCCATAAAATTCCTGACAGAGGTGTGTGTCAACAGGCCACATACCCAGGCCTTGCCTGACCAGCTGTCCCTCTTCACCTGGGAGGCAAGCCACTACATTTCTCAATGTAGACTCAAGAATCAGCCCAACCTGGGCGTGGTGGAGAATGCCTTTAATTCCAGCACCTGGAACGTAGAGGCAGGAGGATCAGGAGTTCAAAGTTACCCTAAGCTACACAGTTTGAGGCCAGCCTGGGATAATCAAAACCCTGTCTCAAAAATACAATCAGCTTATTATTTCTAGCCCTTTACCCTTGTCTATTTCCTTCTGGAATCCTCCCCTTTGTCCTTAATATGTGCTAGACCCCCTGAGAATGTGTTAAATATGCAGAGTGTAGAGTCTTCCCTCGCTCCCCTGCCTTTACATGTTTGCAGTTCTGGAGTTTGGTATGGGGTATAGATGCTTCAACTTAGCAAGTACTACAGAAGATTGTCAAAGAAGTGATCCACAGACTGCCAGGCAAATTGCTAAAATGACCTTTTAATTTCACTTCCTTTAATTTCACCTTAAGGTACCAGTTTCAAGATGATCAGATTGTGGGGTGCTGGAAATCCTCTGCTACAGGTAGAGGGGAGGCTTTTTTTTTTTTTTTTTAAATCCCTAGAGTTAGAGCAACCTTTTCAAGTCAACCCAAGAGGAAGCTTTTAGAACCAGATGGAAGAGTCCAGGGTTTCTGAGAACTCTAGCCACAAAGAGCTGAAACAAATGCTTGCAAAGCAGGAGTGGGGGTAGCTCCACCAGGGTCTGCCTTCTTGGGGGTCTCTCCCAGACTGGCTGGAGCCAGGCCTCTCCAATTCTGCTGTAATCATTCCAGCAGTGGGCTGCTCTAGGCCTCATCCAGCGTCTGAAATATTTGTCAGCCATGCCTTCCAGATGTATACAGCGAGATCATGTCTACCTACAGGCATGAATTCCCTAGACTGTCCAGTGTATTCTCAGAAAATCTTTTAGTTTGGAGTTTGTGAGGACTACAATCAGCATAGAGAAAGAGATACAGATTTGCCTGTTCGCCTTGCTCCACCCTCTGTAGCAGACACCCCCACACAGCACAAACCAGAGTGATGAGGGGGAGGAGGGAAACTAACACACCCCCTACACAACCACATTCCACTTTATACCTGCCCTAAACTCCCCACAGCAGGAACTAGCACAAAATATGTTCAGGAGCCATTGACACCTAGAAGGCAGGAAGAGGTCAGTCCCTGTATCTTGAATATAAAGTCCCTAAGAGCCACTTTATATCTGCACACTCAAAAAGAGTGGCTTAAGGCAAATCGCCAGGGGTGCAGCTGGTATTTCTGTTTTCACCTACTTAAAAATGTTCCGGAGACCTCCTGGAAAGGTCTGACCCAGTGTCAAATTGGATCTGCAAGCCCTGTTTTCAGACTGACACTGCGACTCACATGGCTGCGAGGGGCAGCTGTTACTGTGGGTGAGTTTGAGAAGACACCAAATTCACCTTGGTCTCTTGCAGTGAGTCGGCTCAGGCGGCTGTAGACTTAAGCCTTTCCACACTATACCTGGTATGCCAGGGAGGAAGACCGCCTTTGGTACCTCCCTGAAATGCAGGCCAACTTCCTGTTTGTTTCTGTGGGTGGGACTTGATGAGTCTAAGGGAGGTCTAGCCATGCCTTATGGGGGGCCAGGACTACCAGCTTTCTCACCTGGGTAGATAACTACTCCAGGGCGCGCTCTCTCTCTCTCTCTCTCTCTCTCTCTCTCTCTCTCTCTCTCTCTCTCTCTCTCTCTCTCTCTCTCTCTCTCTCTCTCTCTCTCTCTCTCTCTCTCTCTCTCTCTCTCTCTCTCTCTCTCTCTCTCTCTCTCTCTCTCTCTCTCTCTCTCTCTCTCTCTCTCTCTCTCTCTCTCTCTCTGTGTGTGTGTGTGTGTTGGTAACCCCAGACAGCCCCAGGCCCCAGTGTGTGTGTGTGTGTTGGTGGAGGTGTTTTTTTGTTTTTTGTTTTGTTTTTCTTATGAAACTCGAGACTTCTTTGTCTGCTTTATAGGGAGTTTCCCTCTTCTGGCTGTGGGCAGAGTAGTCCGGATTGAATTCCTTACAGAGCAGGAGAGGGTGACAGTCACCAAGCTCAATAGCCCCTTAGTTTAGGCGGCCAGGTAGCTTATCCGTCAATTACATTTGCCTTCTCCTTAGGTCAAAAGTTAGTACGTTGTGCAGTCAAAAGGCCAGAGAGACAGCCTGAGGACACCATCAGACTACTTTTGGGCTAGGTCCTGGGTCGGACTACTTTTGGGTTGGGTACAAGGTTAGCTGTTCGGGAGGTGTGGAGCAGACCACTCCCCTCTCTGGGTGGGGGGGGGGCGCGGCCTCGGCTGCCCCGCCCCACTCTTCCAGTCCGGCCTGGCGGGAGCCGGGAGCCGGGAGCCGGAGCACAGGACCCGGAGCTGGGAGCTGGGAGCTGGGAGCTGGGAGCTGGCTGGCGAGTCAGAGTTCTGCCGCGGCGAGGAAGTAGGCACGCTGGAGCAGGAGCCCGGCCAAAGAGGGAGCAGCGGCGCAGGTGACGCTGGGTGAGTGGTGGGGCGGATGGGGTGCAGGAACTCCGGCCTCCCGCACATTCTCACTGTGGAGAGAACTTTCCTCGTCTTGTGAAACGGGATTGGGATGAGGAAGGGGTCCGCACTCTGTGAGCGCAGGCAGAATCCGAACAGCAAAAGGGCAGGGAAACTCACACAGACGCACCGACATACACTCCTGCACAGACTCATGCATTCACTTAGGACACGAACACACGTGCGCTCAGGAAAGGACAAGCACAGCGAGATACCCTAGCAGTCCCAGAAGCGATGCCAATGGCCCGCGCGACCTCCCCCCACCCCCCGCGAGATGGACGCTGAGTTTTTTTCTGCCGGAGCCTGGAGGGAAAGGGGCCGCTCTGAGACTGTCGGCGGGGGCGGGCGGGGTTTGTCGCATCAGGCGGTTCCTGCTTCCCGGCCGCCTGCCTGCCAGGTGAAAACCAAGACGTAAACAGGCGTTGAGCACGTGATTGCTTCGCAGACGGCTGGGCAGTGCTCCCCTAACCTTGTCTAGACAGGGGACACTCCTCTCATGCAACTCTCTCCTGGTGCTAGCATGGTTGCTTCGCCTGGAATGGTGATAAATCTTCTCACCCAGATAGGAGCTCAACACCCCCCCGGGGGCCTGGGTGGCGCTGGAGGCCCGGAGAGTGTTGGACAGGGTGGGGTTCCTTGGGTTCTTTGGCTTGGCGCTCACTAACGCATTGTCGGAACCCGTATCCTTGAAAGGTATCCGGGAGAGGACCTTGATGGCCCGGGACAGCTGCCTCCGTCTCTTACACCCAGCCCCAGGAGCAGCTGTCTGTCTATAGGTCTTCTTCCTACGCCACCTCCATGCTGGCCTGGGTACAAAAAGCCCACCCGTGCAAGAGGAATAATCTCCCCTCACCTCTCGCTACGGGGGACTGCAATGAGAGTAAAACATCTCCTTAAACCCTGAGGGGAGTTTGCCTCCTCAAGGAGGAAGGACTAGATCCCCGTCTCTCTCGGAAAATGAAGGAGGGGGGCTGCAGCCCTAGGCCTCTCCCCCGCCCCCTCCGGCCCTCACCCCGCCACACGCTGAGCCCAGCTGCTGCCTGAGCTTCTGGGCAGGAGGCCAGAAAGGGGAGGAGACTCTCGGTGCCCCAGGAGGCAGGGATCAGGGCAAGGCCAGAGGAGGGGGTTTCTGGTGGGGAGAGGGGTTCACTCTGTTCTTGTGAAGCCGAGGGCTGGAATGAGCCTAGGGTGGCTGGGCTGTGTTTCCCTTTCCAGGGAAAAAGAAAGAAAAACAACCCTTTCCATGGAGCTAAAAATAGAGCTGAGAGCTGGCCAGGCTGTGGCCTGGAAGGGGGGGGGGGTGTGCTTCTTCCTGGGGCTGAGCCTGGCTCTGGCAGGCCTTGGCCCTGGGTGGTGGTGGGGGCAGCAGGGAAAGGAGGGTGGCCTTGCCAGAGGATATGAATGTCAGCTGACCTGACCAGGTCACGGAGACCCCCCTCAGGAAAAGTGGGTAGTTTATGAATGTGATGTAAGAAGTTGACTGAGTGGCTGAATACGGCTGTCATTGTATGGAAGAGGGTTCGGAGACTAAAATGTATTTTAAGACTGTGACTGGATGCAAAGTACTGTTGTGCACTTTCGCATGCATGAAACACCGAATCTTCTACGAGTCTGCAGGAAGGATTATGGAACGAAGGAATATGGAACCACGTGATGGAGGATGAAACTGCGATTGTGGCTGCCCGAGACAGAATGTGGGAAAGGTCGTGTGGGTGTTAAGACTTGTTTTTGAGAGGGTAAAAATATTTGTGACCCTGGTAAAGACACTGCGATGTGTTCGGTGGAGAGCCAGTGTGGTGGAGCCAGTGTAGGTTTGAACCGTCAATCTTGCGAATTTTGGGGGCCCCCGAGCACCCCTCTCATTGAGGAGCGACCTTTCTCATAGCAAATGACCCCGAGGTTAGGCTGCGGAGCCTGAAGCCATGCTAGGGACAAGCCTGGGCTCGTGGTCCGAAGGCGCTGCTCTGGAAAGGGAGTGGGGTTGGTGGGAGTATTGGGGGGTGGGGTGGGGGTCTGATAAGTTGCTGGAAAGGGCCGCCAGGTGGCGCCGCTTCTGAAACATTCTAGTGTGTGACCTCCAGCCTGCTGGGGGCGGGACAGACAGCGACCAAGCCAGTCCCTCAACTTGTGCCCGGGAGCCGGCAACCGGAGAGGGACGGCTGACCCTCGGCCTCCCCTTGTACCGGGAAGCTGGAGACTGGGGAGGGAAGCTTCTCCTAGAGAAGCGGAGGGGGAGGGGCGGGCGCCGCGCCTTGGCTCTTTGTGCTGGAACAATGACCAGCTGCCGCCGGCTCTTGGGCCCGGGCAGGGATAGGTGATGACCCGCTCGACGACTCTCGAGCTGACCTAGCCTCCCAACGCACACGGAGTCCCGGGGGCCTCTCAGGGAGGGATCCCGGGCGCCGCCGTGCAGCCCCTGCGTGCGCCCTGGCGGGCACGAGTGACGTGGGTTGCTTGCGCGTGTCCGCGCCCCGGGGCGGGGACGCCCCTCGGACCCCTCCCCCGTTCCGCGCGCACCGCCCACTGGTGCCGGGCGGGGGCTGGCCAGGGCCGGGGGCGCCGGCTAGGCGGAGGCGGGGCCGGGCCGGGCCGGGCAGCTCCGAGTGGCCGCGCGCGCGGGCTGGAGCGGGCGGCGCGCCTGTGGAGTGCTGGGGCGGCCCGGGGCTGAGCATGGAGCAGCGAGGCAGAGGTGAGGGGTCTAGGGCTGAGGGTGCCCCAACTTCTAAGCGTTGCGGTCCGGTGGGGAGGTGGCATTCCACAGACGCCCCCAGTTTATGGAAGGAGTGGGTTGTTGTGGGTGGGCCAGGACACTCTGGGCTTTCAGTCTGGGAGTGGGAACTCGTGATCCAGACTGGATCCCGCCTGACTGGTCTTTGGAGTTTGAGTGTGTGTGTGTTGAGGGGACTTTCCCCAACTCTCCAACCCCCAACCCTGAGGTCAGAGAGTTGGGACGTGGGCCAGACTCATCTCAGGCCCTTGGGCGGCCCCAGACTCCAGATCCCCTAGCCCACTGCTGGGTTGGGGGGCTCAGGGGTCTGTGTACCATAGCGATAGGTCAGGAGATGCTGGGGAGGACCGGGGGTTTCTTTTTCCCACAACCACAAACGCATTTCTCAAAATGGAGCCGCTTGCCCCTCCTCTTCTCTTGGGCCTCAAGAGCGGGAGCTGGGCTGGCTGGGCCTGGCTTTCTAGACGCCAGGCTCTCAGAGCCCAGCTTCACGTTCCTCTGGCTTTAGGGGGCCCTTGCCTTCCTAGCTTCAGCGACCCTAATTCATGGGTCTGGCTCTAGCTCTTCCTGTCTGAACCTCTTGGCCTCTTTGTCTCTTGACTTCTGTTCTCTGTCTCTGTCTACTGTGGCCCTTGCGCTTCCTCCTGAATCTCACTTTCTGTGTACCTTGGAGTTGGAAGTGTGAACAGGAGTGCCAGCCCCTTTCCACTCTTCTCTCCGTACTGAGGAGCGATCTCTATTCTTAGGCTGGACCTTTGGGGTGCGTTCTCAGCTCCTAGACCTACAGAGAAGCATGGGATTTCGTCTCGTCTCGTACCCATTCCCCTTACTACTGTAGCTCCCAGCAACTCCTCCCTCAGGCTGGACTACTGTGAATCTCTTGTGTCTCAACACTTGGGGGAACTTAATGGAGAACAATACAGAAAGAGCAGATGGGGCAAGGGGAAGGGTGGTCAGATACTGTGAGCCCACCTTTTCTCGAAATCTTAGGTTAAAAAAGAAAGAAAGAAAAAAGTTTAGCCGGGTGTGGTGGCACATGCCTTTAATCTCAGCACTTAGGAGGCAGAGGCAGGTGGATTGCTGTGAGTTCAAGGCCAGCCTGGCCTACAAAGGGAGTCTAGGACAGCCAAGCCTACATAGAGAAACCCTGTCTCGAAAAACAAAAAAACAAAAAAATAAAGAAAAGTTTTTAGGGAGGGGCTCCCATTTCCCAAGGTGGCCTCCAATGTCACTCAGGTCCCAACCCACCCTGAGAAATGGTCACTCGTGCAGATTACTCCAAATGTGCTTTCACACACCTTCCTGTTCACGCCCTTGTATAAGATACACACATAGGTGTTCATGTAACTGCCCTGGCAGAAGTGAAGGTGTATGTGTATCTCAATCTATGAGAGGCTTGAAACAGTGGACACCCAAAGAAATGAGGATTTCCCTAGGAATTTCATGCTGAGAGAAGAAATGGCTTATTGAAGATGGTGACTGACACTGACTAGGGCATAGACAGTGACCCCAAATTTGGTGATATTTACACAAAAACTAACATGTGAATGAACTGGTACGTCTATCCAAACTTTTTTTTTTAATTTATTTTTGGGGGGTCATATAGTGACATTCAGAGCCCACAGATTCAGTTGTTATATACACACTAATAACTCTGTATGCTTTCTAAGTTAGAAAACTCACAGTCTTGTAAAACATAAAAAGTTCCCACATAAAGCCAAGGCTGTGGTTGCTCACGCCTTTAATTCCAGCACTCGGGGAGCAGAAGCAGGCAGATCTCTTGAGTTCAAGGCCAGCTTGCTCTACAGATCAAGTTCCAGGAGAGCCAGGGCTACAGAGAGAAACCCTGTCTTGAGCTTGGGGGTCTTGGGGGGCTGGGAAAGATTCACACATGCACAGCTCAGCATGGTGGCACAAGGTTAGAATCCCAGCTCAACACTCTGAAAAGCTAAGGCAGGAGGATCCGTGAGTCTGAGGTCCGCCTGTGCTACACAGCACGACCTTGTTTGTTTCAGTCATGCCCTCCTGCATCTCTTGCGCTCTCTCATGCCTTCCCTCTCTCTCACGCGCGCGTTTTCTCTCTCTCTCTCTCTCTCTCTCTCTCTCTCTCTCTCACACACACACACACACACACACACACAAATGTGTGCTGACGTCAGTCTAAATCCCTTTCTATTCACCCTGTATTTCCTCATGCACATTTTCACAGACACTGTTCATTTTTCTGCCCCTGGTCATGTGTGTATACACACACATAAATGTACCCACTCTTCTCATGGAATCTTCTGTCCACTTCTTGGCCCCTGCTCCACATGATGACTTAAGCAGATGCCTAAGTCTTGGTCATCAGCAGCCTTGGGACAGGGAGGGAGTTCCGGGTGCAGGCTGGCTGTCCTTTCCAGGAAGGAGCAACACTAGGGGAGGTGGAGCCATTTTACTTGACATCCTACCGGCGGTGGTAATGGCTCCTGCTCAAATTCCGTAGTGGTTATTCTGAAGATCACCTAAATCAGGAAGGTTTGTAAAGCTTGGCACTGGGACAGGGCCTGGGTAGGCCCCTTAGTCCTGAGTGGATGGCAGAAGCTAAGAGTTGTCTTGGAAACCAGCATAGCCTGCATCAACCTCTTGGAGGTGGGAGACCCCAGAGGGGCACCTGTGGCTGCCTACGACCTGTAAGGTTTCCTGTTGGGCCAGCTCCGCCCTTGCCGCCTCTGTGTCTGGGAGAAACTGAGGCCTGTCAGTAGGAGGCTGGACACTGCCTGGCTTTGGCTCTTTGTTCCCTAATTACCATCTGAGTTGCTGATTGCATCCCTGACGCGTTCTCTGCCCAAACAGCCCAGTAATGAGGCCACCTGTCCCAGGAGAGAAGGGACCTGCACTGGGAGCTTAGTTAGAGATCTCTGCCCAGTTGAGTCTCGGTCTTTACAGGGGATGCAGGTTTGGGCTTCAGGCGGGGTCTTCCCTACCACGGAGCTCTGCATCACCTCTTAGGTCTCTCATTCCTTCATCATCTCTGTTTAGTCGAGTTACTCCTTAGCCTTGTCCAGACTAGAGTTGGGTAGTGGTCTAAGGCCCAGAGAAAACTGAGGTTCATGCCAGTACTTGGAGGAGAAGCCTTATTACTCTGTGGAGAACGTTCTGTCTGGAGGAGGTGTGGGGTGGGGGTGGGGGGGTCAGGAGAAGGCCTGTATTGGGGAGGGTACTCAAAGTGGAGGGACACTGATGCCAATACCCTGCTCACAGGTTGCCCTGGAGGCCCCTGGCCAGGCCTGAGCCTCTGCCACCATGGCCATTGTGCACACTCTGCCAGTGCCACTGGAGCCCGCACGTGAGACAACCACTGCCCCACAAGCTCCAGCAATGGGTAGCGTGAGCAGTCTTATCTCAGGCCGGCCCTGTCCCGGGGGACCTGCTCCTCCACGCCACCATGGTGTCTCTGGGCCCACCTTCTTCCGTCAGCAGGATGGGCTGCTCCGGGGTGGCTACGAGGCACAGGAACCACTCTGCCCTGCTGTGCCACCTAGGAAAACTGTCCCAGGCACCAGCTTTACCTACATCAATGAGGACTTCCGGACAGAGTCACCTCCCAGCCCAAGCAGTGATGTCGAAGATCCCCGAGAGCATCGGGCACACAATGGCCACCTCCGTGGGCCCCCACCAAAGCTCATCCCTGTCTCTGGGAAGCTGGAGAAGGTAAGAGCAGCCCTTTCTGGAGTCTCTGGATGGAATCAGGAGCCCCTTAGGGGTGCTAGAATTGGAAGCGTATTAGAGCCGAGAACGTGGGTTCTGTCTCATCTCTCCTCCTGGCTTGGGGAATAACCTGTCTAAACCCCATATTCTGTCGTTTTGTTTTGTTTGTTTTTGTTTTTGTTTTTTATGGTTTGGTTTTTTTGAGACAAGAGTTTCTCTGTGTAGTCTTGGCTGTCTTGGACTTGCTTTGTAGACCAGACTGGCTTCGAACTCACAGAGATCCACCTGCCTCTGCCTCCCGAGTGCTAGGATCACAGGCGTGTGCCACCATAGCCTGGCTCATTTTCTGTGTCTCTGTAGCTAAGGTTTGAAACTAATCTTTGTAGGCTCCTGTTAGAATTAATACTTAGCATAGGACCTAGCATCCTCGGATGAACAATAGGAGTTGCATCAATTATTTTTTGGGTTTGTTTGTTTGTTTGTTTGTTTGTTTGTGACATGATTTCTCTACATAGCCCTTGGCTGTCCTGGAACTTGTTCTGTAGATGAGGTTGGCCTTGACCTTGAGAGCCACCTACCTGCTTCTGCCTCCCGAGTGCTGAGATTAAACACCTTTGCCACCATGCCCAGGCTAGTTGCTTCAATTGTTACACTGATGTGAGTGCATCTTTGGGCAAAGCCTAATTACTTAGCATAAGTGGACATTTAAGAGGCCTGCTGCCAGTGGGAACAATCGTTTTTAGTTTTACTTTAAAATTAAATTAAAGGGTCTTGTGTGGGAAGGTGTGCAGTTTGACAGGGTTTTGAAAGATCAAGGTGTGGGGCTTGAGGCAATGGCTAAATGGGTAAAATGCTTGCTGCACAAAAAAAAAAAAAAAAAGCTTGCTGCCTTCAGATCCCCAGCACCCGGCCAAAAAGCTGGGTGCTGTGGCCCAGGGCTGTAATCTCAGCACTTGTGGGACAGAGGCAGGCTGATCCCTGAGCCTGCTGGCCAGTCGCGTTAGCTGAATTGGTGGAAAGTAATTGAGGAAGACACCTGACCTTGACATTTGGCCTTCACACACAGGCACCAGTGTGTACACACACACACACACACACACACACACACACACGAGTGTTCTGAAAGCAAGCAAGCTGGGCTTGGTATCTCGCATCTGTAATCCCATTTCTTGAAAAGGCGGAGTCCCTTGCTTGTGTTCAGGCCAGCCTAGGGATACATAGTGCGTGAGCTTAGGCCAACAGAGTAAAACCACGTCTCAAAACGACAACAAAAACAAAGATTAAAAAGAGAAGAAGAAAAAAGGAAAGGGATCAGACAGCTCGTCCTCACGTGTCACGTGGTACCTCATTTCAGAACATGGAGAAAATCCTGATCCGGCCAACAGCCTTCAAGCCAGTGCTACCCAAACCTCGGGGGGCACCATCCCTACCTGGCTTCCTGGGTCCTCGAGCTGCTGGGCTATCTGGGAGCCAGGGCAGCCTGACACAGCTGTTTGTGGGGCCAGCCGCCTCCTCCTCCTCCTCTTCCTCTTCTTCCTCTGCTGCTGACAAACCCTTGGCACTGAGCGGTTGGGCCAGTGGCTGCCCGTCAGGAACCCTGTCAGACTCTGGCCGAAATTCTTTGTCCAGCTTGCCCACCTACAGCACTGGAGGTGCTGAACCGACCACCAACTCCCCAGGTGGGCACTTGCCCTCCCACGGCCCTGGCCGAGGGGCACTGCCTGGCCCAGCCCGAGGGGTCCCTACTGGGCCCTCCCATTCGGACAGCGGCCGGTCCTCCTCCAGCAAAAGCACAGGTTCCTTGGGGGGGCGGGTAGCTGGAGGGCTCTCGGGCAGTGGTGCCCGGGCCTCCCCTGGCAGCAGTTCGGGTGGAGACCGCTCTCCGCCCCCTCCGCCCCCACCACCTCCTTCGGATGAGGCCTTGCTACACTGTGTCCTGGAAGGAAAGCTTCGAGACCGAGAGGCAGAGCTACAGCAGCTGCGGGACAGAATGGATGAGAGTGAGGCCAGCGTGTGTCAGGTGCGGCTAGAGGCAGTCCTGGGGTGGTGCGGCTGAACACCCAGAGAGGCCTAGGAGTATTGCTGTTCGGGAGGGAGAGGGAAAAGACTCATGGTATGACACCCTTGAGGTTTTTAGCTTAAAACCTTCAAAGCAGTAAGGAGGCAGGGGATGTGAATTGGAGCCAGCACTGGCTCGCAGGATTTGTTAGACTTGAGCAAGTTACTTAACCTCACCGAGTCCTGGTCTCCCTGTGTGAATGGGGACAGTCCTGACTCTCTAGCGGGGTTGTGAGGATTAAATAAGCGAAGGGTACAAAATGCTTAGAATAATGCCTGACACCTAGGAAAAGCAATTTAAGTGCTTGCTTTTGCCGCTGCCATTATTTACTGGATTCATGGGTTCTTCGACCCAGGCAGGGAGCCACCCCGGGCAGGAGAGGCTAGAGGTCAGGATCTGGGGGACCCTAAATGTTTCCAGCGTGCCTTCTTTCCCCAGGCGTTTGGAGCGCGGCAGCGGCACTGGCCACGAGAGCGGGAGGACTGCGTGGCCCAGGCACCACAGGCCACACAGCGGGTCCAGCGGGCCCAACAGCTGCTGCAACTGCAGGTATTCCAGCTGCAGCAGGAGAAACGCCAGCTGCAGGATGACTTCGCGCAGCTGCTGCAGGAGCGAGAGCAGCTGGAGCGCCGCTGCGCTACCTTTGAGCGGGAGCAGCGGGAACTCGGGCCTCGGCTGGAGGAGACCAAATGGGAGGTATGCGACATCGGCACTGCGCAGGCTGGAGGGGTCACATTAGGGCGGACACACTTTGCAGGGGCACCAAGGGTAGCCGCCCTAAGAGGGTCTGTTGTCCTCGCCTTTGCCTCTGTGTTGGAGGGGCTCACTGTTCTGGTACCTGCTTAGCTGGTGGAATTTCCCCCCCTATTGGGTGGGTACTGTTAACACCTGCGTTTCCTGAGTGAGGAAACTTAAGCCAGAGCCTAGAATTAAACTAGTAGTGGCTGGGCTGAGATGGGAACGTGCAGGCAGTTTGGTTTTGATGCCTGCTCTTACCTAAGATGTTTACCTGTTACCTGGATATATGGGCATTGCCCAGGGCTGCCCACTCCACTCCTGCCAGTACCTGCCGCCATCTCCAGGCCTAGGCAGTGCTTATGCAGTCTCTGGTATAAGGATTTCACCATTAAAGGGAAAAGATCTGGGCCTCTTTCACCTTTTTTGTTTGTTTGTTTGTTTGTTTGTTTTGAGACAGGGTTTCTCTTTGTTATCTTGGCTGTCCTAGACTCCCTTTGCTGGCCTTGAACTCCCAGAAATCCACCCGCCTCTGCCTCCCAGGTGCTGGGATTAAAGGCGTGCGCCACCACGCCCGGCTCTTTCATTTTTGTAAAAATCTATTCACCTTTGTTATTTTTTTTCTATGTTCATTGGTGTTTTGCCTGTATGTATGTCTATGTGAGGGTCATGACAGATAGTCATGAGCTACCATGTGGGTGCTGGGATTTGAACCCAGGTCCTCTAGAAGAACAGTCCGTGCCCTTAGCTGCTGAGCCATCTCTCTCTAGCCCCTTTTTCTCCCCTTTTGCTAGAAGTATAACCATGCAGGTGTCACTAGGCTCGCCTCTGTTTGCTCCCATGTGTAAAATAGCGAGACAGTCAGCTCCTTGAATGTCCAGTGTGGTGCCAGTGCCCAACAGCACCCAGAGAGGCCTCGCCAACCTTCCTCGCTACTTTTCGCCCGCAGGTGTGCCAGAAATCAGGCGAGATCTCCTTGCTGAAGCAGCAACTGAAGGAATCTCAGGCAGAGCTGGTACAGAAGGGCAGCGAGCTGGTGGCCCTGCGGGTGGCCCTGCGAGAGGCTCGGGCTGCCTTACGGGTCAGTGAGGGCCGTGCCAGGGGCCTGCAGGAGGCAGCCCGAGCCCGGGAGCTGGAGCTGGAGACGTGCTCCCAGGAGCTACAGCGGTACCGCCAAGAGGCCGACCGGCTCCGGGAGAAGGCTGGGCACCTGGATGCTGAAGCGGCAGGACTCCGGGAGCCCCCTGCGCCCCCCGCCGCCGCCACCACCACCACCACCACCACCACCACCGACCCGTTCCTTCTGGCAGAGAGTGACGAGGCTAAGGCGCAGCGGGCAGCCGCCGGGGCAGGGGGGAGCCTGCGGGCTCAGGTGGAACGGCTGCGCCAAGAGCTGCAGCGGGAGCAGCGTCGAGGAGATGAGCAGAGGGACAGTTTTGAGGGGGAGCGGCTGGCCTGGCAGGCGGAGAAAGAGCAGGTGATCCGCTACCAGAAGCAGCTGCAGCACAACTACATCCAGATGTACCGGCGTAACAGGCAGCTGGAGCAGGAGCTGCAGCAGCTGAGCTTGGAGCTGGAAGCCCGAGAGCTTGCTGACTTGGGCCTGGCTGAGCCGGCCCCTTGCATCTGTCTGGAGGAGATCACTGCCACAGAAATCTAGGGCGTTGTGTGCAAGCCACAGGGACCCACCCGGGGCCCAGGATCCACTGACCACTCCGGGTCTCAGAGCCAAGGGGCCCTCAGCCAAGCATTCAGGTGGCCCTGTGACTTGGAGGAGCAAGATCAGACCCCCTTGAAGTCCCATTTCACTGTCGCCCAGAGGCTCACACCTGCCCTGCCATTTCGCTCCCCAGCTGTCAGTGCCACTGCCAGCCCTCCTTGCCCCAGATGTTTGCCAGCCCACTCCAGCTGGGAAAGAGAAAGGGCCTACCCGTCTCCACATCCTACCTGCCTGAAACCAGAGAGAGCCAGATGGCAACCGCTGCTCCAGATGTGCCTGCCCTCAACAAGCCTACATAGAGGGACCGGGCTAGGAATGGGGTCTGATCCCCGCGTCCCAGCCTTGCAAGCCTCTCCCGGGCTGAGGGGGCTGAAGTCAGACCAAAGGAAGAACTCAGCAATGTCTCGTTTATTTGTGTTTGTGACCAAGTCGCCCATTCCTAATTCCAGGTTTACGACCTCGTTTTCACTTGTATATTTTTCACACTGTAAATTTCTTGTACAAACCCAAAGAAAAAAAATTAAAAAAAAATTTTTTTTTGTTTTAAAAAAAAGTATGATGGATAGAGAACTCCAGGGGAATTTGTTTGACATCTGCCCCCTGTGTTTGCTGGCTACTCACCTACCTCATGGACTTCTTAGGGTGTTGGGAGGACTAACCCAGTAGAGTCAGGTCCTAGTGGACCACGCAACCTGAGGCTTCATAAGGCTTGGGCAACTAGAAAAGCCTTCCATTCTGTCCTTTGCACTGAACGCTGCTTGAATCTGGGGGATGAATGCAGTGGCCTCCTGGAGGACTTTGCCAGTTTAAATCTCTCATACCAGTTACAGGCTCCAGGCTTGAGCCTCCCTTGACCCCTCACTGGGAATCCCTCCAGGATTAGGGAATGCAAGCGACACAGGATGCCCACTAGCACCTTGTCCTTTGACACCCAGCTTATCTTGAAATGCCAGAACCTTCTTGACAGCCTAGAGTGGATCAGAGGCACCCGTATGGTGGTTCAGCGTTCAGGCAGATACCTCAGAGGTGCCTGCGTATGTATAAAACCTGGAGGCGGCAGTGCGACTTGAGGTCAGTGGGAAGGGTCATGGGGATCTTTAAGAATAGGGGAGCATTTAGGGGTACTTTGAGGAGCCTGGAGGGCTGAGTTGAGAGCCTGCTGGGGTTGCCTGACCTCAGTGGGAGGTGGTAGCTGGGTGGGAACTGCTGTGTCATCAGTGGGTCCATGGGCAAAAGATCTGTCAGCAGGAAGGCCCTGGTCAGAAGAGAAGGGCAGCAGGCCAGGTCCAGGGACCCTGACCACAAGTTCCATGGGCTCCCGAGCCTTGTTTCGATAGGCCCTGCGGATGGTGTCCACAGCTCGCTGGTGGGTTACCTGTTCCAGGCTTTCTCCATCGACTGCCACCAGCTCCAAGCCAGCCTGGCACAGAGACGGAATTGTCAGTCAGCCCTCACGTCATCCCCACCCACCACCCAACCTGAAGGCATCGGCCTTTCACCTCCACCAGCTAGGACACTCCTACCATCTGGGTGCTGCAAACGGACAATAGGACTTTTGTGCCTGGAGCCGTTGGGGGCAGGGTGGGGCATGGACAATGGCCCTTTGTCCCTTGGGACTTGAGATGGAACAGGATGGGCCATTCTCAGGCCCAGGCTAGCATGAGGGGACGGATTCTTTTCTAGGCCTGCCCATCCTACTAGCCTGACCCCTGTATCTCCAAAGCCACCTCCTACGACCTGGTCTGACCATGCCTGGCTGGAAGTGGGGAACAGCCCTGCTCCCCCAAGGAGGCTCAGTGCTTCACCCACCTGCAGGGCCCCACAGAGGAAAGCAGCGCCTCCTGGAAAGATTTTCTCTATCTTCACCATGGGCTGCACCTTGGACTCAATGCCCCCAGAGATGCTGATGCCTGCGGGCAGGGGGAGGAACCCAAAGCATAGAGTTACAGCCGTACCCCAAACCTTCAATTCCCAGGAGGAGCATAGGTTCCCATCCCCAAACCCAGCCCTTGGCTTCTCCCCACCTCTGTCTCCAGTCTCAGCCTCCAAACACAATTCTCCAACTGTGCAGCTTAGTACTCAGATTCCCTTCCTGGTCCACCAACCTCCCTCAAACCCAGGAGTCCACCCTGCTTAACCAGTGCTACCTGGACTCACCCAAAGACTGCTTCATCTTAGATAGTGTGACTGTCCTCAGCTCTCCAGCGGAGGCACTCCTGCTCACTTCCTCGGCTGGCCCACCAATTCCATTCTCCAAGGCCCCTTGCCTGGCTCCCGCCTTGGCCACCTGCCCATCCAGAGGTCGTGGAAGCAAGGGCCTTGCCTTCCGAGGCCTGTGGTAACGCCCGTTGGCTGTGGTGGCAGTAGTGATGGGTGCCGGGGAAGGGGAGCGTCTGCGCCCAGGAGACTTGCCTCGGCCTCGGCTGCGACTGCGGCTGCGGCTGCGGCTGCGGCTGTGGCTTAGGGCTGGTGTCTGGCTCTGGTTCTGCTGTGTGTCCTCTCGACTTGGGGCTTCTGTTAGTAGCCAGTTAGGCCTAGGAGGCCGGGGAGCCACAGGAGGTGGTTGCGGAGGAGGCGTACACACACGGCGAGTTGAGAAGGCGTCCACTGGCACATCTTGTAGAGGGGGGATTCCTTTATGGTGGTGGCGGGGGGCAGAGGCACTATGGGAAACCTTAAGGCCCCCAAGCCTCTCCCTTATCTCTCCATCGTCAGCCTCCGAGCCGTTTGCTGGCAGCAAGTAGAAGCCTCCACGACTGTCTGGAGGACAGAGTCAAGGCTAACTTACTCTTCCCAAACATCAATTCAAGGACACCTTTCCAGCCCTGGTTCTTAACTGCCTGAGTGTGTACAGACAAGACCTGGATGTGTTTAGGTCCATCATAAAGTGGCCCCACAGTAAAAGGACTCTGGGGCAGGCGGGAGCAAACATGACCTAATACTAATAGCATCCGAGTACTTTGCATTGTAATACAATTCTTCTCTGGCATAGCCAAGAGATTTTGGTTTTGGTTTTTTGGTGTTTGAGACAAGGTTTCTCTGTGTAGCCCTGGCTGTCCTGGACTCGCCTTGTAGACCAGGCTGGCCTCTAAGAACTCACAGTGATCCGCCTGCCTCTGCCTCCCAAGTGCTGGGATTAAAGGTGCGCGCCACCACGCCCCAGCTGAGAGACCAGATTTTTAGAATGTGTAGTTTTAAAATGTCGTGTACAGGTATGAGCGAATAGGATAGCAATGGCCTGGAGGGCAGGGCTTTCCCTCCTGACTACAGTGACCCTGCTCAGAGGCAAGCATGGAAGGCCTGTTCTCCCTGTTCCAATATCCCCAGGGCTGTCCCCTTTCCCCAGGTTATGGGACTCTGACTGACCAGGCACAGGGGTGATGAGGTGCCGCTTGGGAGGCGTGTCTTGCCTTGTAGGTCTCAAAGCAGAAGGCCGCACTGGTTGGAAAAGAGAGCAGGTCAGAGGCCAGACACCGCTGCTAGGCTCCCAGACAGGTCTGCCAATGGGGTCAGCAGCCTAAGCCAGCTGACTGGAGCTCAGGAGCCAGAAGCCCTGCCCCAGCTGCTGACCTGCCCTGCTCTTGAGAACCTCATAAGCTTCCAACTCCACCGGCATCACCATACTGTCGAAGCGGCCGAGGTCCGTGGGGGCCACCACACTCCTGGGGGAGGGAGGGCAGGGATGCAAGTTAAGCAGACCTTGGTTTTAGGGGTGCACACCCTGAGGAGCTCCAGCCCTAGGGTCACTGGGGCTTCTTGCCCCTCCCTCTCCCTCAAGCCCTTCCCAACCTGATGTCCCTCAACAGGAGCAGCTTCTCCGGCCTGTCCAAGATGGCCAGCAGGGGGCGCACTAGGTCCTCCACGCTACCCTCATGGACATACTGTGAATAGAGACACCAGCCATCAGACAGCAGCAGCGACTTTAGAGCTGGGTGTGGAGAAACGCCAGAGCACACAGGGACCCTGGGGCCCATCTAGCCATCCTCACTTTAAGATAGGGTCAACCTATCCAAGGTCCACAACTTGGTATGTCAGTGACCTTGTGGTTGCCTGTGACGATCAGCAGATCTGCAACAAACAGCAACAGCAATAACGGCATCTGGACAGGCAACTTTCTAAGCGTTTTACATGCAGCCTCTTACTTAGCAGCCACTTAGAGATGATTCCTGTTTTACAGACAAGAAACTGAGGTTCAGGGAACATTTGCTCAAAGCCACACAGATAAGGAAATATGAGGAAAGGCTAGAACCCATGACTTCCAGGTCTTGCTTGCTCTGGTGCAGGAAAATAATGCATAGGGGATGCGCGTGCGCGCGCACACACACACACACACACACACACCCCAGGCTGAAGGAATGGGTGCTCAACACTAGGCTGTGACTGTTCCCACCCTTTGTCCAAGGCTAAAATGGTGACCTTGGGGAACACGTGGCTCCACAGCCTCTCTAGTCAGTACCCTTCTGCCTGGCACTGCCTGGATGCCACCAGCCCGGATGCCACACCCCATGGATTCTACAGAACTGACTACTGGGAGCCAAGTTACTTGAACTGCACACTGCCCTCTGGTGGAGAAAGGGAGACAGCTTCAGAGAGACCCACAGACAGTTACCTAGTATGGGTATAGTCTCTCTCTGTCTCTCTGTCTCTCTGTGTCTCTGTCTCTGTCTCTCTCTCTGTCTCTCTCTCTCTCTCTCTGTCTCTCTCTCTCTCTCTCTCTCTCTCCTCTCTCTCTCTCCCTCTCTCTCTGTATCCCTAAAACACACACATGATTACAGAGACTCACATCAACAATACTCTGCCATAAATGCGCATGTCCCTCAAGTCCACACACCCAAATCCAGCCTCTCCTGTTAGACTGCAGGTGGCAAAGGGGGCACAATGATAGTAAGGCCTTCTCCCAGAGCCTCGGGGACTCTAGCGGGAATAGGGACAGATGTGCCTCATATGGCATTCCACTGAAAACCACTGCCGTGGGGCTATGAGTTTCAGAGATAGACGAAGGATCAGAACAGGTGTCTAGGAAGCAGAGACCACCCCACCAACTGACTCTTCCAGAGTGGATGCCAGGAGCAGTATAGAAATTGGGAAGCAAAGTGTTCTGAGGGCAAGCACGATAGCAAGTAAACAAAGGTTTAATGCAGTGTCGGGGCCCATGAAGACCCTCCGATATGGCTCCACAGGCCAAGTACCACGTGGCTAGTGGCCCCTAAACCTATGCAGCTTATAATAATTCATATCAGGTATGTAGTAGCCCTAGAAGATCCCAGGAAATCTGGGGTTGGCAGATTGGGGTGTCACATCAGGGAAGTCCCGGAGTTTGGGAGCAACAAGAAAAATTTATACTCTATTGTGCCTCATAAGGGAAGTACAAATCAATAGGAAGAAAGGGAGAGCTGGGGTTCAGAACACTACATAACACTAGGGAACTTTGCCTGTCTATCGGGCTCCATTTCAGGAGGTTTGAGGTGAGAGCATTGGACTCGCTGGGGACCGTGGGCAGGTAGAGCCTACAGGATATAAACAGAGCCATGGTAAAATGAAGTCCTGGTTTGAAGAGGCCTGGAGAATGGAGGGATGTGGGAAAGGTGCTGGTCAAAGATACAGACACAGAGCTCCTCCTAGTGGCCACAGCGCAGAGCTGCAGGCTCACTGGAGCTAGAATACAAGGCTCTCCTGAGAACTAAGAGTGACAGTTTAGCCCAGAGCCCTCAATAGGAACCTCCATTTGCATTTCTGTTGTAAACCAGACCTTGGAAAAGGGAATGTGTGAATAACCCCCCTCTTAGGCTTTGAGTGATATTACACACTACATGAGCACATACGTGCATGCTACACACACATAAATGCATATAGGCATGTCCACACAAACCAGTTACCCCATAGACATGCCCACATATACGTCACAACAATACACATACAGCCCCATTCATGAACCAGGTGAAAGTGGGGGGACAAGTGACTTTCTGAAACTGCTCAGCTTGCCCATAGTGGGCACACTCCCCAACTCCCCATAGGGGTTCCGGAGACAGAATGACAGTGCCTGCAGCCTCCCCAACACTTAGTCCAGGAAGTCCTCCTCCAAAACTGACTCCCTCTGGTACTGGTTGAAGAGAAAGGAAAGGGAATAGTGTGGGTTTGGGGACAGGGCTGAGGTAGAAACAAAGACCAGCCTACTTGGGAAACTGGAAAAGGCCTTGGCATAAGGCCATGCCTGCTGGCTGTCCGAGGAGCAGAAGGAGAGATGGGAGACAAGCCTGGGGGCAATTTCCTCTCCTGTTAGTCACCTGTCTTCCTCGTCTCCTCAGCTTAAATGTCACCTCCTCTGAGAGGCCTTCCCAGATCCCCTGGGTTACCTATATCTGTATTCCACAGTGTTCTGTATGACTGGTCCCTGGGGGGAATTTGTTTGGTTGGTTAGTTGTTGGTTTTTCGAACACAGGGTTTCTCTGCGTAGCTTTGGCTGGCCTGGACTCTGTTGGAGAGCAAGTTGGCCTCGAACTCACAGAGATCCACCTGCCTCTGCCTTTCCCGGTGCAGGGATTACAGGCATGCACCCCAGTGCCCAGCTCTGGAGGGATTTAGAGTATAGTTTTTGTCTATCTCTCCTTCCTGCCTAGGAGCTTACTGACCACTTGGCCTCCCAGCAACAAGCCCAGGCACTGGCCAACGGACAGTAGCCTGAAACAAGAGACCATGCCTCAGGCAGAGTCTTACCCTGGAGCAGTGGCGGGTGACTGCTAGCACCTCGTCATCAGTCAGCAGCCGGCGGGCCAGGTCCTGAATGAGGGGGCGTCGACTTTCCCAGGCTTGCACCTGCTCATCCACGCTGGCCACCTGGCCAGAGGGGCTTCCAGACCTGGCAGACAGCAGGGCACGGCCCCGCTCCCGGTCTGCAGGGCAGGGGCAAGAGGGTGTGAGGAAGGTAAGGTAGAATTCCTCTTGGCAGGGGTGAGGCTCCAAAGAAGCCAGCTGAGGAACAGAAGCACGTTGGATAATCCCACTCGCCCCTGTTCCCCAACATGGTCTTTCCTAACAAAGTGGCATCAATGGAGTGCCAACTCCAGCTCCTCATGTGTTGTCATACTAATTTGTGCCCCCATAGGAGTACTGACAGGCTCTCTCCCTCACCCCATCACAGGCTCAGCTCTGTCATAGGCTGGTCATAGGCTGTCCCCCGCGTCTTCCCGTGAGGACCTTGGGACAGTGGACTTACCTCTTCTCAGTCTCCAGGTGACAAACTTCTGCACAGGCCCCACACTCCCTCCTGTAAAGAAGAAAGAGGTTCAGTTTGGCAAGATCAAGGGTTCCAGTTAGAAGTGGTCAGGGCCGGGGTCAGGGCTGGGGTCAGGGCCTTTGTGAACTTTCAAGTCATGCCCTGCTAGTGACGTCACTCACAGGCAGAGGGGAGTCAAGTGAAGGCTGCGGATCAGAAGAGGAGGCAGTGCGAACAGTGCTGGTGGAGGCTGGTCTGGATGCGACCGAAGAGAAGAACCCAAGGACAGAGCTTACTGGCGCCTATCTTCAAGAGACAGAGTTGAGGAGGCAGGAAGGAGAGAGGATTGGGCAGAGAGGCAGACTGAGAACCCTGAGAAAACAGCAACCTGGGAACCGTGAGAGGAGAATGGGGGTGAGAAAAGGGGCTGGAACAGTCCTGAGGCCTCCGGACACATCCAACTTCTCATCCTCTGCTTACTTCACTGCCATTTCCGGATGCAGCACCCTGCTTGTCTCTTGGGTGACCCTCTCTTATCTCAGCCCATATATTCTGACCCAGGCGGGGAGCAGTGAAATCACCTGTCTATCCTGCCTTGTCTTTCTCTCACACCACAATGGTTTGCTCAGCTTGACAGATGACCCCAGGAGGCTGTGAGAGCCCCTGCAGACTCCTTCAGCTGGAGCTGTTAAAAAAAAAATCCCTGTGGGCCAGGTGTGGTGGCACACGCCTTTAATCCCAGCACTTGGGAGGCAGAGGCAGGTGGCTCTCTGAGTTCAAGGTCAGGATGGTCTACACAGCAAGTCCCAGGATAGCTAGAGCTATGTAGAGAAACCCTGTCTTGAAAAACAAAAACAAAACCAACCACGACAAAAAAAACAAACAAACCAAACAAAAAAAGAGACATAGTCTCATTCATTTTTTGTTTGGTTTGTTTGTTTGTTTGTTTGTTTGAGACAGGGTTTCTCTGTGTAGCCTTGGCTGTCCTGGACTACCTTTGTAGACCAGGCTGGCCTCGAACTCACAGTGATCCACCTGCCTCTGCCTCCCAAGTGCTGGGATTAAAAGGGTGCATTACTACCACCCAGCCTGAGACTATGTCTCAAAAACAAACAAAAACAAAAACAAAACAAAAAACAACAACAAAAAAAGAAAGAAACAAAGAAAAAGCTCAAACAACAACAAAAAACTCCCAGTCCTCAGGGTTGCTAAGAGACAGTGGCCATTCCACCTGAAAGCTGGTGAGGCCTTCTAAGGTAGAGGCACAGGTTTCAGGGTGGTAAGTCTGCTGGTACTGTCCAATCCTCAGACAGGTTCAAGTCAGTGGCTGAGCCTAGAGACCTGCTTTAGAGTCTGAGTTTCTTTCCCATGCAACTGTGGGTCTTAACTCATCCATGTTGGGTCTGGTCTCTGAGCCTCAACAGGGTTGGCAGGCATCTTGTAAACATCCTTTGGAAACCTCTACTTGGGGCTGGGGCTGGACTCCAGTAACAGAATGCTTGCCTAACATGCCTGAGGTCTTCAGGCTCAATCATCATGACTAATGTGTGTGTGTGTGTGTGTGTGTGTGTGTGTGTGTGTGTGTGTGTGTGTGTGTGTGTGAGTGTGTGTGTGTGCATGCCTGAGCCCATCCCTCTGAGCCCTGATTGAGAAGTGGCTTTCCTCAGGGATAGTTCTAGAGCTGCATAGGGCCTGTGGTGCTCTGGAAGGAGCATGTGAAGCCAGGGCTCCTAGCAATGCTGCCTTCTGCTGCCACCACTACCAAGAACACATGATTCCAAACAGCTTAGTCACTTCTTGCTGTGCCTCGAGTCTATCACTTTATCTTTCTGAAAGAAAAAAAAAAAAGGAAGATGACAGGGTGACAGTGGCCACCTCATTTTCAGAGCACCCTCTAGGAGTTAGAAAGCTGCCTTATACCCACTATTTATGGTTCAGCGGTTAAGAGCGCTTCTGCTTTTCTAGAAGTCCTGAGTTAAATTCCCAGCAACCACATGGTGGCTCTCACTTATTCTCTATATGTCTAAAAAAAAAATGGGTCTTAAGATGGGTGGTGGTGACTCACACCTTTAATCCTACCATTCTGGAGGCAGAGGCAGGTGGATCTCTGAGTTCCAGAACACCCTGGTCTACAGAGCAAGTTCCAGGACAGCCAGAGCTCTATAGAGAAACCTCTCAAAAACCAAACCAAACCAAACCAAACCTAAACAAAACAAAGAAGAAGAGGAAGAGGAAGGAGGAGGAGGAGAGGAAGAGGAGGAGGAGGAGGAGGAGGAGGAGGAGGAAACGAGTTTTAATCTTTCTGTTTTACTTGTGAGGACGTGGCAGGGTACAGGGAGATTTCACCTACCTTTCTCCAGGTCCAGGCGAGGGCGGACTTTGGTGGGGCTTCTGCTGTCCAGTGTCCAGACCTCTCTGTGCCCATCCCCCGCTGGCCGCCCCTGCCGCCCTCCCTTGAAGAAGAGGTTCATCAGCGTCTTGGAGCGCTGCAAGGCCCCCTTGTCCTCAAGGGATCCTGACTTCTCCTTCTTCCGCTGTTTCTTTTCCTCTGTAGATATGAGGGAGCCCCCGGAGGGGCTGGAGGGTGGGTAGAAGAGAAGGAGGGGTGGGGTGGGGTCTTCTTCCTGCCTCCCGCCTCTCCCCTACCAGATCTAGGGTTGTAGGGAGTCTGGTGTGTATTGGTAATTAAACAGGGCCTGGGCAACCCAGGCTGGAGAAATCAGAGTTAGGCCTTGTTTGGGGGCCCAAAGCTTACCAGTTTGAGGCCTGGGACTCGGGTGGGTTTGGGGCCCAGGCCTGTTTAGTGCAGTAAAGTCTAGAGTAGGATCTGAGACTATTCTGGCACTGGACCTGGGACCTGGCCTAGGCCCTGGGTCAAAGGCAGGTTTGGGATTGCTCCTTGGAGTGTGAGGCATGCTCTGTTTGGACTAGGGCCCGTGGGGAAAGTGGCACCCCCACAACATACCCCACAGTGTTAAGTGGCTCTGGGATCGTGTGATGGGAGGCCTGGGTCGGCTGAGGGCCAGCAGGAGAGCAGTCTTGGGGGACTCCGAAAGTGCAGAATCAAGGCGTCGGGTAGCCGACGGGCCATCAGAGCGGATGGCTGTGTCCCTGAGGATAACGGTTGGCCGGACGCTGCACCAAGTTTCCACACGGCTGCCCATATCAGGCTCAGTCTGCATGGCTGTGTCTGCCCGCCCCCAGCCTGGACCATGACCAATGGGTTCCTCAGGCCCCAGACAGACGTCCATGCGGTCAGAGGGCAGTGAACCCGAGCTGCAAGGGGCACTGGAGGCACAGGAGGAGACACTGGAACCACTCTCGGAGGCTGGTGACAGCTGCTGCAGCACGCCATTGCTCACTGCAAGGGAGAGGAGGCAGGGTAGCTCAGTGGTCTGCTTCCTTTCCCCTCCCTGGTCCCCCCCTACTCCCCCACCCCACCCACCCCCGCCCCGCCAACTGCCATCCTCATAGACTACATTTGGGCTTTGGGGTGGAAGAGAAGCCTGAGGTTATCAGCAGAGGTCAGAGCTGCCCTGGGAAGTCATTTCTCTCCTCACCCACTGGGACTTGAGGCCTAGAAGACCCTGCCATTGAATCTGGAAATCCCCAGTGAAGGTTAGAAGCAGCTCTGGGATGTGAGAAGGTCCTGAGGGCATCCTGCTCCCTCTCCGCCCATCAAGTGAGCCCAGCCCCACCCTTGGACCTTAGCTCTCGCCTTTCATCCCTCCAGACTTACGTCTATCCAGCCAGCAGTACTCAGAAACCATCTCTTTGTAGGCGGGGTACCGGCCGGTCTCCTGGAGAAGATACGGCAGCCATTGGAGGAGCAGGCAAGGAGTCGGGAGAGGTGGGACATGGGACAGGAGTGAACTCGGAGGCTCCGTTCCTCTCCACTGGGTCCAGCAGGGCCACTTTCTAACCAACCTCATTTCCTTTGCCCGCAGCTCACCACGTGGCTTGACTCTTTGTCACTGCCTCGGGGCCTGTCCCCTTGCCTTGATTACAAGGCCCTTCCTCAGTTATCCCACTCTCCTTCTGCTAACTTCCTGGTGGCATTTGTCAAACCCTGATGGGATGGCTGCTGTCCCCCAGGAGCAGAGAGGCCTTCTTGGTTTGTCCTGAGCTCTGTGCACCCCAGCACTTGGCCTTATAAGTGCTCAAAAATACTGTTGAACAGCCAGGCAGTGTGGCTCATACCTGGAATTCTAATGCGTGTGAACCTGAGGCAGAGGGGATCTAGAGTTTGAAGCCAGCTATGGCTTCATAGGAAAACCTAGCCTGGGCTACATGGTGAAATTCTCCAACACCACCACATGTGCGCGAATGCATGCGCATGCGAGCACACACACGGGGGGGGGGGGTCCCCAAGCCTTAGACTCCTGCCCCATGCATTAGTCATACCTTGAGGCCTTCCCCATGCCAAAGAGGAGCTACCATGCTAGGAACATGGGAAGCCAGACCAGAGCCAGGCCAGGCCACTGACCAGCTAGCTGAGCAACTGACTGGTGGCAATTTGAGCCTCAGTTCCGTTTTTTGCCAAATGAGCATGAAACGAGAGAGGGCATGCTCTCTCTTCCACGTGGCTGTGGAACACCAGTGGCCAAGCAACAGGTCTAATCTGAGAAGTCCCTCCCCGAGTCTGGCCCTCTCCCTGCTCCTATGTAGTCTGGCCCACCTTGATGGTCAACATTATGTGCGTTTGGCCCTTCAGCACCTCCACGGCCTGGCTGTGGCTGATGTCATCGAACCTGACACCATTGGCCGCCAGGACCTGGTCCCCCACTTTGATGCCATTCTCCTCAGCCAGCCCACCATGGTCCACTCTGGGGATAGATGCGTGTGTTGGTTGATAAGACCGTGACCTCCCTCCCTCCCTCCCCGTCCCCCCAACCCCCTTTACTTAGCTATGGGATTGCCCACCTATGTTCCTTGGCCCTCTTCTGTTGACAACACCCTTTCCCCAGGCCCTACCCTGAAGGGGCCCCTCATTTTGACTTTAGTTGGCCAAGCCTCATGTGTTGACCCATCCCCAAGCTCCACTTGCAGCTCGGTCCCAGCTGTTCCATTTACTCCAGCACTCACTTGGACACATAGATGCCCAGGCCAAACTCCTTGCCCCCGCGGATGTTGAAGCCCAGGCAGAAGTCATCGGAGGTTGTATACAGATGGACGATGCGCCGCACACCATCCTCTGAGCTGATGTCCGATGGTGTTGAGCTGCACTTCTCTACCACCAGGCGCCGGTTCACTACATCCACCCTGCCACAACACATCCGCCCTGATCCCAGCTCCTCCAGGAACACCCAGTCTAAAGACCTTGGCAACTGATTTGGGAAAAGGATGATTTCCTTGGGGCGGGTCTGGGGGAATGGGAGTTCTCCTGGCCCAAAATCTTCAGTGGAATATAGGTTTCATCAAATCTATGAAACAATCCGAACCACTCCATCACACTAGTAGGCAGCCAAACCTGCCGAGGCGCTTTTCTCTTTTCTGTCTTGTTTTCCATGCTGTGGGTGGAAACCAAGGCCTTCCTGGACTACACTAAGCTTCTGCTTTAACTCTATCTCTGCCCCTCAGGCCCAGAGTCTCGTGTCTGTTTCTTACAAGGCCCCATGGGGAAGGTGCCCGGAGGGGAGCATGAGCTGCTGGGCAGGGGCAAGGGAGACGTGGGTCATGGTGTCTGGCCAAGGCGAGGCGTCACTCACCATGTGGTCTTCTCCTTGGAGAACTTGATGCCAGGCACGCGGCCCATGCGCCGCACCATCATGTGCAGGCAGCTGCTACTGGTCAACAGCCTCACAGCACTGCCCATTGTGGTGCTCTCTAGACTCAGCCCGTTCACCTCCGTGATCTTGTCCCCCACACACAGGCCAGCCCGCTCTGTGCAAAGGATGGGTCCTCAGAGAGGGCTCTGCGGCCCAATCCACTCAGCAAGTGTGGGCTCTACCTCCCATCACTTCCGGCCCTCTGAGCAGAGGCGGTTCGGGTCCTTGCCCACCTAGCTTTCGCTACCCACTAAAGAGGGAGGCACATCCCAAGCCACGCTCACCTGCGCTGCTCCCCTCCTCCACCTTGCTGACAAAGATGCCCAGGCCGTGCTCGGAGCCGCCTCTCACACTGAAACCCAGCCTCCCAGAGGCGCTCTTCTCCACCCGAACAGCGTGGATGACGTCACTTTCATCACTGTTGGCTGTGAGGATAAACACAGGTATGACCTCCATGTTGGCTCTGGCCACTGAGCATCTGGGCTCCCCAACTTGGTTATCTGCAAAGTCTAGGCTTTGGTGCAGAGCCGTCCAGATGATACTCAGGGCCCTAAACGGAGATGGTATATGACTTCCCCTCTGGGTGATTCTGGACTACAGGGCTCTCACTGACAATGTGGAAACAGGTGAGAACAGTCAGATTAGATTCCATGCTCTTTGTCTTCTCCCTCTCCCTCTCTCCCCTCGCCCTGCCCCCGCCGTGTATGTGTGTGTGTGTGTGTGTGTGTGTGTGTGTGTGTGTGTGTGTGCGCGTGCGTGCGTGCGTGCGAGAGAGAGAGAGAGAGAGAGAGAGAGAGAGAGAGAGAGAGAGAGAGAGGTCTGAATTCTTGTGTCCAATCTTTGAAGCTCTGCCATTCTGAGGACCAGGTGAACAGAGGAAGGTTCAAGATTCCACTGTGGGGAGTCTGTGCTCTCAGCTTGCAACCAAAGGAGTTTCAAAGAGCTGCCGAGCTGGCCATGGAAGGGGCTAGGTGCTCAGAGTAACTTAAAGGCAGAACCAAGTTTGCACAGTAGAGTTAGACTGATTTTCCTTTTTTCTTTCTTTCTTTTTTTTTTTTTTTTTTTGCTGGAACACATGGTAAGCTTTCTATGTGGAGGCACAAAAACTGAAACTTGGTAAATCCTTGAACAGGACCTATGGCAGAGCTGCTGCCGGCACTTCCATCCCATAGACTCCTCCAATTCTAGGGGCTGAGAGTTAGAAACTACATGGCTTCCTGCGGACAGAACCGCTAATTCACTGTGCTGCAGTAAATCCTGAGAGCTCAGAGAAGGCACCAGGGAAGAGGCAGAGCGGGTGGTTCCTTTGAGAAACGTGATGGGAGAGATTTGTGCAGCGAAAAGAGAGAAGGTCCTATGTGCGGCTCAGAGGCACCTGCTGGGTGGAAATTGACAAGTGTGTTAGGCAAACAGGTCCCACCCACGGGAGAAAAAGAAATGTATTTTTCCTTCAGGCAAGATTTACTCCAGAAGTGTTTGAGAGGGAGAAACACACACACACACACACACACACACACACACACACACACACACACACTTCCATTTGGTCTATCAAGTAATCATGTGTGGCCAGGACAGATGGGGCTGAAATCTCCAAGGACAGCCTGAAAAGGGGCAGTACAGGACGAAGACAGGGACCCTACGAGTTCCTAAGCAATTGTCACTACACAGCTCTCAGGCCCCATGAGCCTTAGCTTAAAAGCCTTTATTTAGCTCCCTGCCTCCAGCCCACTTTTTCCCCAATTTCTCTTTGGGGACCCCTATGCCCCGAGTCATAGCTCCATAGCTTTTGTTTCTTTCGGTTTCTCTCTCTCTCTCTCTCTCTCTCTCTCTCTCTCTCTCTCTCTCTCTCTCTCTTCACTATAGCCTGGCTGTCCTGGAACTCACTATGTAGACCAGGCTGGCCTCAGTCTTCCTGGCTCTGCCTCCGCAGTGTGGGGACTAAAGGTGTGCGCCACCACACTGCCAACATCTGAGCTTTTAGAACAGGATTGTGGGGTCCAGGCCACCGACCCTCCCTGCAGCTCCCCAACATCTGCTTGCTTTCCATTCTTGCACAGGAATTGAGCGTACTGCATCAGTTGTCCCTCTCTGTTTTAGGGGAGCTCTAGGCTGCCCCTGGCCCTGTACAGCCCTCCATGTCTTCCTCTGCCATTCCTGGCTGCTCTCTCCTCCGTCAGGAGGCTTCTGGCCATTCTGACCTTTCCTGTGCCTCATATGAGGTAGAAAGTGTCCCCTCCTGTAATTTTCTCACTTTGGTTTGTGGGGAGAGGGCGGCTCCTTTCTTCATCCCTCATCATGGATACCTCTTTCTCGCAAAAGGTTGGACCAGGGTATGATGTCAGAGTAGGGGATAGAGCATCATCAGAAGACTTGTTAAAAAGAGAATGGGGTGGGGGTTCCTGACAGACTCACAGCCCTGAGGGTAAAGAACGTGGGGGCCATGTGTGTTAGGCCAATACTCTGTCTGCCGTGAGCTACTTTCCCAGTTCTTGTTATTTTTGAGGCAGAGTTTTATTGTGTAGCGCATGTTGACCTTGAACAGACAATTGCAAGTGCTGGGGTTGTGAGTGGCACCACTTTGTCTGTGATAATTTTTGTTTGCTTGGGCTTTTGTTTCACATTTAAGGGCTAGGTACTCTAGCCCAGACATAAAATCTTATCACCTAGAAGACTGAATCCCAGGGAAAATTCAAGTTCAGCTGTAGTGAAACTTTGTCTCAAAAGCAAACAAGCCAGGTGTAGTGCCCAGGCCTGTAATCACAAAACTCCGAGAGGCAGGATTGCCACAGTTTTGAGGCAGGTCTGGTCTACATAGCAAGTTCTGGGCCAGCCAATACACTACAGTGAGAGTTTATTTTTAGAAAAAAACAACACCAAGGCCGGACGTGGTGGCTCACGCCTTTAATCCCAGCACTCAGGAGGCTGAGGCAGGTGGATTGCTGTGAGTTCGAGGCCAGCCTGGTCTACAAAGTGAGTCTAGGACAGCCAAAGCTACACAGAGAAACCCTGTCTCAAAAAAAAAAAAAAAAGAAAGAAAGAAAGAAAGAAAGAAAGAAAGAAAAAAACAACATCAAAACCAATAAAAAAAAGTGTTTTAAAAAGCAAAATAAAATAGCCAAACCACTCATTCCACAGTTTATATCCTGGAGGCCAACAAAATAGAATACAAAAATCCTGGCAAAATGGCACATGCCTTTAATCCCAGCACTCTTGGGAGGCAGAGGCTGGGGTGATCTCTGAATTGAAGGCTAGTCTACAGGGAGTTCCAGGACAGCCAGGGCTACACGGAGAAACTCTGCTCTTGAAAAAACCCAACCAACCAAAACAAAACAAAAGGAGGAGGAGGAGCGGGAGGAGGAGGAGGAGGAGCGGGAGGAGCAGGAGGAGAAAGAGGGGCTGGAGAGACGGCTCAGCAGTTAAGAACACTGGCTGTTCTTCCGAAGGACTCAGGTTCAATTTCCAGCACCCACATGGCAGCTCACAACTGTCTGTAATTCCTGATCCAGGGGGAATCTGACACCATCATTCAGATACACATGCAGGCAAAGCACTGACATACATAAAATAAAAATAATACATTTTAGAAGAGAGAGAGAGAGAGATCTTTCCTGCCTTCTAGCTAGCTTCTCTGGGGGTTTCTGTTTGTTTGTTTGGTTGGTTGGTTGGTTTTTTTGTCAGAATGGCAGTGGTGACCTCAGCGGTGCCTGGCAGCTCACCCGAGTGTTCAGTGACGGTGATGAAAATGAGTGTGCCAGCCATATCCTGGGAAGTATGTCCCACCCCTCCCAGATGACTTTAGAGGGGGACATCGGAGGAAACACCAGACCTGAAAAGTCCAGTCTGGGATCCAGCCAGGGGAACCGTGTTGGCTAAGAAAGAGGAGAGGCGTTAGAGATATCTATCTGGTCCTGTCCACAGGAGCCCAGTCCCACAGGGCCCTGCTCCGCCCTGGCATTCAAGACTCTGCCTTGCTCACTCGCAAACTCTTTGTCGCCTCACATCTGTCACTGTAGGCCAAGCACCTGTCCCATCATGCTTCACGCTTTTCACTTCTGACTTTTGTGGAGGATAACTGCAACCCCCCCCACACACACACACAGCTCCCATCAGCTGTTCTTGTTTCTGTGTCTATAAATTTGACAATGCTGCATATTCCTGAAAGGTGAAAACTGATCTTCATCTCTCTAGGTCCCCTGCAAGACCTACCCAGGGCAGATGAAGAATCAATGTGCAGTGACATAGTGTCAGGCAGACATACACAGTCATTTTCTCCCCTAAGGACCCAGCTCTGGAGCTCACTCCCTGCCTCTCATTCCTCCTATTGGGCCCTCTCCCTTTTCCTGAACATTTGCTGCTGTGTCTTGAGGCCCCTCCCCCATACCCTGAAGCCTGGGCATTGATTCTCTAAGTTCAGTACAGTGCTGGTCACACAACTGATTGGTTGTTGCAAGACCTCCTCCGTCCTGCTCGAGTCTCTAAGGTACATACAAATGGGTCAGGGGGAGAAAAAAAAAAGGCAGAGTTCAAGGGATGAGGGGCTGATTTAGCACCCTGCCTTGTAAATTCCGGGGCCTAATGCTTGTCTTTTCCTTAGACTGCGGTTCCATCTCCCACCTCTGGTCCTTTTATAGCCCTGAAGCCCTAAAATATTGGCAAGGGTAGATGAAAGATGATCCCCCTTCTCCTAAGACTCCCCAGCTATTGAATTCCTCTAAGCATACTGGCTCTGTCTCACGCCCTAAATGGTTCCTGTTGTCCTCAGTACTCCCCACCCAAGCCATCCCTTGGCCCCACACCCACCTTCGATGGGGGAGTTGATGAGTATGACTCGGCCCATGGGTGATGAGGCTCGGATTCCGCGGGGGGGCCCATTCAGCAGGCGCTGCTGCTTCCTCAGCAGGTATCGTGTTGCTGTGGAGCCTGAGTCGCTGCCCAGGTGTCCTCGGGAGGAGAGGGAGCTTAGGGAGCCAGAGCTGAGTTCTCCTAGACCCAAAGGGTCAAAGCCCACTGTGAAACCACGTGCCATGGTGGGGAGGCCGGGGCAGAGCTCTACACACCCAGATGGAGTCTTCTCGTCCTCCAAGGGCTGGCTCTTGGTGTTCCAGGCTCCATGAGCTTTCTCTGTAGGGTTGGAATTGGTGAGGCAGATCTTACGGAGTCGGGGAAAAAAAAATGTTTCTCTGGGCACCTTTTTCTTGAAAGGCTGCAGGACAGAACAGCTGATCCCAGGGCACCAGAAGAAGAGTCTTTCTGATGTGCCCTCACTCTGAATGCTTCTTAGGAGTACTGGTGCCAAATCTGTGTAGAGAGAATAGGGTTTGGGGTAGAGGTATGAGTATTGTCCTATATCCCCAGTACTTCCACACTGCTCCCTGCCTTGAGCATCCTGCCCTCTTATACCTTGGGCCACTCACCTCTCCCACCCTGGGCCAGAGGAGATCCTCCCAGTTCCGTAGCATCTTAAATTTGGGGAGCTATTTTGGGGGATGCCATTGAGGATCTCTCCTTCACCCCTCAACTGCTGCTCCAGTCCTCAGCTGAGGTTCAGTGAGAGGAGATGGGGTTGCAGCAGACTCTTGAACTTTAAACGAGAATGAGAAAAATGGGTGTCGCGACAGTTTATTGCAGCATCTTTCCTACGTATATGCATATGGGTAGGGGCCAGCTTCCGGGGCGGACTTCAGGACCCGGGACAGCTGCAGCCCAGCTTGCCCCCACCACCACTCCCCAGGTGACCTCCAGGCTCCCGGCTGCAGCGTGGGTCTAAAATCGCTGCAAGACCCTATTCCATGACTGGGTGATCTGCTGGAGAGAACACCACAAATTGCTAATGCAAATCAGAGGCCACGCCCTCCAAAGCATCTCTGTGACCCCCCCCCCCTCCCTAAAACAGACTCCTCATGTAGGCCCTAGTGCTCTGCTACCTGTAGTACTCAGTCCCCTCACCTAGTCGCTTTTGCCTGGATCCTGGTCGCCCGCCGGCCGCCGCAGGACACTGAAGTAGCTAAGGACCCCGCCCACGGTTGGTGCGGCAGCCGGAATAGGGCGGGCCTGAGAGGTCCTGGGATGCCATTGGCTGCTGAGACGGCCAGTCATTCTCTTCTGGCACCTTTAGTAGCCCGTCGGGGTTGCAGCTCCTCACCTGCCTGATACCTCTGGGCTCTGCCTTCCCCAATTCTGAACCTCACTGGTCGTTAGAGCCTAGGGCTTGGCTCTGGAGCCCCCACTGGCGACCAGAATCACGTCTTCTCCAGGTCACGCTAGCATCCGGGGCTCATGAAATTGCCACCCCTTTCGTAGACACTCGTGAGGTCTCTGTGAGAGAATGTCGCAAACGAAAGAGCTGAAGCTTGAGATGAGCAGGAAGGAAAGTTGGAGTCTGGGTGTGCAGTGACCGTGCTCTGGGTGCTAAAGGAGGAGGTGTGTGTGTGTACTACGGTCTTCACCTTCTGAGTCGAAAACAAACAAACAAACAAACAAACAAACATCCTTCTCTGGGCAGCCTGTCCTGGGAAGTCAGCAAGACAGAGCAGCTGATTCCTGGACACTAGGAAAAGAGGAATCTTTCTGGTGCGCCTGCGTGAATGCAGGCAGAGATCACCGGAGACTCTGGCCGTGCACATGTCAGCGACTGGAGCTTCGGTCTGTGCACAGAGATGTGTTGGAGGCTCGAGGAAACTGCTGGCACAGTGGAGCTGGGGGTTGAATGGGGAAGAGGGCTGGAGACACATAAGGGGCATAGGCACCACAGGAATGTGGATGGGAAGGGATGCGAATGGTGAGGGTCTAGAAAAGGAGCCCATAGGTTCTGGAGTAGCAGACCAGGGGACCAAGCAGGCAGAGGCCATTGCCAAGGCAGCCATCAAGTAAACAAGCAGTAACCCGAGTCTCTCCGGGCGGCGCACCATCGGAGGCCCGCCCTCCACGCAGCTCACCCGCTCCTTGTGCACCTTAGACTGGGTGCTGCCGGGTCGGGTGCCTCCTGAGGCAAGCCGAGGGATTGCAAGTGAAGGAGCAAAGTGGGGGCGGCTCCTCCCTTTCTCTCCTTCTCTCTCTGGTTGGGAAGGCTGCCAGAACTGCTTCCCACGACTAGGTCGGGTTTGGTCTCAACGGCCTGGTCTGGGGGAGTCACTCCATATGATAGTCACTGCCCCGAAACTCTGCCAAAAGGGGGTTGGGGTGGGTTGGGCTAAAGAGCTTAGGGAGCCCCCGCCCTTCCCTGCTGTTTAGCGTCACGCGTGACGTCCGGCTGATGGCTAGGAGGAAAGCAGAGTGCAGTGAGGAAGGCGGGTCTGAGAGCTGCTAGAGCCTGAAAAACCCCGGAAAGCGTGAGTGCTTGCTACCTCTGGAATTAGCACCGTGTAGGGCGAGGGCTTGGGGTCTGAGGAGGAGGCTCGCCTTGAAAGGCGCGCGCTCTCTCGCGCGCGGAGATTCTATATTGAGAGGTTTGTTAGGATCTGTAGGACACAAGGAGGGGTTGGTTGGGTGAGGCTGTGTGTGGGCAAACTTTTAAATGTCTGCAGCTGGTAGATGTGTGTGTGTGTGTGTGTGTGTGTGTGTGTGTGTGTGTGTGTAACGGTATTCTGGCTGGTTGGCTAGTGTATACAGTGTGGATTTAATCTGTTTGTGTGCCGGGGCGGGAGTGCCTGTCTTTGTGTATGAGTCTGCGAGAATTGGGTGGGAGTGGTGTCTTCTGTGAGGGAGGAAGTGGGGTTGGAAGGGTTTAGTCACTCTGCAGGATTTTTGTCTAGCACAACCAGATGATTGCTCCCGGCATTCCTTTTTGTGCTGGGTGGAGGCGCATCCACCCAATCTTGCCCTTTCCTGAGGTAGACAGGGTCAGAGAGACTTGGATGCGGGTCTGTGCAGCCCTATTCAACTAGGGGAACCAGGGACAGCCCCGGGGAATTGTGCAGGAGTTGAAGCAAATGGGTTTGAAGGGGGATGTGTGCATCCTCATGTACTCACAAATGGCTGCCATCTGAGTGCTCTGTTAAAGATCAGGTACCTGTCAGCCCTCAGGTGGCTAATGACCCTGGTCTCCTCCAATCAGGGGCTTGAGTGTGGGATGTCTTTTGTCATTTTCCCAAACAACGTTGGAAGTCTTTTTTTTTTTTTTTTTTAAATCTAGGTCTTGGAGCAGCTGAGCCCTGAAGCTGAAATGGGCTTGTGTGTGTGTTATCCATATTCTACGCTCCTACAGCGGGAGCTCAAGATAGCTGCCCTGGGTTTAGCTACTGCTGGTGAATCAACCACATACATGCAACCCTCAGCGTGCAAAGTCTGCACCAGGTCACAGCATGAGGAAAGCTATATATTCACAGTTCTGGTCTCCCCTCCCCCTCCTCAGTGGCCGTAGGTGCCTGGTTAACACATGTCCTAGGAAACGACTCCTCCCCCCACCCTTGCTTACAGGACCTGGAGTCACCTTGAGGCTCCTGCAAGGACTGGTCATAGTTTCTAGGACCAGGGCAGAGCCACCAACGTTCCCCCCGCCCCCAAGTGAGGTCCTTGGACCTGATTCCTATTCTTGCTGCCTTGCAGAAGATGGGTGACTTGCCCTTAAATATCAACATCCGGGAGCCTCGATGGGACCAAAGCACATTCTTAGGCAGAGCCCGGCACTTCTTCACGGTTACCGATCCTCGAAATCTGCTGCTGTCTGGGGAACAGCTGGAAGCTTCCCGCAACATTGTACAGAATTACAGGTGAAACAACCCCCCCCCCCCCCCGCCATCTCAAATCCCACGACTGCACTGCAGCACTTTAGTGGAAAGGATTTGAGGATGTTTGGGTTAAGGAAGACAGCCCTGCTGTTCATAGATCTTCTGTAATGACCATTCGGGGAGGGGGGGGGCTGTCTACTCTGCAAGGACAACGGGGTAGGGGAGGGGGGCAAAGGAAAGACTCACACAGATAGAAAGGCAATTCAGTCATTTCAAACCCATTGAAAAACCACCATCACTGTGACGACCCTGGAGAAAAAGAGGGGCCACCAAGGATGTAGAAATAGGAGAGCATACGGGAGAGAGTATGAGAAGCTTTGACCTCTCCAAGGGACAGAGAGAGCCTTTACTCAAGTTCCTGGTCCTTTGCCCAGAGTTCCCTGAGGCAAGCAGCAGAGACAGGAAGGGCAGGTCTGACCCCTACAACAGCTCGCTGGTTCCTTGCCAATTCCTACAGGGCTGGTGTGGCAACCCCAGGCCTCACGGAGGACCAGCTGTGGAGAGCCAAGTATGTGTATGACTCAGCATTCCATCCAGACACAGGGGAGAAGGTGGTCTTGATTGGCCGCATGTCAGCCCAGGTGCCCATGAATATGACCATTACTGGCTGCATGCTTACCTTCTACAGGTAAATCTCACATCCTGTCCCCTTCCTGAGTGTTATGCCCCATAGCGTGGCTGGATGGTAAGAAGTCTCCCTTCTGCACTCTTTTGGGTAAAGGACAATGGGAAATTTTGTGGTAGTTCTTTCCTCTTCTCAGAAGCCAGCTTCCATTTGTTTACACAAATGTCCGCAAGGGCAACGAGGCCATGTTTGGGGGTGGAGGGAATCGCTTAAGTCCCACTTGAGGAGTTAAGGGACTTTGAGGGTTTTAATATTGGGGAATTCAAGGGTGGGGAAATACTGCAGAGGGACAAATGTAAGCAGTCTGTCTTTGTACCCTCAGGAAGACCCCGACCGTGGTGTTCTGGCAGTGGGTGAACCAGTCCTTCAACGCTATTGTGAATTACTCCAATCGCAGTGGAGATGCTCCCATCACTGTGCGGTGAGAGCACCCCCCTTCTCCAGATGCTCCTGGTCCTTGTGGACCCCTATACTAGGGGCTCAGCTCTCCTTTCAACTGCAGGTTCACCTACCACCTGAGGACACTCAGTCCTTTGTAGCTTTGGGGATCCACTCCCCTTTTAAAGAAAGATGGGGGGGGGCTTTCACATAAACTTACACTGGGGCAAGGGAGGGTTGTAAATGAGGCTACCGTCTGCTGCCACCTGCATGGGAAACATGGAATGTCCCTAAAGGAAATGCATGCTAGATTCTTCATCTCTCCCTGTGACCTGGCCTTTTCCTCCGCAGGCAGTTGGGAACAGCCTATGTAAGTGCCACCACCGGAGCCGTGGCCACTGCTCTTGGACTCAAGTCTCTCACCAAGGTAAAGTCTCTTTACCACTCCTTTACTCTTCCTCCTCCTCCTCCTCCTCCTCCTCCTCCTCTTCTTCTTCTTCTTCTTCTTCTTCTTCTTCTTCTTCCCTGTTACCCTCTCAAGAGGCTCCCCATATCCACCCTGAGTTCCCCCACCTACCCACCCATGGTCCTCAGAGCCACTGACCACCGCCTTTCCTCCCCCAGCACCTACCCCCTCTAGTCGGCCGGTTTGTGCCCTTTGCAGCTGTGGCTGCTGCCAACTGCATCAACATTCCCTTGATGAGGCAGAGGTGAGTGGCCCTGGCTCCTGGCACAGGGATGTCCAGAGCACACGTGGCGTGCCCTCTACTGCTGCAGACCAGCCAGGCATAGGGATAGCCCTTTCCATCACTGATGAGAGCTGCTGGGCCCTGGCTTATGCTGACCCTGTGTTCGAGAACAGTCAGGTCCCGCTGTATGAGAACTTGCCCCGGAGGTGTGGCCAGACTGAAGGGTGCAGGCAGACACAGGGTTTTGTAGGGGCCATTTTACTGGGAACTTGCTGATGGGGCTGTGGTGTTGGGCAGCAGCAACATCGTATCCCTAGGCCTTAAGTGAGAAGAGGTGGTGTAGATGAAAGTCAGGATGGAGGTGACTTTCAATTAACCAAAATGTACCCTTATATGTCTTATGCCACCATCAAGAAAATCACATTTCTGGCAGTAGTGGCACCAGTGTGTTGGTCATAAAGTTCCATATGCCTTTTTGTTAGTTTTAAGATAGGGTTTCTTTTTTTTTTTTCTTTTTTCTTTTTGGCTCTCTGTGTAGTCTTGGCTGTCCTGGACTCACTTTGTAGACCAGGCTGGCCTGCTGGCCTCGATCTCACAGGGATCCGCCTGCTTCTGCCTCCCGAGTGCTGGGTTTAAAGGTGTGCACCACCACGCCCAGCTTGAGATAAGGTTTCTTTGTGTAGTCCTGGAACTTAATATGTAGACCAGGCTGGCCTTGAACTCACAGATATCTGCCTGCCTTTGCCTTCTGAGTGCTGGGATTAAATACTTGGCTCACGCAGCATCACTAATAGTTTTGCTTGTTTATACTAATGTGGCATGCTGTGTGGAGAAAACCCACTTGGGCTACTCAGGGGCATTTACGGTCATTATAATTCAAGGCAGCTATTCCTGTCATGCCGGATCCCAATACCCTGGGAATTACCCTACACTGTGGCTCTTTTCCAAACTTATCTTCTTTAACCCACACTGAATGACCCCAAAAACGTACCCCTGGACCCCTGTGCCCTGGTTGGGCAGGGCACCTCTCTCTGGGATCCACCCTACACCCTGGGAGCCGCTCTGAACCAGTCTTTGAGTGGGGAAGGTAAAGGCTCTTGTGAAATCTGCTGCCTATAATCTGAGCCCGGCCCCTTTCTCTCCTTAGGGAGCTGCAGGTGGGCATCCCAGTGACGGATGAGGCAGGCCACAGGCTTGGCCACTCTGTGACTGCTGCCAAGCAGGGAATCTTCCAGGTGGTGATATCAAGAATTGGCATGGCGATTCCTGCCATGGGTGAGGCAGGGGCGGAGCCCAGGAGGCTTGGGTGAGGTGTGGGCGGGGCCCAGGAGGCTTGGGTGAGGCGGGGGCGGAGCCCAGGAGGCTTGGGTGAGGCGGGGGCGGGGCCCAGGAGGCTTGGGTGAGGAGGGGCGGAGCCCAGGAGGCTTGGGTTAGGCTGGGGCGGAGCCCAGGAGGCTTGGGTGAGGTGTGGGCGGAGCCCAGGAGGCTTGGGTGAGGCGGGGACGGGGCCCACGAGGCTTGGGTGAGGCGGGGGCGGGGGCGGAGCCCAGGAGGCTTGGGCAGAAGAGGGGTTGAGGTTCTCAGGGGGCTTTGGGGAAGAATGGGAAGAGTTGGGAGGGAGATCTCCTCTCAGGCTCCCAAGAGTTCACACCACTAACTCTCCGCCTGCGCTGCTCTCCCCTCAGCCATCCCTCCGGTGATCATGAACACTCTGGAGAAGAAAGACTTCCTGAAGGTAAACAACTCACCTTTGACCTATCCCTTGCCCCAGAAGGGGTGATGTGGAGGAGGAATTACCCATCCCCAATCCTCTCTCCAGCCTGGCCTGCGTCTGAAGACTTGTCACTCCTCCCTGCCTCCACACCTTCATTCATTCATGAAAAAAGACTGGGCTCCAGGGAGGGAGAAGACAGAAGGAAGGGAAATGGAGTCCGTTCTGAGGAAACTATTAGATAAAGTCCAGAGGTCTCCGACATAGGCAAGGATGACTGCCATTGGCATGCTTGACAGCGTGCCCATAACGTCACTCAGTGTCCCCCACCAGCAGGTGCTCATACATATTCATACAAACCAGCCAGGGAAGCAAAGCTCAGGGAATGCAGGCTCCAGCTCATTCATCAAATCATGTATTCACAAATCAGTATTAAGCACGGACTGTGCGCCAGACATGCTAAACAGAACGGAGATGGCTGTGGACCCTGTCCCCAGGAGGCTTACAGTCTAGTACAGAAACCAACAAACAAAGGAGCAAACCATGCGGCTTGATGAAACCTGGTAGTGGTGGCGCACACCTTTAATCCAGCACTCGGGAGGCAGAGGCAGGTGGATCCCTGTGAGTTCCAGGCCAGCCTGCTCTACAGAGGGAGATCCAGGCAAGCCGTACCAGAGCTACACAGTGAGACCTTTTCTCCAAAACAAAAAAAGCAAACAAACAAAAACCGAGACAGGATGAAACAAACAAACCAAACAAACATATGTCATCGTAAGTTATCAAATGTGCTTTGTAGGAAATCAATGGGGCAGTGTAGTTGTGACTATCTGGGAAGCAGTTTAGGCAAGAAGAGGCCTTGGAAGACCTGAAGAATAAGATGAGTCAGGCAAAGAGTGTCCAAGGTAAAGAGAACAGCTAGTGCAAAGGCCCTGAGGCAGGGATAGGCTCACACATTTGAAGAACAGCACAGTGGTTGCTGTGGCTGAAGTGAACAGAGAAGGGTGTGGGGAGGAACGAGTGTATGCCACTATTAGGACAAGAAGTGAGTGGAGACTCCAGGGAGGTTTCCTGAAGAAAGTAGCCCCTGGGGGGGGGGGGGGAATGAGATAAGTGAAAGATGGCCAGAGAGCATCATGGGAACCAATTCCGTGAGGCAGCAGGTTTGGCTGCGTTGGGAGGTTGCCATATGCAGGTCCCAAGCCTGTCTGTCTGTCACTGGCTGGGGAGAAGCACCCAGGTGTCCAAGGGCTCAGAGGTGGGCTGATGGGCTAGGACCATGGTGGAGGATGCTGGATAGAGGTTAGGACAATCATAGCACATGCCATCCTGTCTATGTTGTCTCTCTGTCTCCCCACAGCGCCGGCCCTGGCTGGGGGCGCCCCTGCAGGTGGGGCTGGTAGGCTTCTGGTAAGTGTGCATTGGGCTTGCTGGGGACATGTGGGACAGCCTTTATCATTTTGGGTGTGGGTGGACACTTACTACCTTTGGAATGGTTACATACAGTGCTCGGTACCATATCCAGTTGCTATGGATACTCAGTGCACAATACACTGTGTGTGTGTGTGTGTGTGTGTGTGTGTGTGTGTGTGTGTGTGTTGGGGAGTTCTAGGGATTCTTGCCTTTGAAAGGTAGCAGTTTAGTTGAGGGGCCCAGCCTTCATTCAGCAGAGGAAGCCATACAAATAAACTCTTTGGTACAATCCAGGAGTTCCAACTCATTTTATTCCTGGTTCTGCCACTTTCTGACAAGGCTTGGGAGGCTATTTCCTCAGCCAGAATCTAGTACCAGGACTGAGTTTAACGTCCCTGAATGGTCCTTTGGCTCCGTTTTCCAACCTTTATGTCTGGGATAGAGCTCACAAAAACTTTCACTCCTGGAGCTATTTCCATGAGATGGGGTATAGGGAGGGAAGATTCAGGCCAGTTTCACAGACCTTTCCTGTGCTCTTCTTCCCTAGCCTGGTGTTTGCCACACCCCTGTGCTGCGCTCTGTTCCCTCAGAGAAGGTGAGTGACGTCCCTGGACTGGACCAGAATTTCTGCACAGGACTCCGCATCTCAGGCCCCTAGTGTGTTTCCCAGGGAGGCTGGGAGCTGGGGGAATGAGGTGCAGGGAAGCTGAGCCCCTGGCTCTGAGATGCTGAGCCCAGGGTACGCTCATCCAGCCTGTGCTGTTCTCTTGTAGCTCCATACATGTGACCAGGTTGGAGCCGGAGCTGAGAGCCCAGATCCAAGCACAAAACCCCAGCGTCGATGTGGTTTACTACAACAAGGGGCTTTGAGGGGAGTCGGCCTCTGTCCCTTTCCTTGCCTCCTAAGGCTGCTTCTTTGGTGCCCCCCTTGCAATGCTACCACTTGTTTATCTTCCGGGTACTGGGCAGGGGGCTTCATGTGGGGAGCAGCCAGTGAGACCAGCAACCCCTTAGACTGGGAGAGGCACCCCTGTAAGCCTCTTCTCTCCCCTCTGGTTTCAAAGAGCAAGTCACAAAACCCATCTCTCCCGTGCTTGTGTGTGTGTGTGTGTGTGTGTGTGTGTGTGTGTGTGCAGACATGCATATTGCAACACACACAACTGTTTATATGTTTGGTCCTGGAAGCTAAGAGCAGAAATGCTGTTCTAGGATGTACTCATTCTCCTGCCCACCTAACTGCAAACCAGATTGAGGTGAGACTTCTTTCCCTAAACTGTTCCTCTGGCCAAGTTATTTCTCATAGCACCATATCCTTCTGGACTCAAGATAAAGCCCAGGAGCCCAGAACACAGACTGAAGGGCATCAGCAGGCCAAACAGAGTGTAACCTTTCCGGTTTTGAACACCTGGCTCTAAAAGCTGGTTCAAGACCTGGGCTGGCAGAGGAAGTGATGCTGGGATCAGGGAGGCAGGAGGCTCATGCTTGCTCCGCCCCACATCCTAGAATGGCTTTGGCCCTCTCTTCTAGTGGAAAAAGGGATGCCAGTAGCCTGTGCTGCCCTCCACCCTGCAATGTGGGTGCTTTTAGGGATTGTCTTAGGCATTCTTGGTCTGTTCTGATGACTCATGGTCATGACTCAGACAGAAATGCCACAATTCCAATTTCTTCCCCAATCACAAAGCCACACAGACAGAAGAGCAAGCATTCCCCCTTTCAGGAACTGCCACCACCCGGACCCACTCATTAGGGGGGGACCGGTGTGGGAATGGTGCTCAAACACAGGCCTCCAGCGTACAATCTCGAGACAGGCAATTCTGTGATTATTAACCCTTTTTAGGCACACCCCCCACCTCAGCTCCTTCCTTTCCATCTTCCACACTGTCTCTGGACGAACCCAGGGCTTCATGTATGATAGGCAAGGGCTCTGCCACTGAGCTACATCTGCAGCCCCCTTCCTTCCTTTTTTTTTTTTTTTTTTTTTTTTGGTTTGTTTTTGTTTTCCAGATAGGGTTTCTCCGTGTAGCCCTGGCTGTCCTGGAACTCAGAGATCTGATTGACTCTACCTGCTGAGTACTGGGACTAAAGGCATGTGCCACCACCACCAGCAGCTCTTCTTTATTGAGACATAGGCCTGCTGTCCTTCTGCCCTTAATTTCAAGTAGAGGAAGGACCCAGGCCTCAATAGCTGGACCAAATGGAAGATGGGTTTAGGAATGGCGTGGGCGGTAGTGACTCCAGGACATAGAATGAGATTTCCACTCTGAATCCCATGACTTCTTGCTAACAGGTGAATGGGGTGGATGGAGAGTCCTCAGTGATGTCCACTGAGGCCACTTTCCTGCTCTCACTAACCTCCTCCCCCTCCAGTGACAACAGCTGTCATGTCATGGTGTCAATAAACTGCAATCCTGTCTAGCTCTTGGTCTTCACCTGTTCATGTCCCAAGTGTCTAGGTAAGTGACTGGTAGATTCTCCTCCCTTCAGCGCCCCCCAACCCTTCCCTGCTGTCTGTGGGGAATCTCCTCTCCCAGCAGAGGGCTCTCTGAGCTCCCACAGCGGGGCCTCTGGTTAGCGCCTGTTCCCTTGGAAGATGGAGGAAGCTCCCCTTCATTTCTTTCTTCACTCGGAGCACTGATCACACATATATTACCCAAGCTCTTGGCTCTTTGGTTTCTTTGAAGAATCTGGCGTGGGGGAGGTGACTGCTGTCTCTAGGAGACCTTTAGAGAGGGGAGAGGAGGCCAACAATTTCCATGTTCCACCAGGGTGGCGCTAGGGAACCAGCACATCCCCTGTCTTTGCCAGTTCACCATGGAAACTAGCCTGGTTAGGATTCCTTCCTACCAGAACACACAACTTTCAGTAGTAAGTTCTTTTTTGTTATTGTTTGGTCCCAGGAAATCAGACTTGGTGGAAAGTGCCTTTACCCACTGAGCCATCTCACTGGCCTCCTTACCACATTTATAACATTTTCATGCCCTGGAGAAGACGAGGTAGGAAATGTGTGCCTGTATATAGCCGGTGAGAGCCATCAGCTTTTTTTTTTCCTGGAGTCTTAGTTTTGTTACATACAAGGAAATAAACATGAATAAACCTACAAAACTCCATAGCCCAATCCCTGCGAGAAAACAGCCCCTGTGTCCTCTCTTCAGCTTTTATTGGGTGAAATCTTCATGGCTCGATGGTTGCGCAGTAAGTGAAGCTGGCTGCTTCGTCTTGGGATTAGCAACAGTTTACTTGTGTGGGAAGAATGCTGACACCAGCTTTTGTTCCCGAGTCCTTCTGTGTGGTGCCAGGCTCAATGAAGCCAACTGCTCAAAGTCGTTCATCTTTTGTTCTTCGAAACCTGCGGGAAAGGCATATTATGCCTTTCTTAGAAAAGACATACTTAGCCGGGCGTGGTGGCGCACGCCTTTAATCCCAGCACTCGGGAGGCAGAGGCAGGTGGATCGCTGTGAGTTCGAGGCCAGCCTGGTCTACAAAGTGAGTCCAGGATGGCCCAGGCTACACAGAGAAACCCTGTCTCGAAAAACCAAAAAAAAAAAAAAAAAAAAAGAAAGAAAAAAGAAAGAAAAAAAAGAAAAGAAAAGACATACTTTTAGAGACATTAAGAAAAGTGCACATAAGTGGTCATGGTGTGGCATGCCTGTGAGCCCAGCATTTGGGAGGCTGAGGCAGGAGGATAAGGATTCCCCACTACTTCTCAAGACACTGTGTAGCCCTAGCTGGCATGAAACCAGGCTGATCTCAAACTCACAGAGATCTATTTGCCTCTGCTTCCTCTAGTGCTGGGTTTTAAAGGTATCCATCTCCTTACCTGGCTAGGACTGAGAATTAAAGGTCATCCTCAACTGTAAGACAAGTTTGAGGCCGTCCTGGGTTACATGAGACCCTGTTTCAAATATCACACAAACAAAAATAGCAACAAGATGCTGCGCATTAATCTCAGCACTTGGGAGGCAGTAGCAGGCAGATCTCTAAGTTCAAGGCCATCCTGGTCTACAGAGCAAGTTCCAGTGCAGCTGGGGCTACAGAAACCTGTTAACAAAGATCAAGGAGGAAAGACAACAAGAAAAACAACACCAGAGAAAGGTGACCGAGCTGGATTCAGCTGAGCTGTGACTTTCAACCACACCGTGCCTCCTTCCACCTGCCAGCTGCCCCTAGTCCCTCTGACAGTCAGGAACCCTTTCTCCCTGGTCCCAGCTTGTTTATAGACCAGCAAAACGGACAGGCCCACAAACAACTATACACAAACTTTCCCTAAAGCTCAGCTATTCACATGGGCAAGGAGAGCCTTGGCTATACAAAAGCTCATGGTCAGTCTGGGCAACTCTGTGAGACATTGTCTTGAAGTAAAAAGAGGAATGCAGCTCAGTGGTGGGGTGCTTGACTAGGGTGCACTAGGTTCAGTCTTCAGTACCCTGTCAGAATAAAACAAAAAGCCCGGGCAACTATGGAGTTTCCAAACTTGAGTTTTATAGCTTGTGCACATAAGTAAATAACCACTTTCTTTCCCACCCCACCCCCAGCAGGGTTCTCTGTGTTAGCCGTGGTTGTCCTAGACTTGCTTTGTAGACCAGGCTGGCCTCGAACTCACAGGTATCCACCTGCCTCTGCTTCCCAAGTGGTGTGATTAAAGGCATGCGCCACCACGCCTGGCTCCACATTCTTAATTAAATATGGGACATTTATGAGGCCGGTTTCAATTTCATTCCACCCTGCCAATCACACCAGGGCCTCCTTCCAAGCCTCAGAGCCCTGGGCCAATTCTAGCTTTTATTCGCAGTTAAGCTTTGGCCTTTCGGCACTGCCTTGAAAAGAGGCCTTAAACTTTGCCGGTGAATCCATGCAAAATAAACTCATTTGCGGGAGGAGGAAAGCAATCTGTGCAAGGGAAAACTAGTAAGAATGTTTTATAACAATTATCTGCACCCTACAGACAACGCTTCACGTCGTCAAAGCAGGGCAGATCATCTAAGGAGGGTGTGTTTTCTTGGTTTTCCCTTCTAATCTCACACCGGTTTCTCAAATTCTGTGAGATTTAGCAGTAGGGCGCATCACAGGTTCTCTCGGGACAAATTCTAGCTAGGTACACTTTCCAAGCTGTCTCCACACGATAGCAATTTTCCTGAAAAAAGAGCATTCAGCGGTGTGGAGGTTGGAGTCCGGGCAGTAATCCACTTCCGCCCGGAACGCTGGTCAAAGGGCCAAAGCGAAATCCCTTTGTTTCCTAGAAAAGCGGGTCAGTCTCAAGCTCCGCCCACGAGGCCTATCAGTCAAAGGGAAACCACGCCTCCTGGACGGAGCCTGCCCGGAAACACTACCGCTCAGGGCGTCGCTCTTGTCACTCAAAAGTTAGGCTCGGCCCCGCCCCTTCCGTTTTCCCCAGCATCAGCAGGCTTTAGCGCCCCAGGCCCCATCCCTGTCGGAGTTCTGAGCATGCTTTCTCCCTTTGCTCTTGATCATGGAGTGTTCAATCCGCTAAACGCCCTTCTTCCTCTCCAGTTTCTAAACCTTAGAGCCACATTGCGCCCGCCCTCTGACTTCCTGGCCGGAAATCCCGAGGTATTCGAGGAATCACGCGAGGTCTCTCCCGGTCCCAAATCCTAATCTTCCACTGCTCAGGATGCTCTTGATCTCGGCGGCCGCCCCGCGCTGCCCTGGAAACCAGCGGTGCGGGGACGGTTTCCTGAACCTCGTGGCACTGTGCCCCGTGAGGACTGGAAATTGACCTCGCAGGGAACAGAATAGCCGCCTTCCCATATACAAGGATACTTCCCATATCAGTTAGGCATCCAGGCTAGCTGCATCCCCTCTAAACTAACCTCGCAACAACATGCTGCGACCTTTTGGCCGGATGTCGGACAGTTTTTTCAAACAAATATGTAGCAAAGGATGTCCTTATCTTACTGCCTCTACTTCCCAAATGCTGGGGTTATAGGCATATGACACCACGCAAGTGAAATCCAATTTTTAAAAATTTATTTATTTTTATTTAATTTTTTTGTTTTGTTTTGTTTTTCGAGACAAGGTTTCTCTGTGTAACAGCAGCTCTGGCCGTCCTGAAACGCTCTCTGTAGTTCAGGCTGGCCTCGAACTCACGTAGATTCACCTGCCACTGCCTCCCAGGTGCTGGGATTAAAGGCGTGTGCCGCCACCGCCTGGTTTTTTTTTTTTTTTTTTAAATGGATAACTGAATGCGGAATCCAAATGCTCTCTTCTTTTCCCGTCCCCCTTGGTTTTTCGAGACAGGGTTTTTCTGCGTGTAGTTTTGCCTGTCCTGGAACTTGCTCGGTAGACCAGGCTGGCCTAGAATTTAGAGAGCTACCTGCCTCTGCTTCCCGTGCACCACCGCTGCCCGGCCAAAAGCACCCTTACCTACCTGTTGACTCAGACTAGTATGGTCCTCAGACTAGTTCACATCTCAGCAAATCTAAATGAAGAGTACACTCAAGAGTAGCCGTGGTTCGCAGCCCTGATGATTTCCAGATAGAGCAGCATCTCCCGTCAGCAAGCAGGTCAGAGTCTTTTTTTTTTAAACATGTATTTATTATTTATATCGTATTCTGTGTGCATATAAGCCTGCAGGCCAGAAGAGGGCGCCAGATCTCATGGTGGTTGTGAGCCACCATGTGGTTGCTGGGGAATTGAACTCAGGACCTCTGGAAGAGCAGCCAGTGCTCTTAATCTCTGAGCCATCTCTCCAGCCCCCAAGAATCTTGAGGGACAGTGTTGTTTGAAAAGTCCTCTGGACAACAAGAAGCGCATGCCTATATAAGACAGCCAGTTAAAGGATGAACTCAGCTCTCCTTATGGATGCCTAGAATCCTGGCGCGGGGCAGTGGGGGGGGGGGGGTGAGAGTCACATACGTAACCGGCAAAGCTTTATCTCGTCTGCAGCTCCCTGGGCCTAACTACTCCATCCCCTCTCCATTTTCTTGGTTTAGGCTCCAAGCTGCTTTGGCTTACGGCTAGCTTGGAAGGAGACACTTGGCATTATTGTTCAGTTCCTGTAGAGTGGCCCCAGAGGAGGGTGGGGTGGGCCTTAGTGTGGTAAAGACTTGTTTTCATGGCTTTCTCTCCAGTGCACCAAGGTTCACTGAAATGGGAACATGGTGTTATGTAATTGTGGTATGAGAGAAATCCAAGCCAATATTCCTGGAAACATTGAATAATCCTGGATTATTCAAGTCGGCCGATCTGTCCTGCTGGGCATGCACAGCACTGCTGCTGACTTTCTCCCAGGGACTCTCTCCCTGCCTTTTGATAAGGCGGTTTTTCGTTGTATTTTTATTAGTTGAGGATTTCATAGAGTGTGTTGTTATCATATTTACTCCCCCACCCCCACCCCCTGCCCTTCCCTCCCAGACACCCCCTTCCCTACACACCCAGTATTATATCCTTTTTTTTTTTAAACATCCATCATGTCCAATTTGTGCTACCAATATATTCTTGGATGTGTGGCCTTTTGATGGAGCATGTTTGACTTACTGAAGTTAAAACTATTAACTGACTATCCCTCAGCGGCCATTAGTTGCCAACAGCTTCTTGATTAGGGGCAGGACTTTTTGCCCCCCCCCCCCTTTCCTGCCCAGCAAATCCCTAGGATTTGCTATTACTTGAGTTTTGTACAGGACTTGCTGTCACAATTGTCATAGATTTGGTTTTGTTGTTGTTTTGTTTTTTAGAGACAGGGTTTCTCTGTGTCTCCCTGACTATCCTGGAACTCACTCTGTAGACCAGGCTGGCCTCAAACTCAAGAGATCCACCTGCCTCCCAAGTGAGTGCTGGGATTAGAGGTGTGCATCACTACCGTGCCAGGCTGCTGGGCATGGCAGCTCTTGCCTTTAATCCCAGCACTGGGGAGGCAAAGGCAGGCAGATCTCTGAGTTTGAGGTCAGCCTGACCCACAGAGCGATTTCCAGGACAGCCAGGGCTACACAGAGAAACCTTGTCTCAAAAGCCAAAACAAACAACAAACAACAAACAACAAAGCCCAACAACAAAAAGGCGGTTGCCGTTGCTCTTAGTTGCCCACCATAACTAGATGGTAAGATCCCAAAGCTGAAAAGATCACACTCTTTGGTTGCAAAGTATAAAGAATTTTCAGCTGGAATTTACCTAGAAACTTCCGCTCTGCTGGCTACCTTTTGTAGCACCCAAAGGTGCTCAGCTGGAATAAAGTCATGAACAATCTTACCCAGAGGTGGAGCCTCCATGCTACTAGCAAGATGTGGCCATTGGTGCAAAAGTGGCATAGTCGTTACGGGGTAAGCAACCATAGAGCCAAGTTAGACCACTGCTAGTATGCTCAGGTCTTAAATCATACCACTAACCTATTTGCACACACATGGTTACTGATGCATTGATCACAATGCCAAGAAAATGGAACCAGCCTAAATATCCATCAAAGTATGAACCAATGAAGAAAATATGGTTCATATACACAGTAGAATTTTATTCAGCCATAAGGAAAAATTAAGTCATGAAACTTGCAGCAAAATGGGTGGATTTGAAATTTACTATATGAAGTAAAGTAACCTAGACTCAGGAAGACAAATACCATATACTATTTCTTATAATCATATCCTATGATATCAATCTGCAACCTGCCAGAGCCTGGATTTTGTTGGGTACTTTCCCAGGAAACTCAGCCCCTAGCACGAAACCAGAACTCAGGTGGAAAGGGGTGAAGGCTGGGTCAAAGGAGCTCAGGGTTCCAGAACCCAGAGCCAGGCAGCAATGAGGGCCTGGCCTAATTGGGCAGGTGGGAGCAGCTGGTAACTAAGGCTGGCTAGGAGCTCTGAAACAGAGAGGCCAGTGACAGGAGCCACCCAGACAAAAATGGCTGTTTCAAGATCAACCAGCCGCTTGTTCTCACAGACAGGCACATTGGTAGGTGAGCGGTGGATAGCAGAAGCTTGAAGTGGCCCGCATTATGTGGCTGACCAGAAGCCAAATCTGTGGTGTCCCAGTAGCTGCCTCGTGGGCAGCCAAATGCAGGGCATTCAGAGGTGATTCTTCAGGGAGCTGTTCCTTCCCCAAAATAAACGATGACTCTCTCAGGCAGTCATGGTAGAGGAGTGGAATGAGAGATTTATTTTGTGAATTAGGAATTTATAACCCTTGAGTAGTGGGAGGAGTTTTGAGGGTGAATGTGTTTCATTCACTGGGGCTAGGGATGACAACGACACTTGATTTACATGTAACAAAGCAACCCTGTCATAAAAGGGGGGGGGGGAGGAGCAGCACTTAATTATCCTATGGGTGGGGGAAGAACTCCAGGTATGGTCAGAGGTCATTGGCTGAGAGCCAAGGCATTTTATTAGCATAGGGTGGGTATCTCCAGGAGTCCCCAGGTGCTTGCAGGCTCGTAATCTCCCTGAGGGCTATGTGAAACCTCTTAGAGGTTCTGGGGTTCCGCAGGTCAGGAGAGAGTTAGCCCCACTGAGAAAATGTGACATTGGAATCACCCCAGCAAGTACCCCAAGTGGCTGAGCCATCTTGCCAGACATTTAATTATATTTTAAAATTAGCTTTACAAAGTAGTGATTTTTTAAAAAAAGATCTATTTATTTTGCGTGCACGCATACATTGCCTTCATGCACACCAGAAAAGGGCATCAGATCCTATTACAGATGGTTGGGAGACGCCATGTGGTTGCTGGGAATTGAACTCAGGACCTTTGGAAGAGCAGCCGGTGCTCTTAACCTCTGAGCCATCTCTCCAGCTCCAGCACTGGTTTTCCCCTCTGCCCTCATCTCCCTTCCCACACCCCTCTAAAACCGCTCCACCCCGTATCCGGTCACTTTATGTTTATATCTTGGTCTTCTCTGCCATCTCCTTCCCCTCCTAAGAGCAATCATCAGACCCCACAAGGTGCAAAGAACTAACGCTCATAAATTATTAGAATTCTGATCTCTACACCTGTGCTGAAGCTCTCATGTGCTCACACATGCATATGAAATAAGTGTACACCCTCCCCCCCACCAAAAAAAAAAAAAAAGAGCTAAGCAAAAGTCAGCAAACAGAAAATGAGGTGGCAATGTTAAAGGTAAGTCTAAGAGTTCTGAAGTCAGTAGAACTCAGTAGGTGCATACAGTCCACTAGTAAGTTAAGAAAGGTTATTTTGTTATGAAGTCTTTCCTGGGGAGATGCAACACGTACTGTTATCAGTCTGGAGTCATACAGAGATTCACCAGTCTGACCGTTAATACATTTTAACAAAGAAGAGGCTTTTATTCATATACTGGCACCAGGTCTACACACTGGACTCAGGATCCTCCGAGTGTAGCTGGCAGTCACACCAATCAGGGACTTTTTTTTTTTTAAGATTTATTTATTTTATTTATTGCATATGAGTGCTTTATCTGCAGAAGAGGATATCAGATTACATTATAGATGGTTGTGAGCCACCATGTGGTTGCTGGGAATTGTACTCAGGACCTCTGGAAGAGCAGGCGGTGCTCTTATCCACTGAGCCATCTCTCCAGCCCCCAATCAGAGACTTTTAAAGGCAAAGAACACAAAGGTTACCTCAAGCAAAGCAAGCTTCTATTACAGAAGCAACAACAGTGCCTTTGTTAAAGCTGCACAAGACCAGATGATTGTGAAATTAACCCTTAGCAGCCTTGAACATTTGGAAGTCCAGATTTGCTTTATAGTTTCTCTCAAGCACAGAAACGTTAAAAATGTAAACGTAAAGTTAGCCATCAACACAATGTCAGGCATCGCATTACTGTTACCATACAGGAATTGCCACACAAAGCACTCGAGCACTAATCGCAGTGAGATACTGATGGTTTGTTAGATGCTCCTCCCTAAGACCGACCATGGCCAGGGACACAGTGGACTCAGGAGCCGAAGTGTGCTGTTGGTCCGCTTCTAAGGCAGGCTTTTTATAAGGAAAACAGTAACCAGACAACAACCAGGTGGGAATCAAGGGGGAGGGCAGCATTACATCATGTTGATTAGCTAAACACAAGAAGAATCGATTTTGTTCTGAGCACAGTGTCCAGGTAGCTAGACAAAGCAGTTTAAGCTGATTGGCTAGGATAAAACTTGAGACCTTTTCAGCCCCACACCATTCCTAGAGAAAGGAAGATAGCAGGATATTGTGGTTTTGTTTAAGTAGAATGTAAATTATTAATTCAAACAGAATGGGCAACAAGTGTGGACTTGTAAGGAAAAAGCTGTTCCAGCTCCCAGGCAGGTGGAGTCTGAGAACCTGAACTTTAATTTCACCTTAGGATCACAATGGAGACTTGGATGCAAAATGGCTTCTGATACGCCAAAAGTGACAGGAAGTGTTACCAGAGGAGTCACAGGTGTGCTAGGAACTAAAGTAGGTCTCAACAGAGGAGCCATAGAGTTTAAGCACCTTACAACAATCACGTCTACTCACTGTAAGGAAAAGGTATTAGCCCAGAACCTGAAAGACCAAGTTCTCAACACAAAGGAGATTTATTTTGCCCCAGAGGGACAGAGAGCAGGGAACAAGAGACAAAGGCAGGTGACAGAGGAAGAGGGCGAAGGAGAAGGGACCAAGGAAGAGGAGGTAAGAGGTATTTGTCTTAGGAAGGGGACAAAAGTCTATCTCTGGGTAAAGAGGAAACAGGCATATAGAAAAATGGTGCTTTAAAAAATAAATAAATAAATAAAAATGGTGCTTTATAAAAGTGAAGGGGGAAACCCATGTTAGAATGAGGCATTTAATTTTAATTCACCTAATTTTAATTAATTTAATTTTAACTAGGTGAACTAAAGAGGGACATTTTGGTTGTTGTACTTGAATACTTTGATAGCTGTGGGCAAGAGGTGGCTAAACAGAGGACTAGACCTTGGTAGCTTTAGGAGTGTGATCTAATGGTTTCTAGAAGGCAGAGGGAATCGTGGAGAAGGACAGGGCCTGCCAGAGCCGTGCTTGCCATGCTTGAGATGGCCAGAGTCCCTTCACGCACCCCAGATAGAGAGCTCACAACAGGCCAGACAGACAATCCAATCTGGTAAACTAAGAGTTTTTTTATTGGAGTTACTTTATAGGGGTGAGGGGTTACTTACAGGAGCAGAAATGACTCAAAGACAGATGCATCACCCCAGCATGGTGACAGCTCACCAAGATGGGAGCCTGGAACCCATTGCCCAGCCTGCAGGCAGCTCAGCGGGGTGGAGAGTGTCCTTCCAGGTGCCCAAAAACTTCTTTCAAGCAGCTCTGATAGTTTCTGCTGCTTTCAGGAAGCTGTTCTGGCTTCAGAATCTTTGCAGCTTTGCTTCTTTGAGAATCTTCTTTGCAGCTCAGCGTCCTTCCTTCTGAGAGAGGCTCTGAGCTTTTATTGCTTACTCTGGCAAGGAGGGGCCTAGCGACTCTGGTAAGCTTCAGAAACTTCCTGAAGCTATTTTGAGTTGTTTACCTTTCTGCTCGAAGAGCTTCCTTCAGGATGGATTTTCAGTCGTTTAAGGAAGCTATTACACAGAGGTTTCTTTCTTCCTTCCTTCCTTCCTTTCTTCTTTGATTTTTAGACAGAGTTTTTCATTGTAGCACTGGCTTCCCTGGAACTCACGTTGTAGACCAGGCTGTCTCGCTCAGAGATCTGCCTGCCTCTGCCTCCTGAGTCCTGGGATTAAAGGCATGTACTGCCACACCCTGCATGAATGAACTGTAAAGTGTTCATTTGGGAGGCTTAGTTGTGCCCAAGTTTGACTCCCATGACAGGTGTAAAAACGTCAGGTGTTGGGTGCTTGCAATTCCAGCACTGGAGAAACAGAGAACAAGGTGATGCCTGGCACCCGCTGGTCAGCCAGCCTAATGTTGACTAATTTAACTGATGAGTTTCAGAGCAATCATACTTCCTATCTCAATGAAGGTGCGTAGCGTTCTTGAGGAAAACACTTGAGGTTGTCCATGCTCGTCCATCTACACATCCATGAACATGTACACGTGGTAATAAAAAATCAAAACTTTTTTTTGTCCCCAATCTGTGTACTTTCATTTTTCAAACAGCTACAGAGTTATTTGTATATAAGAATTTAACTTAGCCAGGTGGTGGTGGCATATGCCTTTAATCCCAGCACACAGGAGGCAGGGGCAGGCAGATCTCTGTGAGTTCAAGGGCAACCTGTTCTGCAGAGTGAGTTCCACACCCTGTCTCAAAAAAAAAAAAAAAAAAAGGAAAAAACAAAACAAAGAAAAATATTTCAAGTTATTTGGCCCTATATATTTAAGGGAATTTTGGACATTTCTGTATTCTTTTGGGTTTTTGTTTGTTTGGGTTTTTTTTGTTTTTGTTTTTTCCAGACAGGGTTTCTCTGTGTAGCCTTGGTTGTCCTGGACTCACTTTGTAGACCAGGCTGGCCTCAAACTCACAGCAATCTGCCTGCCTCTGCCTCCCGAGTGCTGGGATTAAAGGCATGTGCCACCACAAAGATGGAGTCTTGCTATGTTTCCCTACTTGGTCTCCAACTCCTGGGCTCAAGCAGTTCTTTTGTCTCAGCCCCTACCAGGAGCGGAGTCTACAGGTGTGAGTCATACAGCTCCCACTGAATACTTCTTTTGCTCAAGAATGCTGTGGAAAAAAAAGCTGAGAAACTGAGTGTCCCACACTGTAAGCTTGGGGACCTTTCCTAAACAAATGTAGGAAGAAACATCACTGCAATGGCTTTCCACTCTCAGGTCTGTGGAATCATCCGGCATTGTCTTTGTACAAAATGCTTTCTCACTGGATTCTTTTTTCCTTTGTGGAGTGATAGGCAAGTGCCCTCCACTGGGCTGCACCCTCAGCAAATTCACTGGATTCTTTTTGGGTTTTTGTTTTGTTTTGTTCTTGTTCTAGTTTGTATTTCGAGATAGGGTTTCTCTGTAACCGCCCTGGCTGTCCAGGACTCACTCTGTAGACCAGGCTGGTCTGGAACTCACAGAGATCCACCTGCCTCTGCCTCCTGAGTGCTGGGATTAAAGGCATGTGCCACCACGCCCTGTTTGTTTGCTTTATTGACAAGAGTTTCTCTGTGTCCTGGAACTTGCTCTATAGACCAGGCTGGCCTCGAATTTATAGAGATCCGCCTGCCTCTGCTCCCAAGTGCTGGGATTAAAGGCGTGCGCCACCATGGCCTGGTCAGTTCTCTGGATTCTTGCCTCCATCTGGGACATTGTAACCTTGCTTTACTATCCACATTCTGATCTGAAGGTTTGGTGGAGGCTGATGGGAGTGGGGGTTGAGTGGGATGGGGAGGTGTCTCTAGGGACTGGGCATGGCGGTTGCAGATGGTAATAGAGATAGGGAGTCCAGGCCAGCTCCAGCCGTCAGAATCAGAACTGAAAAGAGAGATCAAGGACGGAGGGGTCTGCTATGCGTCTGCTCTGTCCCTCCTGGCTACACTATATAGGATTGGTATCTTCGGCAAACGGATCCCCAGACATCTGCTTTTCGATGCGCCCCCTGGAGGCTACAATCAGTCTGATGGTCCGAACAGATCAGCAAACTTCCAGCTACTACATCTGAGAGAGGAAAGGAGGCAGCGGGAGCCCCTGGGCTTCGCCAGATTCACGATCCTCCCTCTTTCCCCCACCAGCATCCTCAGGTGGCTAGCAGGCGCCGTCAAGGCGCGAACACTGCAGGACCCGCGGGTCCCTAGCTTCCCTGCCTCATACATTAAAGATGCGGAGGCGCCAGGGCTGCAGTGCCACAAACATGAAGACAAATTTTTAATCCTGAGCAAGAAAATGCCTGGAGATGGGATGGGGGAGAAAAATGAATTAGGTTTTTATTATGTGTTTTATTATGCTGCAATTGAACAGGATTAGGTGAGAATACAATATATCTCTGATGCAGCAAGAGGCAGGAGGGGGCGGGAGAGAGGCTGCCAGCAGACCTGAGAAGGCTAATCCCAGATGCTACAGTCCTGGAAGGGGGCAGGGGGGTCAAGAAGAGGCACGAAAGGCTTCGCCCCCCCCCCCCCCCCGCCAGAGTTTGAATCTGGATGCGGGGCGGGGCGGTGGGGACGGGTGCTGCATTACAGCTTGCTAGAGAACAGGCTTTGAAGGTGTGTGTGTGTGTGTGTGTGTGTGTCTGTGTGTGTGTGTGTCTGTGTGTGTGTGTGTCTGTGTGTGTGTGTGTGTGTGTGTGTGTGTGATGGGGGGGGGTTGCTCAGAAGGGAAAGTGAGTCACAGATGGAGATACGGGCCAGCTATGAAAAGACTGGGTCCTCTGGGACACTGGGGGTCCGAAGGCCAGGAATTTACTCCTCGCTCCTTTGAGACTCAGGCTTTGAACTCAGGCCTTGTGAGTCATTTTTCTTTTATGCCCCTGCCTCTTGTCATCTTTTTGCTCGTGCTTAAATTTTTATCTTCAAGTTTATCATAGCACAGTTCGGGCACCTTAGTGTCTTTAATGTATGATCCAGGGAGCTAGGGACCTGAAGGTTCTATTGACTTTGGGAGCGCCCAGTTTATGCTGAGTCCTAGTTTATGCAGGGCGACCTAGCTCTCTTTCCCCCAAATCCCGCCCGTCCCTCTCAATCTGGCACTGTGTCCCAAGATCTCCAGGGATAAAAGGCTCCCGACTGTCAGCTGGAGGGTAGGCCACCCTTCTCACCTGGAACCTCCCTCCTCCCGGGATCTTCACTTTGAGCACCCCAGCCCAGACAGCTTCATTAAAGGGCCGCTAGCCCGTCTCACCTGCAGCGGCGCCCTCGCGCTCCGCCAGGGACCAGTTCCTGGCGGTGATGAAGAGGCCCATTAGCCGCTTCTACCTTTAGGGCGGACTGGGCCGCTCCCCCCACCTCCCAATTAGGACGTGAGAAACCGTCAACCAAGATTAATAGTTGCCCGGCCCCGGGGCAGGGAGATGAGCCCAGAATCCGGGGCGCTGCTGCTCGCTCTGTGCGGGCCAAGCCGGTGCGGACCACGAGCACCACCTGGCCGCACTCCCCTGCTCTCTAGCCTCTGCCGCACCCTAGACTCTCAGGTGAGTCCAAAAACATGTATCAGAGTATCAGTGTTTCCTACTGCGTCCCAGGTATGGGCCAGCTCCAGAGAAAGAAGTGGTCTCGGAGCGTGATGGAGGAAAGTGGCTGGCTCCAAAGGGGCTTTCTCAGCTTTCCCACAGACTCAAATCCTAAATCATGAACTGACTATGGGATTTTTAACTATCCCCACATCAATTTCTCTCACATTCACTTATTGCATTCTGACAGTTTTTCATTACAGGGGCTGTATTTGTGCCGTTACAGCTTTGGTGTCTTTCACCCCAACTGGACTAGGAGGTTGTGGTTGGAAAGGACAACAATTTTGTGTACCATGGGCCCCAGAAACTGGGTGTTGAATGGGCAACAGGCTTGCTTGCTTTCTCTTTATCAGAACATTTGCTTCCCATGCTCACCCTCCCAAGACTCACAGCGCCTTGGCACCTTCTCACTCATATTGTGATGCTAATCTTAAAGACATTTTAGTTTATGAATATGGATGTCTCTCAGTGTAGGGGTGTCTACAGAAGCCAGAAGAGGGAGTGGGTCCCCCCCCCTGGATGGGAGGTACCTCATATGGGTGCTGAGAACTGAACTTGAGTCCTCTGGGAGAGCAAGCACTCTTAATCACTAAGCCATCTCTCCAGCCTTTTATTCATTACTTTTTGTGATCATCAGTTCTGTGTCTTTTCTTCTGCAAGGTCAGAAGCTCTTGGAAGCACATTGCTGCATCCCTCAGTGCCTGAGGCCCACAGCCAGCTTGAAAACTACTTTGACCCCAATGCTTACTTTTCTTTCTGTTTTTAGAAAACCTTGGGGGAGTCTGCAGGCAGCGCCCAGGTATCCTTTGGCCATGACGGTCACCAAACACTAAGCCTTTTTTTTTTTCCTCTCCTCCCTCCCAGGTTAGGATTTGGGGCCCAGAAATGCCTTATATTTCATATTAAGGGAAAACATTTTTTCCATTAAGTCTCAGATCTAGTGGAATGAGGTGAGAGAATGGCTTGAGGCAAGAAGTTGGAAGTTAGTCAGGGAAACAAAGGAAGATCTAGTCTCTTAAAGTAAATCTCAATTCTGGTCTCTCTTCCTTGGATGTAAAACCTAGGACCAACCACCTGGACCTAATTGAGCTGTGTTGCCCACTCCCTCAGAGGTATTATCAAGGAAAAACGGAGAAGGTGCTAAGGGGTGTACGGGTGTGAGCGTGCATGCCCTGTGCTCGTCTCTGTGTCATCACACCCCTGGTGTCATCTCTCTAGAACCCTCTTATTCTATGAAGGAATGGATTCAGGGCAAGATCGATATTCTCTGGACGGTGATGACCGCAGGATTTCACCTTGCAGATAATGGGGTGAGCAGCCGTAAACTCACTCTGACAGAGCGGGCTCCCCCGGCCTTAATGAGATAATCAATACTTGTTCTCGGCTTAATTTCCATCTAATTGCTCTTTAACGACGCCGGATAATGGGCCGCCTCCTGTGAGGTGGGAGCTGGCTGGGAATCCGACCCATCTTGGACTCCCTCCTTTTCACCCCACCCCCACCGTGGGGTGCCCTAAAGCAGGTGTAAAGGGGGCATGCTGCCTGGCCTGCAACTGGAGCTCTTGTCTGGACTTCGGACTTCCCTCGCACTAACCCTGAGCACGCGCCGCCAGGCCTTTGATGCTGGGTTTTGGTCTAGGAGCCACTCACCTGATGGGCCACGGAAGAGGGTCCCTCTGGACAAGTCCTTTCTCCCGTTTCTTTTCTACCCTGAGGAAATTGTTGACTCTCCTGGTGTTAGGTGCTATTTCTGTCCTGAGGGAAGAGTCCAACCATCTATTTTTCCATGAGAAGGCAGCCTGCCTGCAAAAGATTCTAGGTAGATTAGAAATTCACACCACCAAGCCCAGGTAAGGATACCATTCCCTACCTGCTTTTTCTTTTCTTTTCTTTTTTTGGTTTTTCGAGACAGGGTCTCTCTGTGTAGTCCCGGGCGTCCTGGACTTGCTTTGTAGACCAGGCTGGCCTCGAACTCACAGCGATCCACCTGCCTCTGCCTCCCGAGTGCTGGGATTAAAGGTGTGCGCCACCACAGCCAGCTTGCTTTTTTTTTTTTTTTTTTTTTTTTTTTTTTTGGGCTGAGAATCAAAATCCAAGGCCTCCGAGTAAACTACACCACTGTGAGGCACACCCTAGACCTCCCTTGGTTCCAGTCCTGACACACCTTAATTAGCCTCAGTGTTAAAAAGCTGTGACCCAGAAAGATCCCCATCACTTTCCTACCACCTCATCTTCTACCATCCGGGCCCAGGGGTTCTCAGCCTCCCTAACACCGCCACCCTTTGGTACAGCTTCTCATGGTGTAGTGATCCCCAACCACACAACTATTTCCATTGCTACTTCATAACTGAAATTTTGCTAGTTATGAACCATAATGTAAATATCCGTGTTTTCAGATGGTCCCAGTGAAAGGGTCCTTGAACCTCCAAGGGGGTCCTTGATGACGGCTGATGTGGGCACATGCATCTCTGAATCTCCACAGCACAGCGGTTTGGGGTCTTTATAAGCATCTACTCTGGGCTGCCAAGACAGCTCAGAGGTTAAGCGTATGGCTGCTCTTTCAGAGGACCAGGGTTTGGTTCCCAGCCCCCACATCTGCAGACCCACAACTGAAATTCCAGTTCTAGGGGATCCAGCATCTCTGGCTTTTGTGGGTAACTGCAATTGCACATATCCACACCCGGGCACACACTACACACAACATTTATTTGTTTAAAATGTACTGCAGTATAACCCAGCGTGCTGGTCCATGCCTTTAGCCTCAACCCTTAGAAGGCAGAGGTAGGCAGATATCTGAGTTTGAGGCTAGCCTGGTCTACAGAGCGACCCCAGGATAGCCGGGATTACACAGAGAAGTCCTGTCTCAAAGACGACAACAACAAACTAAAATAAACAGGAAATTTAAATGGACTGCAGTTTTGATTCCAAGTGCAGGTTGACAAGTAATAGCAGGATAGTGAGATGGTGAGTCATGTCTTAGACCTGGGGCAGCTCCATGATCAAGTCTTAGCTCTGCAGCTCTCTAGCCAGTGTTGACACTGGGCAAACCTATCCGGGCATCCAGACTTGGGTTTTCATCTAAAAAGTAGAGTTCATAAGACCTTGCAGGTTTTTCACAAGTCTGCGACAAGCTAATATATATAAGTTGTTAACCACTGTGCTTGGCCCCTGTAACTATTTGCTAAGTGATAGCTACTATTACCATGTACAGTGTAAGAGCAGAGGGAACTTCTAGCTCAAGGAACGTAACAGTAAGGCTGCAGGGGCAAACAGGAATCTTAAATGAGGGAAGCAGGGCAGGAAGAGACTGCTGCAGTCTAGAGAAGACCAGCTTTATCCAAAATAGCATGCAGTATTCATATGTGTTTGTATGCCAAAGAAGTACACGCATGGACCAGACTTCAATCAGGTATTATTTCTCAAGATCGACCCACCTTTCTTTTCTCTTCTTTGACCCCCATCCACCCCACTCTAGATGGAATTTCTCCATGGTACCCCGTGCTTGCCAATTAGAGTAAACTAGATGGCCAGAAAGCCCCAGGAGATCCATCATGCCTGACCTTTTTCTTGAGTGCTGGGGATTTAATTCAGATCTTCCTGTTTCTGCAAAAAGGCAATTTACCAACAGAGCTGTCTTCCTATCCCCCTTGGACTCACTTTTGGTTGTTGCTGGATAGGATCAATTCTCTATTTTTGTTTGTTGTTTATCCTTAAAACAGTCAGGCAGCACCAGTAATTTAGATGTTAGCTTTGACTTTTCCCTCTTGCCCTAGCTCAGCAATAGCTTAGAGTTCCCTTTATGAAATCTCTAAATGGGGTCGGGTGTGGTGGCACAGGCCTGTAATCCCAGCACTTGGGAGGCAGAAGCAAGTGGATTGCTGTGAGTTCGAGGCCAGCCTGGTCCACAAAGTGAGTCCAGGACAGCCAAGACTACACAGAGAAACCTGGCCTCAAAACAATACAAAACAAAACAAAATCTCTAAATGGGCTGGAAAGATAGCTCAGTGGTTAAGAACACTATCTGTTCTTTTACAGGACCCAGGTTCAATTCCCAGCATCCCCATGATGGCTCACAACTGTCTGTAAGTCCAGTTTCAGGGGATCTGACATACATGCAGGCAAAACATCGATGCACATGAAATAAAAATAAATAAATCATAAAAAGATATTTTTAAAACACTGTGTCAAATTCAGTATCTGAAGGTTGAAATCACCCCAGTTTTTTTTTCTTTTTTTTTCAAAAGAAGCAGCTTAGATAAGTGACAGTTACTAGCAAAGCTGGTTCTGGTAGTCTAGACTTGTTTCTACAGAGAGTTGTCCATGGAGGCCAGGAAAGGGCATTGGATTTCCCTGGAGATGGAGTCACAGGTGGTTGTGAGTGAGTGGCCTGACAAGGGGGCTGGGAACCAAGCTCAGGTCCTTGGTGAGGGCAGCAAGTGCTTTTAACCGCTGAGCCACCTCTGTAGCACCAAAGAAGCTCACCTGCTAAGTCAAAATAACGTCTCCTAATAGGTATTTTCTAGAGATGGCTCAGTGGTTAGAGCTCTGGTTGCTCTTCCAGAGGAGCCTGGTTCAATTCCCAGCAACTCCAATTCCAGGAGATCTGATGCCTCCTGGATTCTGCAGGCACTGGATGCACATGCTGTACAGACACAGTTGCGGCCAAAACACCCATACACATAAAATAAATAAGTTAAAAAAAAAAAAAAGTCGAGCGGTGGTGGCGCACGCCTCTAATCCCAGCACTCCGAGGCAGAGGCAGGTGGATCGCTGTGAGTTCGAAGCCAGCCTGGTCTACAGAGCGAGTCCAGGACAGCTAAGGCTACACAGAGAGACCCTGACTCGAAAAACCAAAAAAAAAAAAAAAAAAAAAAAAAAAAAAGAGGCTCAGAGCTCACAACCATCTATAATGAGGTGCCTTCTTCTGGTGTGCAGGCATACATGCAGACAGAACATATACATAATAAATAAATAAATAAATCTTTTTTCTTTTTCTGTTTCTTTTTTAAAAGATTTTTTATTTATTGTGTATACAGTGCTCTGCTTGCATGCTGGAAAAGGGCATCAGATCACATTATAGATGGTTGGGAGCCACCATGTGGTTGCTGGGAATTGAACTCAGGACCTCTGGAAGAGCAGTCAGTGTTCTTAACCTCTGAGCCATCTCTCCAGCCCCCAAAATAAATAAATCTTAAAAAAAAAAAAAAAGAGGCCCTTCCTAGACTTTGGGGCTTCTGGTTCCACCCAGTGCAGAGGCAGGCCCCATTATCTGGTGGCTGGGCTTGCAGGAGCTTAGCTCCCTAGGCAGAAGATCCGGGTCACAGCAGCCTTGTCTCTTGTCTGTCCCCTTTGCTTTTAAACTCTGCAGAGAGAAGTGTGACTTTGAATCAAGCCCCAGGTCCCAGGTGGCCTCAGTCCATCCTTTATTTAAAGCCCCACAGTTCTGCACTCTTTGTTAGGAGAGCTTTGATGTGACTCTGCAGACCCCCACTTGGACTATTCTGAGCAGTGGGCACAGCAAGCAGTTTTTCTGAGCAGTCTGTATTGCCACTGTTCGTTACCTCTCTTCCTCCTATGCCTTGCCTTTAGGAAAAGGGTGACAGAAAAGGCACGAAGTAACACAGGGTTCTGTGAGGCTGAGAACATTCCTATGTGAGGTTTACAAACTTCTGACCGTGCTCAGTGTGGTAGCAGTTACAGGCAGGTGTTCTGTGGGGATCAGGGTTCTCCTGCGTTTGCTGCCTACAGTCCGTAGATGACAATAATCCATCCTCTTCCTTCTTGGCCCTTGAGGAAGCACGCGCCCCTCCCTGCTTGGAGTTCTGAGCACAGTTAGCAGGTGCTTTTCTGTTCCAGCAAGCCAGGCCATGCAGGGGAATCCTGATTGCTAACTTAGTCCCCTGTTCTCCCGGAAGCCAACATTAGACTCCATCACATATGTTTTCTGAATGAGGGAATGTACGAACCCAGCACCTTTGTTCTTGTGCTTCTTGCTGGCAAGTGTCACCCATCTGGCAATTGAGCAGTTCCTCCCGACCAGGGTAATAGTTTGCCACCCCATCATGGCCTTTCCCACCATTTTCAGCCCCTCCAGGGCTTGGAGGAGCCCCTGGACCAGTCTTAGAGCTTCTGCTGAGATGGCCTGGCTTGAGAGCATTTCTCTGTATCCTCCATAGAGCCTGGTCAGGGAGCCTACCCCTTGTGGTACAGGTGGGGGGATGGACATCTTGATGGACAGGTGCCACACTGGAGTGGACATCTTGATGGACAGGTGCCACACTGGAGTGGACATCTTGATGGACAGGTGCCACACTGTGGTGGATGTAAACATGCTTTTGTTTTGATCCCAAGAGTGGGAGGTAAAACAGACTGTGTGAGGGTGTGTGGTATTTGCTGGGAACAGACTTATGAGAGAACACGTGTTTGTTTACTAGAAGGGGAACTGCCTCTTACAGGGGTGTGGTCTTTGCCAACAAATAAATACAACCATCTATAATGAGATCTGGTGGCCTATAATAAATAATGTTTGAAAAATCCTAGTATGGAATCTGAGAGGAGATATATATATATCTCCAGAGGCTTGGCTTTTTGGTTTTGGTATTGCTTACCATCATTTGGCTATTCATCACTCCACTTCAAGACCTTTTCAAGAGAGAAACAGTCCAGAGAACGCTCTGGGGTTCCAGAGTCCAGCTGCTGCAGTTGCCGCAGTCACCCTTGCTGAATTGCTGCTGCTTTGCTGCTTAACGGCTCTGCTGCAATCCTGACAACAAAGAGTGGAATCACTCCAAGGAACTGAGTCTAAAAAGGTCCACTTCTGGGGCTGGAGAGATGGCTCAGGCATTGAGAGCACTGTCTGCTCTTCCAAAAGTCCCTGGTTCAATTCCCAGGAACCACATGGTGGCTCACGACCATCTGTAATGAGATCTGGTAACTTCTTGTGGGGGGCAGGCACACTTTCAGACAGAATGAATACTTTATAAATAATAAATAAATCTAAAAAAAAAATAGGTCTAGGTCTCCTGTTCCCATTAACTTCTTTTCTCTGCTATCTAGGGTAGGTGGGTTGGAGGGGAGTAATAAGCATTCAAGTACCCCAAATAAAGTAGGTTTGAAAAGTTCAAAGCCTACATCACATTGGAAAAGCAGTGCATGTGTAGAACCTGCTCTCATTGTAGGGAGCAAGCTCTTTATATTTAGCCAGCATGACAGTGTCTGCCCATTTGGGGATTTCTTGGCTTCCTGGACTCTTTGAGGAAGGCTGCCTGATGGTTTATGGTCTTTTATCCAGGCTTGAGTAGGCTGTGTGCTGATAGCAAGGAAAAGGGCCAGACTTCATTATATCTTAACAGCAAAGGTTGGGGGGAGCTAGAGAGATGGCTCAGTGGCTGAGGGCACTGGATGCTCTTCCAGAGGTCCTGAGTTCTGTTCCCAGTTCCACATGGTGGCTCACAACTATCTGTAATTGGATCTGACTGACTTTCAGGTGTATGTGCAGACAGGCATTCATATAAATAAATAAATCTTTAAATTTAAAAAAGAGCAAAGTTTGGAGGTGAGATAAGAGCCTGAATATTGTCACAAATAGATGCTACAAACACATGTGGAATACAATATCCTTTGTTGGCCCATGTGGTCTTGGTAGGGCTCTAAGGAAGAAGGCAAGTATGTTCTACATAGCAAATTCCAGGTCATCCAGGACTTTATAGTGAGACCCGTCTAAAGAGAAAAAAAGGGGCCCGGAGCAGCAAATGTAGGAGGACAGGCTGATGAGAGGGCCTAGGGGGGCAAAGCGCTTGCTGTACAAGCCTGACGTGCTGAGTTCAATCCCCACATCCGATGGTAGGAGAAAGAAAACCAACTCCCCAAGGTTGTTCTCTGGCCTCCATTTACAGCAGCAGCATGTGTGCATCTGCACTTACACAGAATAGTTGAAACTTTAAAGAAATGTAGGACATCTTAAATATCCCTTCTAACTGTATTCTTACAAAAATTGGCCATCAGGTGGTCAAAAAGAGAAGAGATATTAAAGGTAGGGTGTGGGGGACAGAAAGAAACTGCCCTGAGATGGAGGAAGAAGGACCCGAAGAAACCACTGGCCCAGTGTTTGTCTCGATGTCTTTGTTGGTTTGTTTATTTTGTTTTGTTTTGTTTTTGAGACAGGGTCTCTCTGTGTATCCTTGGCTGACCTGGACTCACTTTGTAGACCAGGCTGGCCTTGAACTCACAGCGATCCGCCTGCCTCTGCCTCCCGAGTGCTGGGATTAAAGGCGTGCGCCACCACCGCCATCGCCCCGTTTGTCTCCATGTCTTGAAACTCATTCAGCTTGTCTGGATGCCTTAGATATCCCAGAAGCCAGGCCCTGGCTCTTCTAGTTCCCTTTCATACTGTTGCTTGTAGGTAGATTACAATATTTATCTTCCTGTGTGGCCGAGCCAGTTTTCTATATTTATTTCAACTTTCTAATTTACCTTTAAAGAAAAGTCTCCATTCATTTTGGGGTAGTACAAGAGATTGGCCCCTACTCTTTCATTATGAAAATAATTTTACAAAATAACGGATAGTGAGCATTAAACCCAACCTCATTCCAAATTCTCTCAGGGTGTTTACTGATATTTATGATCTATATTTATACAGTTGTGGTCAGATCTATATAGTTATCTTAATCTTATTTACTACTTTAATGAGAATCCCTATTTTTCATAGTAGGTCAACACAAAGCATTTCATCTTAATTATCTGTCTGGAGCCTTTCTGACTTAATTGATTCTAATATTCACAGGAAACACAGTTCATCTGTATTCATTCTGTCGGCATGGACCGTGTGCTTCCTTCCCTCCTCAAAATGATACCTGCTATTTTCAATAACTGTGCCCCCCAAAAAACAGTTGATGAAGTAGAGGCTATAAAACGAGTCCCCCCAAGTCATCCTAAGGGTTCTTCCTGTTGTCTGGTTGATTTTTGGAGTCAGGGTATCGTGTAGTTCAGCTGGCCTCAAGTTCCCTAGGTAACCAAAGATGACCTTGAACTACTGATTCTCCTGCCTACGCCTTCTGAGTTCTGGGATGACAGGAGTGTGCTACCATTCCTGGCTTCCACCACATTTAATAAAAAAAAAAAAATTAGGGGGTTTGGAGAGGTGGCTCAGAGGTAGGGCACTTGCACCAAGCCTGGTGACCTGAGTTCAATTCCCAGAGCTCACGGGGTGGAATAAGAGAACAGATTCCTACAGTTTATTCTTTGACCTCCACGCATGTGCACATAGCGTGTACACATGCACCCAAACATGCACAAACACAAATAAATAAATAATAAATAAACAAACAAATGTAGAAAGAAAGATTAGGGAGCAGCTAGAAGGTTCAGCTGTGCAAGCTTGATGATGACTTCCAGAGGGAAGATGATCCTGAGTGTAGAAAACTATCCCCTGAGCTCCAAACACGCACGTGCCTGCACTCACACACACACACACACACACACACACACACACACACACACACACGCCATAGCCACAACATGATAATAGGTATTTTAGAAGACAATTAACCATTGCTAGTTCATCTGAATCTCCCTTCACTGGTGGATATGCAAAGGGTGCTGCCTGGTAGTAACCGCGTAGTCTGGACTAGAAATAAGTTCTTTTGGCTCAATTGGAAGCTCGTCAAATCAAGTCAACATTTTGAAGTGTAAGTAACGCACTCTTTTGCTATTTCAGAGGCACGCAGTAGTTGCTTAACATGTTTAGAGCCTAAAAATAGTGTCAGATGATGAGCACGAGGAAATACAAGCTAGGCTTTCAAATTGTTTTATGCGAACAAACTGTCTTCTAAAATATTATTACAGGGCTGGAGATGCAGCTCGGCGACATAGTTCTGGCTTAACTATAAAAGTTCCCTGTGTAAACATCAGCAATGCAAACTTATAGTAAGAACTTTTCGGGTACAGTGGATTCCTAGTATAGACAGTATGCATTGTCACTAGGCTCAGCTGCTGCAAACCCACCAGAGGGCGCTCGTTCTCCGTCGATTTAATCCCTAGCCTCACATTAGTGACAGAAAATTCAGGTAAAAGTCATCTTTCAGTCAGGGAGTCTTTCAGTTTTAATACACAAAGGCTTCCCCAGAACTTACTTAACAGCCAAGTCTCGGGGATACAGAGTCATAAAATACAGTGGTGAATTAGGTGTGATTCCTACCAGAGGCTCAAAGTATAGCAAAAACTAAAAGTAAACACTAGGACCCCAAAACTGGTGATTAAAAAAATTTTTTTTTACATATACATTTATATTATTGCACTTATATACAATAAACTACATACGGCAAGAAGAACCACAAAACAATCAGGAATTATATAAATGTTACATTCACAGTGTTTTGGCTATTTGTATTTTGGCAGCCTTGAAGAAAACATCTTTCCTATCTTGGTGCGTCCAAAATTCTGAATGTAAATAAATATCTATCATATCTCAAACTCAAAGCTGGTGATTTTGATAGTGGCTCCTAGCGCTGGAAGCTCAGAGCTCTTCGTTTAGATTTCCTGGACAGCTCCCACTCTACCCCAAGGCGCGCTGTCAGTCACAGCTAGGGACCTCCCTTAGAGTGCCTCCATTTCTGCGCTGGGCAAGCAGCTGTCCTCACGCCTTTTCTAGAACATTCTGCAATGCTCCCAGGCCAACACTTAATTTGTTCTGCAGCCCAGGGATTGCCTAGAGTATCCTCAGTATCTGCCAGCCCGCGATCTTTCCCGGCTTAAAAGCCGCGGGCTTTTCCTTTTGACCGTCTAGCTTTCCGTTCTGTTTCTCGCGACGGTTTCGAAACCTCGCGTGAAATTTGCTTCCGGTCCTCTCGGAGTTTAGGATCATCAGCGTACAGCTTTCGTCCACCTCGTCAGAATCCCTCCGGCCAGGAGCGGCATCTGTGCTGACTGAATGCTCCTTTGAGGAGGGCTCGGTCGAGGTCAGAAGAGCGCCAAGTGCAGAGCAAGGTCGCTACCGGCCCCGTGCGCACGCGCAGTCAGGGCCTAAAAATAAACCCCGCCCCCCCTTGCCCGAAAACTAGGTTTCCTCCTCCTAGGTCCTTGGGTTGCGGCTTCTGGAAGCTGTTAAGGCACTGGCAGGGGCGGGTCCTGCCATTCTCGGGGTGGTGGGCGGGCCTCTGGGGATGTTTTGCTTCCTGCCCCAAGCCCAAAGTGCCACCGTGGCGCTGGTGGCGGTCTCCAGACAGGAACACTTTTGGCCCTGACATCCTCGAATTTGCAACCTGTAATCCGGACCCGGAGAGACGCCCTACAGGGAGTCACCCGCCGGCCTCGCTGCGGCCGCTAGCCAGTTCCGACCTCTAATCACCAGGCTCCTCGGCTGATTCAAGCACCTGCCCTATAGTGGGAGGGGGGTGGCCAGATGTGGATGGCAGATGGAAACGCTTATAGACTAATCTGCGCCCCAGTGGAGAAACTAGGCGAGCACAGCTGCAAACCGTCCCCGGAGGAAGCCGGCCCTGGGCCTGCTCCCCAGAAGCGCCCATCCTTCACCGTACAATTTCTTAGACCAGTGCCCTTTCGTTTTCATGCAGCTGTTTGCCTGCTCTCAGGAACTAAATCAGATGAGACGGGTCCTGGGGCTTCAGCCAACAGCGTGAGCTCCTCGGGCCGTTCCCACCCCTACTCTCCGTCTCCGGTTCTCACCCGGTTGCGTTCCCTGCTTCAGTGTCTGGTTACGGGCTGCTCAGTGCACGCATTGTGACTTGGGCTAGGGATAACGGTAAAAGGCCCAGGAGGGTCCCTGTGCGACTGGATACAATGATCAGCCCCAGGACCTGGGAAGAAGGCGGGTATTCGACGTCTAGGGGCGGGGAGAAGGGGCGGAGGAGCTGCTCTTTGAATCTTAGTCTGTGGACTGCCCACGAGCCCTCGAGCCCTCGACAGAAGCAGAGGTAGCCAGAGGATCTGGCTGGCGTGCACGCAACTCTTTTCGTTCCCCTAGCGGTTCTTTAAGATCGGAAATCACAGCTGTTAAGAAGGGTCTAGTTCAAGGCACTTAGGTGAGTGGCTGGGACGCTCCCATCGTGACCATCACTCTACTCTGAACCTTTTACTTTAGGTATAGACTTATCCATCTCTGGGGGGAATAAAGGTGCATCAAAGTTGGGTAGTTTATGGAGGTGGTGCTAGTGTGTGTGTGTGTGTGTGTGTGTGTGTGTGTGTGTGTGTATGTGGGGGGGGGGTATACATGCATGGGTGTTAGAGACCATACCCCCGAGCCCCCAAGACTAGCTCAATCAATTACCAACTCGCATAACCCCCAGGGAGTCACCAGGCCTCTTTGCTGGGGCTTCTGGTTGGTGCCAAGGTAGCAGGGGAAGGGGCGGTGTTCGAATCAAGCTTTTGCACAAGGAGCAATGAGGCATTGGCTTTATTTCTGACCGCCAGACCTGGCTTCCCTCTCCTGGCAGGGTGCCACCTACGCGCTGATGCCCCGAGAGCTCACAGGGCTTCCAGCTAACCATGCTGCACCTACTTTGGCGCTGCCCTTGCTACTACTATTATTGGTGGTGGTGTGGACCCCGCTCCCCATTAGCGCCAGGCCGTCCACGGGCCCCGATTACCTGCGGCGAGGCTGGCTGCGGCTGCTGGCGGAGGGCGAGGGCTGTGCTCCCTGTCGGCCAGAAGAGTGCGCTGCGCCGCGGGGCTGCCTAGCAGGCCGGGTGCGGGATGCCTGCGGCTGCTGCTGGGAATGCGCCAACCTGGAGGGTCAGCTCTGCGATCTCGACCCCAGCGCTAACTTCTACGGGCGCTGCGGCGAGCAGCTCGAGTGCAGGCTGGACGCGGGCGGTGACCTGAGCCGAGGAGAGGTTCCGGAGCCGCTGTGTGCTTGCCGTTCGCAGCGCCCACTGTGTGGTTCCGACGGCCGTACCTACGCGCAGATCTGCCGCCTGCAGGAGGCCAGCCGCGCTCAGCCCGACGCTAACCTTACTGTGGTGCACCCAGGGCCCTGCGAATCGGGTACGCTAGCCCAGAGCTCTTAGTACCAGGACTCAGCTCCCTAAAGGCACTGCTCCCCGAGAGCGAGAGCCTCAGAGGTTGTCAGCTAAAACGCATGCTTTTAATCCCAGCACTTGAGAGGCAGAGGCAGGAGGATCTCTGTGAGTTCGAGACCAGCCTGGTCTACAAAGTTAGTTCAGGATGGCCAAGGCTACACAGAGAAACCGTCTCGAACCCCCCCCCCCCAAACACACACACACACACACACACACACACACACACACACACACGTTGAGATTTATTGGCACATTTGAATTTCGTGAGACCCCAACCTAGACTGTTAGGGACCGGCCCTCAGAAGGAACAGGCACATAGCTAATAGCTGGGGCAAAGCTGAAAAGACCCCCCCAAGATTTTGTCCAGACTGCTGGAGCCCAGGAGATGGTGTGGGTCTGTGAAATGCAGCTTGTTAATCCTGCTTTCCCCCACCCCCACCCCAGCCTATCCATTTTCTCTTGGATTTAGGAATTAGTGAAGGGAAGATGGCTTCTTGCTTCTCTCGCCCACCCCCCTCATCCTGCGGGGAGGGGTTAGGGGGTGTTCAAGCCTTAAGGTTTTCCTTGGCAGCTCTCGCTTCCTGGCTTTGGCTAGGCTGGGGCTGCAGTGAAAACAAACGCGCCCGCAGCGGGGTCCCAACAGTTTTCCCCGAGGTGCAACAAGGTGGTTTCAGGTTCCCCTGCCTCCGCCGCTAGTCCCACCTCCACCCACTCAGAGCCCAGATCATGTCACATTCTCACGACATTTGGAATGTGGCTGCTCTTCAGGCCTTTGGGAATTGGGCCTAGTTAGAAAAAAAGGGGGGCGGGGAGGGAGGAAGGTGTCGGTTGCATGGCCTGCAGGGTGGAGTGAGGACAGGGGAGCAGTCTAGGACAGAGCTTGGTTGCCCAGATACATCGTGGGTCTGTAGGCATGTTTGTGCAGTTTATGGGCTGCTCTGTGTGCCTGCGCATCTCCATACTTGCTTCTGTGCTCTTGTGTGCATCTGTACCAACATATGTATGTGTCCACACTTGTGGCGTATTTTGCTTGCATATGCATGTTGACCTCTGCATGCTTTGTACTCTGCTCCAAACACATCTGCATTAGTTTATAAACCGTGTTCTTCCTGAGCTGGATACAGCTTTCTGTTCTCAAGCATTTATGCTTCCATCTCGCTGCCCCAGAGCCCCAGATCGTGTCACAGCCTCACAATATTTGGAACGTGACTGGACAGGATGTCATCTTTGGCTGTGAGGTGTTTGCCTACCCCATGGCTTCCATTGAGTGGAGGAAAGATGGCTTGGACATCCAGCTGCCAGGGGATGACCCCCGTATCTCTGTGCAGGTAGGAACAGGGGGCAGGGGCAGGGGCATAGTCCCGTAAAACCTAGGGCTTCCCTAAATGACCTAGCTGACAGCAAATCTGGCTCCAGTTTAGGGGTGGACCTCAGAAGTTTGAGGTGACTGGCTGGCTACAGATTCAGGCTCTGCGTCCTAGTGATGAGGGCACCTACCGCTGCCTTGCCCGGAATGTGCTGGGCCAAGTTGAAGCCTCAGCTACCCTGACAGTGCTCACACTAGGTAAGGGAGCCCTGAGCTCTGGGTGCTAGGATTATGTGTGTGTGTGGGGGGGGGGCATTTGAACCCTTGAATGCATGTAAGGAACAGTTTGCATGTGAATATTGTGAGCGTGCATGCGCACACACAAACACACACTCAGCCTCCCATACACCACTGGACACTGTTTGCATCATTAGTGCCTCTTCCCTGATCCTTTTCCTTTCTCATGTGTGTTTGCAGACCAGCTCAACTCCACAGGACTCTCCCAGCTGCAGTCCCTGAGCTTGGTTCCTGAGGAGCAGGCAGAGAGTGAAGAGAGCGAGGATTACTACTAGGTTCAGATCTCTGGCACTCGGGTGTGGGTGTGTGGGTACAGCCTTCCACCTCGCTGTTGAGAAGGCCTGGAAAAGACTGGAAAGGACAAGCAGGATCCTTCCATGGGTTGTTCAGTGCTCATTGTAGCCTCAGTTTCCCTTTCCTCGAAACTCATCTTCCAGAAGCTTTCCACCTCATCAAGTGTTCCCAGGGGCACTTACTAACCACAGTCCTTTCTGCGGTAGGGGTGAGCACAGCCGAACTGAGTGAGTTTAGAGCAGTGAGAGGCACAGGGTAGCTTCCCCCCCACCCCACCCCTATCTGAGACACCACTCTAGCTGACAAAGCCCGCTTAGCAGACGACTAGACACAGTGGGCACCAATAAAAATTATAAACAAACTGAGCCACGCTACTTCGGACAATTCTTACAGCCGTGCACATGGGGGGTCAGACACCCCTGAGTGGCCCTCCGCCCCAACAGACTGGCTTCTAATGATAGCACCCAAACGAAGCCTGCTCTGTGAGAGAAGGCTCGACAAAGGCCTATACTGCCCTCTCCTGTCTTCCAGTGAGGCAGCCTAGAGCAATCTGGTTGGAGGAAGGGTTGCCTTCCCCCCAAGTCTTATATTCGGATAGATTATCTCCCAGTCCTTATTCTTGTCTCTTCTCTAGGAAGATCGGGGAACCAGGTCTATGTGGGTGGGACCCCAATACAAACGCTTAAACTGAGTGGTGGGGCACCTGTGTTAGCCACACGCTTCCTCGGCTCGGCTCCCTCCTTTCCTTCCCATTTTCCGGTTGAACCCGAAGTCATAGTAACCCAGTTTGTGAGCTGTTTGTTTGTTTGTTTTTGTTTTGTTTCGTTTTTTTCTGACTTCACAAAAGCACTCTTTGGCCTAGATCTCTCCCCATATTCTCAGCACCTAGCCCGAGGACACTGAGGAGTTTATGAAATTGTTTAAGGGTAGGGTAGAGTTAGTCATCAGGCCAAGATGCCGTGTGTGGAAAGCGACAACCTCCTACGCGCCCGGGCTCCGCCCGGAGCTGGCGCCACAGCGGGGAGGGAAGGCTCTTGGCTCAGCTCCTGCATTGGCATTGTGGGACCCAATTCAGGGTGCTGGGCCCCCTGGGAGGGGCGTGGCCGGGAACCCCCATTCTCGGGGCCTGGCCACTCCTCCCGCGTTGAATGCACTGCGCCTCTTTAATTGCTTCTGCCTGGCGGCAGCCACTTTTCCAAAACCATTCTGACCCTGGTCCCTGGTAGCCGCGCTCCGCTGCTTGGGCGGAATACTAGCAGCGAAATTTAAAGCGCCGACGGAAGCAGGAGAGTGGGAGGGTCTGGTCCAAGCCCGAGTTGGGGCATCTTGCTCTCTGCCACCTAAAGAAGGCCCGCTCCACCCTGTGAGAGGGGACCTGGGTCTGGGTCCCTGCGTCCACTCAGCTTGTTCTTTGCTCTGCGGAGGCCCAAGGCGCCCAGTGGCCGGTCTTGTCCTTTCGCACCCACCTGCTGAGCACAGCTCTTTGGCCAAACCCGAATAATCTGTCGCGTCGGCAGACTCTATAGGGAGTAACCTCCTTGATCCCCACCCCCACCCCCCCAGTTTTCTACCTCTGCCTCCTAGAGGGTTTGGGCCCGCAGCCTCGACTGGAAGGACGCGCTGCCGCCCACCGCCATCACGCTCCCCTCACCCCGCCTCTGCTGCAGCGGACGGGTTTAATAATGTCGCCGGAAAGTGACACGCGATTTATTATTAAAGTAATGCGGGCGCGGGGACGGGAAAGGTTTAATAAACGCGCTGAGATGCCTAGGATTATTCACCGCAAATAAATGAGAGCGCGGGCGGTGTTTTAATAAATAATTTCCCGCCGCTCCCGAGGGAGGAGAGGGGGAGGAGGACGGGGGACTGAGCGGCTGCGGGCGCTCACGGTTCCTCGTCCTCACGAGTTTCAAAGCTTTTTTTCACTAGGAGGCTAGCAGCCGAGGTGTGCGGTTCCCGGAAAGCTGGACCAGAGAGACCCAGGCCTGGGGATTGGAGATGCCCTGTATACCACTACCTCGCCCCCAGCTTAAGTAAGGTGTAGCAAGTGGGTTCCCTTTTGCTCCCACCTGGAGGCTGGGGGTCAGGGAGAGAGGACCAGGAGGATTAATACCCCATCCCAAACTTGTAGTCTTGGCCTTTGACCTTCGAAACGGACTGTTCTCTTGTTTTTCACTGACCTGGCTGTATTTATTCTCCATTCAGGGCTGGGTGTGTGTAGAAAACCAAAGGGGACTGTGTGTACAGGTGTGTATGACATGTGTGTGCTAAAGGCACCCGTTCTATCACCCTCTTTGGAGCACGTTGCTTCTGGCGACTTCTGCTTAAGGCTCCAGAACTCTTTCCTACGCGCTGGTCGGGCTTAGGCAGGTCACACCCGCTCTGGCAGAGGTCGATTTGAGGACTGGACAGAACGGGAGACCCCGGGGGGGGGGGGGGGGAGTCCGTCCATTCAGTAAGAGCTTGGAGCCTTGAGAGGAGAAGAACTTGATTTTGAAGAGGCCAAAATTACAGACTTTGGGGTCCAGGGACGGCTCACCCTAACATACTGCGGACTCAACATACTGCGGTGTTGGGGACTAAGTCGGTACACCTACCACCAAGAACGATGTGTTTAGTGGGGGAAAAGCGACCCCTCTGGCAACGCATAAAGAGTACAGGAACTTGGGAAAGGCTGCCATCTAGTGGCTATTTCCGGTACTGGCAGCCGGGCCTAGGCTAGGGGACTCGTTAGTTTTCCTTTGATTGGAGAAAGATCCCCATTGGGAGCTGTAAAGTCGGCTTATTGACTAAGAGCACTAGTTGCTCTTCCAGAGGACCAGGGTTCAATTCCCAGTACCCACATAGCAACTCACAACTGTCTATAACTCCAGGGGATCTGACACTCTCACATAGACATACATGTAGGCAAACCACCAAAGCACAAAAATAAATAAGTTTATCTCTAAAATAAAAATAAATACGTTCCTCATGAGAGACTTTTAAAAAGAGAGACGATTTATTCGAGGTGTGGTGGAGCATGCTTTTAATCCCAGGACTGGTGCCCAGAGCCAAGAAGTGGGCATTCGATCCCTGAAACTGGCGTTTGCAGATGTTTTATGAGCTGCCATGTGGGTGCTGGATCAAACCCACCTCCTCTGGAAGAGCAGTCAACCCATCCCTTCTCAAAAAGGAGAAGCTACGGGGCAACAAGTGCTTATGCAAATCGGACTTACTTCTTCTCAAGGCAAAGTACCTTTAAGAAAGGGTCCCGGGCAGGAGAACGGGCTTGCAGGCCGTGTGAGGGTCACTTAGAGACAAGCAGGAATCAGCTCTGAGTGACATTGATCTCTGGAGGCTAGCTGCAGATCAGGAGGGGGACACTTGGGTTCGGATGTGGTGGTTGAGTCAAGAAGGGCCAGAGGGAAGAAATGAGGCTCGGCTTAGGGATGGAGTTAAATTAGGGGATCAGACAGATGCTCCGGTGGCAGGGGGACCTTTGTGTTGAGCAGAGCCCTGAAACCAGGTCAGACAAGTCCCTCTCTCCTCTTCCCACTGCTTTCTGTCCCTTTGAGGAACCCTCTACCCCAACCCTCTCTGGCCTTTTTTTGTGTTCCAGATTGGGAGGAGGGGAGGGGCAGGCAGAAGAGGAGAGCTAAGGCTTCAGGACTTGGTCTTCTCACTGAGGTGACTCACTGGTGGCAAAGGCGGGGCAGGTTCTCAGTGCCACTGTTCCATGAAACATTGTCCCAGCTCCTGGGTCATTTTCTACCATGCTGTTCTTACAGTTCTGGTTTAAACTCGACCCAGGGGACTCAAGTGAGGGTGGGGCACAGCTGTGGAAGACAGCAGAATCCCCACGCTGGGACACTCCCAGGGCTGAGCTGGGGAAGGCGCTTCCAAGTTCCTTCCCACCTCTTCCCTTCTTTTGCTACAAGGATGCTGTTAGTAAGGCCCAGAGTCTTCAGGTGCTCCCTGAGTCTGTCAGCGGAGGCAGACATGTCCCCTTCCTTCTCACCAGCCTTTGCTGAGTTTCTATCTCCTCACTGTTACCTTCTCTGAAGTCTCCCTCTTCCTAGAGTTGAGGTCTTTAGGGTAGGGGAGAGGAGAGGGGAGGGGGACAGGGTCCCACTGAGTAGCCTTGGTTGTCCTGGAACTCACTGTGTAGACCAGACTGGCCTTGACTCATCAAGGTCTGCCCACTTCTGTCCCCAGGGATACAGGTGGGTGCCACCACACCTAGACTTGAGCATTGAGATCTTAGCTGGGCCTTTTTTTTTTTTTCCCATCAGAGGTCAGGAGGGGCTACAGATGCAGGCTGGATTTATTTTTTGACATTTTCTCTGCCATGCAGGCAACTGAAGTCTCCCTGGACCGAATGGATACTTATGAAACACAAGCTTTAGGTTAAGTGTCCCACGCAGTCAAGTTGCCCTCCATCCATTGAGCGTAGAGCACATTGGGAGGTGGGATAGACTTCAAGGAACTTTAAAAGTCCCCCAGGAGGAAAGAAAGAACACCCATGAGAAACAGGAAGGGGCTGAAGGAAGGGATGGACCTTGCAGGGATGATTACTGAGGTCTCTAGGGACAATGGCTTCCTGTCTCTCATCTGGTCCTGGTCCTAGGTAACTGAACATGGAGAAGGCTCCATAGTTCTCCTTGGCTGAACTGGCCTGCCTCTCAGCAGGCCAGGCTCTAACTTGGGCATCTCTAAGTTGTGTGCACTAGCATTAGAGGGGCTAAATTCTGGGGCATCATTGGCTCTGAAGGGTAGAAGAGACAGGTTCTAGGAGCATAGCTGGGGCTAAGGAAGAGCTGGCTAGTGGACATGCTTGTATAATGGGTCTGAGAGTCAGTTCTGCTCCTTTTTCAGTTCTTGCCTTGAGCCAGCTTCTTCTTCTTCTTCTTCTTCTTCTTCTTCTTCTTCTTCTTCTTCTTCCTCCTCCTCCTCCTCCTCCTCCTCCTCCTCCTCCTCCTCTTCCTCCTCCTCCTCCTCCTTCTCCTTCTTCCTTAAAACATTGAGGGTATCAGATTCCATGGAGTTGGTGTTACAGGCAGTTGTGATTCTTTACATGGATGCTGGGACCAGGATTTGGGTCCTTTGGAACAGCAGCAAATATTCCTAATGGCTGGGCCATCTTGCCAGCCTCCAGGGCCAGTTTCTTCATTGCATTCTTCTGTTGCCATCTTCTGCAAGATAATAATAACAACAGTTCACAATCACTAGAGTCCCCACACGTGACATATCTAGAGCAAAATACATCTTCCACAAATGGTCACAACCTTACCAAGACCATTTCTGGGCCTGTGATTGGCTGAAAAGGAGCAGGGTGCCCAGCACCGGATCTCCTTTGAAGTACAATGCAACTTTGTGCCAGCCTGGAGGAGGCCTTAGGAAGTGAGCCTTCAGAAGAAGGGGAAGAGCAGGGCTGGTGAGATGGCTCAGAGGTTAAGAGCACTGTTTGCTCTTCCAGAGGACCTGAGTTCAATTCCCAGCAACCACATGGTGGCTCACAACCATCTGTAATGGGATCTGATGCCCTCTTCTGGCCTGCAGGTGTACATGCAGGCAGAGGACTGTATACATCATCATCATCATCACCACCATCATCATCATCATCATAAATATTTAAAATAAAAGAAAGGGAAGGGCTGAGGCAGGATGGAGAGACCCAACTTCTAAGGAGCTTAGCAGTGTCACCCCTACTCCAACCCTCTACAGGGAGTCTCTGTCAGAACTCAGGGCTCCAGCTCTGGCTTGTGAGGAGGGCCATCCCCCAAACTCACCTCCATCCATCTCTTTTATCTGGGCTGCTGAAGGGTTGGAGCTCCAATGGGGCCTCTGATGGGGAACAGATACAGCTGGGGCGGAAACTGCCAGAACTGCACTGAGCCGGGGCTGAGGACAGGGCCAGGGGTCAGTGAAGACAGATAAAGCTCAGAGCAGCTGGGGGCTCAGGGGACCCTTGAGGAGGCCTAGTAGGGACTGAGGGCTGGTTGTGTCCTAGGAGGAGGCAGGGCCGGAAGCCTCTGATGAGGGCCAGTGGTCATCAAGGGCTTTAGATGGCCAGACAAGGCCTTTGATGACTCTTTGGGAGGAGGGGAGGGATAAAGTCTCCCCCCTCCCCAAGAAAGGATGCAAGAAAGCCAGGGTGTCCACCAGGAATGAGGAATAGCTCCTGGAGAAGTTAAGACTTGAGCCTGGGCAGCCTTTCAGGGGCAGCCTTTCTGGGGTCGCCGTACCTCGAAGGCAGAGATAGGAAAAGGGTTGTAAGTGAATCTGTGATTTTTTAGTTCCTGTTTTAATTAACTTTGAAGGGCTCGGGGCCTCCCTGAACACCAGGGAGGGAGGGGGCAGAGAGGACTTTCACTTTCCTCCTCTCCCTTTTAAAGACATTTTTATTAAATCACTTTGTTTTCATTCTGGCTTGAACATGGGGCCTTTAAATGGAAAAGTAATTATTTCACCTCGTTTGCTCATGGAGAGAGGAGACCAGGGAAAGAGAAGGCAGCCAGCAAGAGGGAGGAAAAGGCTGCAGCCACAGACTGGTACTGTACACATGTGCACATGCCCACAGCACACAAGCACACACCCCAACAGACACGCACTCTCCTATGCTGACACACCTGGTGGGCTCCCCACCCCCAATAAAGGTACCTGAGTATTTACAAATCTTCCTCCACAGTCTTCTGAGGGCACACACACCTTCACAGCCACACCAGTTTTCTGTCCTCTTTCTCTGTCTCTGTCTTGCTGTCTCTATCTTCTTATGCTATGAAGTTTACTTAATTACCTCACCACAAGTACACCTGGGTTCAGACACAACCGTACACTCTTACCGAAATACACTTCCTGAACAGGACCCTTGGGGGACAGACTTGTGTGAGGTGAGAAGGCAGAAGAGTAATCCTGGACCCCCAAACTACCCAGGCTCCTCCAGACAGCCCTCCCTACTCAGACTCTGCTGCAAGCCTCCCAGAATGACGGCTTTGTGGCCTTGATTCTGTAGTCTCTGGCAGAGTCCTTCCTGAGAATTGTCCTCCATTCTGGTGACTGAGGCAGGGCAAGAGGAGCCCCTATAGGTTTCCTGTGCATAGTTGGCTCCGGCCAGGACCTATGTTTCAACCCCAGCTTCCCGCGTGCTCCTTGGCTATGGACCACACCGGCATCAGATGGGTTAAAACTTCGGTAGCTCCCCCACCTCAACCCGGCTGGTACACGGAAGGCCGGGTTCGCAGGAGCCATACCTGTACTTTGTCTTCATCTGTCACCCCTTCTGACAGTCAGATACATCTTGTGGGGGGCGTGGGGGGCGGGGGGAGCAATAATTAACCTCTCCCGCCTCAGCCCCCAAATGCTGCTGCTGGTGTGCGGGTTATAGCTGGGTCTGCGGGCTGCAGCGGAGGGAAGGAGGGAGGCGAGGAGATCGAGGGGCGAGGGAAAGAGCAGGCAGCGGAAAGCAGCCAGCACACTGGAAAGGCCCTGACTCTTTTATTGCCTGGCCAACTGCTACCCTCCTCTCCCTTGCTGATCCCGGAGAATCAAGGGCAGATGGGAGAGGATGAAAAGGATGGTGGGGGTGGGGTGGGGTGGGGTGGGGTGGGGGTGGGGTGGGGTGGGGTGGGGGTGGGGTGGGGGTGGGGTGGGGTGGGGTGGGGTGGGGGTGGGGTGGGGTGGGGTGGGGTGGGGTGGGGTGGGGTGGGGGTAGGGTGGGGGTAGGGTGGGGGTGGGGTGGGGTGGGGTGGGGTGGGGTGGGGTGGGGTGGGGTGGGGTGGGGGTGGGGTGGGGGTGGGGTGGGGTGGGGGTGGGGTGGGGTGGGGTGGGGGTGGGGTGGGGTGGGGTGGGGTGGGGGTGGGGTGGGGTGGGGTGGGGGTGGGGGTGGGGTGGGGTGGGGTGGGGGTGGGGTGGGGTGGGGTGGGGGTGGGGTGGGGTGGGGTGGGGTGGGGTGGGGTGGGGTGGGGTGGGGTGGGGGTGGGGTGGGGTGGGGTGGGGTGGGGGTGGGGTGGGGTGGGGTGGGGGTGGGGTGGGGTGGGGTGGGGTGGGGTGGGGGTGGGGTGGGGTGGGGTGGGGGTGGGGTGGGGGTGGGGTGGGGTGGGGAGTACAGTGCCCAGATTACCCACTCTTCCTCCCAGAGGCCCCTGCTGACTCAGGGCAGATGAGGGTCACTGTGTGCCAAGGGAGAGGGTTATCAGGGCACACAGTACCACTGGAAGGAGGCTTGGGTTGACCTTGTGTAGAGGAGGTTGGGGACGCCATGCTGGTGTTGCATGTTGAAGCCCAGTGACTACAGCTTATGTTAAGGACCAGTGTTTCTCCCAGGCAGTAAAGGGGCAGATGTGGATAAGGAGATTCCAGATTTAGGTGGTACACAAAGGACACTACAAAAGCAAACCAAGTCCCTGGGAGATGGCTGAAATTGCAGACTAACAGGACAGATTTGTCATGGGACAGGTCTCAGATGAGACAGACGGGACCAGAAGTGCAGAATCCTCTCAGTCTCTGGAGGTCCCAGAACCTTCCCTGCAGAGGAGAGCTGTAAGGGGAGGTGCCACTGTTGCCACTGGGGCCTGGGAGGTGTAGAGAGACACAGTCCCGCCCCTGTGCAGCCCGAAGGCCACAAGAGTCTGACTTTTCCCACTCTCAGAGAACTTGTTAGGCAAATCTGTCCTCTTTGTGGTGTTTGAGAAAGGAATCCAACAGACCTGTGGACACAGCTCAGCCATGACTTAGGCCCTTTGGGCTCTAATTCTGGTATAGCCATTAGCTAACTCTGTGGCAGGAAATAGGACACTTAACCTTCCTGGACCTCAGGTCTCATTTATCAATGGAGGTGGGGGTGCACATGAGAAACGCTCTTTAGATGCTGCACATAAAGATGTCCTGTAATCACCCCAAGACACAGACCAAACTTGAGCTCGCCAGCACTTTCTCCCTCTCATCTATGCTCCCCCTGCCCCCCCATCTCGCTGGACTTCAAATCATCTGTAAAATTTGCTGTGTTTGGGAAGGAGCCAGAGGCCAAGGCACCCCAACAGAAAGAGCTGACTCTATGCATTCTTTATAAAAGAGAAAGAAGAAAATAGCCTAGGAGCTGGGAAGTGGCTTTGTGTGACAGGAAGTTAGCTCTGGAAAGGGCTTGCCATTTTGGGGAAAGGACAGTGGAAAAAGTGAAAAGACTCAGGCTTAGAGAGACAGCCCTGAGAGAGAAGGCACAAGAGACCACAGAGAGGCAGCAAGAGACTGCCTACTAGAGCTGAGCCTGAATGAAAGGAGCTGATAACCCTGTCAGAAAGTCACCTCAGTTGCAGATCCCCGTGCTCTGGTGTCTGCCGGGTTCCAGCTCCCCAGGGGAGGAGACCCTGTGAGTCCAGTGGCTTGCTACCCTGGATCCCCCACCCAGCATGCGCGAGCGTGCGGGCACACACAGCTGGTCTCTGAAGATGCAGCTCATTACTGCCTATTATCTTCTTCACCTGGAGAAACACTGGGAGTTTTGACAGCATCGGGGAGAGAGGCACAGAGAGAAATTAAGGCTGCCTGGGGTGGGGCTTCCTCTGCTTGCAGCCTGGCCACCTGAGCAGCCTGATGCCGAGGACTGAGTTTGCCTTCCAGGCCAGTATGAAGATAAGAGGCAGAGTCTGTCTGGCAGCTGGAGTCTGGAATCCAGGATAGATACATTGGGAGCCTAGGGACCAAGCAGGGCTTTTGTGGAGAACCAGAATTCAGGAAGAGAAGGCAACATTGGGGGCCACTTTCGTTTGTAGAATAGATTTTGTATGTCTCCTACCTTAGGGGCCTGAAGTGCTCTTTCTCATAGGCCACACTGGCTTTCCTTTGGCCTACCTCTCTCCTAGCCCCCCACTTCTGTGAAAATCAGTCTCAGGTTTGAGCCGTATCTTTGCCTCCTCCAACCAAACCTTCACCCATTATTGAGCAAGATGGTTTCTTTGTCTTTTTAAAAAATTACTTTTTTTATTGTCCTTTACTTTTTTTGTTGTTGGTTGGTGTTTTTGTTTTTAATTTTTGTTTGTATTTGTTTGTTTGCTTGAGACAAGGTTTCTCTGGCTGTCCTGGAACTCACTCTGTATACACAGCTGATCTCAAACTCACAGAGATCTGCCTGTCTCTGCCTTGACCTTACTGTCCTTTACTTTAAAAATGTAATCTATGAGCACATGCCTATCACAGCTCAAAAGTACGTGTAGAAGCAGTACCTTGTGCCTTCTGTCACTGCTGTTGGTGATTCAGAGTATTTTCTTCTGGCTGGCCTCTTATATATCTACCACACATGTACATGCATGTGTGCATGTGTGAGGGAGTGCGCGCACACACACACACACACACACACACACACACACACACACGCCTCACTTTGTTTGGCTATACTTTATGTGGCCACCCTAATTAGGTCATGATCCCTGTTTACTTATGGACCTTTAGATTGTTTCCAAGTGGTACAAATAATGACACTATGGTATTCTTAGCATGTTATTTAGCACAAGAATAAATATTTCTGTGGTTCTGTATTCTAGAAGTGGCACCAGCAGGCCCAAAGTCTTGAAAAACAAAACAAAACTTGAGAGAGGGAGCTAAGCCCTCAACTCTTCTCCCAAGTTTTGTTTTGTTTTTTAAGACAGGGTTTCTCTGTGTAGCCTTGGCTGTCCTGGACTCACTTTGTAGACCAGGCGGGCCTCGAACTCACAGCGACCCACCTGCCTCTGCCTCCCAGAGTGCTGGGATTAAAGGTGTGCGCCACCGTGCCTGGTTCTCTTTCACATTTTAAACATATCTGAATATCTTTTATTTATTCTTTGGCAATTTCAAACATTTTATGATGTGTATGAAACACACATTTGAAAGCAAGAACTCATGGATGCTTGCTTGGAAGAGGGCAGCCCATCAGTCAGCTGTTGGAGAATGGTGCTGAGCATTCACTTCAGAAAATTCATTACCCTCCATTCCTCCCTCTTTTCCTCCTTGCTCTGGTCAGCACTGACCCTACAAATGTTGTTACCCAAGCACCATGCTTGTGGCAGTCTTTTAAAAAAGATTCATGGCGGGGTGTGGTGGTGTACTCCTTTAATCTCAGCACTTGGGAGGCAGAGGCAGGCAGATCGCTGTAAGTTCGAGGCCAGCCTGGTCTACAGAGTAAGTCTGGGACAGCCAAGGCTACACAGAGAGACCCCGTCTTGAACCCTAACTCCCCACAAGAAAAAAAGATTCATTTATTCATTTTATTTTACTTGCATGTGTTTATGCCTGAGTGTATGTATGTGTGTCACATGCATGCAGATACCCCTGAGTGTATGTATGTGCATCACATGCATGCAGATACCCCTGATGGCCAGAAGAGGGCACTGAGTCCCTTGGAACTGGAATTACAGGTGGTTGTGAGCCTCCTAATTGAGTGCTGGGATCTGAAACCCAAGTCTTCTACAGGAGCAGTAAGTGCTCCTAATCTCTGAGCCATCTCATCAAATCCTTCCCCTTTAAAACATTTACTCGGGGGCTGGAGAGATGGCTCAGAGGTTAAGAGCACTGTCTGCTCTTCCAGAGGACCTGAGTTCACTTCCCAGCAACCACATGGTGCCTCACAACCATCTGTAAAGTGATCTGATGCTTTCTTCTGGGCTGCACGTGTACATGCAGGCAGATCATTGTCATATAATAAATAAATAAATAAATAAATAAATCAATAAATAAATCTTTAAAAAACATTTACTTAAGCTGGGCAGTGGTGGTGCCACACCTTTAATCCCAGCATTCCAGAGGCAGAAGCAGGGAGATCTCTGAGCTCAAGGCCAGTCTGGTCTACAGAAAGTGTTCCAGGACAGCCAGGTCTCAAAAAAAACAAAATATCTCTCTCCCTCCCTCCCTCCCTCTCTCTCTCTCTCTCTCTCTCTCTCTCTCTGCCTCTGTCTCTCTCTTTACACACACACACACACACACACACGCTCACGTGTGTGTTCATAAGCATACACATGCCATGGCATGCACATGGAGGTCAGAGGACAGTTTGCAGGAGTGGGTTCTCCCCTTCTCCCATGTGGGTTTCAGGAATCAAATCCAGATTATCAGCCTTATTTGGTAATAACCTTTAACCACTGAATGGTGGCTTGGTGTCTCTGAATTCAGCTATGAAGCGTCCTTAGAGAGGGGCTTGATGGGGCAACACACCGTGCTTTCTCTCCTGCTCACCTGCTTTGTCCCCTGATTCCAACACAATCTTAGCTAACCCCAGTCTCCCTTTGACCCTGTTCTGGGGCTGGAGTCTTCCGCAGCATCCTTTTGTGGTAGGGAGTCCTGCTTGGCTCCGATCCGACTGTTGACTGTCCGCTGCCCTTCACACTGATTCTACGCAGTGTCAGAAGCCGTCAAAATCCATGGAACACCCTATCTGTGCTCAAGAGAGTGGGAGGTGATGTAGAACCATGCAACGTCATAAAAACTGGCCCTCAAGTCACTCCCAGTCACACCCTAGGGAGACCCCTCCAGGGACTGTTCAGGGAGGGCCTGGCCCAAGATTCCTATTCTTCCCTCAAGCTGCCCTCACTTGCCTGAGTCATTAGGAGAAGACTCCGGAGTTCTTCATCCAGCCCAAGGGCACCTGAAGCCTCTGCTCTCCTTTCCTGGCATTCCTCCTCTCACTCGGAGGTTGCCAAATGGAGAGTGAGCTTGGATGGGTCTTGGTGGCCAAACTCCAAACAGAGGGGAGGCATCCTGGCCCCCCGCCAGCATTCTGTCCATGGTAATTTGGCAGCGAAGCACCAGCTGCATATATCTGCACATCTGTTTATGCCCCTGGCTTGTTATTTATTCTCTGCCTTTCACGGGCAGCAGAGCCAGAACACACCTCAACTCTTCCCAAGTTAGATTAACTGGGAAAGAAGGCTGGGACACTCGGTCACGACAAACGCTGAGACTCATCGACGGGTGTGCCTTCTCCAGCAGCTGCTGCCACTTTTCAGAGGCACAGAAGAGAGGGGAAGAGGAGAGGGGAAGAGGGAGGGAAATAGCCTAAGAGGAGGAGAGGAATAGGGCTCTGGAGTTGGAGCTTAGACACGCTGCTGGGAGCGGTCAGGGAGCCTGGTCCTAGGCCCCACTGGAAGCAGGATTGCCTAGTCTTTTGAAAAAACAGACTGTTTTTTCCTTCCTTCCTGCTCAACATTTGAACACTCGATTTTGATGTTCTTGCGCGGTTGGGAAGATTCGGTCATGGGAATTCAGTTTTCAACTAATGCTCCCAGGGTGGGGGATGGAGGGGGCGAGCTTGGCTAACTGTGTTTGAAGGACTTCTTGGATGAAGAATTAAGATGCCAGGCACTGTCCCTGGGATTAGGGATTAGAAGGGAGAAAAGGAAGAGCAGGAGAAAAAGAAAAAGAAAGGGGATTAGTGGGAAGGGAAAGAGAAAAGAGGCTTTTAGCAAGTGGGGAAAATACGGTTTTGTTTCTTTTCCCAGAGATGAGCCGCCAGTGACGCTGTCCTTGGTCCTGACAAATGTCTGTGACTAACCGAGGACGCCAGCCTATGCAGACCCCCCCACCTTCATCCCCAAACACTCCCTGGAGGTAGCTGAATGGTTCTGGATGAAGAACAAAGGGTTGAAACTGCATCTGATGGGTACCCAATCCCAAACTGGGCTTCTCCCTTAAATCATCTCCCCTTTCTGCCTTTCCCCAGGGCAGCTCCCTGTCCAATCAATGCTCCTTGCAGAAGGCAGACTGGTAACCTGGACAGAGCTCCTGGAGAAAGATACGGGGTTTCTGGGTCCCAGAAGACTTTTGGTCTAAGACTCGCCTCATGAGATAAATGGACTGGAAACTGGAGGTGGAGCTCTGTGGTGGGAAATGCTGGCCCAGTCCAACTAAAAGCAACATGGTGCACATGCCTTTAATCACAGCATACGGCAGGAGGGCGGGGAGTAAGGTGGTGGTGGTGGAAAACAGGCACTCTATGAGTTCCAGGTCAGCCTGGTCTATAAAGTGAACTCCAGGCTCACCAAGGCCACTTAGAGAGATGCTGTCTGAACAAACAAAGAAACAAAATCAAGCATTATAAAGTTGCTTTCTTTGAGCTGCCTTCCCATTCTTTCACTTAACTGAAGCAACAGTGTTTGAGTCTTAGTTCAGTGGTAGATCGCTTGCCTAGAAGTCACAAGACACTGGGTTCAACCTCAGCACAAGGGTGGCATGGGGATGTTAAATCGGAAACCAAAAAGCAGGTCTGGAGAGATGGCTCAGTGGCTAAGAGAACACACTGTTCTTCCAGAGGAACTGAGTTCAGTTCCCAGTACCCAAGTTAGGTGGCTCACAACCACTTGTAACTATATCTCCAGGGGGGTATGATGCCCCCCTTTCAGACTTCACTAGCACCCATACAGAAGTGCACATACTCACACATGTACACACACACACACATACACACACACACACACACACACACACACACACACACACACAGAGAGAGAGAGAGAGAGAGAGAGGCATATACTTAACTAAAAACAAAATAAAAACAGATACAACATTAGCAACAAAAGAAGCCCAATTGCAACATTATTTTGTGTCCTTTAAAATTATAATTGCACTTAAACAAGACTGAACACCACCACCACCAGTTGACATTTTAATGAGGAGAGGGGGAACCTTACAAGGCCCCACCCCTAGACTAAGAGTTACAGAGAGGGGAAATCTGTCTCCCTCAGTGGTGATCCCGTCATAGGTTATCAGACCCTAAGTAGTCAGCTATCAACACACATACATATGAGCAACACTAACCCAACTCAGAAGGCTGTATTTATATACACACATGCATTCATAAGTATACATATGTAAGAATTAAAGAAGAAGAGGTCACAAATTTTAGTGAGTTGGGGACATGGGAGGAGTGGGAGGGGAGAGAGAGGTGGAAACTATGTAAGCACAGTGCTCATGTGTGAAATTTTCAAAAAAAAAAGGTCTGTACGAGAAGAAAATGTAATCTACTAATGATAAAAATTAAGCCAATTAAACAAATTCACTATATAATAAATTTACACAAACATATAAACATGACAAAAAAGAAGGAGAAATTAGATGTAATGAGCTATTCCCAGGCAGGCCTTGTGCAGATGGGGGTTTAATCAGTAAGATCTAAGCGCACAGGCATCCCAGCTAATTCAATTCCCATCCGTTCATTAGGGGATATATTCATCACCCAGAGATTACAGCAGGGCCAAAACTCTGAATGGATTCTAAAGAGCTGTCAATGGAGTGGTAGCCGCAGCAGCCAGGCAGGGCACCTATTGACATGGCTATACCCATGCCTTGGCATGTACTCGGTCCTCTGAGAACCTCTGTTTGCATACCTCAGGGTCAGGTACTGAGGGGAAAGAGGTAAAATCAAGGCCTTTGAAGGGCCCTATTTAGAGAAAAGCTCTTGTTTTGAGAACCCTCTAGTCTGATGGGGGAAGACATCGCTCACATGCTCTGAACTATTTGCTAAGCTCTTGCAATGGCTCCTGAGTGATTTCAAGCAAGAGGCAATCAATTCTCTCTCTCATGAAGGGATCACAGAAGCAAAATCACCCCCCCCACCCCCACCCTGGCAGGAAATGTAAAATAGAAGCTGCGAACAGAAGTTAGATCATGGGACATCATTACCTCGGTGTGTGCGCGCGTGCATATGTGTAGGTGTATGTGCATGTGTCTGTGCACCAGGTGAAGCTGAGGGGGAGGGGACAGTAAAGTTCTTCTCCAAGGTCAGACTTTCCCAGATAGGTGAGCCCCTTCTTTAATATCAGGCGACATTGCTTCCCGGTATCGAAAAATCATAGGCATTTATTTCCCTGTCCACATCCCCACTTGATGTTTGGAAATTTAGTTTGCTGGTCATCTCTGGCCTTCCTGATGCTGCCGTCTACTGTCCGTTTCTCTCTCATTTTTCCTGGCAGTGATGGTGTGGAGGTCTGGCCTTATGTGGCTCAGACTCATCCAAGGGTATGCCTGAACCAAAAGCCAGGCATTTCCGGGGCTAGACTTGGTCTTCACAGTCCATAGCACTCCAGTCTTTGGACTTTAATCCTAGATGTGATCCTGAGAGCTCGTGAGCCATGTTTTAAAAGGAAAGGCCCCAGCCTTGGAGGCACATCATAGACTTTGGGCACACTCCGCTCCATGTCTGTAGACAGGAATCAGAGAACAGTAAGAGACAGAACAGGAGGCTGCTGGACTGTCGGGGATGGCAAGGTCCAGGGTAGACATGAGAGCTGACCCGACACAGTGACACTTAGTAGGTACCTGCACTGTCTCTGCACTTGCATGCTGGTTGTATCAATTACTTGTCTCGTTGTTGTGATAAGACACCCACAAGGTCAGACTTAGACCTGGAAAGATGGCCCAGTGGTTAGGAATGCCTACTACTCTCGCAGAGGACCTGACTTCAGTGCCATGTGGGGCAGCTCCCAACTGCCCGTAACTTGAGATCCAATGCCCTCTTCTGGACTCTGAGGGAGCCTTTTATGTGCACATGCCCACATACATATGTTCATACTTTTTAAAAAAGATTTATTATGTATACAGTATGATCAGATCACATTATAGATGGTTGTGAGCCACCATGTGGGTGCTGGGAACAGAACTCAGGATGTCTGAACGAGCAGTCAGTGCTCTTAATCACTGAGCCATCTCTCCAGCCCCATATGCTCACACTTAAACACAACTTTAAAAAAGGAAGCTACCTTAAGGAAGGGAGGGTTGATCTGGGATTACGTTGTGAAGGTCAGTCCGTTAGGTGGACCCGTCATGTTGACAGGAATTTGAGGAGGCTAGTCACACTGTTGTTGTGTTTGCGGTCAAAATGCAGAGGGATGGATGCCCATGTGTGGCGAGTGTCCTTCTTTTTATTCATTTGGAGACCAGGTCCATGAATTGGTACCTCTGGTACCTCCCACATCTGGGGTAAGTCTTCCCACTTCAATTAACTTAATCTGGATAATCTCATACAGGTGTTCTCCGGGGCTAGCCTAATCTACACAATCTGTCAAGACACACCCAGAGGCTCGTCTAGATCCTGTTAGGCTGACAATGTTAGACATCATGGTATAGCCTGCCTTGGTTGCCACCAAATAGCAGGAATATGGCTGGTGAACGGTTTCAACTTTATTTCCCCACTCATTAGCCCTGGGACCTGCTTGGTCATGGAGTCTGTTCTAGATCTGATTCTGATTTCCTACTTTCCTTTTCTCCTTCTTTCTTCTTTCTTTCTCCCCACCTTCCCTCCCTCAGACAGGGTTTCTCTGTGTAGCCTTGTGTAGGGTTTCTCTGTGTGTCCTGGAACTTTCTCTGTAGACCAGGCTGGCCTCACAGAAATCCACCTGCCTCTGCCTCCTCAATGCTGCGATTAAAGGTGGTTCCCACCACTGCTTGGCTCATTTTCCTAATTTCTAGATGGGAATGTAACAATCAGTCTGATATTCAGGACAGATATGTTTTTACAAAGGATAGCATGATCATAGGCATTCTGTAATTGATGCTCTGGCTCCTTCCTTACCCATGAGCCTCACAGGACAGAACATATGTATATACACACCAATGAGACAGAAAAACACACATCATAGCCTAAGGGCTAGGGATTTGGTTTTGGTGTAGAATATTTGCCTGGTATATGCAAGGTCTCAGGCTCAATCTCCAGAACTGACAAAAAAAATCTATTAAAATACTAATAACATCATCTCAAAGAATTGACTTAATTGTTGGCCAAGTCAGTCTGAAATGCATAGGGCAGAGAGTGAGAAAGTAAAGACCAGGAACAAGATAGAACCTCCCAAGCACTGACAAAGCTATTGTGCACAAACAGCCACGCTGGGACTCTATCATGGGAGAGCCATGGTGAGTTTCCTTGATGAGGAAGAGCCCAGACCCTTATAAGGACTCATCTGAATAGGCCAGACCCATGGCAAACAATCTCCCCACTAGGGACTTAGATTACATGTTCCAAATCCCTTTACAGGGGACATAGATTAGTGTATGTTGAATAACTAGAAACAGTCTACAAGCCACAAAATGCTTCTGGCCTCCTGTGTTCAGCTCATAGCTTCATCTAGTCTGGTTGACACTGGACACTGGAAAATTTGTGTGACCACTGACAGACTAGACTGCCTTTGAGAAAGTTCTTGATACACAAGAACCACTCAGTTGTAGGTCACTCAAACCTATCTGCCAGGAGTTCCACCCCCACAAGAAGCCGAGATACCTCTTAGACAGTAGAGGACAAAGAAGGCTTGGTCTCTGTTTCCTTTGGTCAGAAATTGGGGCGTCTTGATAGGGCTCCTAGAGTTGGAGGACATAGAGAGGACCGTGAAACTAGCCAGCACTCTGAGGACCCCTTGCTCTGGCTGTTGGGGCGACCAGCGTCAGGGCTAAAGCAGCAGGTGATCAGAGTGGCCTCAGTGACCAGGGGGGTGGCTTTAGCAGGCAATTACGCTGCAGAAGCCGGGAACTGACAGGGCAATTATTAGCTTCTAATTGTAGGGCAAACTCAGGCCGGGATCCTCCTCTCCAAAGCAGAGGGCATCACTATTTGCATAGCAATTAATTACTTTGGGAGCTACAGAATTTAATTACCCACTAGTCCGCAGGAGCCAATAATTAAATTACTCTCAGAAACAGGGTATTTATTTCCCAGTTAGCTGAGCAGGTAGCTCCTACCTTAGGGAGTGTGCCTGGGTGATGACCCTTGGCCTGAGGGTAGGGCCGTGGCTTGAGGAGCAACCTTGGTGCCCAGCAGATGGACACCCAAGCATACACAGTAAGATGTCCTGTAGAAGCTTGGCGCCATATGGCATCGTGTGCCTACTGCTATCACACAAGGGGTAAAGAAAAGGGAAGCGAGACTAAAGAGATACCCGGGGCCATTTCCCCACAGTAGTTTCGCTTAATGTCTTATGTGTGAGGATGTGTTTTTTAGGACTATGTGCTTTGAGTATCTATGATTCTGAGCTCATCTGCAAGCTCCTCATTGCTGATGCCTCCTCGGGGTGGGGTGGGGTTTGGACAGAGGCATGCTTAGGCCAAGGTTGGGTTCTTGGGCAGCCTGGGAGTATCTGTTTGGACAGCATTGGCTAATATAATTAAAAACAAAACCAAAACTTCAACTAAGTTTGATATCCCAGAATCAAAGCATCCATGTTAAGACATCACTTGTTGGGAGAGTGATATGAGCTAATAAAAGGCGCTGAGCTCAGAGGGTACCCGGAGGCTTCCAGATTGACTGTGACCCCCTAGAGCTGGCCTGTGTTGGTTGGTTCTAGGCCTTGTTTGTCCTTTCATGGTAAAATAAATAAGTAAATAAGTCAACTGAGGGGTGTCTAGGTGAGAAGGAGCCAAGGGCATGGGAAGCCTCAGGACGTGTTTGGGTTGGCTTTCTGTCCAGTGAGCAGGACCTCCTGTCCCCTTGGCCTAAGAAAACTGAGAAGCTAAGAGCATCTAACCCCCACACTCACCGTGTGAGGGACTGACTATTCCCTCAGTTCCCCCAGACTCCTCTTCTACCTCATCAGTTATCACGGGGCTCCTGAGGGTTAGGATCAAGGAGCCAGGAAGCCGCTGAAGTGAGACACCTCCACGCTAGAGTCCTCAGCCTGGGTGCTGGGGACCCCAGTGTTGGAGGTGATTTGCTGCTCTACCTCTGAGCTAGCAGGGCTGATGTCATAGCCCATGGTCCCTCTCTGAGGAAAGATGAAAGAGGAGAGCTCACTTCCTTCATCCTGGTGAGGGTCTCAGGCGGATCGCTAACTATTTTCTTCCGTCTAGTTTTAGAGGTGACTCTCAAGCTCCTGTTGTGTGCAGGTCCAGAGCCTCAGCACACCACAGTCTTGCAGTTACTTTTGGGTGTAAGAACCCTCAACCAATATCAGCTCCCAGCGCTGCCGCCTTGGAACACGCCCTCCTTCAAGCCTGTAGCTGAGCTGCTGCCTCCTACCTCGGGCAGGAGCCTGTGGACGCTTCTAATGAAGTTCTCTCTTGACTCTGTCTGAGCACCCACCACGCAAGGAAGGAGCTGCGGCTGCCCAGCCCTCAGCCCAGGCCGCTGACAGCGGCAATCCATCTCCATCACAGTAATGGCGTCCCCATTAATCGGCCATAAACTAATAAAGCAAGCAGTTTCCACCCCCCTCCCCAACTTCATTAAGTCTTTAGTACATTAATATGTCTTACTTAGTGTCAGCTAAGCCTCTTTCTCCGTTTGGGGTGGAGCCTGATGGGGTGCGCACCTCACCCAGCGAGTGGGGGGCATGGCCCATCCTCTGGCCTCGGCCAGAGGGGCTGCTGACTCAGGACCCACCCACTCCTCCTCGCCCATTTCCTGTGCCTTGGAGGCACCTGGTTGCCTTCAGAAAGGAGGAAGGGCTGGAGGAATAGAAAACCTGGGGGCAAGAAGGGGTGGGCAGAAAGCGGAGGAAAGGTTCGGAACAGGAAGCAGGCCGGAAGAGGGAAGGCGGGACGAAAGAGGAGGAGACGGGGATGGGGGAGGAGCTGCACACCTCCAAATTAAATTTCTGATTCAGGCATCAGATGGGCCGACAGCCAGAGATTAATTCGAATGATCCAGTTATAAAGAGCGGGAGGCCTGGGTAATCAATCTTGCAGCTGTCACGCTGACAGGCAGGAGTATTAACCTGGCGAGACGGCATGTACCGAGGACTTTCATTTCATTCGCCTCAACCCGGCGTCCCTGACCACCTCTGGCCCATCTCTCTAAATAATAATAATTGTGGCTGTTAACTATGACAGAGACAGGGTGAAGTCTGTCCTCTTGGAGCTCCCATCCCTGCCTCAGGTTGACCCTCCCAGCAAGTAGAGCAGGTCCTAGCTCTCTCTCGGCTCTCCTTTGAAGGAGGAGCCTCCTAGGCGACCTTCAGATAGGTCAGAAATGGGGCTAGGAAGTTCCTTTGGGATAGAGGACAACAACGTCATAGAGTTGGGTGGGAAGAGTTGCCCCCCCACCCAGAGCCTTCCCTGCCAACCTCTTCGCTCCGGTCAAGGCAACTGGGGGTCCAGAAGTTCCCAGCAAATCTTCTGGGTGCTAACACTTCCTGATGGTAAATCCAGGCTCTGCGCAGTGTAGCTGGGGGCCCCATCCCTGGCACAAGCCCCTGGGCTGCGGCCCTGTTCTTCCTGGCAAGCCGCCTCCTCCCTCCACCTCACTCTGCTTCAGCCTGACAGTGTCAGCCCACACCTGGGGGTGGGGTGGGGGTGGGGTGGGGGTGGGGTCCCCCTGCAGAGACTTGTGGAAACACCATCCCTAGGGCAAAGAAGGGCTGGGGTGGGGTTGGGGTGCCGCCTTGAAGTTGACACCTCTCTCAGCTCCAGCTAATTTTCACACCCTTCAAAGCTGATGTCTCTTTCTCCTAGCTCGAGGGAAAGGAAGGGAGAGAGAGAAAAAGGGAAGGAGGGAGAGAGGAAAGGAGGGAGGAGAGAACACGTGTACATGTTTGGGGGTGAGCCAGGGCCTGGTCAGCTGCCTGAAATGGTTGGCTATAGGTATAGGTGTGGGGGTGGGGGAGGACGGGAGAGGGAAAGTGGGGTTAGCGCAGAGAGGAGCTGACAGGAGCCCTTCCCTCCTCGGTAAGAACCAGACGCAGGGCTAGTTGAGAGTACTGTGGTTCCCATAATAGTCTAACAATGCTATATATTCACCGTTACAAATTAAATATAATAATTAATTTGTATTGAGACAAACTAGCCTCGGACTCACAGCCCACCGTTGCTATGGTTGCTGGGATTACAGGCGCGTGCCCCTGTGTCAGGCCCTAACTGCTATGTATTCATTTACTATCATTATCTTTACTAATCTAGGGAGCGCTACCTATCCCACAGACAGCAGGTTCTTTAACAGTAACTCCAACTGATTGTGTTCCAAGGCCAGAGTCCTGTTAAAGGGCTTGCTGTATATTACTATCACTAGGTGGGCATTCCCAAAAAGCCCTATGAAGCGGATTCTATTTTTATCCCCATCTCACAAATGAAAAAAAAAATCTCAGGTTCTGAAAGGTTGGGAAATCTACTGAAGGGAAGTCCACACAGTCAGAAAACAGGAAAGCCAAGGTGTGTTCCTTCCAGAACTGGAGTCTCAAGGTAACTTTCCGATGGGGGGCACCCGCTCCACTTCACCCACCTGCCCCCAGAGTTCCCCGCTGGCTGACTCTGCCTCCACTTTATGTTACCCAGGCATCTGCTCACTCTTTCAGGCACAGTGGGTGGGTAGTGGGGTGCTTCTGACCGCCTGGAGACGGGGCTTGGGGGACCTAGCATCAAAGAACATTTATCCTGGGCAAAGAACTCAGGAGATTCCCCCAGTGCCTGGCCCTACAGTAACCAGAGGGGGTTAGCGCTTGACCCCCTACTCAGCCCTTGGCCTTCTGGGAAAGGAAAGGGTGCTACAGAAAGGCAAGCTCTTACATGGCTGCCTCCTCCAGGATGGAGCAATTGGAGCTCTGTCTGCTCAGCTGCCTCTGGACTCGCACTAGCCTAGAGAGGCTGCTCGCTCTTCTTTAAACCCCTTGACCCCCTGCTGGGGAGATCCCAGAGGAGGGAGCTGGCGGGGAAGTTGGCTTGGTTGAGGTGGTAGCAGTTGGAGGCTGGAGCCAGGCCAGCCCCTCTCCCTGTCTCCCTGGGGTTCTTTTCAAGTGGCGTCTTCCAGGACTAGCCTGCTTGGGGAAAGGAAGCGGGAATGCAGAGCCTTTTTCCAAGCAAGGGTTCAAGGGTCTCCTTTCCTGGGCGCGTCCGCTTTGCTCAGGGCAGGCACCAATTATTCCTTGTCAGTCTTAGCTGTTAACTCTGTATCTGGGGCCGCGGCCAACCAAGAGGACCAAGTTCCTGGAGACTTTGTACGGGTCACCAGTGCCATCTCTGAGGTGGTTCTAGAGCCTAAAACGGAGATGAATGAAGATGCTCAGAGTCTCCAGCGTTATGGTGTTTTGCGTTATTTTGTGCAGTGCTGGCGGGATCAAGTCCAGGGCCCAGCTCATGTCACACAGACGATCGCTAATGAACTACAACTTCAGCCCCAGTGTTAAGGTTTCCTTTAAAAACTCAATTAATTTAAATTTTACTTTTAATTATATATATGGTGGAGCAGCGTGGGTGGATAGGCGGGTATGTGCATGTGAGCACAGGTACCTGACAGAGCCAGAGGCGCTAGAGTTACACTGAACCACCTGCCGTGGGTGCTGGGACTTGAACTTGGGTTCTCTGGAAGAACAGTATGTACCCTTAACCAGGGAGCCAGCCCTCCAATCCCTATTGTTTTATAAAATTAACTGTATTATCTGTATGCCCGGCGAGCGATCACTCAAGACACAGACACTTGTTATATTTTAAAATAGCCTTAGTTAACCTGGGGCAGGGCAGATATCAATCCTCTAAACTACCTCCCATAGTGGGGCAGGCATGGGAATCCCTGCCTCAATCCCAGGCCATCTGCTTCTAATCACTTCTATCAAGCTACCTCCCATCCATAATCCCAAATACTTGCTCATGCTCTTCTTCTGGGCTGGATTCTCCATCCACGCCGCTGGCTATGTGCTTCTCCTTCATCTAACCCATGGCGGCCTTCCTCTCTTCACATCAGGGTCTCTCTCCATTCTCCTCTTGGCCGTCCTTCTTCTTCCCAGAATTCCTCTCTCTCTCCTAGCCCCACTTATCTCCTCTGCCCTGCCCAGGTGGGATGGCTTTTTATTAAGCAAAAGTTGGGGCACACAGACAGCAAGCAGTTATTAGCATCAGAATACATCAGACCATCCCCCCCCACCCCCCGCAACAAATCGCATTCTCATTTTTCATTTTACTTGCTTATTTTGTTTTGGTTTCTTTGAGAGTGGGTCTCTCTACATAGCCCTGGCTGTCCTGGACCTCACTATGTAGACCAGGCTGGCCTTGAAATCACAAAGATCTACTTACCTCTGCCTCCTGAGTGCTGGGGTTTAAAGGCGTGTGCCACCACACCTGGTGTGTGTGTGTGTGTGTGTGTGTGTGTGTGTGTGTGTGTGTTCACGAGTGTACACAAGCACTTGTGTGGCATTCAGAGGACAACTTGTAGGTTGTCAGAGGCAGCTCTCTCCTGTCACCTGTGTCTAGGTCCCATAACTCAGGTCATCAGGCTTGATGGCAGGTATCTTGACCCCTGAACCATCTCTACTAGGTCCCAGCCTTAAGGTTTTGATTGCTGACATGGCTGGGAGTGCTAACTGGAGTGGCTGCTCTGTTTACCCTTTGCTGCCCTGGTACCCTTCTCATTCACACAGGACTCTATGGTAGGCATTCAAGTGTCACATGGTTTCTAGGGCTCTCTGTCCCATCAAGATAGGTAAGGATTACAGGCCTTTCCCAGGAGGCAGAGACGGTAAGATCACAAATCCAAGACAAAAGTGAAAAATGTAGTGAGTTCAAAGTCAGCTGGGGTAGCTTAGGAAGACCTTGTCCCCCCAAAAAGGGATAACAGGGCTATAGCACAGGGGTAGAGCGCTTTCTCAACGTGTTTGGCCCTAGGTTTGATCCAAAGCATTCAAAAGGAAGCTTGATGCAGCATCGGAGCTAGGAGTTATATCTTAATCACATTCTGGTGATTGCGCTCATGTGGTGTCTTTACCTTGGTGGCTAGGTGAGGGGTAATATTTCATTATTTCTGTCTCTTCTTCCTTAGAACGGAGAGGGGAGGTGTGTGTGTTGTTGTTTTGTTTTTGATAAAGCCTTACTACGTAACCCTGGCTGCCCTTAAATTCACAGAGATCCACCTACCTGCCTCAAGGGGAACTGTTTAAGCTAATGCACAAAGAACAGCTACGTCAGCATACTTGTCATCAGGGCTAGGGAGATGGTTCAGCTGGGAAAGTGCCTGAGGGACAAATATGAGGAGCCGAGTTAGGACACCCAGAACTGACATTTAAAAACCAGATGCGCCCAGCAGCAGCAGCAATGGTGGCGGTGGTGCACATCTTTAATCCCAGCACTCCAGAAGCAGAGACAGGCGGATCTTTGTGAGTTCGAGGCCAGCCTGGTCTACAGAATGAGTTCCAGGACAGCCAAGGCTACACAAAGAAACCCTGTCTTGAAGAAAACAAAACAAAATAGCAGCCAGATGCAGGTCTAAGTGTGGTGATGCTCCCACCATCAGCCAGAAGACTAGGGTGACAGAGGCAGGTGGATCTCTGCGAGTCTGAGGCTAGCCTGGTCTTCAGTGAGTTCCAGGTAAACTAGGGCAAAGAAAAGCCAGCTGTGTCTGTTTGCATCTTCAGTCCCCTCACTGGGAACAGAAGACAGGCAGGTCCTTGGAGCTCACTGATCCAGCCAGTCTAGCTGATTGAGGGTGCGCCAGGTTCAGTGAAAAGCCCTGGCTTGGGAATCCCTGGGCACGCTGGCTGGTAACTAGTTGAATTAGTGAGGAAGGTTCATCAGTAGACTCTGCTTTGGTTTGAAAAAAAAAAAAAGTGGAGCGAGCACTTGAGGAAGACATCCAATGTCAACCACACACAACCATACCTATGTGAACATACACCCATACACACACACACACACATACACAGAGAGAGAGAGAGAGAGAGAGAGAGAGAGAGAGAGAGAGAGAGAGAGAGAGAGAAAGCCTTTGTCTCAAAAAATAAGGCAAACAGCAATTGCAGAAAACACCAAATGTTGACCTCTGGTCTCCACATGCTCACATGCACAAGTGCATGTGCACTTATGTGCACACATACACACACCTACGCGAACACATACATACGCCACACACATGCACCGTACTCGCTATCTCTGGTGACTCCGTTGTTGTTTTGTTTTGTTTTTTAAATTGGGAGAACAACACCTATTTCCTTGGACTGTGGTAACAATTGTGTGCAGGAAAGGGCCTGGTGAAGGGCCTGGGTACAGAGCAAATGTTAGAAATGATGGGCAAGATTGGGCAAAGCCTGGGCTATCAAGAGGGTGTGGGCTCAGGGGAGACACTCGCATCTCTCAATGCTGCTTCCTCTCTCTTCCCAGCTCTCCCATCCTACACTCCGGGGCAAGTCCAGGCAGAGAGACCTTCAACTAGAACATTCTCTGCTCTGAAGCGCTCTTGGACAAGAAGAACATCCGTGTACTGGACGTGGGTATGCTTGGAGAGTGAGTGTGTTCCTTCCTCGTCTCTGTGTTGAGAGAGGAGCTATTTGGATACCAGCCAGGCTGGGGAGTGTGTGTGTGTGTGTGTGTGTGTGTGTGTGTGTGTGTGTGTGTGTAGGCAGTGGCTGGCACCAACATACTTGCAGATTAATCTTTGTCTTCAGCATGCCCAGCTCCCGTCCCTGGGAAGCTCCGGGGCCCGAGCTGGTGTCCAATGGGCCTGAGGGGGCAGAATCAGGCCCAGGAAGATGGATTTCCCTGTCCCCCCAGCTTGTGCCCAGCAGGGAAGGGGGAAAAGCTGTTTCATTATGTTTAATGGGATTATTGGGAGGGGGACAGTAGTCATGGGGCATTAGCTGCTAATTGGGTCCATAATAAAGTTAATAAAGCTATTATGCTCTTTGCCATTAAGTATAATTAAGGGGGTGCTCCGTGGTGAGGAGGAGGGTGCTAGCGGGGAGTGGGCACAGGGCTCTCGCTGGCAGAAAGGTGCTAGAAGAGGAGCAAGTGATAGGGGAGCTGGCAGCCATGTCAGCGCCACCCCTGGCTGGGGTCCGCAGCACATCTGGGATTTGGAGCCCGCAGGTGAGGTGGACAAGGAGGAGGCTCACAGTGTGCTGCCTGTGTGAGTCCAGAGAAGTTAGGAACTCCAGCCCAACACACTTCTGTGAAGAGGTTTAGGGCTGGGAGGAAATATTTCTGAGGAGAGAAGGAGGGAAGAGCATGATTCTGGCTTGCGTTTGTAGTGTGAGCTGCCTCAGTTTCCCATTCTGTAATGTGAGAGCGATGCTATGGTTGCCAGGACCGCAGAGGCTCTGTGATGTCAGAAAACTCAGCGAGTAACCTAGAACTCGTCTCTGTTCTACAGCTTTTACTCATCTCACTGTGTGATCACAGAGGATGCTGGACACGCTCTTCTTGGGGTGCATTAGCGCACACACAGAGACTCTTCTGGCCAGTCAGTCCCTTCCGTTGAATTAGTGAATGCTTTCCTAGAATTTTAAACATACATTCGTAATTTGCATTTGGGGAAAATGTGTTTTTCTTCCTTCCTTTATTCCTCCCTTCCTCAGATAGGATGGCACTTTTTTGTATGACTTATAATTTGCTCTTTTTACTTATTTTTGTCTTTGTAAGTCTTTTCAAGAGACGCTGTGCATCCTCTCTGGTCACTGGCCACTCAGTACTCTTTTTTTTGTTGTTTGAAACAAGATCCCGATGTGTATCCCAGGGTGGCCTTGAACTCAAGATCCTCCTGCTACACTACAGGCTCGCTCCACACCAGGCTTCTGGATGCTTGGTGCTCTGCAGGAGAGATGCACTGCCATTTGTTTATATAGTTACCTAGTGATACGCTCATAGGCTGCTTCTAGAGTTTTCCCTCTTGGATTCCAGGCCACTCTTGTACTGCTCTTGTGTATCTGTGTATTTCTGCAAGCTAGGAAACTGAGCAGTTGAGTTGAAAGGCATGTACAGTTTGTTTGTTTATTTATTTATTTATTTATTTATTTTGAAGACAAACTTCATGCAGTACAAACACGTAGAACTAACTGTAGAACTGTATTTGCGTCTACTCCATACCCCCAGTTCCTCTTTCCACAGGCCACCACTGTTAGTTCCTGTAGGATTTATTTTTTCAAAGATATTTTCAGGCTCTAAGATGTGGATCTGTTGGTAGAGTGCTTGTCTAGCTTGGTGAGAGAGAGAAAGAGACAGACAGACAGACAGACAGACAGACAGACAGACAGACAGACAGAGACAGAGACAGAGAGAGACAGAGAGAGATAGAGAGAGACAGAGACAGAGAGACAGAGACAGAAAGAGAGAGGCAGAGAGAGAGAGAGAGAGAGAGAGAGAGAGAGAGAGAGAGAGAGAGAGAGAGAGAGAGAGACACGGAGAGGCTGGAGAGATAGCACAGTGATTAATAGAACTGGATGTTTTTCCCAAATGACCCAGGATTCAATTCCCAGCACCCACACAGTGGCTCTCTCAATCATCTGTAACTCTAGAGTATCAGACGCCCTCCTCTGGCTTCTGTGGGTACTGCATGAAAGTGGTGCACAGACATACATGCAGACAAAACACCCATACACATAATATAAAAAAAAAAACAATAACAGAAATCAAAGGCATTTGAGTGCTTATTTGCATAGCTTCTTTTCACCCCCAAAAGGTGGCCTCCTTGACCTCTGTTCTGTATCTTATTTTTTTAAATCTACATTTTGCTATTTTCATATCTTTTTCAAAAAGATTTACTGACTTAGTTACTTTTACGGACATGTGTGTGACAGCATGAGTTTATGTACATCACGTTGATGCAGGAGCCTGTAATAGCCAGAAGGGAGCACCAGATTCTTTGGGGCTAAAGAGACAGCCAGCCTAATGTGGGTGCTGGGTGCTGGGTGCTGCACTTGGGCCCTCTGTCAGAGCAGTAAGTGCTCTTAACTTCCAAGTCATTATTTTACCACAGTGGTTCTCAACCTTTGTAATGCTGTGACCCTTTAATACAGTTCCTCACGTTGTGCTGGCCCCACCCCAGCCATAAAGTTACTTTGTTTCTACTTCATAACTGTAATTTTGCTACTGTTATTAATCATAATGTAAATATCTAATATGCGGGATATTTGATATGTGAGCCCAAGAGGGGTTGAGACCCACAGGTTGAGAACCCACTGTTAGCACCTGGCCTCATAGTTACAAGACAATTCCATGTGGAAGCACACACAGTGTTTCCCCCCACCCCACCCCCCTCTCTCTCTGATACAAGATTTCTCTGTGGAGCTTTGGCTGCCCTGGAACTCACTCTGTATACCAGGCTGCCTTCAAACTTGCAGGGATCTGCCTGCCTCTGCCTGCTGAGTGCCAGGATTAAAGGTGTGCACTGCCACGCCCGGCTGTGTGCTGTTCTCTTGAATGGCTACATAATGTTCTATCCTAGTTTTTTTGTTTGTTTTTTTTTTTGGCCAGGTCTGTCCTATAGCTGGACTCCTAGGCTATTTCTAGTCCTGAGCCCTGACAATGCTGCAATAAACACATATACAAATTCCTAGAAATGCAGTTTTCAAGTCAAATAATAAGTTCATTGAAATTTTTTGATACATATTGCCAGGATACATCCTAAGGTGGTGATTGTGAGCCAGGCATAGTGGTGCACGCATTTAATCCCAGCACTTGGGAGGCAGAGGCAGGTGGATCTCTGAGTTTGAGGCTAGCCTGGTCTAAGACAGTGAGGTCTAAGACAGCCAGGGCGACACAGAGAAACCCTGTCCCAAAAAGCAAATAAATACAAATAATAAATAAATAAAAATTAAAGAAAAGATGGTTGTGCCAGTAGATAGGGGTGTGGCTCAATGGTGGTGGAACATATGCTTAGCATGTTTGAAGCCCTTGGTTTCAACCTCTAGTATGAGAGACAGGCCTTTCTGCCTGAGGGCTGGTTCCTCCACAGCTCCAGGGATCCTGGCGCCTCAAGAAAAGCACACTAGCAAGAGCAAAACTGGGGTGGGGTGGGGCTGGGAGGGGGTTGGGGGGGGGGACGGTGGGGCAGGAGGGGAATGCATCACTGAAAGCCACAGGGTAAACAAAGTTGTCAGAGGGGAGGGAGAGTTACAGTTGGGGTCAAGGGTTAATGCGGATGGAGCTACTGGGACAAGCTGAGCAAAGCAAACAAAACAAGTTGGGGGAGGGGAGCGGGGAGGAGCCGGTTGTCTGCTGGAGGAGCGGACGAACTTCCAGCCTGAGCTTGGCGCTGCCATTCCGAGGCGCAGGCTCTGAGAATCACAGGACCCTGAGGCCCAACGTTGGCAACCACGCAAAGTGGGGCTGCCTAAGGCCTACCCACTCCAGGACTGGCAAGGTGGGCTTGCCCATAGACCTGCTCTCGGCACTTCCAGGGCCCCTGGGGTAATCCTCCTGTAGCCGCTCTGAATGCTTTGTGAGGAATTAAGAGGTGAGCCTGGAGCCAGGCACAGCTTTTAGAACATTCCTGGGCATTAGGCTTCTGTTGCAGCCAAGCCTCACCCCACAGCCAGTGAACCCCCAGGGCTTCCATGCGCAGCGGCTCACGGCCTAATTACAGGTGTCCATGTCAGGGTCAGCAGCAGGGTTAATTTGGGACTTGTCCTGGGGTGGCCAGGGCTCATTAATGGAGCCCAAGGAGTGCAGGGGATGAGCCAACCAAGCACGGGATTAAAGGAGGAGGCAGCGGCTGTGTTTACTAGACCCTGCAGTTGAGACCAGCACACTGGTCAGAGATTCAAGTCACATTCACCCAGGCGAGCACACTCTTAGGGCTTAGAAACCCTGGCTTCAGGGCTCTTTTGGACACACAAAGATAGTCTTGGGAGAGATGACCCAAAAGGGACTTGCCCTTCCCATCTGGCTTCTGCTCCTGCCAGTCCCTTTCTCTTGTCCCCTCAGACTCCAGCCAGGCCCATGGTGTTCTCCTCTTTTTCGGCACCTTTCCAACTCCAGCCCCGGGATTCTGAAACAGTGTTTTGCCAGCACAGTAACTCCCATCAGTCTCTAGGGCTGACTTCCAGAAATGGGTGGTTTGTCCCCATATCCTCGAGTCTAACCTGGACCAGAGGGCCCTTGAGCCCAGATGACATCCCAGTTCGCGGAAGAATTTCCACATCCACACTGGGCCTCATGACAACCCTGGGGGTTGAGGGGAGACAAGGCCACACTGCCCAGAGGTCACCGATTTGGAGGGGGTGGGGGAAGAAGCTGATGGGAGCCAGGACAAGGAGGGGCAGGGGGAAATCACTTAACCCCAAAGCTACCATTCATCTTTGGAACCCGGGAACTGATGGGGGCCAGCTGGAGCTGGCTGAGGACCCAGAGGCCCAAGTGTGGGAATTTGGGGAGGGGGCCTCCCAGGGCTTCCTGGGTCAGCTTGGGAGGACACTGGGAACGTCCTTCCCCAGCCTGCCCAAGCTGCCATCCCTCCCTGGGGTGGGGAGACAGGACAGTCACCCTGGCTGGCTCCGCTGCCCACAGGGACTGTTTCCCAGCACTGGGTTAGCCCTCAGCCTCCAAGTTGATTGCTTGAAGTGGGGACTGCACGGAGATGGGTGGGGGAGGGGCCGGGGAGGAGGGGCGGGGTCTCAGGACCCAAGCTTTAGCTGTGGAAGAGCCCTATTCCTAAGAACGACTTGTAGACCCTGTTTCTTTCCCTAGGCACAGCCTTGACTAGCGTTTACAAGTGACCGTAGGAACAAGTGACCCCCCCCCCAATCAAAAAACTAGCCACTACTCCACTCAGCAATTTAACGCCCCATGGTACAGACACCCTCCCTGAGGAAGACCAGGCTGCCACCTGTTGTCATCTCACTTTTGATCTTAGCCGGCCAGCATTCCCTCCTCAAGATTCCAGCCTTGCCTATGGCACCCTAAGGACCCCCCACATATTCCAAGTCTATAATTGAATATCAAGGCCCAGAAGCTAACGCAAACAGCAGCATCAATCACCGGCAACCTGGCAGCCTCCTTCCATCTATCTTCCTCGCACATAAAATAGCTTATGTTAATCATTGCTGCTGATTTATTGTCTTCTCCGCCTTGTACATACATTATTCACCATTGCTTGGAGAAACCCTGTAATGATGGCTTCTGTCCTCCCAGCTCTAACCCCGAGGCCTCCTGGTCCACCCATTGGTGGAAGTTCATTGGCCAAGGAAAGAAACAGGGTGAGGGGATTAGGGATGGTGTGTGTGTGCGCGCGCGCGCACACACACACACACACACACACACACACACACACGAGCATGCGTGTGTGCGTATATGTCCATATTCAAGAGTTTCCATCCTCTTCCCGAACCTACAGCAAATGGGGGTGGGGGGGCTATGCTTTTAGAAGCTCCCCAGCTGTGGATGAGGAGTGAGGGCAGAATGGAGGGTGGCTTCTGGGTTTTCCAAGACTCTGGCAAATAGAGCAAAGGGAGCCATTTTTATGCAGGTTCTTGCCCTCCACCTGCCAATCAAACCTAGCCCCTGAGAGTTCTGTATCCTGGAAACAGGATATGAACATGCTAGTGCAGTTTGGAAACCTGCAGATGTGTATGTAGCCCCTACCCTACCCTAGGGTACTGGCTGTTGTCTCCAGAAGATGGGGGCAGTAGTTATGGCAACGTCCACCAGATGGCAGTCCTAATGGCAGAAGACCTAGAGGAGATGCTGGGTGAGGAACCGGGTGTCTGGACCAGCCAGCTCTACTAGGGGATTAGGGAGATGGGAACCCGGTGGAGATGGGATCTTACTGAAGTGACAGCTCTTAGCATCGGTGGGACCAGAGGACAGAACACATCTCACACATCATAACACGCTGGTGTCATCACCAAATGTGATCATCTCAGATCTGGGCCCAGAAAGTCTATATAGATAATGGGACCAATGAGTCACTCACCCCAGCCTAACTCTCCGGTAGAGCATCCAGTCAGCTCCATTGCTTCCTAGTTCTCTCCTCACTTGGTCTGGAGACCTCCAGAAGCCGTCATCATGTGTGAATTACTAGGGCGGTGGCCAGTGGGACCCAGCAAAGACAACAGCTCAGCATCTGGAGCATCAGTTGCCTTTTTTTTGTTTGTTTGTTTTGGTTTTTTTGTTTGTTTCTTTGTGTCCTGGAACTCACTCTGTGGACCAGGCTGGCCCGGTCCACCTGTCTCTGCCTCCAGAGTGCTGGGATTAAAGGCATGCACCGCCACTGCTCAGCTAAACATCAGTTGTCTTATATGAAGTGGCAGAGCCCGTAAGTATCCAGACAGATCCCTGATCTTTGTCCACCAAAGGCCCATCCCTTCATTCCCACCCTGACTGGAGAGCAGCAAGCTTCCCAAACACCCAAAAATAAAGGCTTCTTGCTTCAACTTGAGATTTCCCGAGGGCCCTACATCTCCCAGATACGCTTGGACAGTTTAATCTTCTGCATTCCATGGAGGCTAGGACCAGCACTAAGTTTGATGGTGTGTACAGCATTGCATGGCTACCTAGCAAAAGCTGGCTTTCCTCCACCAAGATGCAAGACTATGGTCATTTAAACCCTGGGAACTTGGAATATCCTGCTGGCTTTGAAAAAGTCAGGAGGCCTCCTATAGCCCAGCTGCCTCAGTGTCCTGGTAAAACAGCTGAACTTTACATCCTGTTGGTCAGCCTGGCCTACACGTCTATTTTCTATGTTCTTCCCAAGCTCTCTGAATACATAACTGAGTTCTGGAGCATTCCTTTGACTCCTAGCAGGGCTTGGGGGTCTTGATGAACTCAGTCTAGTCAGGAGGTTTTCTCTTGCTCTCAGGCTCCTCGAAGTCAAGATCAAATTAAGTCATTCCCCCCCCCCCCCCCGGAAAGACCAACATTCCTCCAGGAATGATTTCTTTTTTTTTTTTAATTATTTAATTGTATTTCAGTGTGAGAGTGTCAGAGCCATTGGAACTGAAATTACAGACAGTTGTATGCTGCCATGTGGTGCCTGGGAATTGAACCCAGGTCCTTTGGAAGAGCAGACAGTGCTCTTAACCACTGAGCCATCTCTCTACCCGCCCCCCCCCCCCCAGGAATGATTCCTATGCCTTCTTCAAAATTATTAAATTTGAGACTGTGGGTTTGGGGCTCCGTGGAAAGCAAGTCAGTTTGAGAACCATAGCACAAAGGACCAGCCTAAAGCCTCCCTAGGCCCACTGTAGCTTGCAGAGGGCAGCCCAGAGCTATGACTGGAGGCTTTCGAACCCGGCTTCAGAGTGCTGAATTCCTACAGCAGTTGCCCTGGGCCTGGGCACCTGGCTGACCTCCTTGGCCTTCCATCCGGGGTGGTTCCTTCTCTGCCAGCCTCTGGCCTTTGCGTACCAGCTTGTCTGGCTGCCCAGCCCGACTGTCTTCATGTCTTTCTTCACATTTGTTTCAAGGCTGCCTCAGCCCAACTTGTTTATCCTTCAGGGGGTCCGAGTGTGTATTTCAGCCCCAATTATGCTCTGACCACAGCCACCACAGATACCAAAACAAACGTCCTGGGCGTCAGAGTTGGGGGAGGCTCAGACAGGCTGGTGCCAGGGGGCCTGATAAAGGGGGATCCGCTTGGGCTTGGAGGTGATGAGAGCTGTTCCTAGTGATGGGGCCCGAGGGATTAGCGGCTCGTGGGTGATTGGCCTCCTCGGCTGGCCACAGTGGAGATAGCGTCTTGGTTTCAGTGATCCCTTCACTCTTTCCAGTGTCCCCGCGGTCTCATCTGACAGAAGAAGCTTGGGAGTGTGGTGACTTGGAAAAAAGATTTCCTATCTGGCCACTAGCTAAGTCTGGCCTCACTTCTGTAGGACAAAAAAATTGACTCCTAGGGGCTCCATAGTGCAGTGGTTATCACCTCTGCTTGACAAGCAGAAGGTCCTCGGTTCAAACTACCAAACTACAGTATAACTGTGGGTCACTAATGGGCCCCAGCCCCTTAATAACTACCCTAGATTAAAAAGCAAAACTTGAGACTTTTGCCGGGCGGTGGTGGTGCATGCCTTTAATCCCAGCACTCGGGAGGCAGAGGCAGGTGGATCACTGTGAGTTCAAGGCCAGGCTGGACTACAAAGCGAGTCCAGGATAGCCAAGGCTGCACAGAGAAACCCTGTCTCCAAAAACAAAACAAAACAAAACAAAATAAAAGTTTGACTCCTGAACTCAAGCCAGCCCGTAAAGAGCATTTACCCCTTCTCAGACTGTACTCTGTATCTGTGGAAGCAAGAATGAAGAAGCATCCCTTCCCACTTTGCCATCTCTGTTCATAGCTTGAGTGGTCCCGGGGACACAGCCAGATCATTTGGAGCTTAGAGCTATGGATGCTCATGGGCCCTATGAATACACCTGAATGTGGGCTCCCTTCCCCTGACACCCTCTTATTCCTTGCTGTGCTCCAGCTTCTGGCTAATAAGCATCCACAGTTGGGTGGACCCACAGGCCTTAGATGGGAGGAGGAAAGCCCTCTTATGAGAGTGTTCCATTCATCTCTGCTGGCTATTTGCTTGTGCCATGGACTGCGGTCCTCGGGCACCGTGCCTGTTTCCCACTGGTAGGTCAACAAATGGAAAATGACTTCATTTTGATTGTATACAAGGGAGAAAAAAATCCGGATTTATTCCAAGCTCTCTGGGAATGTACAAGAAAACTCCTGGGCAGCAGTGGGAAGCAGGAGTTGAGCCGCTGGGGCTGTTGGTATGGTGGCAAGACACAGAGGAGAATGGGGGCGGGGCTTGATGTGTGGGTCCTGCTTTCTTTTCCTCCCCCCCCCCTTTGAGACAGGGAGGGTTCTCACTATGTAACTCTGGCAAGCCCAGAACTCATTATGTAGATAAGGCTGGCCTTGAACTCACAGAGGTCTGCTTGCCTCTGCCTCTTGAGTGCTAGGATTAAAACTGTGTGCCACCACGAAGGGCCTACCTAGAGTTTCTGGGGATAGGGGCTCCAGGCATGCAAGAATCAGAAAGAGACTCTGACTCCGTTGGAAACCAGGGACTTGTGCTCAGCGCCCCCTAGCTGTGCTGTATCCCGGGTGGGAGACATCCTCCCCGCTTGCTTACTGCCTATCTGTTGGAAAGGACACTCCTGGGAATATCTTGAAAGATAATTGGGACTGGGGAGGCGGCTGTGCAAATATGGGAAACTGAGTGTGGACCCACAGCACCCACATGGGAAGCCATCTGTGGCAGCAAATGTTTGTTTGTAAGGGAGACAAGGACAAAAGGATCCCTGGCCACTGCTGTCCAGCTAGCCTGGTCACACTGATGAACTCAACCACATGTGCACATGCTGTCAGTGGCATGGGGCAGGGAAAGTGGCCTCTGGGAAGTGGGGGAAACCACCAGGAGCTCATGAGAGAAAATGTAGATGCAGCGGGTGTACATTAGAGATGGGTGTGTCTGTCAGGAGCTCTGTGCTTGCCCATGAGGTTGGTTAAGTTGAACATGTGCACCAGTGTGAGTGTGAAAGAGTGGCTCTTTGAAAACTACGGGTGAACAAGCAGACGCACTGCTGCAACTGTGTGGGACACGAGGGCTTAGTGTGCAACTGAGGGTACTTGGGTGTGAGTGTAGAACCAGGAGAGCAATGGGTGATTGCTTTCAGTGTTCTTAAAAGGAAAGTCTCAGAATGTCTAGAGGCCATGCAACAAATAGGGAGACCACCCTTCCTCAGAGCAGTAGTGAGGACCAAGAACAGATGGGTACCAGGAAATGCTTTATAATGTGTCCAGTGTCTGTCCCCCAGAAGGCCAACAAACTCTTGGCCTCTGCTGCCATTCCTTCCCCCACCATGATGTGCTGGCGTCCCCACAAAGTGTCCGGAATGGAGGGGTTCTCTAGAACCACAGCCTCCACCACAAAGCTTGAGGATCCAGGCTCAGGGTGACTGGCTGGGGACAGAGAGAGCGAGCAGGTGTTCACTCGTGCACCTGTTCACTTCAGCTCGATTGGTGGACTTGATCCAGAGACTGCCTGCGAACCGGCATCAGTCTCTCTGCATCCCCGCTGTGCTCAAGATTCTAGGAGAATCTTCTTCACTTCATCCAGGCTATACACTGAGTGGATGCCAACGGGTACAGTAGCCTCTTCGTCAAGAAACAAGGTTTTAGGCCCCACCTCACTACCCCCCCCCCTGCAACTCCTCTGAAGTTCTCAAGTAGTCTGGTGCCACAAATCATGCACTTGTGTGCAGAAACCATCTTGTTGATGCAGGTGCCTGCTTCAATAGGAGCCTCCACCCCCCACCTCACCCCCCGACAGCCTCCCACCCCCACCCTCCAGGGAAGGCTGAAAACATCCCCTGCTGAAGACATAGCCCTGGGATGTGATCTGTGAATAAGTCTAAAATGCCTGAAGATGCAGTGTGTGGCCAAGTTAGGGAAGCACTGCTGGGTTTCCCTATCTTTCCTGGAGAGATAATGCCCTGGGATGCTAGTTAAATACAGAGAGTTCCTCCCCTCTCTCTGGATACATCTAATATAAAGCCCAGATGTTTGCAATTTTTTCCATGTGTGCATATGTGTGTGTTGGTGTATTTGTGTGTATGTATGTATATGAGTGTATATGTATGTAAGTGAGCATATGTATGTATGTGTGTATACGCACGTAGGTGAGTATTTCCAGTGCTCCCTGTCCATATATGTATGTGTGGAATGGAATCACCTGGGCTATCTGTTGAATGCAAATTCCTGGGGCTGGGAAAATGGCTCAGCCACTAGAGTACACTACGTGCCTACTCAAAGTTCAAGAGTTCTGAGACCGGAGCCTAAGACTGTGAGAAGTTCAATCCAGCCAGAGTATAAATGAGGAGATAGAAGCAGTGGGCGATCAGATGGGGAAAAGCAACGGCTAGATAAATCATGACAAAGAGCTTGTACTCCACACTAGGGCAGTGAGAAGCCACCCAAGGGTGGAAGACAAACATTTTAGAAAGATTATTCAGTGGCCATGTGAGGGATGGGTAGAAAGATCAGATATTAGCCAGGAGGCTGTGGCTATGGTCCAGGGAAATGGTGGTAGCCAGGCTAAGGAGGCAGGACAGGGAAATTAGTAATCATGGAGTGTGTGGTGAGGGTGGAGAGTTGAGGGAGCTTTCCAGATGACCCCCGGTTAACTGATGACACCTCACTGGTAGAAAGGGGGTGCGGCACCCTTCCTTCATGTTTGGCCATAGGCTCCTGTGGGATTAGGTGCCAGGAAGCAACAGGAAGCGGCCTGGAATGTGCTATGGAGTTGGTGTCTCAGAGCAGCATTTCACAACCTTCCTAATGCTGTGACCCTTTAATACAGCTCATGCAGTGACGACCCCCCAACCATAAAATTATTTTGTTGCTACTTTGTAACTGTAATTTTCTATGGTTATGAATTATAACATATGGATCTGATATTTAGGATATCTGATATGTGACACCCCCCAAAGAGGTCTTAATCTACAGGTTGAGAACTGGTGTCTTAGAGGGTCCCATTCTGCCTTTGGGATGATCCCCTGGCAGCAGCTACAGAGATTACTTCTGACTGCCTTCGCTCTCCACCTTCTGTGGCTCTTGTCTAAACCAAAAGGTCCGGATGCAGGAAACGCTGGGTTTGAGAAGGGTCTGGCCCTGGACCCTATCTAGCTTGCTTGCGATGAACCCTGAGTACCCTCCACAGACCTCTAGGCATCTCCTGGATTTCCGCTCTGCACACTGGTCCATCCCATCCTTGACCCCAGATACCCTTCCAACATGAGCTCTGACTCCCTCTCTGGGCACCCTCTCCAAGGACACTTGCCTGTTTTCTTCCTTGGGGACTTTGTGTCTGCTTGCCCCAGTTGCTGGTTCAGCACCCTTTAATACTGTTGGTCCTCCAGGGTCTCCAGACAGATCCGTTCCTTCTTTTAAAAACTTCTTCCTTCATGAGGCAAGTGGGCAGCAAAGTAGAACTTCACCAAGTTTAGGGGGCCAGCATCATCTGGATTTCACCAGCCCCATCTTCAGTGTCCAGTGAGAGCTTGGCATGTGTTAGGCACCCACTAAAGACCTTACTTGTATTGTCTGAATGGATGCTCACCACATCGCTCAGAGAGGTAGATTCTCCCACTAGTCCTATCTTATAACGGGAGGAACAGAGGCAAAGATGCTAAACAACTTGTCAAGGTTACTGTGTTAGGAAATGGGGTTGGAGCCCTATTTGTGTCACACTAGAGGGTATGCCATTCTGCCACTGAATCACTGTGCCTCTCAAGACTTTCGCTTTGGACTCAACATCTTAGTTAATTAAGTCCTATACCTGAGACAGTATCACTGGATTTGTCAGGCTTGTGCCCAGGAAACCTGAAGTGGGCTTCTGACTCCTGAGGGGTTTAGCTTACAGTGGAGAGTTAAGCATCAAGCTTACATCAAGGTTTACTCTGCCTATTATCATCTGAGTGAATTTTATCTCAAGTCTTGGTCTCTTTGCACCTCAGTTTTCTTATCTGTGAAATGGGCATGGCATTAGACTCTATGTCTCATGAGATTTGAAGAAAAAAAAAAGAGATGAAAAGGCAGGATTTTATCAGTTGGATCTACTGTCATTCAGTATTTGTCATGAACTGCTGAGAGTGAGGCCAGAAGCTGTGGTCATAGCTAGGACCCCTGGGTCTTACACTTGTCCCCGGGATGACAAACCAACCAACAAACAACAATAAAACAAGCCAAAGGTGACTACCACTAATTTTCCACTCTGCCCTTCATTAGCCCTTTGCGATCTGTCTTCAGCCCTGCCTTGTGCCCCAGCTGTCTTCTCTTGCCTCTCTCTGTAAGATCCAAGGGAGCCTGGCTCCTCAATTTTAACATTCCAGTGGTGGGATGGTAGGAAAGAGTTGCTACTGCAACAGGTAAAACATTGGTGTCTTGTCTGTGTCAAGTCTCACTGCTTTATTTGTTCAACACTTAGAATAATCAAATGTATTTAAAACTTTGAAATGAGGCACACACGAGTCCTTGCTAAGAAATATAGATGAGAGCTGGGTGTGCTGGTATGCACCTTTAGTCCAGCACTTAGGAAGCAGAGGCAGGTGGAGCTCTGTGAGTTCAAGGCCAGCGTGAGTTCCAGGACAGCCAGGACTACATCATGAGAGCCTGTCTTAAAAACAAAACAAAAAGAAGTACAGATGAGCCAGGCAGTGGTGGTGCACGCCTTCAGTCCCAGCACTAGAGAGGCAAAGGCAAGCTGGTCTCTGAGTTTGAGACCAGGCTGGTTTACAAAGCAGTTCCAGGACAGTCAAGGCTACACAGTGAGACCCTGTCTCAAAAACAAACAAGCAAACAAACAAACAAACAAAACCAAAACAACAAACCAGAAAAGAAATGAAGTGGAGGAGAAAGAAGAGGATGAAGATGAAGGCAAGAAGCAGAAGAAGCAGGATGAGGATGAGGATGAGGACAAGGGGAGCAGGAGGAGGAGGAAGAGGAGGAGGAGGAGGAGGAGGAGGAGGAGGAGGAGGAGGAAGAAGAAGAAGAAGAAGAAGAAGAAGAAGAAGAAGAAGAAGAAGAAGAAGAAATTAGTATTATACTGGGGTGAGTTTTCTTTGCACACAAACTTTTTCTTTGTTGTAATTTGCTTTTTAAATTAAAAATATGGCTTAAAATAACAGTGTGGTTTGGATATTTTTTTGTAGCTCTACATCATATTAAGTGGATATGTACTAAATATTCCACAGTACGGGCTGCCATTATTTATTTTAGCTATTCTAGCCAGTAGATCATTAAGACTAATTCTTCCATGTTGTGAACAACTCTCTGGCATGTGGTTCTGTGAGAAGACATGGCTATTTTGTTAGGATGATAGACATCTAGAATTTGGCTGCTAGGATGAAAAAGGACATTGTTAAGGTTAATAGACATGGCCTGGGTCTGGAGAGATGGCTCAGCAGTGAAGAACACTGAGGGACTCTTCCAGGTTGCACTCCCAGCACCCACAAGGTAGCTCACAAACATCTGTAACTGAACATGTGGTTCACAGACTTACATGTGGACAAAATATACATAAAATCAATCAATTGATTAAAAGAAAGAAAACGACAGCCAAGGCTATACAGAGAAACCCTATCTCCAAAAAAAAAAAATTATCTTTTTTATAAAAAAGAGGCCAAAGTACTTTCAAGAAGACTGATCTGTTCAGTGTTTCTAAGAGACACTAAGGCAACCCCACTTGTATGGGCAATCTTTCATATCAGATTCTGTCTATAGTTTGAATTTTTGCAAAGCTATTGGAACAAACCTGAGGGGTTTTTAAATTAATATCTGTGATTATGATTATATTTCCCTTATGGAGAGTTTTCCCCCTTAAATCCATTGGGTGTTTTATACTTCTCTTTCTGTATATTACCTGTTCATATATTTGCCCATTTTTCTATGGGAATTCATAATTTGGTGGGTGAGGGTGTTAGGAGTTGAATCAAGGCCTCATACAATCAAGGCAAGTGTTCTACCACTGAGCTACGTTTATTGAGACAGGGCCTTGATCTGCAGTTTAAACTGGCCTTGGATGTGTAATCTGGCCTCAGCCTCCCAGGATTATGGTTGTGAACATCATGTCCAGTTTAAATCTCTTTCTTTTTAGAGTGCTGAAACTATTTTTTGTTTTGTTTGTTTTTTCAAGACAGGGTTTCTCTGTGTAACCCTGGATGTCCTGGAACTCACTCTGTAGACCAGGCTGGCCTTGAACTCACAGAGATCTGCCTTCTCTGCCTCCCAAGTGCTGCATTAAAGCATTAAAGGCGTGTGCCCCCCCCCCCCGACTGTATTGGAATTCTTAATTCTGGAAACTGATGTTTGTTATACTTTAGTTGCTTATCTATCAATGTCATTCATGATCTTTCAAGACATGACAGCTTTAAATTTAGATGTAGTATATTTGTCACTGTTTTCCTTTTAGGTGTCTTTGGTTACCATCTTATTTTAAAAGAGTCTTCTCTAATCTGAAAGTAGTCAACTTTAACTTATATTTTCTTCTACTATTTTTAGGGCCATCTATTTATTTTTCCCAGAATCTACCTTATGAATAGTGTGAGATCAAAACAATCCATTTGTAATGCTCAAAGGTCTCCCTCTATTTACACAACCTATCCTGCATGCATATGACCCCACTACCCAGAATCAGACCCACAGACTGCGTGTGGGTCATGCATGTGTCATGCATGTGCTTGCCCAGAGGCATACCTGCAACACCAGTCCTTGCATGTAGAAGGCCTGTACACAGTCATCCAAGGTGACGTTGATTTGTTAATAGCAAGGCATTCATCCTCATCACTTAGAGTGAGAGCATTTGTAAGCCCTGGCAGGTGTCAGCGAGATGAAGGAAAAGTACTGTTGCGTAGGAGTGACTTGAAGGGACTAGCTGAGTGATGCTATGTGTGGCACACGAGCCTTGGCACTTGGCTTCCACCCTTCAGTATGAGGATGACCCTGGGCAAAGTGAGTGGTAGGTGATTTCCCCAGATGATCCTGAGAGGCCGGCCATGCATGTATGAACCTGGCACATGAGACATCTCTTCTAGATAACATATGCCCCATTATATGAATGTTTTGTTTTCTTAGCACACTCCCACCCCCAACAAAATGTCAACCCATTGGAGTCAGAGAGATAGAGGGTCCCCTATATTTATGTCTCTCTTACACCTAATACAAAGCCGGCAACTTTGGGAGACCGTATGCAGATATGTTTCCACACTTCTGTGTGGCAGGGTGGGTGTGGTAGGGTGACTCTGGGCAAGCACATGCATGACACATGTTGAGCGTATACACATGCAACCTGTGGGCCTTTGTCTGGACAATGTGGTATTTGACATTCAGCTTTCGGAGTACCATACTTGTACTATCTGTGGGCCCGGGGCCACACTTGCGCTCCCTAGCTCTTCTCTACCAGTTTTCCATCCTGGACTTCCTTAATATTATTTTCACAGCTTGGAGTATTTATTAATGGAGATGAAGACATTGCAGTCCTTATAATTTCTCCTTGGAAAGCTTCATTCCAGCTCCCCCCACCCCACATTCTCCTCAACTCTGTGTATCTCCCATGGCTTCTTTTCTCCTTCGGGAGGAAAGCTCATCTGAGCTCAGTCTTTGCTGATGTGACCATTTGGGCCCATTAACTGCCTTCTAATGAGTGACTGCCTTCATGGCCCCTCCTCCACCCAGCAGGGAAGGATCAATTAGCTGTTGCTGCACATGCACACACACACACACACACACACACACACACACACACACACTGCATATGTATTTATGACCATGCGCATATGTACATATAATAAACATATGCACCCTCTCTTATTATTAATTTCATTCATTAATTCACTTATTCTGGGGGTGAAATCTAGGGCCTTACACATGCTAGGCAGGTGCTCTGTCACTAAGCTACACTCGCCATCCCATCATCTCCTCTTAGAGACCAAGGATCCCTACCCATATACAAGTGGTCCTGCCTTGCTCATCAACGACACACCCACATGTCCAGCTTCATTTCCTATGAATCAGCCAGCTCACCCACAGAGCCAAACTCAGAGCAGGAAAGTGATGTACCCAACAAGCGTTGGTCAGAAGACTGGCTGGAAAGTGCTGTGGCAGTGAAAGGAGGGAGATGGACTGCCCCACAAGTGCCCACTCCGGGTGTGATTGGAGCTGAGGGACTTTAAAGGCAGCATGTTTAGTTGAAGGCGTATGGGCATCATCCTAGAGAGAACAGAGCCCTGGGGCCGCTCTGCTGTGTTCAAAGGAGAGTGCAGGTAGGCATTCGGTCTCACGAGTCATCTTGACCCTTAAACTGAAGAGTTCTTCCTCTGGATCCCATAAGCCTTTTCTCAGCTTTCATGTTTCCAGCAAGTCCTGGCCTCAGAGTCCATGGTCCCTGAGCAACCTATTCTTGGCCAGACAGGAAGAAGTGCGTCACTAAGCACCCTCTTTCAGCGTGTCCCCTGAGGTTTGGGACAGGCAAGCCTTGTCTCTGCTCCTGACACGTTCCACAGACTCCATGAAGACAAGGGGGTGTAAGAACTAGACCCTTGGTCAGGGCTGGAGAGATGGCTCAGAGGTTAAGAGCACTGTCTGTTCTTTCAAAGGTCCTGAGTTCAATTCCCAGCAACCACATGGTGGCTCACAACCATCTACAATGAGATCTGGTGTCCTCTTCTGGCCTGCAGACACACATGTGGGCAGAATACTGTATACATAATAAATAAATCTCATATATATATATATATAAAGAACTAGACCCTTGGTCTACAACACACAGGATTCCTGGTTCTCAGTTCCCAAGCACCACTAAGGTTAGCAACATGGGAAAGTCTACAAGAATCTCAGCGGATGTACTTATGGCTGAGACTTGGCAAATCACTTCTAAGGCCCTGGCCCTGTCAGGGAGTGGAACTTGTTCCCAGGATGTGTTTAAGAGGGGAGTTGAGGATAGGTCTTGGGGACTCTTCTGCAAAGTTACATGGGAAGGGCTTCTGCAGGGGACTTTCCAGAACCTTCCCTCCCCCTAGGAGCTCTATCTAGAAACAGGATTGTCCTGGTCCCTTGCTTGGTCAAGTCCCTAACTTGGAAGCATTATGAAGGCTGCCATGGGTCTTCCTGCCTCACCTTCTGGTGATATACTAGGAGTCTACCTCTTGGCTAATGTGTACCCATGGCAGTCTCTGCCAGTCCCCTGGCTTCCTTCCCACCCTCTGTCAGCAGGGCTCTAGATAACAGGTCCTCCTCCCCTAGGCTCAAGCATCCAAAGTCATGCCCTTCTCTAGCCCAGCCTTCAGCTCAGCTCAGCTTAAAAAGCGTGGGTCAGTCATTCCTGGCTCTGGAGAAGATGGGGCCTCCTAGTAGGGCATCATGGTAGCACCATGGGATAGAGGGTGCAGGGGGCCAACAGGGGGCATCAGAAATGGGAGGACATGGGTCAGGAAGGCTTGGGCCAGAATCCTAACTTCCTCACTTTTGGGGGCATCCCATTTTCAAGAGGGTTCTTTAGAGATCCTGGGTTTGATACCTAGCACATGGAAAAAAGAGGCCTCTTTGTTGTTGAGATCGCTTATAATCCAGGGCTGACCTTGAACTTCTGATCCTCCTATCTGTATCTCCTGAACTACAGGCTTTACCACATGTCTGGTTTTAAGTGGTGTTGGGAACCAAACCCAGGGTCTCACCCATGTTAAGCAAGGAAGCAGGATGACCATTGCCCTCATCCTGAGGTTTCTTAATTAACGTACAAGGATGATAAACCTTTGCAGCGGGAATTAGAAGCCACATACACCATCTTAATGTGATTCGCTTCTGTGTGCATTGACTGTTTCTAGAAGAGTCTATGTACAAAGAAAAGGCTAGCAACGGTTAGCTCTCAGGGTTGGGGGAATAGCTCTGTGCTACAGCTTAGGCTGGACACGAGAAGAGTCCAAGAATCAACCCAGCATTAAAAACCAAACCAAACCAAAAGCAATGAGATCCCAGAAGAAAAGAGGGAGCCGTTTGCTCCTACTTCCTTTCTTTTAAGCCACTTTACTTTTATTGCTAAGTACTTCTTACATTTATTGAAGGAAGGAAGGAAGGAAGGAAGGAAGGAAGGAAGGAAGGAAGGGTGAACTACCAGCCAAGTAGCTGAGCCTCATTTGAGTCAACAAACAGTAGCCATAATTGCTATCTGTTAAAATGGTAACAATCACTCCTTCCGGGCATTGTGTTTAGGTGAGAAGTGGTTTGTAAATAAATCACTGTATAATTGTTAAGTTACGATTAACATCTAGGTAATGGCGTCTGTCTGTGCACAATTATATATGTGAGCCAGCCGGTCCTAGACAGCAGGAGGGACACATCTCCTGAAGGGTGGTTATGGAAGTATTGGAGCAGGACGCTGGTGCACAGCATAGACCCAGTAGCCATGCCGCCCGGGTCTGAATGCTGAGCCTGTTGCTCGCTGCAGATTTGTTTAGCTTTTCTGGGCTTTAGTCTTTCTGTTGGAGGTGAAGACTCACTGTGCCTGCTCCAAAGCATTGTGGGTTAGAGTGAGTGAGCCATATCAGCTAAAACCCTTAGAATGGCCCCTGACCCATCAAAAGCGTGCAGCTGGTGGTCATTTGTGTCTGTGTACAGATTTTGCCATTTCTCCTCCTTGGAAAAGGCGGCCCCTGTTTTCACCCCTCATCCACGTGAGTGAGGTGGCTGAATGGATCTGCTCGGACTCTACAGTCTGTTCGGACATCTACTAAGAGAAGAGACAGGTCATGCTGGGGAGCCTACAGCCAGAGGCTATCTTCACAGGGAGCCCTGGGGAAAGCAAGGTGATTCTCATGAGTTTTCTTCCTTCCTAGGCATCCAAGACACTCTTGGGGACGGCAATGCCTGCCTAGTTTCCTTCAGTCACCAGTATAAAATGTCTGCTGAGCCAAGAGGGAGCCACTGATGTGTGTAGGAGTGAGGACGGGAGAAATAGGTCATTGTTAGAGTTCAGGCTGTAGAAGGGAACAGGGCTCTTCAAGTTAGGGCCAGGGAAAAGAATCAATTCAGCCTCCCAACCCCCTCCAGAGGTACCTGGGTGACCTCACCCATCCCACACCCAGCATTTGCTGTCTGATTCTGGAGGGGGTAGTCACTCCCATCCACCCTGCCTCTGGGAGGCACCTTCGAGAGAGGCTGGGCTGCCAAGCAAGTGGAGCAGGTTTGGGAGAAGATAGGAAGGTCTGGAGCTTGGGGGAGGAACTTGGGCCCAGGTCAAGGCCAGCCTGGGAAGCAGCCCCCAGCTAGGCAGAAAATGGGAGAATAAACCCTTGCTATTTGGAGTCACAGCCCCCCTCTTGGTGGAGATAGACTGTGTATCTCTGGAGACTGCAGGAATCAGAGATCCTGAATTTCACCTTGGGACAAATGGTCAGGCAAATGTTTTCTCACAATCTGAAGAGGGTGTATGCTTACTCTACTTCCTCCTTATTGTTCTAATGTGCTAATAAATGTTTTATTGAATAATAACATGTTCAGACAGCATGTAAACTACACATAGACTTTATGACTTATTGCCATATGGGTATAGAGATCAGTGGAATTTTCATGGTAGATGTTGTCAGTATTGCTGTGATAAAACACTGGCAAGGGAAGGAAAGAGTTTGTTGCTGTTTTGGTTTTGGTTTGTTTTGAGACAGGGTTTCTCTGTGTAGCCCTGGCTGTCCTGGAACTCGCTCTGTAGACCAGGCTGGCCTCGAATTCAAAGATCCACCTGCCTCTGCTTCCAAGTGCTGGGATTAAAGATGTGTGCTGCTGCCACCACCACCACCACCACCACCACCACCACCACCACCACCACCATCACCACCACCACCACCACCATCACCACCACCATCACCACCACCACCACCACCACACCACCACCACCACTGCTGCCACTGGGCTGAGGGAAGGGTTTAATTCAGCTTGAGAGTTATACTCCATCCCCAGGAGAAGCCAGGACAGGACCTCAAGGCAGGAGCTGAGGCAGAAACTGAGAGGAATGCTGTTTCCTGGCTGGCTTGCTCAGCTACCCTTTTCATATAGCTCAGAGCTACCTGAGCAGGAGTGGCACCGGCCTCAGTGGACTGGTCCTTCCTCCCCAGTCATCAGTCAAGAAAATGTCCCACTGACATACCCACAGGCCAACCTAATGGAGATAATTCTTCAGCTGAGGCTTCCTCACCCAGGTGACTCTAATTTGTGTCAAGTTGACAAAATCTAACTGGTACAGACATACTCGATGTAAGTGTATAAAAACAGCTCATTTTTGGCACCCCAGGAACTTCACGTCCCTTCTAGACACAACTCCAGGGTGGCCCAATTTTGGCTTGTGACATTATCGATTACTTTTGTCTATTTTAATACTTTGTGTAAGTGAAAAACTTTGATGCCTAGCTTCTATGACTCATCTATAGCTCTGAAATCAATTTGTGTTATTTAGATTTACTCGAACAGTATCAACACACCAGGAAATACACACACTTATAAACACTCACACCCACCAGCCAGAGCACTGCAAACACAGAAGCCAAAAAACAAACAGAAACTGCATCCCCCTCCCCCGAAGGTCTAATACATACACTTCTGTCACAAGTATGCTTACTTATACTGCTTACACATACAGGCTTACGTAACACACTCAGGTTCTCACACATACAGGCTCACTCGCTACATGTACTCAGTGTACATCACACACAGGTACATAAGCATCCACTTAAGCACAGCTCAACATCCTCACACGTTGGCTATACATCATTCATGACCCTAGTTATGTAACATGTGTGTTTGTGTGTGTGTGTGTATGCAAACACACCTCTGCACCATGTTGATATGCACATATGAAGCTTCTCTCTCTCACACAAACATGTCATACCCGCTTCCATTTCCATGCACAAATGCCCGCTTTTGTGCCATTGCTCCCAGTCTCCTGCACCAGCATGCACCCCTCTTTCACAAGCTGGCACGCTCAGATTCTCCGGCTCTGGACAGACAGCAGAATGTGATAAAATCAACAGCTGAACATGTCCTGAGAGCAAAGCTGCACTTTGTTGAGAAATCCGAGCCCTTATTGGAGGGCTACAAGTGCTGTGTCTGAGACCAGGAGGGAGGGGGGGGGAGGGAGGGGAGGGAGGGGTGCTCTCCCAGGGCGCCTGTGGCCATCAGGCTGTTTCCATTATAAAAATGATGAAAGGGCCGGCAGAGGGAAAGCATCGGCTGTGAGTAAATAAAGCTGCCACCTCTGACCCTTGAAGACCAGAGCACAGCCCAGAATGAATACTCATTAAGGAGAGGGACTTGAGCTCAACCCAAGTTCTCTAGAACCTGAGGCCTTGGGCCAGACTCCCTAGGGGCCCAAGAGATATGAGAACCCCTGCATGAGGGTAGAGGCATGTAAAGGAAGCAGGTTGGGTAGGGAGTGTGGGGAGGAGGTAGGGCCACTAGGGAGAGGTTTGAGGTTGGGAGAGGGGGAGAGGGAAGGGGAGGGGGAGGGAGAAAGGGAGGGGGAAGGGGAGGGCCCTCCCCGGGTCCTCAGGTCCTCTCTTGGCAGCTCTTCAGGTCTCTTCCGCTCTGAGGAAAGCACAAATCCCCTCCTGGCGCTCAAGTCTTGCTTTGCTTGCTTTACTGACCGCCAGGAACTACAGGCAATCAGGAGTTAACAAAAACACCACCACAGGAGTTCTCCTGCCAAGTCTCAAGTCTCAGGGCTCTTTGCCCGCAGGACTTGAAGCCAGTGTGTCCCACAAAACCTCTTCTCTGGGGGGACCTGCCCAGCTCAGCACCAGATAGACCTCTAGCTGTCAGCAAAGGTCAGCAGTGACTGACAGAGAAAGCAGAGAATAAGGAAAGGGGAGAGAAGGAGAGCAGTGTTTTGGAAGCCTACCTCCCACATCTGCCGGGCATTTGAACCTCTCCCTCGCAACACACCTGTAGGGCTGGCCCAGCCATGAAGTCACCCCTTTCAAGGTATCCCCTTTCTCTGGAACTGACTTCTGGGTGGCCTCTGACAGGATTGACAATCACTTTATTGGAAAGCCATCTTGCCTCTTGAATGTTCATCTGGTCCAGTTCCCTAAAAAAGAAGGCACTTGAGCTGGAAAAATGGCTCAGTGGTTAAGAACACTTGCTACTCTTGCCGAGGACCTGGGTTTGGTTCCCAGCACCCATGTGGTGGCTCACAATCATCTGTAAGTATGCATGTGGTGCACACACAAATGTGTGGGCAAGTTCACCAGTGGTGGCACACGGCTTTAATCCCAGCACTCAAGTACTCTGGAGGCAGAAACAGACAGGTCTCTGAGTTCAAGGCCAGCCTAGTCTACAGAATGAGTTCCAGAACATCCAGGTGTACACAGAGAAACCTGGTCTCAACCACTCCCCCCAACAAACAAAAACAAAACAAACAAACAAACAAACAAAAACCCCAAAAAGCAAGAAACAAAAACCATTCAGGAAAAACACCCATGCACATAAAATAAAATAACTCTAGAACTGGAGGGATGGCTCAGGAGTTAAGAGGCTTGGTTGCTCTTCCGGAGGAGCAGGGTTCAATTCCCAGCACATGGCAGATAACTACCACCTGTAACTCCAGCACCAGAGTATCTGATGACCTTTTCTGGATACTTGCTAAGCAGGTCCTAAGAAGTCTCATCTTTGCTAATAAAATGAAAATGCATCACACACAAAGTCTTCATTCAAAAAGAAAGAGACTCCCAGGTTTTGAGTGATGGGCATGTGGGGAAGATGACGGAAAAGAGGCCAGCACATCTGTCCCTGGATAAGGAGGAAGAGAAAAGTTGAGGAAAGCATCCATGTCTCTGTATGCTGGCAGATTCGGGGCAGGAGCCCCAGTGTTACTAGAGGCCGCAGTAGCTAGAAGACACCTAGGGTTAGGGCACTCTGCCCCAGTGCTGGTCTGTCCAGCAAGGAGTGGCTTGCAGCCAAGGGGCCACAGTCAGGCCCCGCTCCATCCTCAAGCAACAAAGCCAACTTCCCCTAAATTCACTGATGGTGACTCATCTTGGTCTTGGTCCCTGAGGGGAAGAGCTGAGTCCCACGGAGGGGAGGGGAAGTAGGCAGCTGAGGCCTGTTTGTCAGCACAGGATTCTTGGTCTATACCAAAGGCCCCCTCTTGGCCAAGTCTCTCTTGTCTCGTCAGCTGAGATGAAGGGGAAAGGCGGGTGGGCTCAACTTTAAAGCCAGCCACAGATGAGGACGACACGGGCATCAAGAAAATCAAACTCCGTTTTCTGCCTCCTCTCTTAGGGGTCTTTCAGCTCCAGCTCAAAACATAAGCAGTTTTTGGTTTTTTGGTTTTTTCTGGGAAGAGTCTCTGGGGCAGACATTAACCAGTGGACTCTACATGAGTTACCTTCACAGTAGCTCTATATGAAAGCACTGTGTTACCCATACTTTACAGGTGAGAAAATTAAGGTCCAAAGAGGTTGATAAGTTATTACTGATGCAAGGGTACCATTTTTTTTAAAAAAGTAGGTTGGCATTAAAACCCAAGCTTGGGTGGACAGCAGGTATATTAGTCTGGTTCAGCGGCAGGAAGAGCCAAGTTCAGAAGCTGGGTCACAAGTCCGGGAGGGGTGAAGAGCCATAGCTTGCTGCTCAGCTCTTCTCCTCCCTCCTCCCGCCCCCACCCCACCCCTCCCACAGGCAGCGCCAAGGCAAAAGGCAGAACTCCTTGCAGCCTTCCCCTTTACCCATCTTGTTGACTTTCTGTCTTCGCAACAACAAAAAAGTCCAAAATACCAACTGTTTATATCAATCATTTCTCATCCCCTGATCCGTAATTGAAGTTGATACTTGGGCTTTGGCCTCGGGATTTAGCTCAATGGCACAGTGCTTGCCTAGTATACACAAGGCTTTGGCCCCAGCCCTGGAATAAAATAAACCCAGCTACGCTCATTTCTAATGTGTGCTTGGGTGGTTAGTTAAGAACGTACAGTTTCTGGCTAGGGCTGTAGGCAAGTTGGTAGAGTTCTTGCTTAGCTCGCACAAAGCCCTGGGTCTGGTCCCCAGCGCTGTGTAAAGTTGGCACAGAGCTGTGTGCCTATAACCTCAGAACTTTGGAAATGAGGGGAGGAGGATCAGAACGTCAATCCTCCTCCACCGCATAGCGAGCTGGATGCCAGCACAGAATAAATAAAACTCTCGAAATATTATATATAAACTCAAAATATTATATATTAGATATCAGGATATGTAATATTGAGTAGTCTCAAAATATTGTATATAAAGAATATGTAATATATCCTATGTATCTTTTTTGTGGTTTGGGGTGTCCTGGAGATTGAATCTCCTGCCTTGTACATACTAAGCTCTTGCCATATCACTAAGCTGAACGCTGAGGTTAGACTGGTGAAGTTTAACGGTTTTACATTGCATTGTGTTTAGGCATATTTCCAACTTGCCTCTTCACAGTTTTCAGCCTTTAAAAAAAAGACTTTTATAATTATTCTCTCTCTCTCTCTCTCTCTCTCTCTCTCTCTCTCTCTCTCTCTCTCTCTGTGTGTGTGTGTGTGTGTGTGTGTGTGTGTACTCCCTTGCACATGCACGTGGAGGTAAGAGGACAACTTGCAGAACTGAGTTCTCTCCTTCTGCCATGTGTGTCCCAAGGCCCGGACTCCAGCCATCAGCCTTGGCAGCTCGTACCTTTACCTGCTGAGCCGTTTCAGCAGCCCCACCCTACCATTTTGACGGATGTGTAGCAGTCCTTCTAGTCAATGTCCCTTGCTGCCCTCACCACTTCCCTAGTGCCGAGTATTTGGGTTACTTCCAGGGTTGAAATATTATGATCAGTGCTGCTGTAAAAAAAATCTTTGTATGAATTACTTTTTTTATTTCCTTAGGATATGTTCCAAAAGTGGGATTATCTGATCAAAGGATGTGAACAGTGCTGTGGTTTTCTTGGGGGGATGGGGCAGATTCACCAGCAGTTGCACGGGAGGAATGCTGCCTTTCCCTTAGCAAGACCCTGAGCAGACTAAATGGGTGGTTTGCTCCTGAGGCAAGCAAACCCCTGTGGGGCGGGGGTGACAAAACAGAACTTGAGAGGGGCCCCTTCAAGGCCAGAGGCAGGCTGCCCTCTTCATCCACATCTGTGGTCGCCCTGGAGTCCTTCTCAGCCACTTTCTAATCTGTTATGGGAGCCTGGCTGTGTTCTGACTTCTCTGGGTTTGTTTTGTTTTGTTTTGACATAGGGTTTCTCTGTGTAGCCTTGGCTGTCCTGGACTCTCTTTGTAGTCCAGGCTGGTCTCAAACTCACAGAGATCCGCCTGCCTCTGCTTCCCAAGTGCTGGGATTCCAGGTGTGCACCAAGGTGCCTGGCTGGCTGTCTTCTAATTTCTTAAGCATCCATTTGTGTAGTGCTTATTATGTGGCAGGTATTATTCTAAGCACATTACAAACATTAACTCATTTCCCCGTTATAGTAAGTTCAAAGGGCAGATCCTTTTTACTACCACCCCCACTCTAAAGCCAAGGAGACAGCTATAGAGGAATTTACTGGCTGTCATGAAGCTAGTGGGGCTGCTAACTAGAGCTACCAGGCAGCACTCCCCTGACTCAGGACAGGCCTTCTGCTTGCAGCACCTTTTCTTTTCTGGGTCCTGCCTTGGTCCCAACAGCCTCAGTGCCCAGGAAGGAAATCTAAAGCTTCTTTAAATTTGGATTTAACACACTTAACCACTCTAATAGTTGGTTTCCTCCTTTATTAAATGATAGCTTAAGAGATGAGGGGACCCAGGAGGTGGCTCAGGGTCAAGAGCACTTGCTGCTCTTGAATGGGACCTGAGCTCAGTTTCCCAGCTCCTCGTGGTGTGTCACTTCGGTAACCCTAAGCTACAGTGAAAATCTAAAGTCTTGGGTTTCACATGTTACTTTCTCCTTCCAGTTGCTTCTTTATCGTATATACTCACCCCTACCATCGGGCTAAGCACTTTTACATATTCTTTTTTTTTTTAAAAAGACTTTATTTATTTATTTTATGTATATGAGTGCTCTATCTGCATGTACACCTGTCCACAGGAAGAGGGCTTTAGAGGGTATAGATGGTTGTGAGCCACCAGGTGGTTGCTGGGAATTGAACTCAGGTCCTCTGGAAGAGCAGACGGTGCTCTTAACCGCTGAGCCATCTCTCCAGCCCCTACATATTCTTATATATTTTTAGATTTAGTTTTGTTTTATGTGTATGAGTGTATTTCTATATATGTGTACACCACATGTGTCCCTGGTGCCCACAGAGCCCAGAAGGCTGTTTTGGAGTCCCTGGAACTGGAGTTACAGCAGGTGCTCTTGACTGCAGAGCTATCTCCCCAGTCCTTCTCAACCCTTTGCTTTTGTTTTTGTTTGGTTTGGTTGGTTGTTTTTGTTTTTGTTTTTTTGAGACAGGGTTTCTCTGCCTTGGCCTCGAACTCAAAGAGATCCTCCTGCCTCTGCTTCCTGAGTGCTGGGATTAAAGGCGTGCACCACCATGCCTGGCTCCTTTTTCATCTCTTAATCTTTACCAAAATCATACAAAGTCAATTCATATTTTCATTGGATAGAACAGAAAACCAGTTCTCAGAGAGGCTAAGCATGTTACTCAAGACCACACAGCCTGCACGGAAAGAGAGAGAGAGAGAGAGAGAGAGAGAGAGAGAGAGAGAGAGAGAGAGAGAGAGAGAGAAATCCATCCATTAAGTATCAGTGTCTTTGGTCTTTCCATTCACACTTGGCTCCTTTCTGGACCCTTGGGGCTCTGTTCTTCTCCTTAGTCCATTTCTCTTTGTCCTCATTAGTCTTTCTAACTCACACAAATGTGAAGACAAAATCACTTCATTTGGCTCAGTTGTTTTTCCTGGCTGCAGTCAGCCTGGCTTTATCAGGACTGTGATCACCCTACAAAGCATTACCTTTGCCATTTACTCTCTGGAACTGAGGGCCACCCCTTGAGAGAGGCCCAAATAGTTCCCTCCTTTACTGGAGTCAATGTCTACAGCATTTGGTACCTGCCCACTGGGCTCCTCCAGTTAGCTTACCAAAGCAGGCAACGAATAGGTTCTGACTCCAACAGAGACCACACCTCTCTCTCAGCTCAGTTTTGTGCTTCAACTGACTCATAGCTCAGGTACTCTCTGGGGAGTGGCTTTTCCCAACCAGCTGTGCAAGCTCTCCATCCCCTGAGCACACGTCACGATATGTAGTCCCACCAAGGATAAGAGAAGCAATCCTTCTCATCTCTAGCAAACTCCAGGTTTTGCTAAGAGCTTCAGTTCAGAAACTGGGATTGGTAAGTTGATGGCTGTGTGTTTGTGTTTACGCATCCTTTTAAATGCACATGCACATTTGTGTGGTCATGTGCGTATTGAATACATGCTTCCTCTATGTGTGTGTGTGTGTGTGTGTGTGTGTGTGTGTGTGTGTGTGCAGTATTCACACAGCTGCACATTTGCATTGGCTGTGGATGTGACCCAGCCCATAGAGTACATGGCTATAGTGTGCAATCCTTAGCAACACACACACACACACACACACACACACACACACACACACACACACATGTTTGTATATTTGAAGTAAAAAAGGAAATGAAGAGTTTATGTGTCCCCTTTTGGGAGTGAAGTGTCTGCCTGGTCTTCTAAGTTCATGTGTGAATGTTTGTGCATCGGTGTAGAAGATGCTTAGAAAGATTTTCTAAACCCAGAGCATCAAGAAAAGACTTGGACGAGGAACTGGACCAGCGAGGTGGAGTGGAAGTAGAAATAAAAAAGAGAATCCTGTCTGATGGTCTATAACTAAGAGGGTGCAAGCCAGAAGAACGCACAGATTCCGATTGGTGTGCAACATTCAACTAACCCTGCAGCAGCCCAGGACTAGGTAGGAATTGGGAATGCGTGTATGCTGAGTGCTAGGAGCTAGCCGCAACTTCAAGAGCAAGGGACTGGAGAACCTGGTAAAATCTTCCCATTCAACAGGTCCTGGGCTGCGGGTGGTCCCACCAATCCTATGAGCTGTCTGGATGAAGGAGGGTTTGATGGTGGTAGTTTGGGCTTCAGGAGGCTCATGCCTTTCCTGCCAGCATCTCTTACCTTTTGCCTCATTATCTTTTTGCCCCCAGAAGCCGTTCAAAGGTTTCCAAGGTTTAAAGGTTTCGTTGACTTCAGAGAGAGGCATAGAGGAAAGGAGCAGGGAGCTCGTGTGTGTGTGTGTGTGTGTGTGTGTGTGTGTGTGTGTGTGTAGAAATCTTTTTTTTTTTCTGAGACTGCATACTCCCAGTCCCTTCCTAGTTCCTCATTGAAAAGGTCCTTGGGGCTGGAGAGATGGCTCAGAGGTTAAGAGCACTGTCTGCTCTTCCAAAGGTTCTGAGTTCAATTCCCATGAACCACATGGTAGCTAACAACCATCTATAATGAGATCTGGTGCCCTCTTCTGCTGTGCAGGTGTACATGCAGGCAGAGCACTGTATACATAATAAATAAATGCTTTAAAAAAAAAAAAAGAGGCCCTTAGGCAGGGAAGGTCTGTTAATTGAAAGCCAAGAAGAACATGGGGTTGGATTAAGGAGCAGCCTGTGCCAGGGCAACACATGAGGCAGGGGCCTCCTTTGACCTTGGAGAAGTGCAAATGTCCTCTTTCTCTGCATCTTGTCTCCACAGCCTCAGTCATGCCCTTCCCAAGAGCTTTACAGAGGCTTCAAGCAGAGAGCTTTAGGGGGGGTCAAGAAAGACACCTGGTAATGTCTGAGGGCTCTGTGCGTTCAGTCTCAAAGGCTCCCCCACACCTGTGGGAATGGCAAACGTTTTGCATAAACATCAGTACAATAAAGAGAAAGATGGTAATGCTGAAATACACACAATGGATCAGGAAGCTCTTAGCATTTCACTTTCCCATTGCTTCTGAAAATGGCTTGACGCTATGGCTCATTAATAGACCAGACAAGCAAAGGCCAGAGGAACTTACTGATCTGCCCACATTTGCACTTATGGAAAGAGGTGACTGGGATTCCAATTCATGCCTCTGTAACTTCAAATCAAGACCCCCTCAAAAGAAGAATTAAAAAACAAAACGAAAACTTGTGTGCTGTTGGCTACTTGCAATAAGACTCCACTGAAGTGTATTAGGGGACACAAGAACTGAACTGAACTCGTTTGTGAATTAGTAGGGCTTTCCTTTATTCTTTTTTTTTTTTTTTTTTTTTTTGGGCTGGTGGTGAAGGTGGTGGTGGTGGTATGTGTGAGTCTCTGTGTGCCTGTGTGTGTGTGTGTGTGTGTGTGTGTGTGTGTGTGTGTGTGTGTCTGTGTGTGTGTCTGTGTGTCTGTGTCTGTGTGTGTGTGTGGACATGTGGTTGTGAGGTCTTCCCATCCAAGGAAAGGTAAGGAAAAGTGTGAGTGTTCATGTAAGGTATGTCATGGCTAATAGTCCCCTGATTGGGAGCTGATACTATGAAGGGACAATAAGGTAAGTTGAAGACCTTGAACAGAAGGGCACAGACTTTGGCTTCTCTGTGGGCTGAGCAGATTACTAATGTGATTACCAAAGTAAGAAAGGTTTGTCCTGCTGACCCTTCTGGAGAGGAAAGATGTGTGTTTGAGGCAGTATAGACTAGGGGGCGAGGATGGAGTGTCAGCTAGGACTGAAAGGCGTAGAAATAGAAGATACAGAGGCAGCTTCTCTCTCTCTCTCTCTCTCTCTCTCTCTCTCTCTCTCTTTCTTAAAGATTTGTTTATTTATTATGTATACAGTGAACACCTGCACCCAGAAGAGGCCACCGATCTCATTCTAGATGGCTGTGAGCCACCATGTGGTGCTGGGAATTGAACTCGGGACCTCAGGAAGAGCAGGCAGTGCTCTTAACCTCTGTGCCATCCCTCCAGCCCAGCTTCTCTCTTTTAAGAGGCTGCCCCCTGAAAAGAGCCTATACTGGATCAAGAGACCTGGAGAGACCGATGCCCAGGTAACTAGGGAGAGAGTATAGGTCTTTTGAGGCCCTGGTAAGAGGCGGTAATGGTGTGGACCCTAGTGAGCAGGCAGGCTGGGCTGTCCTGGATCTTCGGCTTTACAACTGGAGCCCTGCACCTCATTGAGAGGTTATTAATAGGGAGTTTGTCTGGTGTCAGAGCGCAGACATAAACTACATTAGCATTACCACATAATCTTATTTAGTAAATGCTCATGCCGTTCAGTCTCCCGTAATTGCATTGGGAAGATGCAATATTTATGAAAGGGGAGAAGGGGATGTCACTGCTCATCCTGGCTCTGCAGTAAAAATCCCGGGAAATACCATACGGGCTGAGGAGTCCCGGCCAGGGGCTGGCCAGCTGGGGCAGTTGGTGTCTTGTGGGCTCTGATGGCCCTGCTGGCATGCTGCCAGTCCAGAGCTTCCTTCTCAACCTTCCTAGAACCTTGGGTGGCAGTCTAGGGTGCAGGAAAGAGGCAGAGGCCATTTCCCCAAAACTCCTGGTTTTGGTTTTTGAAAGCCCCAAGAGCGAAGCTTTCTGATGCTCTAAGTTTTCTGTTGGGCACAGGGTTTGAGCTTTACCTCTCACGCTGGTCCAGAGTTCTTTCTCCCTGGGGGCGAATGTACCCCAGAGCTGAACAGGGAAGGGAGAGGAGGATTTTAACTTTGCTGCATAGCATGAGCAACATAGCACAGCTGAGAGGAGTGGGCCATAGCAGTGGGAAAGGTGACAGCGGTGGTGGCCGGGTCCTGGGGTCTGCTTCCAGAACGTTTTTGGCCACTGAAATTATCTTCCAAGCTCACTGCAAGCTGGGCATGGAGTGGTGGTGCACAGTCATTAATCCCAGAACCCGGAGGCAGGTGGATCGCTGTGAGTTTGAGGCTAGCCTGGACTACAAAGTGAATCCAGGACAGCCAAGGCTACACAGAGAAACCCTGTCTCAAAAAACCAACCCCCCCCAAAAAAGCTCACTACAGTCCAGGCACCCCTGGGTGGCAGCAGCCGTCTCCCATTTTTCTAGAATTCCCTCCAAACTTCCTAGGACACTTCTCAAACAACATTCTTAGTCTCCTTTCTCTACATGAGGTACCCGTTCTACCTGAATATGCATCTCTCTGCTGCTCTTGAGTGGAGGTCACTAGCCAGGGGGTTCCTCTCGCTATTTATCACAAGCACTTGTGGGTGAGTGTTAGTGGAAGACAAACGGAGACACACACACACACACACACACACGCGGCTGAAGAAAAGGAGCAGGAGAGGAGACGCACAGACACGCTCTCTGCCCCTGGTGTGTTAGGCCACCTAAAACAGAGGGGTGGGGGCAAGGACAGGGGTCCCTTTGTGTTTAGAGGGCTGTGTGATCCCAGCCTCAAAGAGTGGTTGGCACGAAAATGGCCCCGTACAGAGGATGCGCTGGTTAGGAAAGAGGTGAGCAACTCACAGATAGATAGATAGATAGATAGATAGATAGATAGATAGATAGATAGGGACAACATTTCCTGCCACTACCTGAGAAAAAGAAGGCTAAAAAGAAGTGGAGAAAGCAGTTTCACTGTCGGTTGCCTGCTGGCAAGGCATGGGGAGATGTGCTCCCATGGGGAGAGGTCTGGGCAGATATAGGCAGAGGCTTTCTGGGCCTCGGGGCAATGCCTGGGCACCAGCTTCTTGCTGTTGGGCTAGTATGGAGCTCCCTTCTCCATAGAGTCCAAAGTGCCTTACTACCTACAGTTCCTGCGATCTTAGAACCCTCTGTGCCCTCTTCTACCTGCATAGGGTCCTCTCCCAGGGCCCTAGGACGCCTCTCAAAGGAAAACACAGAACTTGCACAGCTAGCAGACCGCTGAGCACTGAGCCGACCCCTCCACAGCCTCACACAGACGGTACTCATTCGGGTACTCCACCGGTCCGATTCGTGTAAGTCCTGCTTCTCCCGCTGCGGAACCCAGATCTTCCAGGCTAGGTAGAGACATCGGAACCCGGTACAGAAGACAGCCCCAGAGAAGGGTGTGCGAAGAAGGCCTGAGGCCCCTCCCTGAGCCAGCTCCCTTGCCACAGTCCCATTAATCACAAAGTCGCAGTCCAGTTGGGGATCCGGTGCGCTTAGTGTTGCACACGGCCCGCGGGACAATGGGATTATTTCCGGGGGGAGAGGCAGCCTCGGGCCGGGGCTCAGGCGGCGGCGCCTCCTTCCCTCAATCGGTCCCTCGGTACACTATGAGCGCCTGCGGCGGCCGGGGACGGGTGGCAGAGCGGGCGCGGGTGTCGCGCGGGTGGCAGGGCTAGGCCGACCTAATTCAATTAGCTGGGCGGCCGGCGCTTCGTTGTAACTCTAGGCCCGCGGGGCTCCGGCTCCCCGCAGCTGCTCTTTGTGCTTAGGGCCCATGCATATGGATTCGGTCCCTCCCTCTCGGTTCCCCTACCCCACTTCTGGCACCTGCGGCTTGCTCCGCCTGAGTCCTTCTCCTGTCGCTCCCGGGCCAACCGTGGCCTTGCCCGAAAGTTGGGAAAGTAATACTTGTTTATGCATTCAATGTCACCGTCTGTGAGTGAGACAGCAAAGGAAGGGTGGGGTTTTTGTTTGTTTTGTTTTTTTACGAATCTTAGCTGGAAGGTTTTTGTGGAACTGCGAATACCTGTAGGGCCTGCAGGAGTGCTGCTGCTGTGTGCGTCTACAGTCCCGTGTGCCCGAGTGCACCCACACAGTGACCCGCACAGCGGTGTGTGTGTGTGTGTGTGTGCGTGTGTAAAGGGGTTGATTTAGTTTTATTCTGATCTGAACTGAAGGGTACAGTTGAGTTCACCCGCAGGTATTCGTGTATGGACCCAAAAGAAACCAACCGCATCTTGAATCAGTGGCTGATGTCTGTAAACCACGCACTTAGGATGCTGAGACAGGAAAACAGGAAAACTACTTTGAGTTTGAGGCTAGCATGGCTAGCGTGATGAGACCCTGTCTCAAAAAGCTGTGAGTGTCTAGGTTGTTCACACTGGAAGGACTATCTGCACGCTTGTGAGAGTGGGTCTGTGTGTGTCTGCATGTGAGAAGACCAGCCTGAATTTCGAGAGCTTCAGGTGTTTGAATCCGATCTGTGTATATAGGGTAGTTGCCTGCTAAGTCAGGCACCGTGTGGGACATATTACTTTACCCACTAACAGCCGAGGCTCCAGGGCTCCGTTGCTCCCTTTACCAAGCCCAGTACTTTTCTGCCGGGAGAAGGAGCTTGGAGAATTACTTTCCAATCCAAATTCCATCCAGCTCTTATTATACTGGAGGATGCGATCCTGGATGGATGCTCCAGCCTCCAGCCTCCTCAGCCTGCAGTGGGGTCCTGGACAGCTTTCCCAGTTTTCCACTCCAAGCACTGCCATCCAGCTCTGCAGTTGGCCGTAGTGGCTTCCAACCTGCAAACCGTGTGGGGTGGCCTGCTTGTGGGGCGCACCACTTGACCTGCCCACACACAGCGGGTAGGGGAGACCTTCATTCAGGGGCAACCTCAAGATACCAAACTCTTTCTCTCTGGCCTCACCCGGGACTCTCCTGAGGAAGTCAGGTTTCCCAAATCTGCCAGCATCCATGCACTCTACCCCTCAACCCCTCAGCTGTGACACACAAGCCCTCTCCACACTCTCAGATGGCCTGTATAACAAGTCAGCGTGTGAATCAGCATGAAAGCTTGCCCAGGCCTTCCTGAGACTTTTCACACTTGAGGTACACAAAGGAAGGTTGCCAGGCCCTGTGTTGGCCCTCGGATGGTGTGCCAGCACCCAGCAGGTGCTCCCTGAGTTCCCTTCCCCTTCTTCCACATCTTAACCTGGCATCTACCTGCCAGATGCTTCCTGATGCATGAATTTCACACCTCAGACTCACGTGGCCAATAGAGCAGGTACCAAGGATGGGAGAAATTGACCTTGAATTGTAGGCTGAATTGCCCCTCTGGCTCAATGGTGGTAAGCTAAACTCTTGCGTAGAAGGCTAGCCATGGGAGTCTGTCCTGCCCTGAGTGTTGTCTCAGACCACACACAACCCTGTCCTCTCTGGAGTTTTGGCATCCTGGGAGGAAACAGCACCAAAGATACCCTAGTCTAAAGCATCTTTGCATAGCTCCTATTGGGAAGAAGAAAGGCAGGAAGCTTTAGTTTGACTCCAAGGGTGAATGGAGTCCCAAGGAAGAATCCTATTCCAAAAACACCTATCTGCCCAGCTTAGATGGGCCTAGTGGGAAGAGAAAATTGCTCTAATTTCAGGTGACAACTGAAGTGTGACCTAGTGAATAGAGAGGTGTGTCTATCTGCCCCTACTCCTTTGTCTTCCGCCCATTCAAGGTCCTTCCTCTGGTAGGAAAATGTGTGTCTATCTTTAATATTGAACAGGCTGTTGGTCTCTCATTTTAGGATTGGGGAGGCTTGTGATTGGGTGAGGGCTTATGGGGATGGCCTGGAATCATCCCACCAAAGCTGAAAGGAAGTATGGCTGAGCAGCCTGTCTTGCCCACTGTCTCTGGAGACTGCCACCCACCCACGCCCACTGAGTCCCCAAATCACTGACAGCTCCTGTCCACTGGAAAGGCACCTTCCTGGTCTCTCTGCTGAGGTAGATGAACAAAGCAGAGGGGACCACAGTGGCCCCAATATCTTACACACCCCTCACATGCTTCTCAGCCACCTCACTTTCTCTACAGAGTACCCAGTAGGCAGGGCTCTTCCTCTCTAATCCACCCCAGGTCCACATGTGGCTATTTCTCTGACAACTACACCAGAAAACACCATTACTGCACACACACACACACACACACACACACACACACACACACACGACAGTTGTAGAGACGGACACACATCAGTTATGTCCCAGCAAACTCAGCACTTACATGCTCACTGCCGCACAGCTCCTTGGGTGACAGTACAGCTGCAGAAATAACAACCCAGAACTCCTCTTTCTCTTCCAGCGATCTTCGCTTGCAGTGCCATCCCAACAGGACCCAGTGACTGACCCATCACAGACAATAACTATTCATGTAAGAGAACATTTAAAATTACCCCTTAAAGATGTGCCTAGGGCATCTGCACGTCCCTCCCAGTCCTGCTAGACTTTCACATCCAACTTCCCCACACTGCCCCACAAACACAAAGTAATTAAGTCACCACACATATCCCTAAGCTAAAGGACAACCCCTGGCCCTGGGGTCTCTCCCAGAGGAAGCTGTATGGGGTCCAGAGAGGGCTCCCTCTGGGGACTCCTGTTTCTTTTCCCTCCTCTCCCAGCCTCAGTTCCAGCTGCTCCCCCTTTTAATTGGAGGTACCAAGGATATTGTATTGAGGGGCATGATTGCCAGGTGGCCTCAGGAGGACTAGAGAGAAGGGTCTGAAGCTCACCTAGGCAATATGCAAGGAGGCAAGAATCAAGTTTAGCCTGGGGAAGTGCCTTGTGACAAGCAGAGCTGAAAATAGTACTGGAGTCCAGTCTGCTCTTCCCAGCATTCAGTGCCTGGGTTTGCTCAGAATGGATAAAAATCGCATCACAGAATTATGAAGGGATTTTTGTTATTGTTGTTGTCATTTATTTGTTTTTGTTTTTGAGACGGGGGGGGGGTTCTTTTGTAGCCCTGGCTATCCTGGCCGTGCTTTGTAGACCAGGCTGGCCTCGAACTCACAGAGATCTGCCTGCCTCTGCCTCCCAAGTGCTGGGATTACAGGCATGTGCCACTATGCCCAGCCAGAATTATGAAGGTTGATGGGGAGGTTACTACTGGGTCCTGCGCCCCCTCCTTCCACCTTCTTAACAGGGCTGTGCTGTAAGGTGAGAGAAATTGATCCAGAAACACAGATGCTGCACCAAATGTCCTCTGTGCTGCCGTGAGGAGAAGTAGGAGGGCCAGCGCTCAACAGATCCAGACCTTCTGGTTCCATCTTCCTAAATGGAGGCTGAGATGGAAGAAAATCACCGGTTCTTCCCAGCTACCCCAGAGGAAACCACAACACAGCGGACCCACAGAACTCCAGCCTTACAGGACTGGGTTGGGATAAAATTGACTCAGAAGCCAGAAAGGTTGGGTGAGCAGGGGAAAGCCAAGACACTCCTGGGCTCCTAGATGTTGTTAGCCGCCCAATCTCAGTGGATTGTTGTGATGTATGCCAACCTTTACCAGGGCCAACAAGGGTGCAGTGTCCTCCCAGATAGACCTGAAGAGTGTCAGCAGGTGTCAGGAGTTGGGAGAGATGGGATAGGAAGTCTGTAAGACTAGAAAGGCACACCATTGGTGGGAGAGGGAGATTATTCAAGTGGTTTCCTGCAAGGGCCTCAGAGAAAGAATAAACAGGCTACCAAGAGGAGACTTGATAGCCTATGGCCATATGGTGGGGGAGGAGGTCCCCCTCAATCATAGACCCAGGGGAGGGGAATAAGGTGAAAGCGTGAGGGAGGGAAGAATGAGAGGATACAAGTGATGGGATAACAATTGAGTTGTAATCTGAATTAATTAAATTAAAGAAAAAAAGATGGTTCCTTCACTCTGCCATCATGGACTCTAACCCACTGAAACCTGAAGCCAATTAAATGCTTTCTTTTATTAAAAAAGAAAGAAAGAAAGAAAGAAAGATAGCTCTAGGGGCTGGAGAGATGACTCAGTGGTTAAGAGCACTTTCTGCTCTTCCAGTGGTCCTGAGTTCCATTCCCAGCAACCATATGGTGACTCACAACCATCTATTCCCTCAAATGCCCTCTTCTGGCCTGCAGCTGTACATGCAGATAGAGCACTCATATACATAAAATAATTAAATAAATAAACTTAAGGAAGAAGAAGAAGAAGAAGAAGAAGAAGAAGAAGAAGAAGAAGAAGAAGAAGAAAGACAGTTCTAACAGTGACAAGCAGACCTCTGCCTAGGCTAACAGAAGCAGGAGCACTGTACTCCAACCTCAAGGATGCTGCAGGGCATCTGCTATAGTTTTCAACCTCAAACAGGTTTTAGATGTTGAGTTCCAAGAGCAACCCCTCTTCTGTCTGTGGAACTTTGAACACATTTGTCTTTTACTTAAAATGGCATACAGGGGGCTAGAGAGCTGCCTCAGTGGTCGGGACAGCTTAGTGCTTTTGCAAAAGGCCAGGATTTGGTTCCCAGAACCCACATGGTAGCTCACACCAGCCGTAGCTCCAATTCCAGGGAATCAGATGCCCTCTTCTGGTCTCTGCAGGTACCAGTCATGCACATCAGACACACACACACACATACACACACACACACACACACACACACACACACACTTTATACTTTTCAATCTTTAAAAATGCACAATTCCGTGACTGTCAGAATATTCATGAAGTTTTTTCAGCTATTGCCACTACCTAATTCTAGAAAGTTTTAATCATTCCAAAAAGAAACTGTGTACTCAGTAGCAGTCACTTCCCTTTTTTTCCTAGCCCCAGCAATCACAAGGCCACTTTCTGTCCCATGCATTCTCTGTTCTCTATCTTGGCCAATTTACATAAATGATCTATATAAGATGGTCCCTTTGTGCCTGGCTTATTTCACTTAGCATGATATTTCCTAGGTTCATCTTTGTTGTGGTGTGATCCAGCACTTACTTCCCTCTTATGGTGGAATAATGTTCCATTTTGTGGATATACCACATTTTGTTTATTTGTTCATCAGTTGATGGACAAATGGAATTGTCTGTACTTTCTAGCTGTAATGAACAGTACTGCTATGGCTATTCACTCAGCTTCATTTGGTCTAAGTATCAGGCCACACCCCTCAGCTTCTTAGGGTCTTAAATGAGTGTGCAGTGTGGTATCTGACACATAGTAGCTTCTCCATAAACAATTATGCCGCTTTCTGTTGTAGATCTTTCAGGATAAAAAGGAAGGAAGAGCTTGTTTAGGTTCAGATAACTTTCCAAGTAAGTTATGGAGCTGAACCTATGGGTCAAGGTATAGAGTCTGGACTGGTCGGGTGAGGAGCAAAGACCTGGTTTTAACCAGCTTCGTGTCTTCATATCTTCATCTTGAATGAGCATTTGTCCTCCTGGCTGTAGATCAGCGAGAGTATTTATCTTAGAGAGATGGCATCGAGTTTCTATGGCTATCCATAATACTGATTTCTGGCTTAGCCCTCTTTGTTTATTGTCTGTCCCCTGTATGGAATGTAAGTCCTCTGAAGCTGAGACACTTTACTGTCTCCTCAAGTGCCTAGGAAGTGCCAGATACATTTTAGGCAAACAAATATCTATTGGGTAAGTTTCCGCTAATTTATTAGTCATTCAAGATTAGCATATTTTATTTTATTCGTTGGGGCTGAATTGGGAGGGGATATATACATATGTGTGTGTGTAAACATATATATATATACATATATATATATATATATATATATATATATATATATATAATTTTTTTCTGTCTCTGGGGACATCTCTTGAAGTGAAAGTGACAGACAGATGTGTCCAAAACAAATAGATTACAATGAGACTCAGTGAGTGGAAGTGCAGCTTTCACATGCTAGCATTTTGCCTGCTGGAGACCTCCCAGAAGGTTGAGCATGAAATGGACCTGAAATAGATCAGAAAGCAAGCATAACTCGTGCTTTCCTTTTCCAGAACTTGGCTCCTAAGAGGGAACAGGCCTTTCCCCGCTGGAGAGGGCAAACAGAGGAAGCAGAAGAAGGGAGTTGCCTTCTTTTCTCTCGGGCTCTCAGCCAGGCAGCCACAGGCATAACTTTGAAAAGGCCTAAATTTGTCCTGGACACACTTCCCTGATCCTAGTCCGACCAGCCCCAGCCCCCTCCCCCACTCCCATCCCAGAGGCAGCCTTAAGACCCAAGGCTTCCCTCCAAACATGCTAAAAGCAACGAAACCACTGACTCCTTTCCCTCCCAACAGCTCAGAGCCTCCTTTGGAAAAGCCAGCCCTGGGCTAGTTGAGAGGTGGAAAGCAATACCCAGTAGCATTCGTTCAGGCTTCATAGGAATTGCTTTTTGGAGCGTCTGTTTATTCAAAACGAAGAGAGTGTCTTGAGGGGGCACCCTTGCACAAGCCCCAAACGAATCCTTTGGTTTGTGTCTGCTTTTCAGAACGGCTTCTTCCCTTTCCTTAAATTCCCTTTCCTTAAATTCTCTAAAGAGACTGAGTTGGAGTGGCTGTTAATATTTTTTTTAAACAATATATAGCCAGTTGTTCATGGGACCTGTTTCAGAGGACAAGCCTGAACTCACCGTCCTGCCTCGGGGTCTGGGCGCCATACCTGGGGAGTAGACTGTCTTCTACTTTCTAACAAGCTGGACTTGAAGTTGCAGTAAATCGCCTGGTTGAGTGACAGGTGTTTCCCAGCTCAGCCCTTGGGGAGATTCTCCAGTTGGGCAGGACACCTGTCCCCAGGGGCCTGGTGGGCTGGACTCCTTTGGCCCTGTTCAAAATGAGGGGGTGGTTCCTGCCAGGCCTGGGAAAGGGCTCTGGTTTCCCTCTCCTTCGGTCCGTCTGTCTGTCCGTCTCTGGGAATGGCTGCTTCCTGTTCTTTTCTTTCTCGTTTTAAACCTCTCGCTGTGGTTCTCATCCTTTCTCTTCCCTGGAACTACTCAGAGCCCTGATCTCCGTCCCTCTGTCTCTGGCTCAGGCATCTGTCTGGGCTCCTGGCCTCCTTCTCCCCCCCTCCCTCCCCCTCCCCCGCGCTGTCATTCACCCCGCTCCTTTCCACGCACAGCCAATGGAGAGACCCGGCCGAAACAGCTAGACTCGCTCGCTCAGGGCTTTTTCGCCCGGTGATTGATGTCCCAGAGTCAACAGCGAGCGAGCAGCCGGAGAAGGAAAGGAGAAGCCGGAGAGGGAAAGAATACAGCTCCCCCTCTCTCCCTCCCCTCCCCCCCCTACTTTGGCCCTTCTGCGCACTTCGCCTTCAAGTCTCAGCGCTGCCGAGAGCGGCGGTTGCCTCCTCGCCCCTGCCCGCTGCCCCCCGTAGTCCAGCGCAGCGAGCACCCTTGCCTGGGCCCCCGCGTGGGGCGGGGGCCAGCATGGAGCACCTGGGTCCGCACCACCTCCACCCGGGCCACGCGGAGCCCATCAGCTTCGGCATCGACCAGATCCTCAACAGCCCGGACCAGGGCGGCTGCATGGGGCCCGCTTCGCGCCTCCAGGACGGAGAATACGGCCTTGGCTGTTTAGTCGGAGGCGCCTATACTTACGGCAGTGGGGGCTCCGCCGCTGGGGCGGGGGCCGGGGGCACAGGAGCTTACGGCGCTGGTGGCCCAGGTGGTCCGGGTGGCCCGGCGGGCGGCGGCGGCGGCGCCTGCAGCATGGGCCCACTGGCCGGCTCCTACAACGTGAACATGGCCTTGGCGGGCGGCCCCGGTCCGGGCGGCGGCGGCGGCAGCGGCGGCGGCGGCGCAGGGGCGCTGAGCGCTGCGGGGGTGATCCGAGTGCCCGCGCACAGGCCGCTAGCCGGAGCGGTGGCCCACCCCCAGCCCCTGGCCACTGGATTACCCACTGTGCCCTCTGTGCCTGCGGTGCCGGGCGTCAACAACCTCACTGGCCTCACCTTCCCCTGGATGGAGAGTAACCGCAGATACACAAAGGACAGGTTTACAGGTGAGTCCGGCCCGCGCGCGACCCGCCTGGCCGTGGCTCGGGCTCTGTGCTACCCCTATCTTGCTTGGTGGCTCCTTGAAGCTCTTTCTGAGCGCCAGGTCGCCTAGCACCTCTCCGTGCGTCCCCCAACTTCAGCTGCCTGCAGGATTCTATGTGCTCAGAATCGCTAACGAAGAGTTCTTGCAGCCTGGGCTCTCTGTCTAGGACCTCATTTATAGAAGCAAACCTTTGTCCCCTCACAGGATCCAGGGCCCAGGTAGAGGGAAGAGGGTTGTAGCTTCAGGACCACTTTCTGCCAACACTTGATGCTTGCAGGTCTGAGAAGGCACACGCCATGATAGCAGAAATGTTTTTCTGTCCTGGCTCCTGCCAAGAGCCCCAGAATTAGAATTAGACACAAGAAAAGGTTCTCCTATCTCTAGTCCCTTACTACACACACACACACACACACACACACACACACACACACACACACACGTGGGTGCTCTGAGCCCTGGTACCAGTCGCTGCAGATCTGCAGAGGCCTAAAGCCCGAGTGAAAGAGAGGAGCCAGTCAGCCTTTTCCCCTCCGGACCGCGGGCTTCTTCAGGGTCAGTGGCAGCACAGGGCAGGGCCATCTTCGTTTTCATTCTCCATACCCCTCTCCCAGGGGTCGGCTCTCTTAGTCCTGGGATGAATAATGCACCCGCCTGGCCAGCAAGTTGGCCAGAGGACAACTCTCTGCCGAGTAGGCGCTCCCGCGGTGGCCAGCTGCCGGGCTCTCTGCACGCTCCCTCTGCCTGCCCTAGCTCCCTCTGCCCTGGCTTCCGTTTACTCTGCCCCAGCTCTGGCGTGTCCCCTTCCCACTGGTCGCTTTTAGCTGTCCCTGGGTCCTGAGACCGTGAGACTTCCCAGGCAGGTTGGGGCCTCAAATCCCAGATATGCAGCTGTTAGGAATTGGGCCCCATTAGCTGTTTGTGCCTTAGAGAGGGGAGGTAATAGGTTTAGGTTGCTGCTTGTGGCTAGGACTCACCTGACAAACCCCATACCTTAACTGTGGGGTGTGTGTGTGTGTGTGTGTGTGTGTGTGTGTGTGTGTGTGTGTGTGTGTGTCTGTGTGTGTGTGTGTTCATCATAAAGGGAAGAACAGTCTACAGCTAGACCTATCCAGGCTACCCAAAGTTACCTTAGGCCCCTGCTTCTGTTACAGTGGGGGGGGGGGCGTAGTCAGACTTTGGGGCCACAGCAGAAATGGGAAGGGGTCTCTGTGCTCACTGTAGGGCATCCTGGAAGGGTCCTTGGCCAAGGGCTCCAGTAGATTACAGTCCTTTAAATGAATAGAGAAGGCCTGGAGCCTCTCTTCCCTATTCAGCTCAGGCCATTCTTGAAGCCCCCCTCCCCAGTGTGTGTGTGTGTGTGTGTGTGTGTGTGTGTGTGTGTGTGTGTACTATACAAAACGTATCTGGCACAGGCCTACTCTGGGGCATCACAGTCAACTGTAGGGTCAGGCCTGAAGGAGTGAATGGATAGCTGTAGTCCTGTGTTTCCTGTGTTCTATTGCTTGTTTTAGGTGTGTGTACTTGTCTGTGGGAGTAGCAATCTGAAGTTTGTAGCAATATCTTTGTAGCTGTATGATTGGGGGCTGGGGGGGGGGCGCGGCTGTGACCAAGACTGAACAGGACCCAGAGGCTGGGACTGTGGTCACCTCTTACTTTTTGAGTGGTCCTTTTAAGTTTAGTGGCTGAGGGTGAGGAAGCTAGGTGCTTCGCTGTCCCTACATAGGGGAAAGGGGAGCCAAAGGGGAAGTGGATGGTATCTCTGAAGGCCCAGGCTAAGATGGTTTTCCGAAGCGGCAACTCAGGGAGGCCGCCGCGGTCCTGGGCTTGAGGTGGAGGGTTGCCGGGGAGGATCTAGCCACCGCGCTCTGACTCGCGGGGTGTCCGGGCCTGGGACGCCTCCTGACACTCTGCCGCTTGCCTCTGCCGTCTGTCTGTCTCCCGCTCCAGTGGCCCTCTCACCCTTCACTGTAACACGCCGTATAGGTCACCCCTATCAGAACCGGACGCCCCCTAAGAAGAAGAAGCCGCGAACATCCTTCACGCGCCTGCAGATCTGTGAGCTGGAAAAGCGCTTCCACCGCCAGAAGTACTTGGCTTCGGCGGAGCGCGCTGCTCTGGCCAAGGCGCTCAAAATGACCGATGCCCAGGTCAAAACCTGGTTCCAGAACCGGAGGACGAAATGGAGGTGAGCTCGCGGGGCGAACTAGTCACGGTGGAGCAGTATTTCTCTGCCTCTCTTGGATTGTACACACTCTCTCTCCTTGCTAGTTTCTGACCGGTTTAGATCAGTAGGCTCCAACAGTCACCTGGGACTACAAACAATGGCGGGCAGTAACCCGATGGGCTGGAGAATCCCGGCCATATTTAAAGAGAAGCTTCGGGCCTTAGACAGCACACTCTATCCTGTGTAGACGCGGCTGGTCTCTGCCGCTAGGGCAAACAAGCCTATTGAACAGTCTAGGCGATCCGGACTTTTGTGCTCAGAGAGTCTTTTAGGGGCTTTTTGATTCCCTAGCCTGCCTGCACTGCCCTCCCCTGATCCTGAGACTTGGAGACAGAATGACCCGCACCGGGTTTCTGCGTTCCAGCCGGACTCTCCGCGGAGTGCCTGGGGCCCCTGATCGCTGGCTGCCGCTACTTATGGCTTCCTCCCCAGGCGCTTGAGCTCTGTGCAGTCGTCCCCCATCCTGGAAGGGGAAAATCAATCTGCGCCGGCTGTGGCGGGGATTCTCGGGTCCCACTGAAAGGGGGGGGATCAATTAGGAGCAGATGGGTGTGTGTGAGAAGGACATTTTTTCCCTTCTGTCATACACCGACAACAGCACCTACTACGTCTAGTTTTATTTTACCGAATGCATATAATGTACCTCGACCTTCAGGGCTTCTGATCCCTTTCCTGCAATTCTACGAATATTAGGCATCGCACGCCCTAAGTAACTTTAGTCTCTGCTCATAACCCACACTTTCCCCAGATGCACTTTCTTGCACCTCTGCGCCTTTTCCACACACCTTGTTCTGGTTCCGCCTATGATCCGATCCTGGGAGTCTCTCAGCTCAGACCCTGGGGAGGCGCGTGGCAAGAGTCTGAGTAAAATCGGCGGCGCCGTTCCGGGCGGGCCTGGGGCGGGAGGAAGGAATTGGAGTTTCCTCTTTTTCTGAATGAAGGCGAGGAATCTGCCCGAGATTCCGCCTTGGAGGCCACAAAGGAAGCCCGGGCCCTCCGAGTCGGCTGCCCCCCACCAACATTCCTGTGGCTGGGGAAGGGGTGGGGAACGCGGCTTCAGCCCCTTGGAAAGCTAGTAAAAGGAGGAGCGGGGCTAGCTGAAAAGGGTGGGCTGGTACTCTCCAAGCTTAGGGTGGCGGAAGCCTGGAGAAGGGGGAGGGCGGGCTCAGAAAGCCATCCACAGGCAAAGGGAGAAACTTAGCACAAAGGAAAGGGATAAAGATACTCCGTTTTAGAAGAAAATACACAGTAAGATATTTTTAAAGGTGGGGCAAGGGGGCAGGGGAGAAATGCAAGCAGCCAGAAGTCTGTGTAAAAAGGAAGATATCCTATTATTAAAAAACGTGACTTTCACTTCGAGCCAATTCCCCTAATCCAGAGGAAACGAAGGGGTGAAGAAAAAACACGGGGTAAGACAGAGCATGAAGGGAAACATTTGGGCAGTTTAAAATTCAGGAGAGGCGGGGAAGATGAGAGACAGACAGACAACGAAAAGTCAGGAAGGCGCTGTGTGAGCAGGCCGGCGTCCGCCTCGCCTCGGGAAGAGCCGCAAGCTTCAAGCGGCTTCATCGATCGCCTACAAATTGCTTCTGGAGGCCCCGGGGACTCCCATTAGGTCTGTCCACCTTAGAGACAGACGTTTGATCTCAGTTGACAGGGTAGAGGGGCTGCATTAAATGGAATAAGTGAGTCATCGCCTCTCAAGACCGCCTGGGAGGAGGCTAGTGGGTCCAGCGGGAGCCTAGGGGCACAGGATTTGGCACAGGAGGTCTGAGATCTGGTCGAGGCTGGCGGAGAAAAGGGAAAGACAAGACTTTAGGGCCTTTCAGGCCTGGGATAGCACCTGGTTTGGGGATAGATCAGCTTATCTATGGTGTGTCTGAGCATGTAGGTGCTCTGTGTTAAAGGCTGTTCGAGCCCAGCAGTTTAAGCCCACTGGCCTTTTTCACTGCTTCTCTAGGATACTTATGCTCCATAGTTTCGGGGCTTCCATTCATTTTGGTCAGAATCAGGACCCCCAAAGAGTAGAGTGTGCATTAACGGGGCCACACAGGAGCTGAGGGTTGCATAAGAGGCTTACTCCTGGGAGCGTACTCTGGGGCCTGCGCGCAGGCGCGGGAAGAGGGTTAGAGTCTTGGCTGGTAACAGCTTGTTCCCAATGCAGGCGACAGACAGCGGAGGAGCGTGAAGCCGAGAGGCAGCAGGCAAACCGTATCCTCTTGCAGCTGCAGCAGGAGGCCTTCCAGAAGAGCCTGGCCCAGCCACTGCCCGCAGACCCACTGTGCGTGCACAACTCGTCGCTCTTCGCCCTCCAGAACCTGCAGCCCTGGTCTGACGACTCCACCAAAATCACTAGCGTCACGTCGGTGGCTTCAGCCTGCGAGTGAGCCTGCATCTCCACACTGTGGGACCCAAGCCCAGTTGGGAGCTATGCGGAGAGCTAGAACTCTCCTCACTCTTTCTGACTGCACGCCGGAAGGGGACCGGGCTTCTCTCAAGCACTCTCCTCCACACACTGTTCTGTCTTCGGTGGAAGAGGGCTGGAGAAAGAGGCAGAGCTCTCTTCCCAGAAGCCTGCGTGATCCTGCCCCACTGTGGAACTGTTCAGAGTCCTCTTTTTTCCTCTATTTCATTTTATTCTGATTTTAACATGAGACAGAGAGACCCAAAGGAAGTGAGGCCCAGAGGGGCTTCTGGGATCCCCAGGTGGCCATCCTTTTACATCGAAAGCCAGCCACACTCAGAGGTGATACCTGGTGTCACCCCAGAGCCACACAGAGGGGTGTATGGCAGGGTGTCATGCACACGCAGGATCATAGCAATGACCCTTACTGTTAAGCATAGTCTAGGGGTGACCCAGACCCCACTCGAACAGCACGGATCTCCTCTTACTCAAACACAGGGCCATGGTCACACTGTGACACACCAGCCCACACACACAACAGCCAAACGTGGCCTCTCAGGCCCTCACAACACATCCCAACAGCGCCCAGGTATGCACAGACAGGCTTTCACACAAATCCAGCCATTTCTCCAGATCCTGTTTGGGGAGGGGGGTAAGTTATGCACTTATAAGGTGTTTTCTGTGTAACCATTTTATAAAGTGCTTGTGTAATTTATGTGGAAAAATAATAAAACCCTCCGGTTCAGGAGTCGGGCTGTCTGCTCCTTGCTGAGCCCAGCATTTCGAAGCTTCAGAAGCAGTAGCTAGTATCTGAACTTGGAGTCAGGGTGTTTATGGGCTGGCAAGATTGTCAAGCTCTGTAGAGAGAGGGAAAAAAGAACTGATAGGGAGCCGGTGAAGGTGAGGGGAGCCAGGCTACCCTGAGATTCCCAGAGTTTGAGTACAGGGAATAGATGTCTTTGTTTTTTTGTTTTGTTTTGTTTTGTTTTGTTTTGTTTTGTTTTTCAAGGCAGGGTTTCTCTATGTTATCTTGGCCATCCTGGACTTGCTTTGTAGACCAGGCTGGCCTCGAACTTACAACAATCCACCTGCTTCTGCCTCTCAAGTGCTGGGATTAAAAGCATGCGCCACCTCCCCACCCCTCCACCCCCCACCCCCGCTGGAATAGGTGTCTTTGGGAGTGAGAGTTCATGTGACAATCAGGGTATTACTGTTAGTGAATGCTTGTAATGATATCTAGAGGTGTGATCATGTTTAAAGTTTTAGTGTAAAAAATCTTTGTTTCTCCTTAAGTTGCAAATCAAAACTATCATTGTATGTGTGGGCTTACAACAGTTTGTGTGTGTGTGCACGTGCGTGTGTAAGAATGTGACTGCCATTTGGTGTAATTTTGTGATTTTGTTCATTTTTCTGATTGTATATAAATCATGTCAATGTGTGGGAACTCACATATTAGTTTTCCTTTGTGAATCTTATGTTTGTGCTAAGCGTGTGTTTTGGATTGTGTATCATCTCTAATTGTGTAGGTGTAATTGTGTGCTAGGGATAACCATGTGTGCCCTGTTTTAACTGTATGGTGTGTACCTGTGCACGATAGTTTGCAATTGTGGGAAGTGTGAAGCGTCGTCGGAGGCTGTCCCTGCAGGTAGGAGCATGTGGTTCTGTGAGAGTGGCTGTAACTGAGCACTGTTGATGCATGTGGTGATGGGACCCAGAGATGAAAGTGCAGGTAGGTATATTATGGGGTCCTCAGCACCTGTTAGGAGTTTGGGAGTTTCCCAGCAAGCTGCAGAGGCCAGAACACAGACTCAAAACTTATAGCCAGAATCTTCCCTAGTACTCAGTAATCTTAAAAAAAAAAAAAAAAAAAAAAAAAAGACTTTCCAAGGACTCAGGGAGCCCTCTGACGACTCCACCAGAACTGTAGTCACAACACTGACATACCCTAATTTTTAAACTACTAGACCAACTACAAAACAGCTTGTTTGGGCCTGGAAAACGCACTAGGAATGAAATTAAGTAAGAGATGGGGTGGGAGTGGGGATTTCTTTGGAGAATTTCGTAGGTGGAAAGTTAGTATGGTTGGAGTCTCTGCTCCAACATCACCAAAGCCACTGTTCTGTGGCTGCTGGCAGCCACACCAAGTTGTAATGCAGGGACAAAGAGCATAGCAACCGCCAGAAAGCCCAAGGGAAAATAGGTTGGGTGGGATGGGATGAGGCTTTCCTGTTCCCTTCTCCCATCCAAGGGCCCCCTTGGTTCTAAGCAAAAGAGCAACCTGAGCCTGGGAGTCCTGGCAGGCTTTCCTGGCGAAGGGGTCCTCAGGGCTGGCCTTAGTGAGCTCTGTACTAGTGAGCAGCTCAGCTCATAGAGCTCTCTGGAGTTACTCAAAGCCACTCAGTACCTAGAAAAATCCAGAAGCAACTTCCCAGAGCCAGGAGAGTTTCTAACCTGCACAGGTCTGGCTGGTCCTCGGTTCACCGTGGAGCTGAAGCTGTAGTTCACTTTTACCTCTTCCCGGATCTCTTCAGCCTCCCCCATTTGGGTCTCTGAAACGTAGAATCGAATCCTTTGTTCACGACCTGTGCCTTTTGATATCCTGGACAAAGTGTTTGTTGTCTGGAGGACCCCTAGATTTCCTGGCCAGGCTGTCTAACTGAGGAGCTCAGTCGAGGTCCCAGGGCGGGAACACAACAGTCCCAAACTGGATCCCAAGTCACTCTTACCTTCTCTTGCAGAGCCAGAAAGCAAACGTCTCCTTCCCCCGCCCCCGCCTCCCCCCCCAAGTCTTCATAGCTTTGCACTGGCGCTCAGAATCCCGCCAGCAGATGCAAGCCTTAAGCCCCACTGCTCTCCCGATTCTGCTAAGTTTGTCTAGGACTGGAGCATCGCTTATCTCAGGTTCGTCCCTAGCGCCGCGGCCGGCCTGGGAAGCCCACTGGGCTATCCACACTGCATGCCCACGGGCCTCAGAATTTCGCTCTCTTCGGGGACTGCTTGGGAATTCCCAGGCCCTGGGTGAGGCCTCCCAGGAGTACCAGACTCCAGGAAGAGCTGGGATCCTTGGCACTGAGAAGCAACATAGGAATTCGTTGGGCCCGTATCTCGCTGAATCCCGCGTACACAGAGAGCTCCCGGAGCGGCGCCGCAACCACACCTGCGCGGAGCTGCCGCACCTTACCTCTGTAGTGGGCTGAAGCCTGGAAGGAGGGACTGTGAGGGGTCGAGGCCAAAAGCTCCAAGGGGGGAAAAAAACCCGAGAAACTCGCTTTTGTCGATCGCGTCTGCCAGCAACTCTCCAGTTCAGATAAAAAATAGAAATGGAAAAACTTATCATCTGAATAATTGTGTGTTGAAGTGTTGAGAAAGGAAACAGAATTAACCCATCTGTCTGGCCTATTTCCTTCTTTGGCTTGAGTGAGCCTGTGGCACTGACCAAATCCCCAGCGTGGAGCCCTGGGCAGCAGCTTAGACTTTGTGCACAGGGTGGCAGAAGTTGTGTGAATGGCAGTCTGTGGCCCCAGGAACCCAGGCGAGGATGGGGGCCAAAGGGCCCCCAAGTTGTGCAGTGGGTGATACACAGGAAATCTGGCTCAACCTGTTAATTATAATAGAGGCTTTGTATGGCCAGGTCTGTGCATGGGGGGCTGTGCAGGCATTCTCTGGTGGATGAGTACGGATGGCCCGCGGTACCTCCAGTGAGGTTGCAGGTATGAAGGGTACCCTGACTTAGATAAGTGTCCCTTTGTGGCTAAGTGGCCTGTGGATGACAGCATAGGTCAGTGGTTCTCAAACATTCCTAATGCTGCAACCCTTTAATACAGTTTCTCATGTTGTGGTGACCCTCAGCCATAAAATTATTTTTGTTGCCGGGTGGTGGTGGCGCATGCTTTTATAATCCCAGCACTCAGGAGGCAGAGGCAGATGGATCGTTGTGAGATCAAGGCCAGACTGGTCTACAAAGGGAGGCCAGGACAGCTAAGGCTACACAGAGAAACCCTGTCTCAAACAACAACAACAAAATTATTTTTGTTGCTATTTCATAACTGTAATTTTGCTACTGTCGTGAATCATAATGTAAGTATCTGTGCTTTTCAGATGGTCTTGGGCAACTCTTGTGAAAGGGTAGTTTAGCTCCCAAAGAGATGGAGGGGCCCCCAGATTAAAAACCACAGGGATAGGTAGGTGGTAGCCTCCTGTGAAATTCAAGCAGGTATCTCCCACTGGGCTAAGGCAGTTGAGGCTCCGCAGCAGCCGTGTTTTGTTACGCAGTTCTGAGAGGTAGCTGCTCCTTTCCTTAGGGCCCCTGGGTTCTCCCACCCCCAAGCTTTGCTTCCCTGCTCCCACTTTTGTGTATTTCACAAGCGTCTCCTCTTAGGTTTTACACCCTCCCAGGGGCTCCCATCAGCTTTTCCAGCTTGGCCGAGCGTTGCCCTGGTTTAGTTCTAGCCTGTTAGGTTCATAGAAGCCCTCTGGTATCTATCCTCTGGGTTCCTGGCTGAGGGGATTCTAATGGAACAGGCCGAGGGCAGGCTGGAGCCAGGACGGGTTTTCCAAATAGCCCAGAGAAAACCTGGTGGCCTGGCCAAGTGGTGTACGGTGGGGGATGGGGAGTCAGGTAAGTACCTGGAACTTAGGGTATCGACCCCCCCCCCTTGTTCTGGGGAATGAGTATAAATGCACTCACCTCCCTGCTCCTGCCCCCGTCCCCTCCGGCCCCCACCACCGGCCTGCCCTGCTGTATACAGCCTAAGACAACCTGGGTGAGCAATATTGCACAAGAGGAGCCGCGGGTGTGTGAAGCCAGGCACACACAAGTGAACACTTTACTGCCTGGGCTTGTGGTTACCCCCCCCCCACACACACACACACAAGCTGACGCCTGTCACTGACTAGCTAGCCCCACAAGCTGTTACCTCAGGAGCTCTTTAGCTCTTCTCCCCTACTACCCTAGGCCAGAGGGAGAAGGGTCCAGTTCTGCGGGAGGGCCTGGGGGGTGAGGATTTCCTCTAACTCGGCCTTCAGCTTCCCTTTTCGCAGATCCGCCAAGGGCTTGAGGATGCCAGGCTGGCCTGAATTCAGGCAGAAGATCCCAGCAAAACACAGACCTTTCAGTGACCTACCGCCTCGTGGGAAGCCAGAGACCCAACCCCCTGCGTGAGAAGGTGGGAAGGGACGCGGGGATTAGTGCGGGTGGGAAAAAAACTTTAAAAGTCTCCAGCCCGCAATGTGCCTCGGAAAGGAAGGCGGTCGTGGGAGCTGCCCCTCCGTTTTTCAGCCCTGGAGTCTCAGACCCTTCATTTCTTCCGGTGGCTAGGGAGGGAGGAGCCTCAAGATCCAAAGGTGGCTCGTGGCTTTTCAATAGGACCCAGATCTGTGCTTAAACTTGAAAAGTTGGTTCAAGTGGGTTCCGGGCGCCCTCTAGGGGTCACATAAGGAGAGTCGCTCTGACTTCAGTAGAGTCAGAGAAGGCTGAACAAAGTCGGCTTCTGGATCAGGGGCAAACAAATAAAAATAGTACTAAAAATTAGTATTATTGAGCGCCTGTAGTGTGCCAGGTAATGAGATAGACTATAAAAATACTATTCATTCCTAAACAACATCGTATGAGACAGGTATTTTTATCCTTCCTTTACATACGCTCAGAGGCGTTAAGCAATGTTGACGGAGAGCACTTTTGGTTGGTAGGCAAGGGCGCCAGCATTCAGAGTTTATCTAACCCTGAAGGGATTTGGGTGGGATGGCCAAGTGCAGGGGTGCAGTGGATTGGGGGGGATTGAGGGTGAGTCAACTTTGAGTCTGGGCTTGCTTTTTTGGAAGGACCAGCCAGCAGAGAAGTGAATTGGGCATTTGCCCTCTAGAGATCTGGAAAGTTCAACTCCAGCCCATCACACACACACACACACATATACACACACACGCACACACATACACACACCACAAACATACAGACAATAAACACACACACATATACACAAACACATACATACACACATGCTCTCACACATACATGCACATACACACACCACACACACATACAAAGACACACATATATACACATCACACACACATACATACATACCTACTCAGACACACACATACACAGACACACACACACACACACACACACACACACACACACTTCAGCTTGTAGACTCCACTCTATCAGGCCTGAGAAACTACCTCCTCCTCCTCCCCCCACACCTCAGTCAGCCCACCCTTTGGGCCTTTTCCAGCTGGGCTTGACGCCTTCCAGGAGCCCCTAGGACTGGAAGGAGGTTCCGTCTCCCACACTCCTTCCTCTGCTTCTGCCTCTGAGTTTGACACATGGGAGGATCAAACCAGCAGAAAGTTAAAAATAGAAGCAAATGAATCATACTTTATTAGACAAAAGAACAGAGAACCAGGAAGGAAAATCCTTCCCATTCCATCTGCTCAGGGAAAGCTTGCAGTGGGAGAGGCTGCTCTGGGATCCAGGGTGGAGAGGGGTTGGCGTGAACAGGAGCGTGAGAGTGGGAGATAGGGCCGGGAGAAAATTCATAACTCTATTATTGTTGTTGTTATTGATGATGTTGTTGTTGTTGTTCTTATTTCATTTGACCTTTTTTTTTTTCCAAGACAGGGTTTCTTTGTGTAGCCTTGGCTGTCCTAGACTCGCTTTGTAGACCAGGCTGATCTTGAACTCACAGCTATCCTCCTGCCTCTGCCTCCCGAGTGCTGGGCTTATTATTAGACTTTTTGAGAGAGTCGCACTATGTAGTTCTAGGTGTTCTGGAACTCACTATGTAGACCAGGCTGGCCTCAAACTCACAGAGATCTGCCTAGTTCTGCCTTCTCAGTGCTGGGCATGAAGGCATGAGCCACCACGGCCCATGGTAACCTTTTTGGTTTTTTGTTTTGTTTTGGTTTTGGGTTTTTGGTTTTTTGAGACAGGGTTTCAAGGCTGTCCTGGTCTTGCTTTGTAGACCAGGCTGGCCTCAAACTCACAGAGCTCCACCTGCCTCTGCCTCCCCAAGTTCTGGGAGCCAGCATGCTTGGCTTTATCATCTTTGTCATCATCATCATCATCATCTTATTATTATTATTATTATTATTATTATTATTATTATTAATTATTAACTATAATAGATTTATTTATTTTTAGATGTGTGTGTGTGTGTGTGTGTGTGTGTGTGTGAGAGAGAGAGAGAGAGAGAGAGAGAGAGAGAGAGAGAGAGAGAGAGAGAGAGAATGAGTCCATGTGGCCATGTATGACAAGGTATGGTTTAAGCCACCATGTAGGTACTAGGACTTGAACCCTGCTCCTGTAGAAGAACACCCTATGCTGAGCCATCTCACCAGCCCTCCAGTTTTATGATTAAGGCCCCTTTTTAATGAGTAAGGGTCAATAAAAATATGGATGGAGAGCTAGACTGTCTCCCCTTCCTCTCTTTCATAGGCTCACAGAGGAGACGCATCGGTGTCCTTAGGGGTCTTTTTCTTGTGCAGTATAAGGTGAGTTCTCCCCTGCCAGTGCCCATACTTCAGTGTGTGCAAGAATCACCAGGGAGCTTGGGAAACGCAGACTCGGGGCATGAGAGCTTGGGTGGGGCCCAGCACTCTGAGTGCAGAGGACTACCTAATGTTGCTGCTGGCCTGCATCCAGGGGCTGGGACTTCTGCCTCTGAGTTCTAAATCTGGGTCTCAAACTGGCCTGCTAACTATGGTTTCCAGTATTGTTTTACTTGCTTAACTTTCCCCCCTACACCCATTTTTTTGCTTAAAGAGATGGAGAGTGGGGGTATATCTGATGCTGTTTTTAAAGTGTGCTCTCCAGCGTGCTTGAGCCCTGCTTTCCCAGGTCTCTGCAGGGCTCCTCTGATCCAGGTCCCCTTTCCTGCACCTGCTCCCCTTCCAAAGCCCTCTTCCACTCCCAGGCAACAGTTTAAGTGTCTCTGGATATCAGCCTACTCCTTGAACCTGTCTTCTCTACTGTCTAACCTCGGGCAAGTTAATTACATTTCAGGAGCTTGCAATTTCCTTGTGTATATTGTAGGGCCAACCCATCTCCGGATTACCAAGGGGATTAAGGAGATAACTCCGGTAAAAAGTGTTGGCTCTTTGCAGGCACTCCAGGAATGGCTCTGAGTGCCCCAGGGTGGAGAGACCCTGGCTTTCCACTCTTGGGGGCAGGGTGGGGTTGAAGAGGTAGTGGATTTGCTCCTCTCACTCCCTCCCTCCCTTATTTTGAGGCCCTTGCGTTCTGTTCCGGAGAGAGAATGCTTTCTGTCAGTGGATGCTTTCTGGCTGGAAGCTTTGCTCCCAAATGCTCCCCGAAAGGTTGTGTAAGTTCGGTGCCCTAAGACTGGTCTAAGGCTAACCAGCCAGTCACCTCATTCACAAGTTTCCAGCAGTGTAGGGGATAGGTAGAGAACCCAAGAGAAGTGCTGTTTCCTAGCCAAGAACCATCTAGCCCTGGGGGGAGAGGGGGTCACAGTAGCCTCCCAGCATGGGTAGAGCTGCTAAGAAGCAAGGCCTACCACCCAGCGCCTGCGTATACCTGCCTCCACATGTGCCCACAGGCACATACTGCTGCTGTGTCCCTTTCAGGATGACCTGAGTCTACTTATGTCGCACACCTTTATATACTTACTTCTTTGTTCTTTCTAAGATTTGTTGTTGTTGTTGTTGTTTATAGACCCCACAAGTGAAGGACAGCTGCTTTCCCCAGCACCTGTGGGCCGGATGGCCATGTGACCATGTGGTCATTCCTGACGGCCAGTCACCTATGTCCACTTGAAAGTGCTTAGGGCCTTCCCTTCATCTTCTTACCTTCGGCTGGCAGTCCCTGAGCCCTTGCTCCCTGCTTGGCCGCTTTGTGTAACTGGATGGTGTTGTGTCCATAGACTTAGGCTTCTCTTTCCAATCGCAGGTTCAAAGGCAAGCTCTCCCCTGTGCGGCGTGGCTGGCACACAGGCAGTGCAAACTCTCCCCTGTGCGGCGTGGTTGGCACACAGGTAGTGCAAGCTCTCCCCTGTGCAGCGTGGTTGGCACACAGGTAGTGCAAGCTCTCCCCTGTGCAGCGTGGCTGGCACACAGGTAGTGCAAGCTCTTCCCTGTGCAGCATGGCTGGCACACAGGCAGTGCAAGCTCTCCCCTGTGCGGCGTGGTTGGCACACAGGCAGTGCAAGCTCTCCCCTGTGCAGCGTGGTTGGCACACAGGCAGTGCATTCACTCTGCTCAGGGATAGACAGGGAAGAAGGAATGGGATGTGTTTGTTTGTTTGCATCAAAGAAGCCCCAAGGAAATGTTGTTTGATGCTTCCATGCCTCTGGGACTCCAAGCCTAGACTTCAAGACAGAGTGGCTTCTCTCTTCCTAGCGTAATGTGGAGGAAGTGGGTACATATACCAAGGTGGTCCCTGGCCTCTAGCTTAGGGAAAGAGTCTGCCTGCCCCCCCCCCCCCCCAGCAACAGTTTCCAGCTTTTCACTCTGGTGTGGTTTCTACTGATACTTCACAGAGCAGCCCCGCCTTTTCCTATCAGGGAGAGGTGTCACTTCCAATTGCACCAGCACACAGGGACCCCAAGGCTCCACCCCGCATCTGCTTGCAAAGACGCCTGCACTGGGTGGGGGTTGGGTGCAGCGCCTGGAGAGAGCACTGGCCAAAGAAAGTTTTCCCCTTTGTAACTCAGGCTGCCTTTGCCCTGACTGTTGCCTGGACCACTGTCATGGTGCTGAGAAAGCCAGGATGGATGGGGGAGGATCCAGAGGCATAGGCTGTCTGTCAGACTCCAGGCGCTGGTACCTCTAAGAGGTGCCCACATCAGAGAGATGACACTTCAACAGAAACACACGGAGGGATGAGAAATGGCTCTCATTTTAAAGCCTGTCTTCCCCATCTTATTTCCCTATGACTGGGAGGAGGGATATAAGGTGGTTCTTGGGAGAGGAGAGCTCTTGGACCACTTCCCCTGAATCTCCTGCTCTGGGAGTGTCAAGAATCAAGGCAGCCATGTGCTTGGGTCTGACTAGTCAGTCCCACGAGCCTCCTCCACTCTGTCAGAACCAGGATGTCCGGGGCAGATGTGAAGAGACACTAACTGCGCCACTGCCACAGCTGGATAATTCCATCAAACCTGATCCTTTCAGCCACAGTCCTGAATCCTAGAGCTCTGATCCCACACCTCTGGGCTCCACTGTACCGCAGGTGCCACCTGAGAGTGGTGAGGGGGGCGGGGCTTCTCCTCTTTCTCTTTCTGTTGGCAGGCTGGTAGGTGGTGTGAGCGCAAAGGTGGTCCTAGGGCTCCCGTGGCACCTCACGGGGTGCCGAGCCTCTCCTGGTTCATCCTGGATCTGCTGCAGTCAGAACTGTGGTGTGGATAGTTGCGACACCTGTAGCCACGCATTCCTGAGGTTTTCTTCTCTCTTGTGAGTTGCCTGGTGGAGACTCACCATGGCAGAAAGGTAAGCCTTGGAAATCAAGGGGCCAGGGGAATTTGGGTCAGTCTTCACCCTGCTATGGAAGGTGCTGGAGCCCAGGTTTCCAACGGTAGAACGTGGAAGGAGAAATTCACATGCTGTTTTGGATTCAAGCTCCTTTCCTCTAGCTCTGTGGCATCCTGCGACCTTAGTGTCCCTAGGCCAGCTTAAGTAAGGCCCTACTCCATGGTGAGTGCTCTAAGTCCCCTAATGGAATCGGGCAGCTTTACCCCGACCTCTTACTAAATGCTAGCTTTATTTGGCAGTATCTTTAAAGGGTCAAGAATCGAGCAAGAGCAAGGTTGTCATAGTTCAGGTGTAGTCACTTACCCTGGAGAAGAAAAATGACCTCAGTACCTCCTTCCTGGCTTGATCTGCATCTCCCACGCTCTCAACCCCTCCAACCCCAGTGGCTGGGCTGCCTCTTGCTGCCTCTCTTTCACTTTTTTTGGAACAGCTGGAATCCAGGAAGAGGAAACTGTCTGACCTGATTCTCTTCAGATAGCAGTTTCTCTCTCTCTCTCTCTCTCTCTCTCTCTCTCTCTCTCTCTCTCTCTCTGCCTTCCTGTCTTTGGAGGTAGGAAGGGTGGGGCGGCTGACTCCTCCAGATTTCTGGGTCACTAGTGTGGCAACTATCAGCATGGCTGCCCTGACAGAGGTCTTAGCACAGTGCATGAGAGGGACCTGTAGGTGAGACTGAAGTGCAAGCATAGCTTTCACCTTCATCTTGGGGTCATTGGCTCAGGGATACAGAGAGAGGCCCTGACGGTGCCTGGTGAAGAAGGGAGCTCTTAGGAGAGTGGCTGATGGCTGGGTGGTGGTGGCTCACGCCTTTAAGCCCAGCACTGGGGAGGTGGAGGCAAGTGGATCTCTGTGAGTTCGAGGCCAGCCTGGTCTACTAAGTGAGTCCAGGACAGCCAAGGCTACACAGAGAAACCGTGTGTGTGTGTGTGTGTGTGTGTGTGTGTGTGTGTGTGTGTGTGTGTGTGTAGGCGGGGTCAGCTTCATACAGCTGTCCATTCCACAGAGACTATATTTTTCTTTCTACTTCCTCGTCCCAAATCCCTCATCAACAAAGAACATTCTACGAAGGCACGTTCTGTCGATTCTGTCATAGCCTTGACCAAAGTGCTTTCTAAAGTTTTTAGAAGGGAAATATCTGAGATTCTTTCTAAGGACATTGTAGCTGGCTAGTCCATGACACATGAAAATAGGATAAATCCCTGATGCTCCTATCTTTACAAGATCTTTGGACTCCTGGCATTATGAATTTAGTGATATGAGAACCCTCATCTGGAGAGGTGGATCAGGAGTTAAAAGCACTCGCTACTCTTGCAGACGACAGATATTTGATTCCCAGAATCCATGCTGGAGCAAAGAACCATCTATAACTCCAGGCTGAGGGGTCTAGTGCCCTCTTCTGGCCTCTTCAGGTGCTGCACACATGTGCATACATTCAGGCAAATGCTCATACACATAAAATAAAAATAAATAAAATTTCAAAATGATTTCCTAAAAGAACACTTACTATAGACCAGGAAGTTAAAGCTGGGTGGTGCTTTAATCCCACTACCTGGGAGGCAGAGGCTGGTGGATCTCTGAGTTTGAGGACAGCCAGTCTCAACAAACAACAAACACAAACATCAGGAAGTTAGGGTTTTAGCTTAAGCAGTTGGAGAGTTCAGAGGGATGTTTTGTACTGTTGGAGAATCAACCCAGAACCTCACAGCAAGCTGAGTTTGGCTCTAGTACTGAGCTCCTAGGGAGCCCGGCTTTCTGCCGGCTGTCTCCTTCTCTAAGCAGAAGCACTCCCTGCTGTTCAACTAGAAAGCTCATCTCAGCATCCTCGCTAAGTTTGCCCTTACATTAAATTCAGCCAACACTAAAACTCGTCACTCTTTCCTTGTGAGGACACTCTCATGTCCCCTGGATTTCAAGCCCTGGATCGGTTTGGTTTGGAAGCTTGTTCTTTCTCTGCTTGCGTTCCCAGCGGGCATCCCAAATTCCCACACACTTGCAAAGTATGTTGGGTAGGAGGGCCAAGCATGAGGAAATGTAAGTCACAGTGGCACCAGGCAAGAGAGGGAGCTGTCAGTCAAGAGTGAAGGTGGCAGGAGCTTGTTGGAAGAGGTGGCTATAGATTAAGTCAGCCAGAAGCTTCTGGATGGTGTCTCTTAGATCCTTGTCCCTGCTGCTAAGGCTTGGCTTTCCCCAGCCAGCGTCTTAACTTGATAGGACTGTGGTTTGTTCAACTCAGCTCAAGAACTGTGGGGGACACAACTTTGGGATTAGCTTTTGTTTGTGCCAGCCCTTATAATATATGATCAGATAAATTGCAGTGCTGCCTATGGGTTTAATTTGTTGGGTTGAACTGAGAATTATGGCTTGCTCTTTACTTCCGGTAAAATGCATTACAGTAGACAACCCCAGCCAGTAGTCTCTCAAAGCTCTGCTCTCAGAGAACACTTTATTTTAGGTGACCAAGGGCAACGGTTTAATTAATTGGTTTACATCACATGGCACAGGATTTCCATGGATTTGAGAACTCCTGAATGCTCAAAACCTCTACAGCCCTAATGAAGCCAAATAATTCATTCTCCCAGCTCTCTGATAATCTTTGGCCTACCTTCATCTGGTTCGATTTATATACCACTCAATATTCTTGGCAGTAAGTTCAGATCTCACGTTGGCTACCCTAAAGATGAAAAAGTAATGGGAGCTCTTTGGAAGGGTGCTGGGCTAGCCAAGGAGTCTGTGCAACAGGCAAGGAGCCAGTGTGCAGAAAGAGGGGGGAAGGCAGCCAAGGTCAAACCACAAGGCTACCCGGCCTAGGAATGTGATGATGTTCCTGCTGCTGACTACTCAATGTGTTGTGCCCTAGGCTCCCAACCCTACTATGCCCCCACTTTGGATTTCTTCCCCCAGCCATTCCTATATCCTTGAGTCATCCTGGGTGGGAACAATAATTAACTAGCTAGGCTTGAGTCACAGTCTATTGTTTTTGGGGGCCTTCGCTTCTGTGGCAGGTGAACTTCTGTCTCCTTCCCTTCAACATACACGTACAAGTGGGGCATGTGAGCCTTTAATCCCAGCACTCAGGAGGCAGAGGCAGGCGGATCTACAGGCTCTGGTCCACAGAGTGAGTTCTAGGGCATCCAAAGGATTGACAAAGAAACTCTGTCTCAAACACAAGATGAAGAAGATGATAGGTGTGCAATGCAGGCAAGCAATTCAGATGAATGAGGACACACACACACACACACACACACACACACACACACAGAGAGACAGAGAGAGAGACAGAGAGACAGAGAGAGAGAGAGAGAGAGAGAGAGAGAGAGAGAGAGAGAGAGAGAGAGAGAAGGAGAAGGAGATCTGACTCATGGCCCTAGTCTTGGACCCTCACAGGCACCTCAAGCCTTCTGTCAGGCCACAGAGCATCATTGGAGAAACCCACAGAACAGCTGGGCAGATGAAGTAGTCTTGGCTCCAGCCTTTGCTGAGTCACACCCAGGATTACGAACCCTTTGTGAAATATCATGCTCTCTTCTGAAAATCAAGGGTTTTTACATTTATTTTATTTTTAATTGTTTTTAATTGCATTTCATGTTTGGCCTACACATATGTCTGTGTGAGGGTGTCGAATCCACTGAAACTGGAATTACATATAGTCATGAGCTATCATGTGGGTCCTGGGAATTGAACTCAGGTTCTCTGGAAGGGCAGCTAGTGCCCTTAGCTGCTGAACTATCTCTCCAGCCACAAGAATATTTTTGTATGTGGCTAAAATTAAGAATGTTTAACAACATCTCATATCCAGTCCATGTTCCAACCATCCCCGCCCGCCCCCCCCCCCCCCCCCCCGCAAATGCTGTAAAGAATGCATTTCTGTAAGGCGACCATGATCGCTTCATTTCTTTAAAGCATTTCACTTTAAAGAGCACTATAAAGTAGGCGGATTCAAGTAATACCAAGCCCCAAACCAAGCCCCAAGGAATCAAAAGGGACTGCCCCACTTTCCTCTCTCCTTTTCTGTATCACCTCCTCAGAAGCTCACGTGTGGTTTTATGTGTGCATGGTTCATTTCATTTCTTTCTTTCTTTCTTTCTTTTTTTTTGGACAGGGTTTCCTCTGTGTAGCCTTGGCTGTCCTGGACTCACTTTGTAGACCAGGCTGGCCTTGAACTCACAGAGATCCACCTGCCTCTGCCTCCCGAGTGCTAGGATTAAAGGTGTGCATGGTTCATTTCTTGTTGAGGCAGAGTTTCACTATGTAGCCCAGGCTAGCGGGAAATGTGAGACTCTCCCACTGGGTTTACAGGTGTGTCCAGCTGCATGTGCACTTTGCATCTCTTTGCACACTTTCTTGGCAGAGGTTCAGGTGGAGGTCTATCCTCCGTTGTCAAGGGATCCCTCCCACCACACACACTTTCACGTAGCTTACTGCATTCGCTTGATGACTCATCTTGAACGTCTTTGCATGTCCATGAGGATAAAACCCACCCAGTGGCCCCGAACTTCCTCTCACACCCAGAGCTCTGTCTCTACCAAAGGACATGCAGTTCCAAGAGAGCTCTGCTCTCCCTGGCTACTGTGTGGTATTTTGTCTTTTTGTTTTTGTTTTTGCTGCTGCTGTCATTGTTGTTATTGACTGTAGTTCATACTGTCTTCCCAGAACACTGTGAAGTAGAATTGGCATTCTTAGGATCCACCCCTCACAGGGTGTCTCTGTGTAGACCAGGCTGGCCTGGAACTCACAAAGATCCATCTGGCTCTGCTTCCTACGTGCTAGGATTAAAGGCATGTGCTACCACTGCCCAGTTGACAGAATATTTATTTATTTATTTATTTATTTAGGTTTTATAAGACAGGGTTTCTCTGTATAATCTTGACTGTCCTGGACTCCACCACACACCACACCTGGCAAAGATTTATTTATTTTATACATATAGATGAGTGCTCTATATGCGTGTACATCTGTATGCCCAAAGAGAGCATCAGATCCCAGCATAAATGGTTGTGAGCCACCATGTGACTATGCCTAGCCTTTCCTAGGAAAGCTATCCTTGCATCCCCAGAGTTAGGATCTCTTTTCCCTCCCAGCACACTCCCTGTGCAGTTGTCTGATAACTGTCTCTGACATTCACAGGGCTTAGCCCTATCTCACTGCGGTGGAGAGTAGGAATGTGACATCACGTGGTGCGGTCATCGGGACTTCAGGGGACAAGACAAGGAAGAAACTGGAAGGGTGTCCAAAGCTGACGCTGTTGGGAGCGGCCCTGTAAGCAGCAGTGCATCCAGATCCCCATCCAGGGCTCGACCAGCTGGGCTCTGGTGGGTGAGGGCAGACATTCTGAGGAGAATGCTTGGAGATAGGAGTAGCAAGACCCCTAAGGCACTGGCCTGATATTGGCATAGCAGGGGCAGCCCAGCACAGCACAGCCCAGCACAGCACAGCACAGCACAGCACAGCACAGCACAGCACAGCCCAGCACAGCACAGCACAGCACAGCACAGCACAGCACAGCACAGCACAGCACACTGAATACAGATGTTACCTAGAGAGCAAGATAGTAGTGTCCTTCCTTCCTTCCTTCCTTCCTTCCTTCCTGCCTTCATTCCTTCCTTCCTTCTCCCTTTCCCTTTCCTCCCTGTCTTTTTCTTTCTTTCTTTTCTTTTCTTTTCTTTTTTTTTTTCTCTCACAGGTTAGGGACCAAACCATGAGTTCCCTTAATTCGAGGACAAGCAATTGTACCACAGAGCTACATCCTCAACACATGGCCATATTTGACCAGAACAGATATCTCCATAGTAGGATGGGGAGATGGCCCAGATTCCACATCCCCAGCACTGAGCATGTTGGGCCTGTAACCTGGCATGTTGCAGGCTGAGACGGGTACCCAGGACCTAGCTGGATCATTGAGCTCTGGGTCAAGTGAGAAATGCAGCTTTGAGACACACACACACACACACACACACACACACACACACAGTGGAGAGGGATCAAGGAAGAGTGTAACATCAGCTCCGGGCCTCTATGTACACTATATATGGGAGTGTCACACACACACACACACACACACACACACACACACACACACACACACAGAGTGTATCTTACTAATACAGATTGTTGCAAAAGTTAGTGTCCTGTGTAAAACAAATATCAGCTTTTTACTGTCACAGTAGCTACAACCAGAGAGAGTCTGCTGAGGGGGTTTCTTGGGAATCCCGCCATTTCTCTTCCTGTGGTAGGACTAGGGAATTCTCAGGCCCTTCGGGTTAATTATCTTGCTTTCCTGCACCTATATCCTTTCTAAGCATGCAGTTTCTCTTTGTCTAGAACATTTTCAACAAACTGAAGTTTTGGCAAAATATTTCTTGTGTGGCTATAATGTACCAGGCACTGCACTGTAGCCAAGGATATGCCCCAAATTAATCAAACTAAGTTTTGTTTTTCTGTGAACTTCTTAGCCATCCCATTACAAGAAGATGCTGGAAAGCTTTGTGGCTTTGGTGGGTGTATCAGGGTGCTCTACCTGAAAGCTCAAGTTGTCTGGCATGAATGAAATGCCTTTTAGGGGTCCCTAGTAAGATCTCTTAAAGAGATGAGAAGTCATCCTCCAGAATGACCCAGATGGACACATAGTAAGTCTGTGCAAACAACAACGGGGATATTATTATGTCTCCATCCACAGAGGCACAGAAGAGAAAGTCAGAGTGGCTCAAACTGAGAACCAGAGAAGGCAGATGAGTAATGCGCTTCTGTGATCCATGCCCCGAGAGTCTGAGACATGAGGGTCTCCAAGATCTAGGGTCTCCTATCTCCTACTGGGCTGGGAAACTGTAGTCCCTCTTTGTCCCTGTACACCACGTCACAGGGTCACTAACGCCACAGCAGCTAGCTTCATCAGAGCAGGCAGGGGTGGCCTGAGAAAGCAAGCAAAATGGAAGTCACGTCCCTGTGTGGTCTAATTTCTGGTTACAGTTCATGGCGTTTGCCACAGTCTGTTCACTAGCTGTGAGTTCTCTGGGGTCAGATCACCAGCAGGCATGATGCCACAAAGGAATGGGAACTCCAAAAGAGGCAAGGGTCACTGGAGGTCACCTCAGAGACTGCTTGTGGCATCCCCTTGTTTTTGACAGCCCCCAGTAGCAGGCTAACCCCCTTTTGTTTCCTCCACACCCGTGACTCTGACCCTCGACACCATAGCCTCACCACATTTCCCAGGTGAGCACCCAGGGCAGCTTCAAAAGCCCTGTGTTGTCAGATCCAGAAGGCCTGACTCATGAAATCAATGGGTCCTAAGGTTGGTACAGTCATTGTCACTGGCTTGCAGAAGGAAGAAGCAGCAGGGGCCGGATGGTGGCCATGGCACTGCCTGTCCTCAGATGCACAAGACAACAAAATCTTTAGTCCGGGCCACTTCCCTCTTCCAAGTGGAAAGCAGATTCGGGGCTGGCTCTCTTCCCAGGGCTGGCCCTGCCTAACGTGATGGGGCTTAAACTCCACTTGCCTTGGTGCTGGTGTGAACACCACTGTCTTCACTGCAAAGGGTTCCATGTGGGCGTGGAGTATCTGGATGCTCACTGAGGTCTATGTCCCTGGAGAATGCACAAAGGATGATCCTTGTGATTTCTTTGCTTTGGAGATGAGGGGAAGACATCCATTATTATTATTATTATTATTATTATTATTATTATTATTATTATTATTATTAGTGTGTATGTGTAGCTGGTTCTCTCCTCTACCTTTTCATGGGTTCTGCGGTCAAGCTCAGGCCATTAGACCTTTGTGGCACGCACTTTATTCTCTGAGCCATCTTATTCGCCCTCCCGAGCATATTTTTTGTGGGTCCATTTCTTCATCTCCAACCCTCCTTTCATTGCCTGTTGTGACATCAAAAATTATATTCTTCCAACCCTGGATCTCTTCTGATGATTTCATACCTTCCCCCATACCTGTGGGGAGCACAGGATGGTGCCCAGGTTCAATGCCATTCTCTAGTAGAAGGCAGCAGGAATTGAGAGACCTCTTCTGTCCTGTCTTCAGCACATTAGGAAAATGGGGTCCTGAGTCAGTGGGCAAGACCCAGGCACAGGAGGCATGCTGTGCGGGCACAGGTCCACAAGAGGGCACTCTGCCACTCTGTTCATAGTATCACACTTCCAGAAGCCCAGTTCAGAAGCTACCCAAATGGGGACAGAGCAGAAAAATCTGAGAAGGGCACAGCATCGTAGGAGGGAGAATGAGATTCATATGAGGCCAGGTCCTCCCCAGAAGCTTAGAGAAAGCAGGCCCTCCCAGGCTGCTTACCCACCCGCAAGGCCACACTCTTCCAGGAGACTTGTTGACACTTGTTTTTAAACTCTATTTTATTTGGGGCATTGAATCTTCTACCTCCCTCCAACCAACCCTTTATCCCTGGATAAGAGAGACAGTTAGGGAGAGGGAGGGCACAGACCCCTTTACTACTCCCATCTGTTTAGGGTCTGTTGGGTTCTTTGGGACAATACCAACAGCAGACACAGCAAGCAGTCCCCTCCTAGCAGCTGCATTGAAATGTTTCTCTGGTCCCTCCCAACTGCTACAGGCCACACATGACACCTTTTCTGAGCTTTCCTAGTTATCTTCCTATACCCTGCCCGCTTTGTGCTGCACAAGGCAGGCCATTACCAGCCGGCAAAGACCACGCCCCTCACAAGACAATTATGATTATCAGCTGTGGACAAACTAAAGCCCCCTCCTCCACTTGGAATTAAAACAAAAACATATTTACATAACACAGCTGAGTTTTGAAAGAAACCAAAACTTTTACCACAGACTATGGCCTCTGCGTCTTCAGAACCTTCATGAGCGAATGACCAAACACATGTGCAAATAAAAAGAAGACACGAGCAAGGACGGAGACGCAGGACGGCTGGATCCACATGTATGTGTGTGAAACGGTGCATGTAAAACACTCAGAGCATCACTAATGATTTCTGCAAATGGGAAACAGGTTCCATCATTAGAGGAGTGGGTGCAGAATAAGTTGTGTTAGATCCGCCAGGGTACAGATGTACAGCTATGGTGAAAGTGCTCCTGGTTCCAGACACACTGCTGTGGAACACTGGAGTCACTGTCTGGTGTGTAGCACACAGTGCAGGGCAGCGTGTGTGCTCCTATGGGGAGGAGACATGTACATCTGCGTTTCTATAGAAAATGTCTAGAGACACACCCAGAAATAATAGCAGCGCTGGTCCTCCAGAGAGTGATGGGTTGCTGTGCTGGTTAGGATTTTTTTTGGGGGGGGGGGTCACCTTGACATAAGCTGGAGTCTGGGAGGAGGCAAACCTGTGGAGCTTTTTCTTGAATAGCGATTAAGGTGGAAGGACCCAGGCAACCGTGGGTGGTGCTGTCCCTGGGCAGGTTGTCCTGGGTGGTATGAAAAGGCAAGTTGGGGAGTTCAAGGGGAGCAAACCAGCAAGCAGTCCTCCTCCATGGCCTCTGCCTCAGTTTCTGTCTCCAAGTTTCTGCCTTGAATCCCTGCCCTGACTTCCCTTCATGATGGACGCAAGATTGACCGCTTTCCTCCTCAAGTGACTTTTGGTCATGCTGTTTATCACAGCAACAGAAAGCAAGCCATGACTAATGTCTAAGGCAAAGGGAGAGAGGGCTCACTGGATAACCTCTTAAACTGTATGAAATCCAAATCATGTGAGAATGTAACTTGTCTGGGGCAGAGGGGAGAAGAAGAGGAGGAGGAAGAGGTGGAGGAGAAAGAGGAGAAGATGGAGGAGGAAGAGGAGGAGGTGGAGGAGGAGGAGGAGGAGGAGGAGGAGATATACACATTTGGACCCTTGGACTGCCATCCCAGCCCTGTCATCTCCCAGTGTGTGAACACGACCCAGTTGTTAAGACTCTCTGCGTCTCCATTTCTTCATCTGTAAAAACAGACCGTTAGTGCCTTGAGAGTGTGGAAAGGAAGACCCTGGGCTTTTGCTGGGTCAGCCAACATTACTACCCCTTTGTACAGGTGAGGAGAAGCCTCTGGCAAGGAGAGACCGAGGTCACTTATGAAAACCTACAAACGGCAATGTCCTGGGAGAGAGAGACCAGTGTGCTAATTTTGGCTTCCAGATCAATGTCCTTCTGGGGTTCCCCTGCTGAGTAATGCGATCCTCCCCCGTGTTATGTAACTCACTGGCTGCCTCCTCTCTGTAGAGTTCACTAATGAGGAAACCCTGCTGTGGAGGATTCTGCATAGTCATGTGGGCCTTCCCGGAGGGACACATCTGTGACTTCCAGGGTCGTGGTCCCTTGGAGACATTCTCCCTAGGGACGTGGCCATGCGGCTGCACTGGAGATCTTAGGTCACTGAGGCTATGATGAGCCTGTGTGCCAGGAGTACAACCTCACTCATCATTTATTCATTTTTTTTTTCAAGACAGGGTCTCTCTGTGTAGCCTTGGCTGTCCTGGACTCTGTAAATCAGGCTGGCTGGCCTGGAACTCATGAAGATCCACCTGCCTCTGCCTTCCGAGTGCTGGGATTAAAGGCGTGTGGCCCACCCCTCCCCCACCCAGCATCATTTATTGATTTAAGTTACACTTATTCTGCCCATTTCTCTTCTGGGGAAGTAAAGGGAAACAAGTTGTAAAATTAATGCATGGGCCTCTCTGTCCCTGCTCTAGCTCACAAATAATGACATGGTGACCTATAAATGTATTAATAAGCTTTAAGCACTATAGCTGGGCAGATTCCCATCTGTTCTAACACAACCCTGCTGACCTGGCCTACATCCCAGCCGTGTGCCCCATTGCCTGACACCTAGTCTCGCCCTGGCTGCTCCTGCTCCATCTGCATCCTCAGGCGACCTTCTTCTCTCTGTCTCTCTCGCACCTGGGACCCTCCTCCTGGGATTCCAAATCCTGCCCCGTTCTAGGCTGCACAGCTTTTTTTTTTATTACCCAATCAGAGATGATGGAGAGTCCTTACACAGTTTTACACAACACTGAGACAGGAGATGCTTCAGCAGTGATGATGACAGTGCCCACTTCCGACTGCAACCAGATCTCTGGGCACAGAAACCAGCATCCGCATACACAGTGACGAGACCATCCCCCAACAGCAAGTTGCTGGGAAAGTTATAGACAATTGGATGTGTTAATGGGAGTCAAGAATAGCAAGTTTTAGGGTACAAACCAGGCAGAGGACCCAGAGCCCCAGGTCCTCAGGGCTTCTGCCAGGGCTTGAGATTTAGGGGACGTCTAAAGGTTGAGGGAGGAATATAATCACTAGTGAGGCGTTGTCTCCATCCTGTGAAGGCAGGATAGTGAGTGCACCAGTCTTTAAGGAGGAAGTTCAAGTTCAGGGCTGCCATCACTTTAAACTGCCACAAGGGGGCGACCGTGCACTGCCATTAGCTGTTCCATCTCCTTTCCGGGCAGCTGCCAAACACTATTTTCTCTACTATGGCCTGATTGGTTTTTGGTTTCTGGTTTTTGGTTTTTGGTTATTCAAGACAGGGTTTCCTTGTGTAGCCTTGGCTGTCCTGGACTCACTTTGTAGACCAAACGGTCCGGGAACTCACAGAGATCCACCTGCCTTGGCCTCCTGAGTGCTGGGACTAAAGGTGTGCACCGCCACGCCCGGCTAGGGGCTGATTGTTTACACTCAAGGAACTGGTTACAAAAACAAAACCAACCAACCAAATAACCAAGCAAACAAACAAAAAACTGATGTCAATTTGGGCAGTTCCTGCTAAAGCCAGTGTGGGCGCCAGCGCAGACTGTACATGGTTCCTGACAGCCTGGCTCTGGTGTTTTCTCTTACAGTCTGGATTCTTTCCTCTCTTTTCAGTTGCTCTGTCCTTTTCTGCCCCTCAGGCACCTGTGCCCATCTCAGCACCTGGACCATAGGGGCAGCCTCCTGGGCACTGGCGGGACCTGGGCCTCCATCCCTTGGCCTACAGCTACACTGAAAAAAGCCATGTTTAAACTGCGTAGTGGTGGCACTTGTCTTTAATCCCAAACCTCAGGAGGCAGAGGCAGGTGGATCTCTGGGTTTGAACCCAGCCTGATCTACACAGGGTGTTCCAGGACAGCTAGGGCTACACAGAATAACCTTGTTTTGAAACAAAACAAAAAATTAAAAACAAATAAATAAAAATAAAATGAGGAACAAAGGGCCATAAGGAAAAGTCTATATGACTGACTTGCGCAATGCAGCCATTAGCTATGAGATGAGCAATCTAGGATACAGGCCAAGAAGCAGAATGCTCTCTGCAGCCCAGGTCCCTGCACACGCCTTCCCAATCAGCCCTCTTTTTGTCCTAGATTCAACTAGGATCAGCTGGTGACAGTGTTACCACGGTGATGCCTCCTTTGTAGTTTACTGACTGTGGCTGCCACCCTTCACAGTACATTATGTGTGCTTGCTTTTAAAAGTTTTACATAAGGAATTATGCTATTTGTTTGGCCTCCCCCATTTTCTTTTCTCAAGACAGGGTTTATCTGTGTAGCCTTGGCTGTCCTGGACTTACTTTGCAGACCAGGCTGGCCTCAAACTCACAGAGATCCACCTGCCTCTGCCTCCCAAGTGCTGGGATTAAAGGAGTGCGCCACCACGCCTGCCTTTCTCTCTTTCCTTCTTTTTAAAACATTTTTCAAGACAAGGTTTCTCTGTTGTCCCCTGGTGGTCCATGCCTTTAATCCCAGCGTGCGCCACCACCGCCCACCTGGGTGTTGTACTTTTAATTTTACTCTTTTCTTTACTAAACAGTGAACGCTTTACTACACGTAGGATCTTCATCCAGTTTCCTGTGTGTCTGCTACTTTCCCTTCTTTTTTAAAATGTTATTTATTTATATTTTATGTATGACTGATCTGCATGTACACCTGCAGGCCAGAAAAGGGCATGAGATTCTATTATAGATGGTTGTGAGTCACCATGTGGGTGCTGAGAATTGAACTCGGGACCTCTGGAAGAGCAGCCAGTGCTCTCAAGAGCTGGACCATCAGGCCCATACTTTCCCTTCTTCTGGCACCAAGTGCTTGTACCATTTGCTCCCATTTCTTTGTGTGGTTTTTTTTTTGTTTGTTTGTTTTTGTTTTGAGATAGAGTCTCACTCTAAATCTGTAACTCACTACGTACACCTGGCGAGCCCAGATCTCTCAGCAATGCTCCTGTCTCAGCTTCCTAAGTGCTGGGAAGGCAGGTGCGAACCTCCACACCAATTGTCCCGTGTGTTATTTTCTGATAGATATGCTTGAAGTTGTAAATCCTCCTGTGAGTTCTGTTTTAATTTTGTCTCACAAATTCTGACATGGAATGTTGTTTTTGTTGTTTAAATTACTTCCTCTTTAAATAAAGAATTCTTTACTGTTTTGTTTCTTGTACGCTCATTTGTGTCTTTGGAACAGAATCTCACCATGGAGCCCAGGCTAGCATGGACCTTTTTCACCTTAGCCTTCCAAGGTACTGGAATTACAGGTGTGACCCACAATGCCCAGGGGAAAGTATTACCTCACTTTGTAGACGATACTCAAAGCTGTCTTAGCTAGTTCTTTCCAGTTTGATTTCCCTGTGGCCTTAGAACTAAGTGTTTTGCTTGTTTGGTTGGTTTTTTGAGAAAAGGTTTCTTTGTGTAGCCCTGTTGTCCTGGAACTTGCTCTGGAGACCAGGCTGGCCTCTCGAGACCTGCCTGCCTCTGCTTCCCTAGTGCTGTGATTAAAGCTTCCCTGTGCTACTATGCCCAGCTACTTAGAACTAGTTCTTTTATTTTTTTTAAAAGTTATTTATTTATTATATATGCAGTGTTCTGCCTGTGTGTATGCCTACGTGCCAGAAGAGGGCACCAGATCTCATTATAGATGGTTGTGAGCCACCACGTGGTTGCTGGGAATTGAACTCACGACCTTTGGGAGAGCAGCCAGTGCTCTTAACCTCTGAGCCATCTCTCCAGCTCCAGAACTAGTTCTTTTAATTTGTGTGTGCACTGGTGCTTGTGTGGAGGTGCACCTGCTTCTGAGAGTCCCAACTCAGGGCCTCACACATTACCCCGGTGCCATCAGCCCTGAGGAATGTGTGTGCATGCGTGCCTGTGTGTGTGTGCGGGCCAGTGTGTGTGTGTGTGTGTGTGTGTGTGTGTGTGTGTGTGTGTGTGTGTGTGTAAATGAGCTGAAGAGAAAGCGTGGCTGTTAGAACTTCTTGCTCTCACAGAGGACGTGAGTTTAGCTCTCAGCATTTACACAGACGCTCACAACTGCTTGTAACTCCAGCTTTAGGGAATCCAAAGGTGCCCCATGTACACTCACACACACATGCACAAACAAGCATGTGAACAGAAATAAAACAAATCATTTTTTGTTGGATTGTTTGTTTGTTTGTGTTTCAAGACAGGGTTTCTCTGTGTAATAGCCCTGGCTGCCCTGGACTCACTTTGTAGACCTGGCTGGCCTCAAACTCACAGAGATCCACCTGCCTCTCCCTCCCTGAGTAATGGAATTAAAGGTGTGCATCACTACACCTGGCTAAAATAAATCTTCTTTATGTTGCTTTTAATTTCTTTGATTTGTGCCGGCAGATGTGGTGGCTCACACTTTTAATCCCAGCACTCGGGAGGGAGAGGCAGGAGGATTACTGTGAGTTCAAGGTCAGCCTGTTCTACAAAAGGAGTCCAGGACAACCAAGACTGTTACACAGAGAAACTCTGTCTCAAAAAACCAAACAAAAAATTTTTTAAATTTATTCACTTTTACTTTACATGTGAGTATTTCTTCTGGAGGTACATATGTACATCACATGAGTGCTTGGTGTTTTGGAGGTCAGATGAAGTCATAGGATCTCCTGTAACTGGAGTTGAACCCCAGGTTCTCTGCGAGAACAGCAAGTGCTCTTAATTGTTGAGCCATCTTTCCAGCTGCCAAAATAAAATAAATATATTTTTTAAAAATGTTATTATCGAGGCATTGGGGAGATGGGGCAGTGGTTAATAGCACTGGTGTTACTTCCAAAGGATCCAGGTTTGATTCCCAGCGCCAACATGGTGCTCACAGCAGATTAACTCCACTCTCAGGGAAGCTGATGCCCTCTTCCAGCCTCCAAGGGCATCAGACACGATACACAGGCATACATGCAGGCAACACACACACACACACAAACACACACGGAACAATGTCAGTCTATTTTATCTGCTTCTGTGTATGTGTATACACAGGTTTGTATGTACGTGAGGGCCTACAAGTACCACAGTGTGACCAAGTGGCGGTCAGAGGACAAATCCACTTGGCATTTACATGGCTCCAGGGATCTGAGCTCATGCTGTTAGGCTCACACTGCCAACACTTTCACACACTTTTAGGGTTTCTATTGCTGTGATGAAACCAGGACCATAAACAACTTGGGGAGGAAAGGGTTAATTTTAGCATCCAGTTCTGCATCCAGTCAGTCATCTAGGGAAACAGGTCGAGAACTAAGTCCAGGCCACACAGGAACACTGCTTACTGGCTTGCTACCCATGGCTTGCTCGGCCTGCTTTCTTATGCCATCCAGGACCACCTGCCCTGGGAGCCCGGTAGTGATCAACCATCAATGAAAAAAATGCCCTACAGGGCTGGAAAGATGATGGAGAGAGCACTTACTGCTCTTCCAAGGACTTGAGTTCAGTTTGGATCCCAGCATCCATATCAAGTGACCCACAACCACTTGTAACTCCACAGCTCCAGGGAATCCAGTGCCTTCTGGCTACCATGGCGACCTGCGTGACCTGCATGAGTACACACATACACACACACACACACACACACACACACACACACACACACACACACATATTACATTAAATCAACAAAATCTTTAAAAAAATAAATTTAAAAACAGAAAAGGAAATGCCCTACATAATTGTCTACAGGCCAGTCTTGGGGTGGCATTTTCTCACTTGGGGTTCCCTCTTCTAAAATAACTTTAATGTGTGTCAAGTTGACATAAAACTAGTGGGCATGCCTGCTGAACCATCCTCCTGACCAAGAACCAGCTTTTAATGGTGCTAAGACTTTGAAGTTCATTCAAACTTCATGTGTGACATACTGCCGAGTCAAACTGTAAACACTGAGCATATAATTTCCCCACACTTATCTGCTCATCTGAACTTATTAATCTTACTATTAAATATTACTTCCTTATTTAGTGTACCTGAAATATCAGTTCTGGAGAAGATTAGTTGTTTTTTTTTTTAATCTCTATTACACATTACAAACATGTACTGAGCCTTCACACCTTCCTCCTAATTATGTAGGACCATTGCATGTCAGCTTACATAAAAAAAAAAAAAGGAGGGCTAGAGAGATGGTTCAGTGTATAGTTTTCTCGCAGAGGACCAAAGTTTGGTTCCCAGCACCCACGTCAGGTGGCTTACAACCGCCTGTAACTCCAGATTGAGGTGATCCAACACCCTCTTTTTTTGTTTGTTTGTTTGTTTGTTTTTGAAGATCTTTTTAAAAATATTTTATTTATTATGTATACAGTATGATCAGATCACATTATAGATGGTTGTGAGCCACCATGTGGTTGCTGGGAATTGAACTCAGGACCTCTGGAAGAGCAGTCAGTGCTCTTAACCACTGAGCCATCTCTCCAGCCCCCCCAACACCCTCTTTTGGACCCCTGGGCAGCTGCATTCACATGCAGTACTACACACACACACACACACACACACACACACAAACACACACACACGCACACAGTTATACAAATTTAAAAATAGCGCACTGATATGATGCCATGTGTCTTTAATCCCAGCACTCAGGGAGGCAGAGGCAGGTGGATCTCTGTGAGTTTGAGTCCAGCCTGGTCTACACAGTGAGTCCAGGACAGCGAAGGCTACACACAGAAACCCTGTCCTGGAAAACAAAACAAAAATTTTAAAAAATAGCAGAGCATGATGACATGCCTTCAACCCCAGCCTTTGGAAGGCAGAAACAGACTGATCTCTGTGAGTTCAAGGCCAGTCTGGTCTACATAGTGAGACTCTGTATTTTAAGTTAAAAAAAAAAACAAACAAGTAAATAAACAGTCTTTTGAAAAAGGACTCTAACTACTATTACTGATTTATCTGTACCCACCCCAAATTTTGTCAGCTATGATTTATACATTTTTTAAAAGATTTATTTATTTATTTGTACAGTATTCTGCCTGCACAGATGGTTCTGAGCCACTCAGGACCTGAGCAAGAACGGCCAGTGCTCTTCACCTCTCAGCCACGTCACCAGCCCCTGATTTAAACTTCTGAAGTCCATATCAGTACTTCATAATTATTGTGTCTGCTTCAGTCCATCTCTTTGTTGTTGTTTTGTTTTGTTTTATCAATATAGTATCTCCTTCATCCCCTCTGATCTCCTCCTGCTTTTGATTGGAGCTGTGGTTTGTCATCTTCTTTGCTCTTCTGGGAATACTATGTAGCTAAGTCCACCTCAAACTGAAGATGACCCTGCCTCAGCCTCCAGACTGCCCAGGTACAGGTGTGAACCTCCGCTTGCAGGTGTGAATCTCCGCTTGCAGGTGGTGTGAACCTCCCACTGGCTTTTTCTTCCTCTTTGTTTTCAGACTTTATCTTTTTAAAAAGTGATAACACATTTCAACTCCGTAATTACTTATGTTTAATTTGAGATTCTGTGTTTCTAGATTTACAAGTTTAATCACATCTTTCCCACATTTATGTAATTTCTGTCACACGGTGAGACTTCTATGAACCATCTTACTTCACATTTCCTCCTTGCTAGATGTGTCTTTTTACTTCCTTCATAACTTTAATTGGATAGAAGTTTCTTTTGCCAATTTGAAAACTGTTCATTTTATTTTTATTGGTTTTTTTTATTTTGGCTTATTTTATTCTTGGTTTATTATCTATGATTATTTGTATTATCCTTTCTTTCTTATTATTTATTTACTTAGAGACAGGCTTTTGCTGGGTAGCCCTGGGCTGACCTGGAAATCTCTACATAGACCCTGTGGCCTTGGAGTCCCAGAGTGCTGGGAATAAAGATGTACATTATCTTGCCTGGCTTCTTTCTAATTCTGATCTTGCCAGCATCTTTCCACCTCCTCCTGGTTCTCATTCTATGCCCGTTTACACACTCACCCTGTCACTTTGTGTCTTCTAGATGTCAATGCTTAATGGCGTGCGTTAGTCAGTCCATCGAGGCAAGGGCAATGTAACATGGGAAAGATTTCTTTGGATTCTGTTGTCCATGCATCATAGTAGAGAGATATCCCAGCGCAGTTCACGCTGTGAGGGAGACGAGCAAAGCTGAGCCATAACAGGAAGGGGCCAAGGCAAGGTCCAGCCCCCAAAGCCGCCCCCACCCCTCCCCCACCCCGTGAGCTACCTCTCTTTACCTGGCTCCATCGTCCACAGTTCTACAACCCCCAGCGGTACACTCAATGTCTGAATCCAACAATAGATTGAGTCACCAACTGGTCATGGGGCTGGGGAGGTGGCTCGTGGGGGCACGTGGACTGTGCCACCAGGGGGAACTGGCATGGAACTGGCAGGGTGGAGCGCGCCCAAACCTCAGAAATCTCAAGCTTGAGATACGCAGGAGTAAGAAGCACTCTCTCCCTGTTCTGAGGCTCGGTACCCCAGCGCAAGCAACCTGGCAACCTCCACCTCTCAAGGCAGCCACCTGGGTACGTATAGTGCGTCACCAGCATCCAGCCCTAGCCAATGAAACGCCTTCACTCTGAAAACCCCTTCCCACTCCCCAAGGTTCATATAGAACTTGTTCACCATGGAATAAACACATATAAGCTGTCTCACTAATGAACAGGCCGCTTCACCAAAGACCGTCTAAGAGCCGCTGTTTCACTGGGCTGCAACACTTGAAGAGCTGTTTTCGGAGAGGGCTTTCTGCATTCACTGCTGGACCCTCAAGACAGAGCTCCCACGGTTGTAGGTCCAACGCCCGTGGCAAAGAAAGGGCAGTAATACTCCTCAGAGAAGGCCTTCTCCTCCGCAGCCTTCTCCTCCTCCGCCCCCCTCCTCCCTCCTGAATCCTGAAGGCCCCGCCCTGTTCCAGACTCTGCTTCATCTTTTCCAGCTTGGTGTCCAGCTGTGGACACCCTGAAAGAGGTGAGACCATAATGGCTCAGTGCTTAAGAGAACTCCCTGCTGGGCTGGAGAGATGGCTGGAGAGATGGAGTGATTAAGTGCTGCTCTTCCAAAGGTCCTGAGTTCAATACCGAGCAATCACATGGTGGCTCATAACCATCTATAATGAGATCTGGTGCCCTCTTCTGGCATACAGGCCTACACTGTATGCATAATAAATAAATAAGTAAGTAAATAAATAAATAAATAAATAAATAAGAGAACTCGCTGTTTTTGAAGAACACAGGGCTGGTTCCCAGCAACCAAATCAGGCAGCTCATAGCTGCTTGTAACTTCAGCTCCAGGAAATCAACCGCCCCCCACCCCACCCCCAGCTCCACCCCTCAGCCCCCACCCCACCTTCACCTCCACCCCCACCCCTCAGCCCCCCCACCTCACCCCCAGCCCCACCCCTCAGCCCCCCCACCCTCACCCCACCCCACCCCACCCTCACCTCCACCCCCACCCCTCAGCCCCCCCACCCCGCCTCCTCTGGCACCTACACACATGAGTTACACATATGTACACTCAGGCACATGTGAGTAAGAAAATAAATAAGCAAATACATCCTTTTTAGAAAGTTAGCAATTATGTAGTGGTGCATGCCTTTAATTCCAACATTTAGGAGGTGGCGACAAGTGAATATCTGAATTCTAGACCAGCCTGGTCTACAGAGTAAATTCTGGGACAGCCAGGGCTACCACAGAGAAACCCTGTTTTGAAAAACCAAAACCAGGGCTAGAGAGCTGGCTCAGCAGTTAAGAGCACTGTCTGCTTTTCCAGAGTCCTGAGTTCAATTCCCAGCAACCACAACCATCTATAATGTGATCTGGTGCCCTCTTCTGACATGCAGGTGTATATGCACATAGAACACTCATGTATAAAATAAATAAATCATATATATGTATGTATGTATATGAAAAAAAATTGGAAACAAGATTTAGCTCTTATGGTCTAATTGTCTCTGGAAACACCTCCAGGACACACCCAGATATGGGCTTTGTTGATCTTCGAGGTGTTTTTCGATCCATCACATTTATAAGATTCACCGTAGATGTGAGGACACGACCAAAGAGGGCAAAGCCAGTGAACCGAGCACTAAGATCAGCCATCACAGCAGCGCAGGCTTTTTTGTAAGGTTTATTTTCTTTTTTAGCTGTGTATCTGTGCATGAGGCTGTACATTTAAGGGCAGGCGCAAGCAGAGGCCAGAGGAGGATGACCAATTCCCTGGCACTGGAGTTACAGGCAGTTGTGAGCTGCCTGAGGTGGGCAATGGGAGCTGAACTCCGGTCCTCTGGAAGAGCATTAAAGGCTGTCAGCCGCTGACCATTTCTCCAGCCCTTGGTGATTCTGTTTTTGCTTTTAAAGACTTCCATATCATGGGGCTAGGAAGGTGGCTCGGGCTTGAGAGCACTTGCTGCTCTTGCAGAAGACCTGAGGTTGGTTTCCCAGGAACCACATGGCAGCTCACCCAAAGGTTCCACTGCCCTGTCTGGCTTTTGCAGGCACTGCATATATATGGTACACTTACATACATGTGGACAAAATACCCAGACACATAAAATCTAGGTAAATAACTCTTAAGGGGGAAAGACTGCCAATTCTTGCTAATGTACATTCAAAGTGTTTTTCAGAGGCTCTGGGTAGCAAATGTTCCCAGACCTAGCTGTCCTGGAATTCACTCTGTTGACCAAGCTGGCCTTGAACTCACAGAGATCCATTGGCCTCTGCCTTGCAGGTCCTGGAACTAAAAGTGTGCACCATTGTACCCAGCTGCTTAGCACATTTTTAATTCAGGTTTTTGAAAAATTATAATTTAGTTGGATATAAAAATTCTAGTTCATACCAGGTGTGGTGGCTCACACCTTTAATCCCAGCACTTGGAAAACAGAAATAGGTAGATCTCTGAGTTCGAAGCCAGCCTGATCTACAAAATCTAGGACAGCCTGAGCTACATAGAGAACCCCTGTCTCAAACAAAAACAAAAACAAAAAGCAAAAAATAAAATAAAAAATCGATCTCCTAAGTACTTTTTCTTCCACTGTTGCAGAAACTGATGTCAGGATGCCAAAACAGGTGCATTGCAAGCTAAGGCCTGCCTGGGAAACACACAGTGAGCTGTTGTCTCAAAAACAAAGATCCAGTCCAGCAAGAAACTAAGGCAGTAAAGTCTCTGGACACACAAGACTGTGAACCAGAGTTTGATCCCTGGGTCCCATGGTGGATGGACAGAACTGACTCTGACACTGTGGTCCATGCACGCACAACATGGGCACCAGTAAGCACACACTCACACATACACACGCACACACTAAATGAAAATCTAAAAATAGAAAAGAAAAAGAAAACAAGTAATACTTCTTCTTCCTGGGCTGTATCTGCAGGCTGTTTTTAAATTGTTGTTGTTGTTGGTTTTGTTTTTTAAATTTTCTTGGGTTTTTTTTTTAGAAAGTTTTGCCTCTCATTGTATTAAATTGCACTATGATGTATACATACCTTATTATTTCATTCGTTATCTGGTTGATATCCTAAAACACTGTACTTTTCTTAACTCTGAGAAACTCTATAATTTATTGGATTGTTTTCTTCACTAGAAATTGAACTTGAGATCTGTACGTGCTAAGAAAGCACTCAGCCACCTCTCAGCCTAATAATTGTGTGTGTATATTCACATATGTGTGTGCACAAATGCCACAGCATTCACATGGAAGTCAGAGGACAAGGTTGGATGTTGAGCCTCACCTTCCACTTTTTTTTTTTTTTGAGACAAGATTTCTCTACGTAGCCCTGGTTGTCCTGGACGTGCTTTGTAGACCAGGCTGGTCTCGAACTCACAAAGATCAGCCTGCCTCTGTCTCCCAAGTGCTGGGATTTAAGGGTTGTGCCACTACGCCCAGCTACCTTCCACCATTTACTCTATTTTACTTAGTGTGTGTGTGTGTGTGTAGGTGCAGGACATAGATCCACCTGTCTCTGTCTCCCACATGCTAGTATTAAAGACATGCCCCACTTCTGCCCAGCTGTAGTAAGCATTCTTTTTTTTTTAAGAGTTATTTATTTATTATTATGTATACAATGCTCTGCTTGCGTGTACCCCTGCAGGCCAGAAGAGGGTATCAGACTTCATTATAGATAGTTGTGAGCTACCATGTGGTTGCTGGGAATTGAACTCAGGACCTCTGGAAGAACAGTCAGTGCTCTTGACTTCAGATCCATCTCTCCAGCCCTGTAGTAAGCATTCTTAACATCAGAACTCTTTCTCTCTGGGCCCAGCCTTCCATCTCTCTGTTTTGTTCTGCCGGGTAGCTTCAGGCGATCCCTGTCTCTGTCTTCCATCTCCCTGGAGGAGCACTTGGAGCACAGACATTCTCCGTAGTCATAGGCTTTGCTGTGGCTTCTAAGAATTTTAAGTCAGGTCCTCATGCTCAGCCCTGAGCCCTCTCCCTAAGCCTGATATTACACACCCAAGGTCTCAGGTAGCCCAGGCTGGTTTTGACCTCACTATGTAGCTGAGGATGCTCCCTGAACCCCTAATCCTTATGCATACAGGACTGCGGGTGGCCACAGAGGCCACAGGCATGTGATCTCCTTAAAGCTGGAGTTATGAGCCATCTGACATGGGTGCTGGAACTGGACGCAGGTCCTCTGGAGGAGCAGTATGCACTCTTCGCCACTGAGCCATCTCCCCAGTTTCGGATCGTTCTTCTAGTCATATTTTCCCCAAGTATTTACTTCCAGATTTTCCCCCTGTTCCTCTGGGGCTTCTCGTTTAGACACACATCCTCCAGACCTATTAACCTCACCCTTACGGTTCTCATTTCTTTCTTCCTTCCTGGGAGGGTCTGTCAATCTTCTGTTGCAGTTTATGAATTCATCCTTTGTCTGAATCTATTTTTCGACTCAACGTACTTATTGACTTCTCTGTTTCAGCCTCTATAACCTCCTCATCCAGTCTCACCTCTGTTTCAAACTAGCAATAATCTCCACCGTCTCTGAGAGAAAGTTTATTAGGATTATTGTACATTCTTGCTCTCTCTGCTCCATGAGTTCTGCTTCCTCTCACATAGGTTGTTCATCTTTTGGATTTTCTTGATAGCAATTGCATGACTCAGGCGCTCTCTGTTTCTTTATGAGCTCATATTGACCTGGGGCTATTGGTCCTGTGGCTGCTGGTGTATGTTAATGTAGTGAGGCACCTCACTGACTCGGGGCACGTCATTTAATGAACTACTGGAAAGGACAGAAACTTAAGAGGCGGTACTCAGGCAAAGAGGGCTTATCCTTGGGGTGCACCCACCCTGACTATACCTGGTTTCCTGTCCCTGTCTCTCTGTTTCCTGGCTGTCATAGGAAAGCAGTGCTGCCTCACCATAGGGCCCCATGTGATATCCTGACGCAGCACAGACACCGGCAACAGAGCCAGCCAGTCAGAGACTGTGAGCCAAAATAAATTAACCATGTTCTTGTGCCCCACCCCCAGGGTTTCTCTGTGTAGCCCTGGCTGTCCTGGAACTTGCTCTGCAGGCCAAGTTGACCTCGAACTCAGAGATCTACCTACTTCTGCCTCTCAAGTGCTGGGATCAAAGGTGCGCTCCACCACCACCAGGCTTGATATGAATTTTTATTCATAAGTATTTTATCACAGTATTAAGCTGAATGACACTAAAGGCTATTTTAAACAAAATAGAGCGCTGGGCATGGTGGCACACACCCTTAATCCCAGCACTCAGGAGGCACAGGCAGGTGGATCCCTATAAATTTGAAGCCAGCCTGGTCTACAAAGGGAGTCCAGGGCAGCCAAGGCTACATAGAAAAATCCCGTCTCAAACCCCCCCCCAAAAAATAAAAATAAAATCAAACAAAATGGAATGTACTAGAAGTCCCAGAAAGCCATAGAATTAAAGCAACAATAGAACAACAATGAAAAAGCTCACCCTGGCTCACAAGGCCAGGCTTGCACTGCTGAAGGATGACGTCCCTCCACTGCTGCCTCTCCAGGGTCGCCTCGGAAGTACTCGGTCAGGTGCCCAACCCGGTGCATAGTGATGGTGGGAGCCTTCTGAACTCAAAAGATGTTTTTCTCATTTTTGCTTGTTTTTTTGAGACAGGGTTTCTCTGTGTGGCCCTGGCTGTCCTGGACTCACTTTGTAGACCAGGCTGGCCTTGAACTCAGAGATCCGCCTGCCTCTGCCTCCCAAGTGCTGGAATTAAAGGCGTGTGCCAGCACTATGCCTGGCTGTTTTCTTTCTTTCCTTTTCTCTTTTCTTATTTATTTATTTATTTATTTATTTATTTATTTATTTATTGTTTTTCTACACAGGGTTTCTCTGTGTAATCTTGACTGTCCTGGACTGGCTTTGTAGACCAGGTTGGCCTCCAACTCACAGCGAGCCATGTGCCTCTGCCTCCCAAGTGCCAGGATTAAAAACATGTGCCACCACCGCCCTGCTGTTTTTCTATTTTTTAAAGAACATCTCTCTTTGTTACTAATTGTGGTTATTGTGGTAGGAACTGAAGGGCGTGCCTGGTTGTCATGGTGCCGTGAAGGTCAGAGGACAATCTCCTTTTCCACACTGAGGGTCCTGAGATTGAATTTACCAACTTGCTTTTCTCACTTAAAAAAAGATTTAGAACACCTACACAAGGCAATTTGTTCTTCTTCTGGTTTTTGTTCATTTGTTTGTTTTTGTTTTTGTTTTTGTTTCAAGTCAGTGTTTCTCTGTGTAGCCTTGGCTGTTCTGGGCTCCCTTTGGAGACCAGTCTGGCTTCGAACTCACAGTGATCCTCCTGTCTCTGTCTCTCTGAGTGGTGGGATTACAGGTGTGTGCCATCCCCGGCTGTAAGTCAATGTTTCGATTTTTGTTTTATGTTTTTTTTTTCCTTTTACTCATCCAGCATAGGTGCTGCCTCGCCTCCTTCTCTGTTACAGTCCCTTCCTCTGTCACCCTGATGATCCCACCTCTGCACTCACCTTCTCAGTAGACAGAATTTTTTTTTTTTTTTTACATTCTGGTAGTTTTCTGTCATTTTCTTTGAGGTGCGTCTTGGGCTGGTTTTCTCGGCAATCAGGGTCCTACAGTGGCTAGGGAGGGCACAAATGAGACTTTCTGAGCAAAACCCCTAGTTTATGACCGCTGTGTTCCTGGATCTGAGCCCCTACAACGACAGCCTCCTACCCTGTGACACCTTTCCATGGACACCCCTTTCTGGTTTTGCTCCTTGCAAGCAGCGATTTCTCCTCCTAACGCGGACCTTATTTCCTACATGAATGTGTCTCACACTCCAAGAATGGCCAGGTTGGGGTGGGGTGGGGGTGGGGTGAGGGGACCGGTGGCTCCTCCAACCAGGCTGAACTTCCTTGCTGTTCTCCGTCACCTACTGCAGGAAAGCCCAGCCGCCTTCTGGCTTCAGGCCATCAACCAATGCAGGTCTGCCCTGACAGTCCCTCAATGTTCCTTGTCTTCCTGTGCAGCTACCTCCAACCTGTTGTCCTTCGCCTAGGATGGGGCTTCCCTTCTGCAGAGCAGGCAGGCAAGGTGACCGAGCGGCTAAGCGTCTTAAGTGGAAAAGCCCTGTGGTCCTCCTCTCCACCTCGTGACCTAGGCTGGCTGAAGCTGGCTCTTCTACGCCTCTCCATCCCTCGCCCAGTGTTACTCCACAATCCTCGTAGACTAACACCCTCCCCCCTGCTTTTCCAGCAGGTCTTCTTGCTAAATCCTGCCTGCGGGAGACCCCTCCCCCTCCCCACCGGAAGGTGTTCTATTACATGGCAAAGTGCACTTTAAGTAGCTGTAAGGAAATGTGACAGAAAGTCTGTCAGAGTTCAGTCAGACTTGCCAAAACTTGGTGTAACTTTTGCATGTTGTCAGTGTGTCTGCTTAGGAAACTTGAGCTGATGGAAGCTGGCCGAGTAAGGACGCGCAGGTAAGAAGCCGGAAGCACTGTGGGGGAGGGGCGGACAGAGTTCAGCATCTCCTTGCTCCTTTGTAGCCTCCTAAGATCCTGGGCTTGGGTACCAGGGACTTCTTTCTCAGGGTGTTACCAGGCAAAAGGCAGATGGAGCAGCCGGATTCCTCCACGTTTTACAATTGGGGCTGGAGGGCAAACTATGCCGGTGTGGGGTGGGCTTAGAAGTAAGTTACAGTAAGACAAGATTCCCTTCCTCAAGACTTTTAGCCTGAGGTCAGGGACATCTAGATCTTGGTGGGAAAAGCCTTCCCTCTAGAGACCAGAAGTTGGAAGTTCCTGAAGCCACTGTGGGGCTCGCAATAGCCAGTAAGAGTACCCAACAGGGATGGGGCGGAAGGTGGCGAATGCCTTTAGTCCTAGCAAGTTTATCTCTGCAGCTGAGAGGCCAGACTAGTCTACAGAGTGCGTTTCAGGACAGTCAGGGCTACTCGCTACTCAGAGAAACCCGGTTTCTAAAAACAACAACAAGAAGAGTACGCTCAGTTGGGAGACTGCTTGCCTAGTGTGTATGAAGTCTGGGCTCAAGAGTTCAGTCCCCAGGATTAATAAGCTGGGTGTGGCATGAGTGCTTGTAATCCCAGCACTTGGGAGGTCTAGGCAGGAGAGTCAGAACTTCAAGGTCATCCGTGCCTTCCGAGCTTGAGATCAGCCTGGGATGCCTTAGAGACCCTGCCTCAAACAAAACACTCAGCAGCCTCCAACAGGAAGTGTCAGAAACGACCTCCCTAGATTCCATAGTCTTTCTGAGAGCCTCCCAGCTTTCCTCCTGGCCCAGGCCCCGGCAGGGCTGGGTCTGCTTTCCTTCCACACCCTACCCCATGAGCACTGCACCTGCCAGGGTGTGCCAGCCTTGCCCGAGCCAGCCTCTAGCCCTGACATGATCTCTCTGGTCTCAGCAGGCTGAGGTACCTGAGGCTTCAATTAGGAGCCACTTCAAAGGCTTTCTGAAGCAGGTGAGAGGTAATATGTAAACAAGTGGCTGCAATGAGTCACCGGCCCTCCCTGTGGCTCCTCTACCAGTCTCTGGAGAACCAGCCTGTGTGTCTCTCTGAGCAGATGCTATATCCCAGAGCCAACGCCTGTCCAGCCTCCTCTGCCAGCACCACTGCCTACATCACTCCCAGCGTCAGCTAAGCAGTGACTCACAAGTGTAACTTGAAACCCACTAGTTGTTCTAACCCTCCAGACTACCTCACAGACGCTGTTGTGTTCACCTTACACGGCCTGCGGCACTTCTTCCCTGCCTCTTCATTCTCTCTTTCTAGAACCTGTGCACAGATGCACACATGCACACACACCCCGCATCATACCACACACACACACACACACACACACCACACATACACACATACATCACACACACACAAGCACTCATGCACATATACCCCATACACACACACCACACACACACATACATCACACACATACAAGCACACATGCACACACATACACACATCACATGAACACACACATACACACATACATCACACATGCACACATCATACATGAACACCACACACACATACCACACATGAACACACATACACACACACACACACTGCCTTCTCAGGTTTGCTTTCAAGAGCTGTTCTGTTGCTTTGCCTCTGTCTCTCTTCTAATTTTTATGGCAAATAATAGCCATCTTTTTTTTTTCCAGCAATTTCATAAAAGGTGGAAGAGGAGGGAGTTTCTCAGCCCTGTTCAGGGACAGCAGGGTAATGGAAGTGACTTTTTTGTAAGGCTTCCTTGTATGTCAGTTTTCAGAAATCCACAAGGAAACTAGAGGGAAATGCCTCAGGAGGAGGAGCTGCAGAATGACCCAACAGCTGAGCACTGAGGAAGCAGAGGCAGGAGGATTGCCATGAATTTAAGGGCAGCCAGGGACCTAATCTCAACCAACGCAAGATAGAGATGACTGTGCAGCTCGGAACTCAGCCTCACACTCAGAGAGAATAGGGGGTGTGGCAGGAAGTGCTGTAGGAAGTCAACTCTTACTCCCCCACCCACGGCTGGGGGTGCAGTGTGGCTGCAGGCTCAGAAGTCTGAGCTACAGTGACTTCATCTGGAAAATGAGACTATACATAGCAACTAACTCTAGAAGTTGAGAGGAGGCAGCTCCATTTTGTGAGCATCGTAATAAGGGTTGATTCAGGAAAGAGGTGTCCGTGAATGCGAAAACTACCGGGCAGGTGTTCGCTGAGGAGAACAAACTCCACTTCTCCTTCAGCACACTCATTAGTTCCAAGGAGGAAAAACTAATATGTACAATGGAGAGATCTGGCAGGAACCATGGTAACCAGATGATCAACATTAACATCACCAATAAAGACACAACTGACATCCCTGCTTATGCTGGGAGCAGGTGGGGCATCCCTCACCTGGCGACCAATCAGGAGGAAGCTGGCAGGAAGCTTGAGTCTTGTGTAATGCCTGCTTTATGGAAAACACATCCCTTAACTGAAGAAAGCAAAGATGTGGCACGCGGACACTACACAAAAGCCAGGATCTGAATTCTGGCCCAGGAAAGAAAAAAACAGCACTGGCCAAAAATCTGAGTTCAGACTGTATGTTAAACAACAGCAGCACATCAGTGGCCTTTCCTTAGCAGAGCGATTGTCTTTACGGTGCGTAAGAAAGCCAGGCATACACCTGTAACCCAGCACTTGAGAGGCAGAGGCCAGGGGATCTCTGCGAGCTCAAGGCAAGCCTGGTCTACATAATGAGCTCCAGTCCAGCCAGAGCTACACGGTAAGATCCTGTCTTAACTCCTCTCACCACAAAATATCAACAAACGAGCAAAAGGGGCCAGGGAGATGGCTCAGGGTAGGTAAAGACACTTTCTCTGAAAACCTGGTGACCTGAGTTCAATCCATGGAATTCACAAAAGATGGAAGGAAAGAATTAATTCCACAAAGTGGCCTCTGACCTCCAGATGTGTGTTGTCACACGCATGCCCATACACACGCCGTGTGTACTCACACACTAATAAGAATATGTCTTAAAAATGGAAGCCAAAGTATTGGCCTTGTTCCCGAGAGACATGTGCTGCAGTTTTCAGAGATGGAGAGTTATGCTGTCTGAAATGCATCTTTCAACTGTTCACACACCGGCCGAGTACCGTGATGCACAGCTGTAGTCCCAGCGCTGGGAGGTGGTGGCACATGCCTTCAATCCCAGCACTTGGGAGGCAGAAGCAGGTAGATCTCTGAGTTCAAGGCCAGCCTGGTCTATAGAGAGAGTTCCCAGAAACCCAGGGCTACACAGAGCAACTCTGTTTCAGGCAGAGAGGGGTTGGGAGTGGGGGCAGGGAAGGGAGAGGGAGAGAGAGAGAGAGAGAGAGAGAGAGAGAGAGAGAGAGAGAGAGAGAGAGAGAGAGAGAGAGAGAGAGCGCTGAGACAAAGCCTGGACAGATTTGTCCACGGGCATTGGCTGCTGGTGCTAAGAGGGTTTGCAACAGCAAGGCACTGACTTGACGGGCAGGAACACTTCTCGGGCTCACCTTGCTGCCTCTGGGCCCTGTAGCTTCTGAATGCTGGGAGAGGGATCAACACAGAGGCACCAGCAGCCCACAGCCTGCTAAAGCCAGCCCAAGTGTCAACACCCTGACAGAGAGAAGTGTTAAAATGCATATTTGAACTGACGTCTGAATGGACTTGTTTGAGCGACAACAGGAGCTGTGAAGTAATCCTGGCGTCTCCCCCTGTCTCGGTTTTGAAGGCTGGGTTTGCCTGCAGGCCTCTGACCTTGACCATGCTTCTGTTACGGTTCGCATTAAACAAAACTTTGCCTAAGACTTGGGGAAATGACAGGAGTCAACACAGACGGGTGCTTTTATCGTTGCTTCTGGGAGGGCTGCTGTTAAGACCCTCCGTGGGGCGGAAGCCGCTCAGTTTGAAACCCTCCAGGCCTAATGTCTGGGCTGGTGGTTGGTGCTCCAGTACGGACCATTGCCTCCAGTTGCTGCCCTCCTGTGGACCCAGTCTCAGGGGCAGAAGAGAGTTCTAGGTCCTGCTTTAAAGAGCACTTTTCAGATAGAAGTGGCTTCTGAGCCACACAGTGCAAATCCTACCAAGAGCCTCTGGCTGCTGCTTAGAACGACTCTGACCTGCAGTTGGGACAACAGGACCATCCAGAGCTGAGACTGCTGCCTTCCCCTGACAGAGTCCCTGTCACACCTGAGTCCCTGAAAGCGGTGCCATACTGCACACCAGTACAGCCAGCCAGTACTTCCCCCGACAATCCGTTCCATCTTTTATGAGAGCTCTCACCGGCGGTGAGAGGCCCATCATAGCTCCTTGAACTCTTGGCTGTGGCGCTGAAGGAATCGTGAGTCAAGCCAGGCTGGGGAGCTCCTTAATTTGCAAAGCCATACAGCATCATCAGTCTTACCCCGTTCCCCACGCAAAGGGGCAAGGTCTGCACAGAGAAAGGGACAGAGGCCCAGCACGTTTGTTTGCTTCTGCTTCCATTTCTCCATAAAGCCTTCTCTGCTGTGCATCCCAGCTTCTTGAGCTGTGTTGTTTCTACTTTCCCCTTCAATCTGTTTGACTCGGTCTTTGTTCTCTTAAAAACGTGGTTCCTGATCAGGATGCTGTCTGAGTGAGCCTCTCCTATCCTGGTGTGGACATGCGTGAATGCTCAGTCTTAGGAAAGCAACGCATAACCTGAGACAAACAATTAATCCTTGCCTACCTATATATAATATCTGCATCTCTCTCTAACTTTTTCTTTATATCTCTGTGTCTCTGTCTGTCTGTCTGTCTGTCTGTCTCTCTCACACACACACACAACACACACACACACACACACACTAACACTAACACTAGGAGGTAGAGAGACACTTGGGGATATCTCATTGGGTTAAAAAAAAAAACCTTACTGCACAAGTGTGAAAATGGGAGCTCAGATCCCCGGCACCCATGTAAATTCTGGGTGGGTGTGGTGCCCTGCCGGTCATCCCAGCACTCAGAAGGTGCAGACCAGGGACCTCTGACGCAAGCTGACTAGGTAGACTAGCCCAGTGGTCAAGCTCTGAATTCAAGTGGGTGACCCTGCTTCAATCTGTAAGATAGAAGGGGATCGAGGAAGATACCCAATGTCAACCTCTGGCCTCAGCACATGCGTGTATACCCACATACATGTGAGCATGCATACACACGTGCGTTCATACCATACACACACATATGCACATGAAAATAAATAAATAACCCAAGACAAAAAAAGAACCCTAATAGTAGATACTAGAGTCCACACTGACTAGAGATGAATAGGGCATGGATTAGGGTTAGGAAAACTGCTTGGTTGAAGGTTCAGTGATAAAATGAAAAGAAAAAAGTTGGTCAGGCCTAGTGGTACACACTTATAATCCCAGGTACTTTGGAGGCTGAGGCAGGAGGATCGATCGCATGGTCCCAGACCCGCCTGGGAGAGAAGGAGGAAGATGAAGAAGAGGAAGAGGCGGAGGCCACTGGTTTGCCGAGATCAACAGGAAAGGAGTGAGAGAGGAAGGCTGTGAGTAAATGACACACACACACCCCCAGTGTCATTGCCTCCTGCCCTTTCGGCCACGGTCCCCCTCCCTCTCCCTGCATTCTAACTTAGGGCTTTGTGAGTATAGATGACAGAAATATGTCCAGGCTACCAGTGGAGTGGTGGTCATCGTAGGCATGCCGGTGTCTCCTAGAACTCTGGGCCAGGTGGCACATCCAGGCCTTAAGATGACCGGAAGTCTGGTGGCCCCCCTCTCTCCAGGTCCCATGATCTTGGGCATCGTAATGGAGACCAATGTCCTCCAGTTTGCCATGCGTTGAATGTCCTCTGTTCATGGTTCCAGAGTGTACAGGTCCAAGTGGCCACGGAGCTCTTGCGATTGCCTGGAGAGAAGACTCTGGAAGGCTCAGTTTGCGTTAGTCTTTCGCTGATCCTGTAGCCATGTCTGGGTGGCTAGCTTCCCAGAAGCGCCCTAGGGGATTGCCCTACAGATGTATTACATTGAGCTGTTGTAAGCAGCTTCAGTCGGCTGCTCTCACTGCCGTTGAATGAATCCGACTAAGAAGACAACTGCAGATGGCTTTGGGGTGTCTCTTGCCCCCTCACCTTTTCTTACTGGGGAATGTGTGGCCTGAGGGCATGGCCACCCGCTTGCAAACACCAGTCCTTGCTAGGGGAGTCCTGGGAACAGTCTTCCACAATGAGTGTTGTGCGAACCGTAATGTATGGGGATGACATCCCAGTTTCCTCCACCTCCACCACCTCTTACCATCCCTGAGGCAGAACTGGCCCTCAGCGTGTTATCTGCATGTCTCGTGCATCGGATGGAGGACAGCAAAGAATTCCATAGAATATTTCAAAGGCAAACCCCTACCGCCCTGTCAGGAAGGACAGATACGATCTTCACCGTCACAGGACAATCCCAGACCCTTGTAGATTTGTCACCAAATGGAGAATTCTGGAAGCTGTGCACAGTGCTTTAGATCTTTCCAGAGCTGGTAGAAAGGCCTGCACAGAGTAGGGCAGCTTCAGAAAGTTCTCGACACCTCCCTCTCTATTCTGAAGACGACACCAGCTGTACTCAGAGTCCAGAGTCTCTCTAACCTTTCCCTCTTCTCCCATTATTTGGCAGCAGGTAGCCTAGCCATGGATGGTGGAAGGGATGGGGAGAGGGCAGACCCAGACCTCAGTCTTGGCGCACCGGCGATTAAAGGCTCAAAGTGGGGAAAGACATCAGGACTTTTCCGTTCAGTGTGCTTCTCTAAGATGAGAACGTGACTGGTTTGTGTGAAGGCAAATGCACATGATACTGCTGCATGCTGTCAGGCCTGGAGCAATGGCTCAGTGGTTAAGAACACAGGGTGTGGGCTGGAGAGATGGCTCGGAGGTTAGGAGTGCTGATTGCTCCTCCAGAGGTCCTGAGTTCAATTCCCAGCAACCGCATGGTGGCTCACAGCCATCTATAATGACATCTGGTGCCCTCTTCTGGCCTGCAGATAGATGTACATGCAGGCAAAACATTGCATACGTAATAATAAATGAATAAATCTTGACAGAGAAAATGGAGGGTGGGTAGGTGACAAGCACAAGTTGCACTTCTAAAGGGCTGGTGTTATATCCCCAACATCCACAAGGTGGCTAAAATCACCTATAACTGCAGCTCTTAGAGACCCATGCCCTCTTCTGCCCTCCTGGAGCATTGCATGCATGATACACACATACGGCAAAGCACCCAAAACCATAGAATAATAGGCTGGAGACGCAGCTCGGTTGGTAGAGTTGGCATAGGATGCATGAAGTCCTAGGTTTGACCCCACGCCGCAGCACAGCTGCACACACCTGCAATCTCAGCGTTCTCGAGGCAGAAGCAGGAGGGTCAGAAGTTCAAAGTCATCTTTGACTGCCCAGAAAGTTCAAGGCCAACATGGGCTAGAACCCCTGTCTTGAAAAAGTCAGAATTTAAAACAAATACAAAGAAAAACAGAGGCGGTGAGATGGCTCAGTGGGCTAAGGTGCTTGCGACCCAGACTGAGGGCTGAGTTTCATCCCTGGGACCCATGTGGTGGAGGAGCTGACTTCTGCAAGTTGTCCTCTGACCTCCACACGCACACCATGGCACACAAGAGAGGACACACACACACACACACACACACACACACACACACACACAAAATGCAAACAGTGCCTACCACATGGGCAAGTGCCTTACATATCCAGAACAGCCTTTTCCACTACCACTTTCTAATTGACCACTGATTTTTCTCCTTAAGTAGAAAAGAAATATGTCAGCTGTAGAACAGACTTTCCCGAGTCATCTCAAGTGTGTCTCGTCCTGTCCAAGGCCTCGGCCTCCTGTTTGCCTCTAACCTTGGTGGGCAGCTCCCGCTAAGGCTTTAGGCTCCATGGGTGTGGGAGACGCATGGCTGTATGGGGGCCCACCTTCCTACTGGGAGCTGCTTGGAAGTCCCGCAGCCTAGCAGCAGCCTGGGTGGCACTCTGGATGAACACGGGGTGCAGGAATGAGTTGTCCAAGGCCGATGTTTCCTGACCGCCTGTCAACTGCAGCAAACAGTTACCAGGAACAAAGCTGCAGGGCCTGAGGGAGAAAGAGAAATGAGAAGTCAGGCAGGACCTTGGCTTAGCCAACCTTAATGTCACCAGTAGGACATGATAAGGACTCGTCACCGCTCTGGTCTTCTTCTTTAGTTCATAACCCAGTCCTAAGCACGGGAAAACCCACACAGCAAAGCAGGGGTACAACACCTGCAATGCTTAGTCATAACTGTCAACTTGACTGGATTGGAAACCAATGAAAAGCGGGGACCCTGTGAGGGATTCTTGATCATCTTATCTGAATGGGAAGACCCATCCTACATGTGGGTGACACCTCCCCATGGCAGCCCAAATAGTAAGAAGTGTGACCAGGAGTGGACTAATATCGTTAGTCCTAGCACTTGGGAGACAGGGCCAGATGGATCTCTTTAGTTCAAGGCCAGCCTGATCGACACACTGAGTTCCAAGACAGCCAAGGCTACACTGGGAGACCCTGTCTGAAAACAAGCTAACAACAACAGACTGAAACGGAGCCCGGAAGCGTTGCTCTTGCCTTCTTGCCTTCACTATTGCCGACAAGTCCATCCACTCTGTTGCTGCTGCATCCTTCACTGATATTAGAACCCAGCCTCGCAGCCTGGCATGGTGGCGCACACCTTCAATCCCAGTACTCAGAAGGCAGAGGCAGGCGGATCTCAATGAGTTTAAGGCCAGCCTGGTCTATAAAGCCCAGGACAACCAGGGATATTACACAGAGAAACCCTGCCCCTCAGGGGTTGGGGGTGGGGGGGAGAACCCAGTGTCTTGAATGCTTCCAACATGGCCTAAAGACCAGCTCTCCATCAATCCCCTGAGCCTTTAGTACCAGATTGGGAATGGTGAGACATACAAGGCTCTCACCTAGGCAGCAAGCAGGTTCTCAGCCTCCAGTGTGGACAGCTACACGGGGCTATGCAGAGCATGGGGCATGAGTCAATTGAATACATCCCCTTTCAATGGACTGTTGGTTCTTATCTTCCAGGGCAGTGGTCCTCAGCTGTCCCAAACCTGTAACACAGCCCTTCATGTTCTGCGCACTCCCCAACCATAAAGTCATTTCCTTGTTACCTCACAGCTGTAAATTAGCTACTGTTATGAGCCGTGTTATAAATACCTGATACAAAGGCTCTCTGATATGTGACCTCCCCCCAAAAGGAGTCGCAACCCACAGCTTTAAGGACCACTGCTCTGGGCTGGAGAGATGGCTTAGAGGTTAAGAACACTGTCTGTTCTTCCAAAGGTCTTGAGATCAATTCCCAGCAACCACATGATGGCTCACGACCATCCATAATGAGATCTGGTGCCCTCTTCTGGCCTGTACTCACATATGCCAGCAGGATACTATATAAATAATAAATAAATAAATCTCTTTTAAAAAACAAAAGCACTGCTCTAGAGAATTCTGCCTAATACAACATCCCAGAACCACACCGATAACAGAATGAGAAGCAAAGAAAGTCAAAGAAATAGTCATAGAAAGACTAAGAAGAAGAGGCAGCTAACTATCATGTGTGTCTACTAAATGTAGTGTCCTAAAGAGAATCCAGAGGCAGCAAAAGAGTGTTAGTGGGCAAGCTAGTGACACTGGAGCAAGGTGGGCAGCTTGGCAATGTACTGCTCTTGCTACTATCTGCTGAGCTGGGGACAAAAGTGTCTGTCACAGAGAGGAAATGCTTCAGCAGATAGCTGTGTGTGAGAGAGCCATGTGAACTGCTTTAGCAGTGCTTCTATAAAAATGGATCTAGTGGGGGCTGGAGAGATGGCTCAGTGGTTAAGAGCACTGTCTGCTCTTCCAAAGGACCTGGGTTCAATTCCCAGCACCCACATGGCAGCTCACAACTGTCTATAACACCAATTCCAGGTGATCTGACACCCTCACACCAATGCACATACTTAAATAAGTTATAAGAAAAGAAAAAGAAAAAAATGGATCTAGTAGCACATATTCTCAATCCTATGACTCAGGAAGCAGAGACAGACAGATATCTCTGAGTTTGAGGCCAGTCTGGTCTACAGAGTGAGTTCCAGAACAGCCAGGGCTACACAGAGAAACCCTGTCTCAAACAAATGAACATCAAGCAAAACAATAATGATGCTGCTGCTGCTGCTGCTGCTGCTGATGATGATGGTGATGATGATGATGATGATGATAAAGCCAGGTGCTGTAACCTGGAAATTGCACGTCATCAGGCTTGTAGACTGGGGGTGCAATGTCCCTACCATGCATAAATGAGGAGAGCCAGGCAAGGCTCCCAGCCTTGTTAAGCAGGTCCAAATCATCACACTGGACAAAGTCCACCACTACCCCGCAAGCCTCATGCTGTACATCAGCATCATAGCATCTGACCCCATGCTTCTGAATTATTCTAGGCTCTGGACCAAGTGACCACACACAAGAGATGTCACTCGGTGACCCTGCTCATTGAGATGACCATAGCGCCTGCCAGAAGCATTCACTGACTTAAGGATTCCATTTCTAGGTATTTTGGGTTCTAAGACAGCATCATATGCAGCCTAGGTTTCCTCCATTCGGGATGTAGCCGGGCGTGACCACACAAAACTATTTCTCACACCCCCATTTCCTCTGGCAAATTCCTCTTAGTTGCCATTCTTCCCTCCCTCCCACGCTTCCCCAGCCAGAGTTTAAGGAAGAGAGACAGAAAATCCCCACACCTCACAGCTGCCTCTTCTTCCACAGAGTCTACTGAGGGTGACCGCTTGGGCGCCCAGCTCCTCCCCTCCTATCTGAAGATCGCCTTTTGTCCTGGCCAGGGGTTTTCCACACAGCCTCAGCCACAAGCACTAGTTGTCCTGAAAGGGACAAGGAGCCCAACAATCCCAGCTCACCTTCAGGCTGAACGTCTGCAAACCCAGTTATCTGTAGTCACTGGAGTTTAAAAATAAAGTCAAAGCATTTTGTTTGTTTTCATAGAAGGCGAGGAAAGAAAAGGACGACTATGCCCTTTGACCTCCCCCAGGTCAGAGACACCCATAGATAATCTGGTGAAAAGAGATTGTGTGAGTCTAGAAGCTACTTGGACTTACAGCTATTTGAAGACACAGCCAGCTAGCAGGGCAAGATGATGTCAGGTGATGCTACTCCTATGTCATATTGTAAAAGGGATGGATGTGTTCCCCTTTTGCTAGGTTCCCAGTTACCTGGTTCATTACTACTGTCCTTGCGCCCTTGGGTCCTCAGCCTACATCAGTGGCCACTCATCTCCATCGGCCTGGAAGGAATCCTTTAAACCATCCTCCGTTAGCTCATTGAGTGAACCAGACTAGATGCCACTGGCCCAATGGAGTGTCCTTGTCTGGCCTTCTCCTAGAACCTTGGGGTACCAGGTGTCTCAACCTGGGACTTTTGGGCCCACGGTCCCTGCCCGGAGCTCCCTGGGTGCCCCCTAGCGTTACTCTTAAGTCTTCATCTCTGGATCCAGGGCACAGCCTAAGTGAAATGACCGCAGGAGCTACAGTGGCCACTTAGAGCTTGCTGATGGTAATTGCCACCAGCCTATAGCAATGACTGGCCCTGACTAACTGTGCTGAGTAAGTATTTGAGGGACTTAATCTAACAGTCATGAGTCAGGTACCTTGCCGTGCCCTCTTTAAGAAAAGGAACCTGAGACTCAGAGAGGTTGTGTAATTTCCATAAGATCACCACAGGCAAGACTTGAACCCAGTTAGTTTAGTTCCAGAGTCTGTGATTTTTTTTTTCCGAGACAGAGTTTCTTGTTTTAGCCCTGGCTGTCCTGGACTCACTTAGTAAACCAGGCTGGCCTCGAACTCACAGAGATCCTCCTGTCTCTGCCTCCCAGGTGCTAGGATTAAAGGCATGCACCACCACTGCCTGGCGAGTCTGTGTTCTTAGTAATGACAATAGTAAAACGGCGCTCTATAAACTTCTGTCAGGGAGAATGGATGCCTACCCCAGGAAGCTTATGAGTTTGAAGGCCTCTTTGTTATAGTACCTTGGATATACTATACCTCAGCATACCCCATTGCTGCCACCAGAGATATCAACCAGTCCTCACCACCTCCAGACCCTGAATGTGGGGCCCTCTGAGCCCAGGGGCTAAGCAAGCCGCCTCCTGAAGAGGCTTCCCAGTTAGGCCTACTTGTTTCCTGTTTAGGTTGTATAGTTTTGTTGTTGTTGTTGTTTTTTAAAGATTTATTATTATGTATAAAGTGTTTTGCCTGCATGTACACCTGCACACCAGAAGAGGGCATCAGATCTCATTATAGATGGTTGTGAACCACCATGTGGTTGTCTGGAATTGAACTCAGGACCTCCTGAAGAGCAGTCAGTGCTCTTAACCTCTGAGCCATCTCTCCAGTCCCTGGCTGTATAGTTCTTAACACCAGAAAGAGCCTGGTGGTAGTGGCGCATGCCTTTGATCCCAGCACTCAGGAGGCAGAGGCAGGGGGATCTCTGTGACTTTGAGGCTAACCTGGTCTACAAAGCAAGTTCCAGGACAGCCAGGGCTACACAGAAAAACCTTGCCTCGAAAAACAAACCAAACAAAACAAAAAAGCAAACCAGAAAGTCTCCATCATAGTTGGCTCGTCTGCCATTGAAACACCTGTGCAGAGCCTCAACTGTCTCTGTCTCTGTCTCTGTCTCTGTCTCTGTCTCTGTCTCTGTCTCTGTCTCTGTCCTCCATCTTGTGGGCACAAACCCTCCCCATCCCAGGTCACACTCCCTTCAACCCAATAGGGCCATGGTCCTTCACTGCTTCCCTGAAGGATCGTGTTCTGTTACTTAAGTTCTCATTCCCACAGCGTTCGCTGTAGCCACCAGGTTGCTTTCTCTTGTGGGAACAGTAAGCTGAGAAGAAAAGGGGGCCTGGAAGGGCGGAGGCACCTACAAATGCCCATGTGGAGAGACAAGGCATGGAGCTGCCTGGCCTCTCACCCGAGGAGTGCCTGTTCTGTCCCCAGAGCTCAGTGCTCAGGCCGGAACCTGTGCCTCTCAGCACCCTGCATGTGGTGTGTGGATTTTCTTGAGTGATAACCAGACTGACACCGAATCGCTCTTTTTGCAAAGCATCCTATGGGACATGAGCATGTTTGACCCTCAGTGCCTAACTTCTGAGGTATCAATTACCATCCTTGTCTCACAGATGAAAAACTGGAGTTGGGCACTATGACACTGGACTATAATCCCAGCTCTAGGGAGACTGGAGCAGAAAGAGTGTGGTTTGGAGGCCAGCCTGGGCTACATAGCAGGTCCCTGTTTCTAAGGAAGAACAAGAAACGAATCTGAGGCTCAGAGGGTAAAACTGGGGAGTTACAAAACTTAAAGCCAGCCTCGGGCTCTCAGGAGCAGAGTGGATTTTCTCCGTCTATAACCTGCACTGGGGAGGAGGGAGGGAGGAAGGATTCTGCCATCCACTGCTGCGTGTAAGAAATGGGAAAACAAGCGGATGGAGCAAGCCTTTAATCCCAGCACTTGGGAGGCAGAGGCAGGTGGATTGCTGTGAATTCGAGGCCAGCCTGGTCTACAAAGCGAGTCCAGGACAGCCAGGGCTGTTACACAGAGAAACCCTGTCTCGAACACCCCCCCCAAAAGAAAAGAAATATGAATGGCAAAAAAGTTAACAGAGTAAATGGAGCTTTTAAAGACACCTGGAAGGAATTCACAAACTTTTCAAAGTCTCCCAAACCTGTGGAGGAAGAGCTGACTGACTCTTCAGGAGCCCCGTGAAAACGGATCAGCTTAGGTTGACCAAGCTATGAGATCAATGGCTCAGGTGTAATATAGTGATGTATCAAATTCCTCCCAGAAGTTAATACATCAAATGTTTTATAAAAAATAATTTTTAAAAATTGGGAAAGAAGCTGGGTGTGGTGGTGCACACTTTTAATCCCAGCACTTGGGAGGCAGAAGCAGGCAGATCGCTGTGAGTTTGAGGCCAGCCTGATCTACAAAGTGAGTCTAGGACAGCCAACGCTACATAGAGAGACTCTGTCTTGAAAAACAAAAAACAAAAAAACAAAACAAGGGAAAGAAACCATGTGTGGTGACCCAAGTGTTTAATCCTGAAACTAGGGAGGTAGAAGCAGACAGATCTTCATGAATTCAAGGCCAGCTTAATCTACATAGAGTCCCCAGCCTGCCAGGGCTACAATGAGAGATGATGACTCAGGGATGGGAAAAATAAATAAATAAATAAATAGGAAAAGCGGGGGGGGGGGGGGGGGGGGGAAGGCCAGTGGTTATACATGCCCATAATCCCATCCGTCAAGAAACAGAGACAAGAGGGTCTGGAGTTCTAGGCCAGCCAGGGCTGCATAGAAAGACCCCATGGAAAAGAAAACTAAAATAAGTAGAATTGGGAAATGGGTAAAGAAGGAACCAATCTCCATTCCAGGGACACGTCTCAGGGCTGCTTCCTGTGATCTCTGTCTGTGGCTCTGCATTGGTTCTGAAATCTAATTTTTCTGCAGCTAGGCCTGCTGGCTGCCTGCCTATCTGCTGCCCTCCATGAGAGGACGTGTGTTCTAGGGCACTGACTCCAAAGACACCAGGATGTCCACATCGTGGAAATGCATGAAGGTCCCAAGAGGGAGGGCCGGGGTCCTCTCTTTGTTTTCCCTGCCTGAAGTCTGAGTCTTAGGACCCTTATTTCTACTGCTGAGAGGACAAAGATGCCCACTCGAACGCTGTGTTCTGATGGTCAGCTGTGTGACTCAGCTCTGAATAAAACGAGTGGAACCAAAGTGAACTGGACCAGAACCCTGGGACCTATACACAGACACAGAACATTGACCCCCATGAAAGGCTGTCACAAGATCTCAGGTCACAGAGAACCTTGGAAGCTCAGTGCATCTACTGTCTTCCATCTCTCTTCAACAAGGGCAGGCCCTCAGAGAAGGACAAAGAGCCAGGGAGACCTTAATGGACTGCTTCATCCTACACCTGCCCAGGGCATCCTGCCCCACCTGGAGCCCTGGCATCTTCTAATGTCCAGGCCTGGAGCATACCCTGCACTGCAGTGGGGCCAGATTTCAATGCCTTGGAGAGTGTATTTGTGTAGGCATGTTGAGGAAGTGTCTGAGCCAGTGTGGAGAGTGTGTGGTAAGGGTTATTGAATACATATATGCATACATACATCAGACAGATATTATTAACAACAAAATTGTGTGTATTTACAGTGTACAATATGATGTGTGGGAAGAAATTCCTAACCTTTCCAACCTTGCTGGCCCACTGTCAGTTGGGGGATAGATGGGCCAACCACAAGAAAGAAAAGATATGGTCGATGTAAGATTGGTGCAGAACTCTGAGCCATTGACTTCCTGTGTGAGCTCATAAAGCCCGTTAAACCTTTTCTTTCTGTTTGGAAAAAGGGTCGTCCTTTGTGAAATTAGAAATATGGCTAAGAAAATTCCCAGCCTCTTGGCGCGCGGTGGTCCAAGCAATGTCCAATCATGACCAGCAGAGGGAGCTCTTGCCTAATCTTTCCAAGGCAAAGGCGGGACCCAGCATCCGGATATGGGGAGTCCTAGGGTCTTTGTTACCAGTATGGGAATGGTTGCCAAAAGAGAGCGTCTAGGGCAAGAATAGGGATGGTTAGGGACCAAAAACTTTCCATTTGGTAATAACCACAAGATAGAGTTGTCTTTTCCCACAGCCCAAGAATGATCTAGCTTTTGTTGTTCTGTTTGGTTGTTGTTGCTTTGCTATCCAAAAGCCGAGACACTGGGTGGACCCCTATCTGTATCCAATACCCAGTCCTGAAAGTGCGCTTCTCACAAATTCAAGTTCCAAACGAAGGCCCGCAACAGTATGTAGTTACACCTTGCTGCAGCGCCTCCTAGGAAGGGGCAGTAGCAGTTGTTCACGTAAAGGCTTTTGATTTGAGCCTAGAGCCGTGACTGCACGAGCTTTAATGTTGCAGAGACCTGAAAGAAGGGGGTAAATGGAGCTTGCAGAAGAGTGTCGCCACAAATGCCGCTAGGTGGCACTCAAAGCCCGCGTCATGGAGAAGCGCTGGCTTTTAAAGGGGAAGGCTGGAGCGACTTTGAACACCCAGAGGAGCAGAACACAGGGTCCGAGGACATTGACACCCTACGAAGCAGCCTTCTTTCTCCCAAAGGCTTTGACAGGAGAGGTGAAGGGGAGTTCAAGGCACGCAGGTGCTCAAGGCTAGAGGCGAGAGCCCTAGATTCCTCTAGGACTGCAACGGAGGATCCTTAGTCTCAGTCTGTCATTAGACCTCTCCGAATTTATGAATTCCCTCCTAAGATCCCTGGCAAAAGAATTCTTCAGGTCTGACTCTGAAAGGGGAAAGTATAGACACGCCCATTTGCTTTCTGCAAGACTCTGGGTCATTGACTACACCTGCTCTGGGCTCACCCCACCCTCACCCTTACCTGCCCCATCCCCACCCTGCTACAAGCAGGAGGTAGGGACTCTCCAAATCCCTGGGCCCCCTTCTTTGCACTTCCTTTGGGCATCATCAGCGTTCTCCACTCCAAGTAAGAATCTATTCCAAGCTTAGAACCGACAACCCCGCCCCATGCTCCCCAGCATGAGGAAATAGACCCTAAATGGCTAGTCTCTCCCAGAGCATCTGCAGGAGCTGGCCAGTCTCTGCCTTTCCAGGCTCCATCCCCACCCCCCCATCCTCCACCCCGATAATTGTACTAACTTCTGTGACTTCTCTTCAGACTTTCCCATCTTCTGAGGCGTGACCCAAAGGTCCCCGATCCCTTCCCACTCCTTACTCTGTGATTTCAGTCTGAGGTAAGGAAAACCATCACAGACAAAGACTCATGGCCCACCTGTGAGGTAAGCATTGACCCATCTAGGAAATTCAAGTCGGCTCTAAAAGCTGCTGACCTCAGGTTTAAGAGACAGGGGCTCCTTAGGGAGACAGGGTCTCATTGGCTTCTCCTCCAAAAGCGGAGTTGTGGGATCCTGGCAGGATGCGTCCCTGGTGGTCTAAAGCCAGCTCCAGGGACCTTAGCCACAACCCCTGATCTGAGTTGCCCGGCTCCCTCCGGGAAAGGGAATACGTAGAGCCTGAGAAGTCTGTGTCTCTTGGAACTGAAGGTCCTCCATCCTCGAACTACTTTTCCCACAGAAGGCCAGCAGCAGGAGCTCAGACCCTAGCTTTTGCTCAGCCGCTGACCCAGGAAGCAAGGACTCCAAGGTGGCAGAAGTGAGTGGCGTCCCACTGCCTAGCTGCTTGGCGCTATCTGGCTCCAAGGCCCCTGGGGGAATAGAGCCCGCCCTGGAAAGTCCCCACCCCCTCCCTCGAGGCCGGAGGTATTAGTGCTGCTTGATCAGACCTCATTTCCTGCGAAAATGGAAACATATCCAGGGTCCTTAATAAAGTGAATGACGAGGCTTCGGGTGTAATTGGGCTTCTGTTTGGTGGCTATTTCCTTAAACTGACAGTGGAAAAAATAAAAACCCACAGCACACAGTTGTAATTATGCGACTATCAGAAGTGCAGGGCATGCCTGGAGTGGTGGCGGATCCTAGTCCTGGCGTCGCAGAGACAGGCATATCTCTATGAGTTTGAGGACAGCCAGGGCTACATAGTGAAAAATCTGTCTTTTTAAAAAAAAAGAAGAAGGAAGTACTGGGTAGAATTGGCCTGGTCTTGGCTAATCTACCATCTAGGAAATGGGTGCAAAAGCTTACCCAGACCGGGGGACCCAGGAAGCTGGAACCTCCAAACCAGCTCTGCAACCAGTCTCTGCGACCCTCTTGTCCTAGCTTGAGACTTGCCCTACCGCTGCCACAGGCTCGCCAGAGATCTTTATATCTACGCTGGGGCGGGGGTGGATCTCTTCCTTTCCCTCAAAGGAGGAGTGTCTAGAGGGCAAGGTAGGTGCTGCCTGGTTGTGATCCCCAAGCCTGCTCCCCGGAGCCTGCGCGCTGGCTGCATATTTCTATGTATAATCCAATTTTTTCCGTGACTATCTAGTTAAACTCTTTAACAACAGCTACATAATTAGAATTTGGATTCCCATTAATTTTCCCTGGGCCTCGAACCATTTGCAGCTCACACTGGTAATTAATGCGATACATCACTAACTTTACCCTGCGCTGGCCAGCCCAACTCAGGTCGCTCGGGTCCGCCCCCGACGCCCCCGCGCGGAGTCCTGACTCCAGACCTGGCTTCAAAAGTGGGGGCTGAGTGCCTCCCTCCAAAGCCGAATGTTTCGGCCCGCGCACCCAAAGCCTTCTTTCCAGGAAATTTCACAATTAAAAATATTTATCGGGAGCAGATTTACGTTTCTGGGTTTCCAGTCTCGGGGCGTCTGGGTAGGCTATTAAGAGTAATTAGCATCTTTTGCGCATGCAGATTTACTTCGCTCATTGCCACATAACTCATCCCTAAAAGCCGGCGCAGGCAAACGCTGGCTCTGCCGCCGGAGCTACAGCCGCCGCCCGGGTTGACTCTGAGCCCCGCTCTTGTAACACAGTGCAGGCTTTCCGTCTCTCTAGCTATTTGGTCCCCTCCAGGACCGGCAGGCAGTGCCAAGGAGTAAAAGGCTCCCACTCTGAAGACCAGTGACGATAAAGGGATGTCAGACCAAGATGGGAAAGTCCCCGGCTAGGCTCTCCCGGTCCCTGCCTGAACCACAAGCGGGCATCGTGGCAATGCATGTGTACGCATGAACAAGTGGGCATCTTTATGTGCACGCGAGTGTGAGCGCCAGTTTACATGTATGCTGTTGCTAGTGTGTGTTCTTCCAAGCGCACAGGATGTGAGTGGAAAACCACTTGACCCTCACAGCTCCGCCCCCTGCCCAGTTTCTCACCAGCCCACTGGTTCCCAGGACATTAGTTCAATTGCCTATCCTAGGCCACTTAGCTAGGATATCTCAAGTCTTGGGCCTCCTTTTATAGAGCCAGCCTTATCCAACCAGACCACCTGAAACACTCTGAGCCTAGCGCAGGCGCACTAGGGCTGGGAGGTAATGGGGGGTGGGGGGAGGCACACTCTGTTGTAAGAGGGCCAGCCACGTCCTAGTGGTCCTAGTGTACTGCGTGGCTCCTAAAGATGAGAAGGCACCCTAGAAAGCTCAGGTCTGGCCTAGGTCACTGAAGAGAGGCTATGGAAGTCCCTGGGGGACAACTGGAAACGTTGGAGGCGGCTGGTGGGGGAGGAAGGGGATGAGGGGTGAGCCCCATAAAGGGACAAAGTGATGGTAGTAGAAGGACTAAGGGCAAGGAAAGTGGCTGTGGCTCCCGCACTCAGGCCGAAGCACCCACCCCACCCCTGGGTTCTGGGGGGGGGGTTCGTTATTAACGCACTGGGAAGTCCGCAAGCCGCCCAACTTTCTTCTCTTTAATGAGCCTAGAAGAAGAGGCTGCCCTGGAGGGGTTTGTTCATTAAAGATGTAGCTGGAGGAATATTGTCTCATTAATTATCTGGTTTTAATTACACTCCTACCCTTTGAATCTGTAGATGGGAAAAGTTGATTTGATGGCACCGCCTCCTTTAGCTTAAAGAGTCAGGCCCAGGGAAGGGACCAGGAGGGGGCACAGGGACTCTGTTTGTGTGTTCAGGAGTGTGTGGGAGACTGTTCTAGATATGTCTGGTGAGAATCTGGTACATGGGGGCGGGGTGTGCTCTATGTCCCAGTTCATGTATGGATGCAGTCTCTCTGTGTAGATCTGAAACTGTCCATGTGTCTGAATGTGTGTGACCACGTGTGCCTTCCAGGCTGTGGACGTGACTTGGATCTCTATGTGTGCTCTCATTCTGTGTGTGGTTCTGTGCGTTGGGGTGTGCTTGTGGGTAGCTGAGTGTGTCTACAGACAGGCCTAAGATTGAGATCGGGTGTCTAAATGAATGAGACTGTGACTGGGTAGTGTTCTCTCTCTCTCTCTCTCTCTCTCTCTCTCTCTCTCTCTCTCTCTCTCTCTCTCTCTCTCTCGTGTGTGTGTGTGTGTGTGTGTGTGTGTGTGTGTGTGTGTGTGTCAGTGGCTTCCTGCCCACGAGTTCAAGTGACAGTGTCTGGCAGTGTTTTTGGGACTCTGCTGTAGCTGCATGTGCCTTGGATGTATGAGTGATGTGGGGGGGGCCTCTGTGACTGAAATGTTCCATAAGGTCTACTGCTCCAAGGACGTTGCTTATTTTCCCAGGGTCCCTAGGGCTAGGGTGCCACCTGGAAATCATGGTCCTTTGGGGGGGGCACTTAAGGGGGTGTTCCTCCCTGCCTTGTCCCTTGTCAGGCTGGTGTGGCACTAGAGCGGGGGCCGTTTTCCCTTTAAATCGAGGACACTTTGACAGGGGACATTAAGGACCCGGCTGCTCAGGCTGAGCAGATCATAAAACCGGACAGGCAATTTCTGCTCCCGCCAAATAGCCGGGCAAACTCGTTCTGCATCTTTGGTTTTAATGCACTAAACTGGCAGCTAAGCAGGGAGCGAGCAAAGGAGGGGGTGGGGAGCCCCCCCACATATACCGGCACATACACCGGCACTCACACAAGCACCCCTTCACACCCTGTGCCCCATGCTCAGCCCTGACCCCCCCACTGGCAGAATTATCAACTAGAATTTGATTAATATGCAAATCGCAGGCAAACAGCTCCATATAATTCTTTCAGTGGAGAGTAATTAATCACCAGTTAAAGCAAATTAATACATATATCAATTTTGTCAGAAACATGCTTAGTTCAATCGCCCGTAAAATTGAAGTTTGAAGTATTAAGAGGCTCTGCAGAAACGCCAGGACTAAAACTTTCAAATTGATCCTATTTAGTAATCAATCAGGCTCTCCCCTCAGGTTAATCTGCCTAATTTTTCATCTCAAATCATACACTTTACTGACACGCCATCTAGCAAACAGTCGATAAAAAGTTAACAAAAATGATAACGACTCCAGCCACAGCCATTGTGCAGGGCGGGTGGGCAGCAGGAAGCTTTGATTGCATTTCTAGAATGGTTGGGGATTTGGGGGGGGTTTCCTCCCCCCCCCCCACCAAGGACTAGAAGTCCCCCCAACACACACACACACACAGACAGAAGCCACCCTGCCTCTGTCACCCTGTTCTGTGACTTCAGCCCTCACCGCTGTTGGGCTCCCTTCAGCACACCAGAACACTGGTGACATTTCCACCAAAGTCACCCAGACAGACAGCGCCCTCTCCACCCTGCTTGTGTGGGCTTACAGGAACTGTGGCCTGGCCCCCTCCTCTTGCCTGTATTGTGCCCAGAAGGCTGGTTAGGGGTGATATTTTAAATCTGTTTGGCTTTCAAGGTTTAGCTATTTAATTCTTTCCCCCATCGCCGCCCCCCCCCCCCACTTTTTGTTTTGTTTTGTTTTGTTTTGTTTGGAAACAAGATTTTGTTATCTTTCTGGCCTGAAACTCACTCTTGAACCACTTCAAACTTGTAGCCATTCTTCAGTCTCTGCCTCTCAAGTAAATGCTGAGATACAGGCATATGCCACCATGCCTCCTGTGTGTTTAATTATCGCCTATGCTATTGGCTGTCTGAGTTTGGATGGATGTGTTGTGTCATATTCAGTGGCACTTTGTGTCCAGGAATCCTGTGTCTGCATCACTGGGTGCCTGCCCCCTATGTGTCTTCATTGTTTCTGGGATGTGAGATACGGTGTGCCTGTGTGTGTGTGTGTGTGTGTGTGTGTGTGTGTGTGTGTGTGTTCGTGCATGTGTGTGGGTGTGGGACTGCTCAGCCCATTCTATATATACATGTGAGATCCCAGGCAGCTGGGTAGTAGTTCCCTAACAGACATCAGAAGAGGAGATAACGAAGAGTAAGGACCCAGACATTTACCCTTGAACACTCTTAGCAAATGTGAAGGGTTGTTTCTTCCCACTTTAGCCCCTAAATTGATCCTGTGTACTGGGGGAGAGGCATGGAAGAAGAGAGAAAAGTCCCTATTGCTTGCCAGAAGGGACTCTCAGCTAGGAATTTCCCCACTACACAAAGTCCTGGACCCAGTGCTCCTGCATCTGGCTTGGGAGTGCTGGAGGGGTCAGGGAGCAGATAGCTCTATCTCTCCCTTGTACACAGATGTCACAGCCACACCCAGATGCAGTTGGAGCCTATCACGGATCCCTTTACACACATGGTAACAAGGGATCTCCCCCAGGCCCAAGAACTGAGAGTTCCGCCTAGATAAGCATCTCTGCCCTCTCACCCTGCTCTACTACCACAGTCCTGCTGTGGCGCTCCCTTCAGCATGCAGGGATATTGGCAGCATTTTCACCAAAGTCACTCTGTTTGGGCCCCAGAATACAAACAAGTAACCACTTCCGCCCCCGCCCCCCACCCCCACCCCCTGATGAAGTACCCACCGAACTTACAAACATCTAGAAACACCTAACTCTCCACAGGGCAGCCTGCGCAAGCAAGCAGATACGTCTACCGAATGCACAGTCATGCATGCACGGCGCACATCATACGTACACCAGATTCCAAAACGAGTGCGGCTCCTTTACAACCAACCCTGCTCACAGCTTTGCCCTTCTACATATAAACATGTACCACTGTGGCTGTCACTTGTCAATTTGGCTAGGGCTGAGTCCTTATGTGGAGAAGATGAAATGGAGGGAAACCTGGGCCCTTCAGAGACAGACCTCAGGGACTTAGGTTCAGCCTAGTAGCCAAGTTGAATGGGAGGAGGTAAATAAGGAAGCCTTCCAGGGATGAGAGAGAGAGAGAGAGAGAGAGAGAGAGAGAGAGAGAGAGAGAGAGAGAGAGAGAGTCCCTCTTCTAACAGTTCTCAAAGAAGCAGAGCCCCCACTGTAGTGTTCTTCAGTGGCCTCAACTGCCCTCGGAGTAGACTCAACACCTTGTCGAGGTTCTCCAGACCACCACTTGCTCTCCTCGGGTGAGCTACTTTCCCTTCCCTTCCCTTCCCATCAGGCTAGGTACCCTCCATCTCTCCCCCCTCTCTTGTACAGTACATCTGCCTGAGCCATCTTGGCCCAGCAGTTTAGGTTAGCTGAGATTCTAGCTGTGTGAACTTCACCAGTGCTCTTCCTCCTGGCGATCCGCTCACGCCAGCTCCTCTGAACACACCCTAGCAGTGCTCACCCACAGGTCACACCCACCCCACCCTTCGCTAGCTGCACTCTTTTCCTCTCCCTCTCCTCAGCACAAATTTAGACACATATAGTTGCATACACTAGTTTACAATGATTGTTTACTCAGACCATGGTGGAAGACACCCAGGCGCTCTCTCTCTCTCTCTCTCTCTCTCTCTCTCTCTCTCTCTCTCTCTCTCTCTCACACACACACACACACACACACACACACACACACACGCCCCAGTTGCACATGCTCCGTTTCCATCAATCAGTCGCCACATACTCAGTCTCTTGTTGCTCACGTTTGATGACACACTCGGAAACACACCCTCAGTGCAGCTCAAAATGTGAGTGAGCGCTCACACATGCAGACATCACACACACACACACACACACACACACACACACACACACACACACACTACCAGCACCAAGTATCTTTCAGGACTGGCAGTTGTGGCAGAGAGAAAGAATGGGTTGGTAACAGCATTTAAGAGCCTGGGAGGGCCAAGATGGGGCTCCGAGGGAAACTAGAGGTGAGAAGCTCCCCCACTAGGGATTTGCCCTCCCACTCCCACATACAACAAAGCCCAGGAGCCTCAGTTTTCTTCACTTGAGCCCTAAGATCTTTTTCTGTCGAGACCGGATCTATGACTACACCCTGGAGGCCAGGCTCCTAGGCTAGACCGCCATACCAGCACAGGAATATTCCTGAAACGCACCGATTCCGCCCCCCCCCCCCACAGCTGCTTACTCCTGCATCTCAACCACACAGCCTAGCTCAGCCAGCTTTACCCACTAACTCTCACCGCCCACCCCCACCCCGCAGCAGCAGCCGCAAGAGATTCACTATTGTACATCAGCAGCTGGCCCTGCTCACTCTAGCCCACTCAAGTTCTCTGTCACCTTCCCTGCTGGCCTCGCTTCCCTTGACGTTACCTATACTGGCCTCTCTCATCTGTCTGTTCCCCTCACATCATCGAGGTCCCCTTTTGTCCCATTGTAAACGTATATATTTGAGGAGCAAACGTTTCCAGCACAAAATGTTTCCAGGGTCCCAAGAAAGAGGGGCGTCTATCTGCTGCGGGTGGGAAGAAAAGGGCGCGTGTCCCTAGGTTCTGATGTCTAAGATCCAGCAGGGCTTGGTGAGTGGACTTTCCTGGACCCGTTGTTGTCTCAAAAGGGTGGGGAGGAGGGGGGGTCCCCCCGGCAAACCGGCAGGGGCGGAGAGGAGACGTGCGGCCCCAGCCCGTCCCTTTCAGGGGGGACTCATGCATCAAACTTCAATTTTCCGGACGATTGAATTAGTGATTTTTTTTCTCCTGAACTAAAATACACTTAAGTCTTTGGGATTAATTACCACGTTCTGGTCCCTCAGACTGGAGTATTACTTATCGGAGCTGCGTCTGACACTGGCCCGACACCTCGTAAAATAAGGAACTGCGCCTCCCGGCCTCACCCGCGCGCCGATCGCCAGGCCACCGCGCTGGGGAAGGCGGAACCGCAGGCGCAGAGGAGGCACGCTTCAGTCGCGCAGCTCGACTTGTTCGTGCGCGGAGGGGGCTCCAGTCCAAGGAACCGGTCGCGTTCCAGGACTCAACAAGCCTCACCAAGGTCCAGGACGCAACAGAGAAGGGAGAGACAAAGCCTAATTGTCCTGGTCTGCCAGGAACCGAAAGCGGGTCCGCACAGGGCCGGGATTCACAAGGAAACGATCTATATTGGTCCCACACGATAAAGAAACTCTGGGTGAAGTCTTAACGAATTTCACCCTAAGTGGGCACGGGGCCCACAGTCCTACACAAGGTCCCTGTCACATCCAGACACGAAGAAACATACGCAAAGCTCATGGCCAGCTCTCACAGAGCCCACTTCTGAGCGTGATAACAGCACAAAGCCTCACTAGAGGCAGGTTCCCTTATGAGACGCTCTGGGGTGTCACCTGGAGTTCAAGGCCCTCCTGCGTCATGTGTCCCAGAGGCAACACCGGAGCCAAGGCCATTTGAGCGCCCATGAACCCCATGCTGGCACTAGCCTTCCTCAGATAGCTAAGAAGATGGCCGGCTGGAATCCCAGCCTCCTGGATTGATGACCTTTAGCCCTTACCCACAGATAGCGGTTTTCCCACTGTCTGATGCTTAACCCAGCCTGGAGGGTTAGCTCCAATCTGAGGTAGATAACCTCACCCTGGCACGCTTCAGAAGCGCAGTAGCAGAGGCTGGACAGAAGCTCGGAACTGAGAGGAGCCGAGGTGACAGCAGAGTGGCTTCGCCACTCCCTACACTCTCCCAAAATGATGTTAATCAGAGCGCCCGCACCTCTAGTGCTCGCCTGCAGGGGCTCAGCCTAAGGTCTCGGATACACTTCTCTTTCTCTCCCCTCCACGTGGTCACTCTTTCCTTCAACTGGATTTTCCTTTCTAGCCAAATATACAACGAATTACTTCTGTCTCCGAAGGCCAGAGCCTTATGCCTCCTCCTCCAAGAAGCCGTTAACACCCTGGAGCCCGAAGTTGGGTCTCAGCATTTTGCAAGCAGATCGGCGAGGATTTGCTAACGTTGGCGACTACTTCCGGGCCTGCAGATTAGATTGGGAGCTTCTTGAGGGCAGCGGCCAGATCTGCTTCGTTTCAATTTCCCTAGACACCTGCACACAATAAATATTTGCTGAATCGATTTCCCCCTTTATTTTATTAATCCTTCTCCTTCTGTCTTCCCCTCTTTCTTTTCCTCCTTCCTTCCTCCCTTGTTATTTTTTATTTCTTGGTTATATTCAATTGTCATGTTTTTCAGGCTCATTAAATCCATTTAGAGACAAAAGAATAAAAGGCAGAAGAGAAAGGGAGGGGGAGAAAGGGAGGGGGAGGGGAGGGGAGGAGGCCAGAGAAGCAAACAAATAACCCGCTTTAACTAGACGGGCGGATAAATGGCCCCGTTTCTCCTCAGCCCCGATGCGCCTGCTTAGCTGCGCGCCCCGCGGGCGCCGCAGCTCGGGTGGGCTCAGCCCTGGGGCCGCCGCCCCCAGCCCGAAGGGACCCAGCAGGGCCCAGCCCAGGGCCGGGAAGCGCGGAGCGGCCGGAGGTGCCAGGGCCGCTTCATTGGGATTCATGGGCGTGTTGGGCGGGCGGCCCGGGGGCTCCGGGCGCGGGGTGGGGGCCGGGAGGGGGGGGAAGTGCGCGGCGGGCGCAGATGCCCGGGTGACCGCCGCGCCGCGGTCCCTGCGCCGCCTTTGTGCCGGGGAGGCGCGCGCGGGGACCTAATCCATCAAATTGTCTACAAATTGTGAAGAAAATTCAAAAACCATATGGTCGCCAGCGCTGGCGCGCTCTGGGCTGCGGAGGGCCGCGGCCGTGCCCGCACCGGGAGCCGCGGGGGGCTGGGCCCGGCTATTGTCGCCTGTCAGCGGCCGCCCGGGCCCATTCGTCCCGGCCTTCATGGTCCGCGCTCCGAATTACAGACCCATCCATCCTAAGAGAGGGCGATTTATGTCGCCCGGGAGGAACCGGCCACACGGCCGCACGGCTGCCCGGCCGCCTCTCGGCCTCTTTCGTCCCCATCGTCTCTTCGCCTCTTGCCATTCTCGTCTTTCTCTCTGGTCTCCGTCTTTCGTACCCTGTTTCTCCTCAACTATAAATGGTGCTCTTTCCACTCCGCCTCTCTGTCTCGCTCACCCTCACTCAGCTCTTGATGTCTTTCTGTGCTCCTTTCCCCTGTCTCTGGCTGTCTCTTGGCTTCCTCCTTGGACACGCACGTTCCTGACTCAGGCCCCGGGGCCCCATCGCCTGCCCGAGACCAGATGCGCGTTTCTCACATCAATTTTTCGGAGAAAGGGAGCCAGCGGCCTGGAGGCGGGACCCAACTCTAGTGACAGCGGCCACTCGCCAGCCCAGCGACAACAAAAGCCCAGAGAGAACCCCCCCCCCCGCTCAGTTTAGGAAAGTGAAAGCGGCCTGAGCCCCCACCCCAACCGCCCAAACTGTACTAGGAGACCCAGGAAGGTCCTGGGACACCTATAGTTCGCTGCTGCTAGCCAAGTTCTGGACCGGCGTTTGTAAATGTTACTAGAAATGTACTATAAGCCCGGGACGCTTTAGTCTCGCTTTCCTGAAAACCCACGAGTGCAATTCAGCATGCCATAGCCGCCTTTGGCTTTGTATTCCTTCATCGCCTCCCAAGCCAGGCTAAAGCCCTTAGGGCATGACCAAAACCCCCGGGCAGCCTTCAGGCTCCACCCTGATCTTCCACTGAGTGGCACCTGTCAGTGTATCCGTGTTTAGCAGGTGTCACAAAAGCACAGGTAGCCTGCGTTGGTCAGGGGTGGGCAGCAAAACCTCAGGACATGGCTTGCCACACCTTGGTGCCTTCCGTGTACAAACGAGTTTTCTGTCACTATCTCAAGCCTGGCTTTTTTTTTACCCCGACCCGACGAAGCAGACTTTTCAGTCCATTTAGTAGCTGCTCGTGTTTGCGGGCCTGGGCAAAAGGCACTGCTTCCTCCCACTATTTCCCCGTTGCCCTTCACTCCCAAGCCTGCCCTGAAACTTCCCCCCAAATCTCCAAATCTGGCAGAATCCACAAGGGGCAACAGGGACAATCTTAAACTTAGGGCTCCTTTGGGTAAATCAGGTCCATTCTCGCAGATGCGGTCACGGCCCATTCTAATAAAATGGCAAAGACTTTATTTATCCCAGAAAGAGGCCTTGGATACAGTTGGAGAAAGAGGGCAGGACAGGAACTGGGAAGGGGCAGCCGGAACCCACCCTCACAGGGCCACCTTCAGTATGGCCAAGTTGAGACGGGAGAGATGTCGTTGACAGACAGACCCAGAGCTGCAGAGGAGGTGAGGGTGAGCACTTGGGCACTTGGGTCGCCCCTCTTTAGGTCTCTGTCACATGCAAAAAAAAAAAAAAAAAAAAAAAACTAAAAAGAATAAAAAATAATTCTAGGGTTTTGGGTTCTGTTTTTTGATGATTGGTTGGAGGTTCCCTGTTTTTTCCCTAAGAGCCAGACTCCAGCATTCAGTCCGAGAAAATGCAGGGAGGTTTGGAGAAATTTTTTAAAAATAGTGGACATTGAGAGACAGAGACGCCATCGAAAACAGACTTCTCTCGCTAGGAAAAGAAAAGATCGATTTTGAAACTTGCAAGTCAAGGCCCGCTGTCTCCCACCCCCACCCCCTTCTCACGCAAGGAAAAAAAAAAGGCAGAAGAAAATTAAAAGTCAATTGTAATAGGCCGAGGGAGGTGAGTGGACCGGTGCATTCGCCACATGCAAAGAAAAATTAAAACAGCTTCTAGACCGCATGAGTTAGTGTTCGCCTCTTTTGAGTCCACCTCACCGTCAGCCCACCCGGCAGCACCGGGGCTTTGAAACATCGAAATCTCTGATATTTAAAAAATAATAAAAGAAAGAAAAAGATCAGGCTGCGGTGGGAGGAACCCACTATATAGGCTTAAATATTTATACAGAAGCCATACAGAATTGCACGGCGAGGGCTTCCGGGGCGGCGGAGGCCGCATGTGGCGGCCGGCCCGCCGGCCGGCCGGGATTTATTGCTTCGAGAAGGAAGAGGCGGCTGTCAGGGGCCAAGTCCCGGCCCCGGGACAAGGGTGGAGGCGGGAGGTGCAGAGGAAGTCCCAGCTCCCCTTAGCGCTCAGGTCCGGGAGGCGGCGGGCACGCGGGCGCTGGGGGCCCGAGCGGCAGAAGGTCCAAGGCGCAGCTCAATCGTCCACGTCGATCTCTTCGTCTTCCTCGTCCTCTGAGCAGTCCTGGCTGCTGGCCCGCTGGTCCGTGAGCGGAGAGGCGGGCGAAAGCTGCAAGGGCCCACCGCCTGGGGCCTGCGGGGCGCCTGGGGGGAGCGCCGGAGAACCCGGCCTAGACTTGGCCCTGCCGCAGCCGCCGCCACCGCCGCCCGAAGCCTCCGAGTTCTGCTCGAGTTCGGCCAGTGCCACGATGTCCATCTGCCCGCTGGGGCCCAGTTTCTTGGCAGACTCCACGTCGGCCTTCATCTCCTCCAGATCCCGCTTGAGCTTGGCGCGCCGGTTCTGGAACCAGGTGATGACCTGTGCGTTGGTGAGGCCCAGCTGCTGCGCAATTTGGTCGCGATCTGCTGGGGACAGGTACTTCTGGTATAGAAAGCGTTTCTCCAACTCATATATCTGATGGTTGGTGAAGGCCGTGCGTGATTTTCGCCGTTTCTTGGGCGTCTGCCGCTGCCCAAAGATGGTCATCCCATCGCGGCCTGGAAAGAAATGACAGTGTACGCCTTCGACTAGAGAGTGAAGACCCCACCTCAGGCTCTCTCCCATAACTCTCCACCTGACCCAGGCCCACCCTGCCGTCGTTCCCTCTCCAATCTGATTCCACTGTCTAAACCAGAACATGGGAGCCATGGGAAACCCCTTGTCTCCTGGAAGTCCCTAGGAAAAATCGCTTTGGTCTCTGACCCCTAAGAGTTGGTGGGAAACATCTAAAGTCTCATAGAGTAAAAGAAAGACAAACAGAGACTCTCCAAATGTGTTGTGAACTCCGATTCTCCACCCCTTTCCAATGGCCGGACTCCATCCTACCCTGAAGTTGCCAAAAACGTCTCCCTCTATCCACTCCAGGAGTAAGGCTAGGAGCGTTCAAACCGATAGGAAGCCTAAGAAGCAAGCCAGACTTCCGGGAGAGCTTGGGTTTCCCCGACCTCTCTCAGATCACCCCGACTCAGGACACAGAGGTCCCTAAGAAATAGGGTCCCGCTCCACGTATACTAAATCTCAGCTGCAGAAGCTAGGACTGGAAGGACCTGACAGCCCCGGCGTGGCCAGAGGAAGGGGGTACGAAGTACTAGACTCCGCGTGTGGGCGGCTAGGTGCGGCGGAATCTAGGTTGTGCCTACCTTCAGCTGCTTGCAGGACGCTGACCTCCAGCCCCTTAAAGGTCTTGCTGGCTAGCTCCTCCAAGGCGCACAGCGGCGAGGTCTGCGAGAGCAGAGCGCGGCCCGCCAGGGGCAAGCCGCCCGGCGCGTGCTTGTCCGCGGCCGCCAGCAGGTGCGCCGCCCCACACAGCGAGTAACTTCTCCGCACGGACGGCTTGTTGAGGATGTCCTCGATGCTGAACGGTGTCAGTGGCTTGTTGGAGTTGGCGGGCGGCGGCAGGTGGTCCAGAGGGCTGCGCCGCCGCTCCTCCCCTGGCGCCGCCTTGCCGTCCTCCTTGGAAGTCATCTCGGCCTCGCTTGGGGGCCCGGCCGGGGCGGCTCGGGCCGCGGGGACCCAGCCCGCGGGCAGCTCAGGCTCCGGGCGGTGCAAGAGAGGAAGGCGTGAAACCGGCAGGAGGCCGCGCCGAGCAGGGCGCGGACTAGCAACGGGCGGGCCGATTAGCGCGGCGACCCAAGCAGGCTGAGCGGCGCGGGGCCCCGGGAGGAGAGCGCTGACACTTGCGCCGCCGCCGCCGGGGTTTCCAGCAAGCCCGGGCCGGAGCCGGGAAGCGCCGCGCCGGGCTCCAGTTTCGCCAGCCCCGGTGCTATTTAAAGGTGTCAGGTGGCTCCGCCGCGGCGGCTCCTGGCCCCGGGTCCTGGCGGCGGCAGTTGGACGAGCCGAGGCGAGGGCGCCGATCCCGGACTGCGAGGGGAGGCGGAGAGCCGGGGCAATTGACTATTGCTAACAAGTTAGCCTTGATCGAGGAGTAATCAATTATCTACAGCGGCACTTCTCTTTCTCTCTTCGTTCTCCCGTCTTTCTCCTCTCTCTTCTTTCTCTCTGTTCTCTCTCCCCCGTCCTCTCTGTCTCTCCCTCCCTCCCTCTCTTCACTCCACTCTGCTCCCCCCGTCCCTCTCCTTCTCTACCTCTCCCTCGCCCTCTCTTTCACTCTCTGTCTGTCCAATGCAGGCGGCTCTAAGTTGGGAAGCTCATTAATTAGCGGGCCGGGGGTAGGAGGAGCCGGCTGGAATTAGCCTGCCTAATGCGCCTGTCAGTCCCGGCTCTATGCCGTGCTCGGCCCGAGATGTTTGTAAATTACATTAGAGGCTCCTTTATTGCTCCCGAACCTGGGGTGACTAAAAAGCCACCGCCCCCACCCCAAACGCTCCGGGCACACCCGTCTCCAGCCGGCCTAGCTGCGATGGCAGTACCAGCCTGGAGATCTCGGGTTCTGCAAGCCGCAGTTGTGAAGCTTAGAGAAGGGTACCAGGAGCCCCAACCGCGGGGTGACCCGGCCGCCCCGCGAGCCAGGTAAGAACTGGAGCCTAGGCGCTGGACTTTGGTGATCCCAAATCAAGAACCCAGTGGCCCTATTATCAGAAGTCTCTTGTCCCCCACCCCCACCCACCCGCAACCCCAGCCCCGGGCCTAGAGTCTAGGAAAGGAGAAACTGAAGACTCCGGAGGCTGGCCCCTAGGAGGCCAGAGCGGGCTTCACAGCCCTGGGTGGGCGACACCGGGACAGAGGTGGGGGATCCTAAGGGTTGGGGGAGGGGAACAATTGGAGAGCTCAGTCTTCCCCACCCGGAGAGGCGGAGGGAGGAGTTGGCGGTTCAGCAAGCCTCTCCCACGGCCTGAGCCTGAGGCGGGAGCCCTACCTCCTTCTGCAAGCTTGCACACTCTTTCCTCCCGCCGTGGCTTTCGGGGCCAGCTAGGGCCACAGCACGTCTGATGACGGGCGTCTGACGGAAACTTAACCGGGTGTCGGGGTTACCCGGGCGGGTTCTGGGCTTCCCGGCTGCTCTCTGCCCGGGCCAGGGCCGGGGCCCCGCTGCCCGCCCCGCCCAGCCGGGCACAGGGCTTGAGTGTACAGCCCGGCCGGCCGACTCCAGCTGTTCCGGATGCGGGGTGGGGGCCGGGAAGGGGCCGGGCCACGTCTCAGGCTGTGCTCTCGGAAACTCGCAGCGAGGCTGGAGAACCTGGCTGTGGATTCCAGGGCCTGGAATCTCTGAATATTAGGCGATCATTTGTGTGCATTGTTATTTGAAAGTTTTTTTTGATTGTTTGTATGTTTTTAATGTATGTATTTGTGTGTGATTCTGCTAGACAAACGGGCGGTTTTGAACCTCAGCTACGCCTTTCTTTTTCCCTTGAGATACGACAGTGGGGCTGTGCTCTGGGCTCTCTGGTTTGTGTTGGGCCCTAATTTTCCACTTCTTCCCTTAGAATAAGGATGGGAGGAAGAAGAGGTAGGAACCAGGAGGAAGGATTATTCTTCCTCCATTGGCTGCACACATCAGACTTGCTTTGTTTGTAAACTCCTGAGTGGTCTGTGCGATCCAGAAGCACAGCTTGTGCCAGAGAAGGGTCCCAGGAGCAGCTGGAGAATTTGTGGACCAGGGCAGGGCGTGGGACAGAAAGAACGGGAGCCTCCCTATTGGAAGGAGGTAGGGAAGAAGGGACAGAAGAGGAGAGGAGTGGAGAAAGAGAAGAGAGGAGAGGAGAGAGAGAAACTTAGCTGGGCAGGAACAGGCTTTCTCTGTGCAGGGTCCTCTGCAGATTTGAAATACGTTTCCTTATTTCTATTTAACAGTTTGGGATCATTTTGAACGCTTAGGAACCTCTTTTTTTTTTTTTAAACGTCTATGTTTATGAACACCCTTTTCCTCCCATCCTTTTTCCTAGGGAAGAAGTGGAAAATTAGGGCTCAGCACAAACCGGATGGAGTAGCAAGAGGGAAGAGCCCCCCCTCCCCGCCCCAGCACAGCACAGCCCCACTGCCGCATCTCAAGGGGGGAAAGAAAGGCGTAGCTGAGTTTCAGCTTGTAGCTCTCAGGAGTAAAAGGGATGGAGTAGGGAAAAGGATTCCTGCTTGGAGGCCCCAGTGTGCTGGGGGACCTGCCTGCTTGGGAATGTTAGAAGCCGGCTTTCTACTTCCTTCTCCATCTTCACTCTGCATTTTCAGGTGGGGGGTAGGTAGGGGGAGTACTCCGAGGCAGAAATAGTGATAATAGAGATCCAGGTTCCCTGAAAGCCGCAGATCCAACTCAGGTCCTGGCTGTCATCCACTGACGCCCACAGCCTATCCTTCTACTAGCCCCGGTGTCCCGGAAGCCAGTAACCCTGAGCTTAAGGAACCAGAAGTCAAGTGGGGTCTGGAGATTTGTGGAGAGGTACCCAGGGAGAAAAGGCACAAGATACATCTGCTTTCTCTCTACTTCCTGCCCTCAGGATGCTGCCTCAGCCCTTGCCCGTTATAACACCAAGTCCTTGATGAAGACTAAACCTTAAAGTTGAGTCCAGTGGCTGCTGTGGCTCATCTCCCATCTCCTGAGGACCAGTGGAGTTGAGGATTTCTGAGAAACTGCCAAGATGGGGTGGAATGTTAACTGGGGAACAGAAAGACCCTGTTCTCTGGGATCTTTGTTCACCTCTCATCAAGGGAGGACATTCTACAGTCATTTGCTGCTTTACCTCCATGCACCTCCCCTTCCTGCCTTGCACTATCCTGCAGATTTACTTCTTTGGCCTAATTGGTTGGCCTCTCAGCCAGACATGCTCAGGAGCACAGCCTGTTTGAGGGTGGAGGGAGCTGCGGTGCCACCTGGCATTTTGTTGTTTCTGTTAATTTTGCCCAGATCACTTGTCCGGGCCACTCTGAAACCTGTTCAGTTGCTCCAGCCACATTTTCCTCAACCTCATAGCCCCCAAGAAAAAAAAAAAAGACTAGGTTCTACTAGAATCCTGGGAGCCAGAATCCACTGGCCTCTAGTACTCCTCCTAAAGAGCAGTGGGTTATATTCTGGGTTGGTGATAAGACCCCTTCCCCCACCTCCTGTGGGATTTTTAACCTCTTTAGTACTGGAACCTCAGTCAGGGGACTTCAAGCAACCTGGGCGTACCCAGCCTTAGGAGACACCCAGTTTTGTTGTTGTTGTTGTTGTTGTTTTTTAATAGTCCTGGCTGTCTGGTTGTCATAGACTCACTTGTAGACCAGGCTGGCCTCAATCTCACACGGTCTGCCTGCCTCTGCCTCCCAAGTGCTGGGATTAAAGACCTGCACACCCAACCCCCCAGCCCCGCAACCCGGCCTGTCTGAGACACCCAGTACTTAGCCATCACATATGTTAGATGAATTTCCAACCAGCAAATAAGGTCAAAATGGCTGTACAAAGTGGAAGAGAATGGTCCTGTGCCAGAGGAACTGAGAGGTCACAGGAATCAAAAAGGAGAGGAATATTCTGAATCAAAAAGTTCAGCAGATTGAAGAGTAATTGGAAGGAACCTTGCATCCGAGTTCAGACTGTGTTTTCCTCTCCAGATGCTCTCCTGGGACCCTACACTGGGGTGGTGGGGAGACAGTCACACCCTAGGGACTTTTCAGCTGCAGCTGGAGGCTGCTAGACCCTGGAATCTCCTTCACCTCCACAGAGGCTGTTGTCTCTGTATCCATGACCACTGAATTATTATCCACTACTTACAGGCGAGAGCCCATCCAGCCTTATTCCATCTCCAATGGAAGGGTGGTCTTGAATGCCCCCCCCCAAAATCTACTCACTTTCTAATTTAAGGAGTATCTTAAAGAGGGGACATAAGTGTCCCATGGATTGTTCTACAGGGACCCTCCAGACCCAAGTGAAACAAGTTGTTTCTTAGCAAAGGCCAATGCTTCACTGAACTCATCCATCCCCCAGCCTCCACCTCGTTCAACCCAGGTTGTGTTTCTGCGTAGCCCCTTCATTTCCATGTTCCTTAAGGACCACCAACCACCCTCAAGCCAGATGTTCTTCCCAGGAAGATGGTCAGGGTCTGGCACCACTGAGTAAGACTAGGGATCACTAACTAGTTCAGATGCATGGCTTTCCCCCCCATGAAATCAGTATGGTCCCTCAACGGCAGAGAGTCCTTCTGCTATAGAGGAGTCTTCCATAGTCCTATCAACCTGGTTGAGCTGGGAATAGTCATTTTGTGTTTTATAGTCCTGGGTCACTGTCTATAATAACAGGAACAGTAATCATGGCCTTAAATACCATAAGCCCTGGTTCCCAGCTAAGCTTTATTCACTTGTTGTTTCACAACCTTTTGTGGTAGCCATTACTAATACTCCTCATTTTACAATAAAGAAAAAGGGGGACAGAGATGGTCAGGAGCCCATCTAAAGTCACACAGCTCATCCAAGATTAGTCAGGATTGGAACACTATTGTTCTCCGACCAACCGAAGTCTGTGCTCTTCTTCTCTGACCTCTGAGACTCTTAGCCAGAGGTTTCTACAGGCTCTGTGAACAGGTTTCAGGAGTTCAGAAGACTCCAGACACTTTGTGTGAACTTCATCTGTAAGTCTGAATGGATGTGTGTGTGTGTATGTGTGTATGTGTCTAATATTATATAATACGGTGGATTCTCAGAAGGGTTGGAGATCCAGAAAAGGCAAAGGGCAGAAGGAGGCCAGTGGGGGAAGGGAAGCAAACCAATGAGGATCCGGAGGAAAGCTGCCTCCTCCCAGGCCTAGGAAGCAAGAAGCCAGCTGCTCCAAAATTCAGGCTGGGCTCCAAGCCTACTTCTGAACCTGCCCTGCTCTACCCTTGCCAGGCACAGCTCTCCTGACCTCTGCCTGTGGCAGTGGGGGCTGGGCCAACACACACACACACACACACACACACACACACACACACACACACACACACACGAGACTGTTTCCTCCCTCTCTTCTTTGATGGAATAAATTCCTTTACATTACTACATCAAGACACTTCTGGCTTGTGGATGGAGAGACTAAATGTCTTTTGGAAATCCGAGGGAAGCACAGACACCACCAAATCACCGAGACAGGCTGTGATGGAAGTGTCCCCCAGACATGCTGAAGGTCTTCCTAGTGCCCAATCTCTGCAGCCCCCCCCCCCCCCCCCCCCGAGCAACCTTCTCTTTTTGTTCCAAGCTTTTGCTCCCCTCACCTAGGGTCAGAATGGTCTCTGTCCCTTCTCTTCCTGAGAACTCTTCCCCTATACTGGTGCCAAACTCACCACCTCGGGGAAATCCTCTGGGCACTATCCAGCTTCTCAGCAGACCCCCTGGGACCCCCTGGGAGCCACTGTCACATTGCCAGACACGTGATGGTTTGTCTGTCAACCCTTCTGCTCCTCTCTCCATCTGGTTGTGAACTTGAAGACAGGACTGCCATCTCTCTGTGTGCCCCCCTGCCCTCTTGCCAGTCTGGCATATACCAAGAGCTCCCAAGGCATTTGTTGAATAAATAAACTAAACAGATAAGAGACGAAGACAGCCAGGCAGAGAACTCACCCGGTCTTTGCCCCTGAGAGAGGGCAAAGGGTGCCGGTAAAGATGGGGACATTGCTTTTGTCAGTTGCATGCAGGTGTGAGGCGACACCCCACTGATCACACCTCCAACACTTGCATAGGGACCAGAGACTTCATTCTTGAACTTTTGGGGTGGAGTGGGGGTGCTGTTTGCAGAGGCTGGGCTCTGGATCCAGCTGTGGTCTAACTAATAATTGCATTTCATTTCGTTTTGGTTTGTTTTAAACAGGATTGACTCCCTGCCATGTGATGGGTTCAGAAACGGAGAGGAAGAAAGGACTGAAGATTGGGCTGGAGTAAGGAGCAGACAGGAGGGGCAGAAAACGCACCACTGCACCCCAGTATTTCTGGGGTTCTGTGAAGAGGGTAAAGGAACCTGTGTGTCTATGCAGGGTTCACTTGTTCTGTTGTAGGCAAAAGTTGGCGTTATTGATGCACTTTGAAAAACCAGAAGCATTTGGGTTGTTGATTAAGGGAGAACCACTGGAAGCAAAGGAAATAGATAGGGCGGAAATGTCAGCCCAGAAGGGGACAGTTCCGCCTTCTGTTGCCCAGGCAGTGAATTGCTGGCCTCGGGATGCATCCCGGAAGCTCAGAGGGATGTTGTTTAGCCCTTGAGGGGAGGGGCTGAAGAGCAGCACTCGGCACTTGTGGATGGGCCAACAATGCAGGTTCCCGTCTCGATGCCACGCCACCTTCCAGCTTTTGACATTCTCTTTTACCAACTGCGGGGCTAGTCCTGATACTGGTAGCTGCTCACTCCTCACTCCACCAAGGTCTCTTCCCACCTCTCCGCCTTGGAGAGGGCGCTGGGCTACTAGGCCTGATGGGAAGGCTGGGCATGAAAGCAGGAGAGTAGGCTAGGGTACTCTGAGCCGGTATGCTCGGCTAGGTCGGTGCCGGAAAAGGCCTGAGTCAGGCTTCTCATAATAAACGGCACGTGAATAATTCAGCAGCCTAGGGGATCATTGCATTAGCGCCTGGCCACCCGTGCCGCCCTCGCGAGTGTGTCGAGCAGCCGGCTCACCAACCAGCAAAAGTGAGAGACCTGGGTAGAAGACCCCTTGTCCCCAGGTATCCAGAGTTATGTCCAGGCCGAATCCTACCAGCACCTCTGTCGGGATCTGCTTGGATTCCGTTGGTCAGAGGCCACCTTCTGGACAGTGCTGCCCCACGTAACCCATAGACCCTGGGCAAGAGAAGACAGGCCCAGCTGGGGCCAGGGTAGGAAAAGAGGCTGAAAGTGTCTGCTTTGAGAAAGCCTGGCAGCTGAAGGGTCCTAAAGGAATGCGGATGTGGCTCCAAGCAAAGGGGAGTTTCTCCTGAGCTGGGAGCCCGGCTCCTTCCAAGGTGCTTTGAGCCAGTGGGATTTCCTCTGAGATTGAAGTGAGCCCTCCAAAGGCTCTACCTCCCCCCGTCCCCCCCCCCGCAACCCCCGCCTGCCCCAGGTACCCTGGCCCACGGCACCCGCAGGTCTAATTTCCACTATGTCAGACTTTTTCCCCCGGAACCCAGCTGGCCCATCCTGTCCCTGGAAGGAAGCGCTAGGCTACTCGAACTGGGAGAAAAGGTTTAGCGTATTTGGAAGCCTTGTTTTGTTCCCCAGAAACCTCTCCCTCTGGCCTTGCCTTCTTCACACCCTGGGGTCCTGATCTGGAAGGTTGCAACAACCAAGTCCCACATCCACCCACTGATTTCTTCACTTTCTGCCGTCGCCTTGCATTTCCTTCACTTCTGTGAGATCAACCCCTCCGGGTCTTCCGCTGCCCGCTCCTTTTCTCCTCCCTTCTTCCTCTTAGTGAATCTTGGGCCAGAACCCTCACTCTGACAGCAGGCAGGATCTTGATGCGGAGAAGGAGGCAGCACCTCCCTCCCTCCCTCCACCACTGACACATCACCACTCCCCTCCGCAGCCCTTTCTTACTGATTCGAATTTGTTCTGAGGTTCTTGATCCTCAGGCCTGGCTCCTGGGAAAACCTGGACCCACTGTGCCGCTCTTCCAGAGGTGTTCTCTCTAAGCCACGCAACTAACCGCTTTCTGGACAACGGGGCAGTCCAGGTATCCCCCACAGACACGTAGTTGCAGTTGATCTCAGCATGAAGACCCAGCCACATTTGGCTGGCTCTGTAGGTCTTAGTGTCTCTGAGTCTTGATATCGCGGTGAGCAAAAGACTTAGGACCCTTGACCGAAGACTAAGCATTTTCTTTTGTTTAGGGAAGAGCACTGCCTGCGCTGGAGCCTGAACAGGAAACAATGTTACATTTGCTTTAACGAGTATTTTGGAAACAATTTGCAATTGGTTTCTCCTGTTTGTTTTGTGAATCTTGTCCAATACCTGCCACATCTCGGTTTGCTGATAAGAATTCCAAAGTCAAGTTCTGGTCTGCTCCATAGGCATTATTTGAATCCAGAGCCTGGCCTTAACTCCACTTGCACGTAAGCCGGGGTCCTGTCCCCTTGGATGGGGAACAGAGTCCTGGCAGGCTGAATGGAAGAGCTTTACTTGTTTCTGACTAAGAAAGTTTTGAAAGATTCTTTTTCTTTTATTCCTTTTTTCAAAACAGGGTTTCTCTGTGTAGCTTTGCTTGTCCTGGAACTCACTTTGTAGACCAGGCTGGCCTTGACATTTGCCCTCCCCCCCCCCCGCCCCCGCAGACCCCAAGTGCTGGGATTAAAAAAGGCATGCATCTCTACTACCCGGTCTTTTCTTCTTCCTTCCTTCCTTTGTTTCCTCCTCCTCCTCCTTTTCCTTTAAAAAAATGTTTTTAAAACAAAGTTGCTCTGTGAATCCCCCACTGTCTTGGAACTCACTTACTCTGCAGACCAGGTTGGCCTCAAACTCAAAGCCTGTGTCTTCCTCTTGTGTTGAGATTAAAGGTGTGCACTACCAATGCCCGACTGAAAGCCTTATTTTTAAGTAAACGATTTCGGTGGCATCCAAGGGAGGATGGAAGTAAGACTCTTGGAGGGACTTCCTACAAGTTGTAGGAGAAGCCCACAGGGGTTAGGGGTGGAGTGGGAAAGGAATGGCCAGAAAGAAGCCATCATCCATCAGCTCATCCCCTCAGTCTTCCTGTGGGGCAGGAACTCAGAGGACCCCTCTACTTTCTACCTCTCCAGGGAGGTATATCTCAGAGATCAAGCGGATTCCGAACATGCAGAGGTGGGCATGGGGCTGTGGGGAAGCAGAATGGAAATTGGTGCCTGAGACCCTCTGAGGAGGCAGCGATGACTGCAGCTCTCCCGGAACCAGGTCGCGGCCCTGTGGTAGCCGGTACAGACCGAGCGTCCTGCGCTACAAGTCCCATTACGTTGTATTTATGTTTCACTTTATTGTTTTTTCCCCTCTCTTATTATGGTTTCACTCTGGGGGAGGCAAAGGATATAATATATTCATCTTTATTATACCAAATCTGTGTGAAGCATTTAATAAAACGCTGTTTCCCCACAGCCAGGGACATTAGTATGAGCCATTCTTAAGTTAATGCTCCTGGGTAGAGCGCGCCTGAGTCACAGCGCCTGCTGCTGGCGGACGGCGGGAAGCGCAGGTTACTCTGCGGCCCTAAGTGCCTCATCTAAAGCGCTTGTCTGGACGACCCTTTGGGCTCTAGCCAGGCCAGGCGGTGTGTGTGTGTGTGTGTGTGTGTGTGTGTGTGTGTGTGTGTGCGTGTGCGCGTGCGCGTGTGTGTGTGTTGTGGTGTGTGTGTGGTGTGTGTGTATGTGTATGTGTGTCTCGAAGGACACAAAAGTCAGCTACATTCCTAACTCTAGATTTGCCCAAATGAAATGAGAAAAGATTTCATCACTGACCCTTTTGCGAGGTTTTTTGGAAGAATAAGGAGGCTGAGGATGGAAGATCCTGGGGGAGAAGAGTTAAAGAGGCCAGAGAGAAAGAAATCAGGAGTCTGTAGGAATGCTTTCAGACAACTGAGACCAATTAGGGCCACAAGGGAGCAGAGAGGGCAGCTCTGGGTTGAGGGGGGCCCAGGAGATTTCTCCACAGATTCCTGGGTCTCATCTTCAGGAGCCAAGAAAAGGTTCCATCTGTCGTGCTTGACCTTGGTCTCTCTCCCTCTCTCTCTCTCTCTCTCTCTCTTCCTCTTCCTCTCTCCCCCTTCCTCTCTCCCTTCCCCCGCCCCCTGTGTGTGGCCTTAGGTGTTGTGTCAGGAGCTGTCCACTTGTTTCTGTCATAGAAACGCTCTCTTTCCACCATGTAAGTCCCCAGGGAATCAAACTTCAAAACAAGTGTATACGTTGTGGCCCACACATGGGCTTGTTCTTTGAAGCGAGATCTCACTCTGCAGCCCTGGCTGTCCAGGATTGCCTTGAGCTCACAGAGAGCCACCTGCCTCTGCCTCTGCCTCTGATCTTCCTGAGTGTTAGGACTAAAGGTGTGCACCACCACGCCCAGCCACACCTAGTGTTTTACGTGGGTTCTGGGGACCAAATTCATGCTTATGCAGTAAGTGCTTTACTCACTAGCCATCACCCCAGCCCCAGGGAAATTTTCTTTAAGTCCCATTTTACAGTTAGTAAACTGAGGCTCAAAAGGATCAATTGGCTTGTTTGGGGTGATCTAGTTAGAATTAAAAAAAAAAAAAAAAAGAGCAGATCACCTTGGAGACTCTGTTTCTCACTCCAGAGCTCTCAGGATCCTTGTTTTCACATTCAACATTCTCTAGGGTTTTCACGGCCTATAAACTTTACATTCTGCTTTCTATACATGGGTAAAACGTCCACCCAACACACACACACACACACACACACACACACACACACACACACACACACACATGCGCACTGGAAATTCCAAGGGGAGGAGAAACCACCGGCTGCCAGGTCATATCCAGACCTGCTGCTCTGTGCCCTCTACAGCACACTGCCTGGCTGCTTGTATGGTCCAGATATGGTCTCCTCTAGACATCTAGAGGCAACGCACCAGAGACAGTGGGTGGCTAGGCAAGACCACCGAGAGACTTTGAGCAGAAGGTGCTTGAAGAAGTCCCAGGATGCCCCCCATAAGGGCTACTATCCCCTCAATTCTCAGTCTTCCTCTGCTCCCTGCACCCTATCTGTGGTAGAGACTTAACAGTTCACCTATTTGGTGAAGACTGCCGGAGCAAGCTCTTTTGGAGGCTACAGGTTCTTGAGGAACCTGACGTCTTTCCTGGCATGGCTGGGTGAGGGGCACAGGGAGTAACTTGTTAGGCCAAGGCACAGAAGGTACTAGAGACCTAAAATTTAAGGAGGCTTTGGAACTCTATGTTGTATAGACCCTTTAATTTGTGGCTTAGCCATCTCACCACTTCAGTCTCATCCCAGCTCCACTGAGTGGTCCGAGGAGATGAAGACATGACCTGTGACCAAAACCAAAAATCAAAAAACTAAAAAGAATAACCCTGGGTTCATACCATTACCACCATCATCACACCACCAATAAGTACCAGCACCCACAATCACCACCTCCTACCGCCACCACACTTCCACCACCACCACCACCACCACCAACATCATCACACCACCACTCCACCATCATCACATCACATTCCACCATCATCACACCACCACTCCACCATCATCACACCACCACTCCACCATCATCACATCACACTCCACCATCATCACACCACCACTCCACCATCATCACATCACACTCCACCATCATCACACCACCACTCCACCATCATCACACCACCACTCCACCATCATCACACCACCACTCCACCATCATCACACCACCACTCCACCATCATCACACCACCACTCCACCATCATCACATCACACTCCACCATCATCACACCACCACTCCACCATCATCACACCACCACTCCACCATCATCACACCACCACTCCACCATCATCACACCACCACTCCACCATCATCACACCACCACACCACCATCATCACACCACCACTCCACCATCATCACACCACCACTCCACCATCATCACATCACACTCCACCATCATCACACCACCACTCCACCATCATCACACCACCACTCCACCATCATCACACCACCACTCCACCATCATCACACCACCACTCCACCATCATCACATCACACTCCACCATCATCACACCACCACTCCACCATCATCACACCACCACTCCACCATCATCACACCACCACTCCACCATCATCACACCACCACACCACCATCATCACACCACCACTCCACCATCATCACATCACACTCCACCATCATCACACCACCACTCCACCATCATCACATCACACTCCACCATCATCACACCACCACTCCACCATCATCACACCACCACTCCACCATCATCACACCACCACACCACCATCATCACACCACCACTCCACCATCATCACACCACCACTCCACCATCATCACATCACACTCCACCATCATCACACCACCACTCCACCATCATCACACCACCACTCCACCATCATCACACCACCACTCCACCATCATCACACCACCACACCACCATCATCACACCACCACTCCACCATCATCACACCACCACTCCACCATCATCACACCACCACTCCACCATCATCACACCACCACTCCACCATCATCACACCACCACACCACCATCATCACACCACCACTCCACCATCATCACATCACACTCCACCATCATCGCACCACCACTCCACCATCATCACACCACCACTCCACCATCATCACATCACACTCCACCATCATCACACCACCACTCCACCATCATCACACCACACTCCACCATCATCACATCACACTCCACCATCATCACACCACCACTCCACCATCATCACATCACCATACCACCATCATCACACCACCACTCCACCATCATCACATCACACTCCACCCATCATCACATCACACTCCACCATCATCACACCACCACTCCACCATCATCACATCACACTCCACCCATCATCACATCACACTCCACCATCATCACACCACCACTCCACCATCATCACACCACCACTCCACCATCATCACATCACACTCCACCATCATCACATCACACTCCACCATCATCACACCACCACTCCACCATCATCACATCACACTCCACCATCATCACACCACCACTCCACCATCATCACACCACCACTCCACCATCATCACACCACCACTCCACCATCATCACATCACACTCCACCATCATCACACCACCACTCCACCATCATCACACCACCACTCCACCATCATCACACCACCACACCACCATCATCACACCACCACTCCACCATCATCACACCACCACTCCACCATCATCACACCACCACTCCACCATCATCACACCACCACTCCACCATCATCACACCACCACTCCACCATCATCACATCACACTCCACCATCATCACACCACCACTCCACCATCATCACACCACCACTCCACCATCATCACATCACACTCCACCATCATCACACCACCACTCCACCATCATCACACCACCACTCCACCATCATCACACCACCACTCCACCATCATCACACCACCACTCCACCATTATCACACCACCACCACCATCATCACACCACCACTCCACCACAACCACCAATCTCTCCCATTCTGGCATCACTTATTTTGTGTCAAATAAGAGCTATACCCACATTGTCCCATGTAAAGCATGCAAGTGGTTTCGCCATTTGCCTTCCAGCTCCTCTACTAGTTATTGTGTAAAATGAGGAGCGTGTTGGCTCATTACTCATTGGGTGGTTTGTGGCTGCACTGTGGCCATTATACATGAAGCTGTCTCAAGCACAACATGTAAGAATGGGTTAGCTGTTCTCTTCTCAGTGTGTGTGTGTGTGTGTGTGTGTGTGTGTAGATTTTCTCTGGCCAATTCCATGTCAATCAAGGAACTGGATGACACATGACAGATATGGAATAAATATATACTGGGGAAAACATGAATACATCAACATCTAAAAGCTGTCTGTCATCCAGTGCTGGTAGCACACACCTTTAATCCCAGCACTTGGGAGGTAGAGACAGGTGGATCTCTTAGTTTGAGGTCATCCTGGTCTATAGAGTGAGTTCCAGGGCAGCCAGGACTACACCGAGAAACCAGTGTCTCAAATAAACGAACAACTGTGATGGGCATGGTAGCACATGCCTGTAATCCTAGCACTCAGGGAGGCAGGGGCAAGCAAATCACTGTAAGTTCAAGGCCAGCCTGGTCTACAAATCAAGTCCAGGCCAGCCAAGAATGCTAAAAGAAACCCTGTCTTGAAAAACCAAAACCAACTAAACAAACGTGTGTGCGTGTGTGTGTGTGTGTGTGTGTGTGTGTGTGTGTGTGTGTGTGTTCTGTCATCTAGCCAACTGTTTTGTAGACTGTCACCCATTAAGGTGAGTACTGGAGGAGCCAATACTGTCTCTCCAGGTATTGCTTCCCTCTTTTCCACAGTTGAGCAGAATACAGCTGTTGCTTCTAGGTCTCTGTTTACATTCTGTGTCAAGCTGTATGCTAGCTTGTGAGGAAAACAAGAGCCAGCCCGGGTCTACCTGGGGAGAAGAATCTGAGGACATGAACTGCTTGAAGTTCTTGAGAAGCCATGCAAGTGGAGAAAGGGTTTCTCGGGCATCAAACCTGGAAGGGTCCCAGAGCTAAGACCTCTCTGTGTGGCAGATCTGGGTCTGAGGTATCTCTGAAGAGTGGGTAGGATTGAGTGGTTGGAGGGAAGAAACAAGAAACTCAGAGTTGAAGTGAGGTTGGAGCAGTAGGGACCGACAGTCAGTCAGGACTGTCCATGATAGTCTTGGGAGTTGGTCAGCTGGCCTGGCGAAAGTGACACAGGATAAATGGGCGGGACATTGTGGAATACCTTGACTGTCCGGGTCTAGAGCTAGAGATTAGAAAACGGATTCAGAATTTAGAGTAATCAGGGTCTGAAAACAAAACCTAAGACCAAAATTTGACAGCTAGTCTTTTCTAAGGCTGTTGCCTCCGATGATGTCACAGGTGGGGTTTTGTTGTTCCTTGAGCTCCTGATACCCTTGCTTCAGACACCTCAGTGTTGGGATTACAGCTATGCCCTGCTCTACCCAGTTTAATGTGGTGCTGGGGATTAAATCTAGGGCCTTGTGCACACCAGACTACCAATCATTCAACCAACTGGCCTACAATACCAGTCTCAAAGTGTATTCCCGTTGAGAGACAAGACTGACTCTTGACAATGGGGTGTCCAAGATCATAATTCTAGCCCTTAGGACATGGAAGTGAGAGGTTCAGGGGTTCAAAGCTATCCTCTGGTACTTAGGGAATGAAGCCTTGCGTGACATACGACCTCATCTCAGAAGAAAATCAAACCAAACAAAAAACAGGACTCTTCAAGTTGGTTGAGACAAAAAATGGAGCCAAGACCTCAGGTTAGCTTGAAAAGTCTGACTCCTAGGGCTCCAATGACTTTAGCTGTCTGGATTTCCCCAAATTAGAGCTTGAAGTCTGGCACTTTCAGCCTCCCCAGCGTTCTGGGATTGGGCAGGAGTCCTTCAGCGCTGTATACCCACCAAGCCCGGGTCTTCCCTTCACTCTCTGATACAGGTGGGATCTTAGCATGTAGCGGACCCAGCTGGGCCATTCTGCTGAAGGGTGGAGCTGTGGTGCCTTTGGTGGTGCCAGCAGAGTCAGTGTGTAGGCGTTGCTGCGCCGGCCTGTCGCGGAGCACGAGCCTGCCAAGGAGCCGGAGCGCTGTGCCGCGTGGAGGGTGTCAGGGGTGGTATTGTCGGCACGCAAATGCTCAACTTTATGTACTTTTAACTAGAGGTGTAACAGATGGCCCCGCTTCTGTCCAAGCCAGGGAGACTGGTGCCCATTCTGGCTGTAGCCAATCAATCGCACCACTCTGGGGGGAGCTACAAGCTGGGCTGGGAGGCCTGGAGCCAGCAGCCGCACAAGGCTGTCTGCTCGGGCTGCCTCCGCCAGCCGCTCATCCACAGGCCCGGAGGTAGGAGGGCAGGCTAGTGGCATCCCTGCCTGGAGCCTGGACAAGGCCTGTCAAGGAAGGAGAGCCTGAACCCATATTACCGGCTTCCAAATGGCCAACGGAGACAGTTAAGTCCCCAACTGACCCTATTCGGTCCTTGCTTTCTTATGGTTCCTCAGTATCTAACCCCACAAATATCTAGCCCTGAGACACTCCAGAAGCACAAATGAACTGTGCTCTGCACTGTGGACACTGTGGATTATTTGAGACTGCGTGCAGAAAATTCCACCATTGAGAGGAACAGTCATGGGGCCACACAGGGCATTTAGAAATACTCAAGAAAAAGAAAATAGGCCCCTAATGGTTCCAGAGTTGGGAGAAACTCAGGTAATACATTATTTTATTTTGTTTAACATAATTTATATATTTAAATATAATGTCGTATTCGTTTGTTGAGCCTTTCATACTGGCTTTTGTTTTGTTTTGTTTTGAGATAGGGTCTCATGTAGCCCAGGCTGGACTCACTGTTTAGCTAAGAATGGTCTTAAACTGCTGATCCTCCTGCCTTTTCCTCCCCGTTGCAGGGATTGCATGTTCCTGCCTTAAGAACCGGCTGGAGCCGTTGGTTCTCACATTAATATATACAATCATCAAACAGGTAGTGGAACTTCCTATGAGGCAATTCCTTTCTTAAACATAAATAACACATAATTCCTGTTCCCGAGACCTTGCAGACAGGGGAGGCAGACAAATGCACAAGTTAATTGGAGCACTGAGATAGGATTCATAAATCTGCAAAAAAAAGATTGAAGAAGCAAGAGTAGGAACACTGAACATTTTATCCTGCCTGTGTGATCCAGGAAGATGCCAGCGTGGCTGGCTCCGAGCTTGTGCACGTAGGGCGCCTGATGGGGAAAGGAAAAGACAGAGGAAGATATCTTCACTACTGGACAGAGGTGGTGGCACACACCTTTAATTCCAGCATGTGGGAGGCAGAGGCAGGACGAGCTCTCTGAGTTTGAGGCCAGCCTCGTCTACAGAGTGAGAGCTAGGACAGAGAAACTCTGTCTTGAAACTCCACCTCCACCTGCCTCAAAAGAGACTGCATGGTAATAGTCAAGGTCTGGACAAATGTGGGTGGGGCAGGGGTTTGGAGTGTGGAAGGAGGGCATGAAGACAGACAGGAGAGGGGATAATCCTGGCCCTCACAACAGCATGGCAACATGACCCAGCAAGGCGCATCTCTCCTGGTACCCTTGCCTGCAACCTAGGGTCAGAGGGAACAAGGAAGGGAAAAGATGATGCAGGACCATATAGGCTAGTCTAGAATCCAGGAGTGAACAGCAGACAGTTGTCCCCCATCATGCACCTGTGGGTGTCTGAGCCTTATACAATCAGCCTTTCCAAAGGCTCTGGAGGAAGAGCTTGGCTGATGTTCTGTCGGCGGACAGTAAACATCAGCTTGCTTTCTGAGGCCAGGCAGGAGAATGGTGAAGCCAGGCAGGCCATTATTCTTCACTATTGGGTGTGTAAGCCCAGACACAAGTGGATACCAGTAGTCTGGGCAAGACACAGGGGTCCATTCAAGTAACATCAAGAGGTCCATTCAAGTAACAGCAAGAAGAAGAACACTGTTCGTAACCCAGCCTACAAGGTTTGTCTTTGGAATTGGGTCTGGAAAGCATGTAAGGACAGAAAAGGGTCCCAGAAACAATCCTGATAAGGCCTAGGCACTCCATGGTACCTCTTCTTTTCAATGTGTATCATCAATATTATTATAGGTTATTAATTAATTAATAATTGATGATATTAACTACATATCATAACCAATTAAGTAACAATTAGTATTACCCTTGCTACGGGAGGAGAAGGAACAATCCTTTTTATGCTCTGAGTCAGACCCAAGAGTCTCCATGTCCGACTCAGATGAATCTCTTACTGTGAGGTTAGTTAATTTCTCTGTCCCTGTTTTACACCCAAGAACACGAGGGCTCAAGGAGGCTGTGTCACCTGCTCTGCATTCAAGCCAGGAAGTGGTGAAGTCAGAATTCTCACTCAGGTCGGCCTCCAGAGCACCAGCTCATAACTGCGTCTGACCCCCCGTGCAGAAGTGAAAGCTTCCTGGGTTTTCTCATAATTTCTCATAACTGTGACTAGCGTTTGACCAGCCGGCCTCTCCGAGCCTCTCTCTACATCACCTCTGCTAACTGCTCGAGTCTCTCAGTATTTCACAGCTCAAATTCCCAGGAGAGGGAATTGGACCAGCCCGGCTCATCTTTTAATGCCAGGCCACATGGTAAGCAGCTCCCCAGCCGAGCAGAGCCCTGTGCACGCACGGTTTGGCAGCTCTGAGTGAGCTAAAGGTGAAAGCAATATCTTACTAAGGAAAGGCAAGGTGCCCCCACAAGGATGAGGGTGCCTTCGTGGAGGACTAGGACCCAAGGGTGTGGCTTGGGTCTTGAGATAAAGCGGAGCTTTGAGAGGCAGAGTCCTAGACAGGGAACTCTGAAGGAAGAACCAGCACGGATACAGCATGGAGGAGGCTCGCATGAGTCACAGTGGCTTCCTGGGCTAGCAGTGTGGTGCATGAGGACAGTACAAGGTGGGCTGAAGGTAAGACTTGAAAGTCATTGAGGAACTGGAACAGAGTTCAGTGGGAGTCACAGGAGGTCTTTGAACAGGAGAGAGATGTGATTTGGTGTACACATGACCCTCTGGGCGCCCTAAGAGCAGGCTTCCCACAGCCCTGGGAAGTTCCAGTTTACAGTTACAGTGTCTCACAGCAACAGCCCTGGGAAGTTCCAGTTTACAGTTACAGTGTCTCACAGCAACAGCCCTGGGAAGTTCCAGTTTACGCCAGTGTCTCACAGCAACTATCCATTAACCTGCAATTCTTCTTCTTCTTCCAGAGCCTCCTCCTGCAAAACACACTCTGGTTGAGGCAGACCTGTAATTCCAGCACTCAGGAGGCTGAGGCAGCACTGCAAATTCTAGGACAGCCTGGGCTACATAGTGAGTTCAAGGTCAGATTGGGTTACGTTTTGAGGGTATCTGTATATTCAGATGTAGTTGCAGGTGCCTGTAAACCCAGCAGTTGGGAATTGGAAGCGGGAAGGTGGACAGTGGCTATGTAGTGGGTTTGAGGCTAGCCTGGGCTACATTAGACCCTATCTTAGTGGAGAGATGTTATAATTGAGAAGCACCCTGGTTTAAATATTCAAGTGTGTGGTCACTCTGGCCCTGGGGCTCACAAGCTGTTGCTATGGTAGGGTCAGTGTGAGTGTGGCAAGAGAGGCACAAGGGGAAAGGACAGATCAGAAGGGCAGAAAAGCTAGAACACAGAGCAGGTAGGCACAAGGGTCAATGCAGACCTGGTAGATGTGGGTTGGGGACTGAACGGAGGAGAAGGAAGGAGGAAGGAAGCGTCTGCTGCCTCCTAAGGGCGAAACTTGATTGAGAGCATGGTGGGATCTGAGATGGGGCTTGTTTGCTACAAACAGGGAACGGAGGTAAGATGTCATTCAGCACCCGGCAGAGGAGTGTCCTGGGTCCCACATCAGTCAGGCTGGTCCAGGCACTGCTTGCCTCTAGAACGGATACAGACCTCAGGATCAAAGGTTCCAAGGGCCCGTTACTCACTCAGGGGTGACTAGAGTGCTTTAGGCTGAGGCCTGTTTCCTGGGCGCTAAGTCAGGTTTCTTGCTTCTTGTGATGATATCAAGCATTATGGCTCCTTGTTTGAGCTGCTGTGCTAAGCATGGCAGAGGAAAGAGGCAGGTCCGGTGAGACACAGACCAGGCAGTGCTGCACTGGGGGTCAGCACCGAGCTAGTGGCAGTGGAGCAGGCTCCAGCAGCTGCACAGCCTGTTCCGTCATTGCCGCCTGACCACTGGGTGTCCAGCGGCTGTTCTCTCCGGGATAAACGGAGTCTCAAACGAATATGGTGGAGGAACGGAGAGCAGGGGAATGCAAGCCCCCCAGCACACCAGCCAGCCTTTATTTATAAACCTTGGACAGTGGGGAGGGGTTTTGAGGGCCTGGGGTTACCAGATCAGGTGGAGTGAGAACTCCGCTAAGAAAAGGGAGAGTCTACCAACATAGACCAATCGCAAAAATGACTATCTGGGGAAGTCAGACTTCAACCTTATCCAGCAGAATCCCACAGTGAGAGTTTTGGTTACGATCGTTAGAGATGTTTCTGGGACATCATAGATGCTCAGCAGGCAGTTGGGCATTTTAGACCAGGACTTGGAGCTGTCAGGTAGAGATTTGTCCAAGCAGATGGCTAGTTATAACCAGAGAGGAAGTTAGCATGCCAGACAGGGGCCAAGGTTAGATAAGAACTAAGCCCAGTTTCTAGGAGATTGCTAGGGAGTGGAAAGTGGGAGGAAGGACGGAAGTCAGTGGAGATGGCAAAGGAGTAACAGAACTGAGGAGGAGTACTGGGGAGTCAAAGGCCCAGAGGCCGGAGAAGTCTTCAGAAGGTAGTGAAGAGCTATCACTGAGCAAAACGCAGGCATGGCCATGGGGTTATTTGCAGATTACAGATGACAATGTGAGGCCAAAGTATAGTGAGTGTTGAGTGACAGGTGGCAAGGAGCCAGAGGTGGGCAGGGTTGCTTAGTCATTCAAAAACTCTATCCTCGGGCCTGGAGAGATGGTTCAGGAGTTAAGAGTGCAAACTCTTCTGGCAAAGGACCAGAATTTGGCTCTTTAGGACCCTCGTCCGTCCGATGGCATATCTGCAAATCCAGCTCCCGGGGATCTGACGCCCTCTTCTGGACTCCGTGGGCAGCAACGCTCATGTGCATATCCCTCCCTGGCATCCCTTCCACACAAACAAAGTTAAAAAAAATAATAAAGCTAACTTTGTCAGGGAGAAAGGATGGAGAGTGAGACGGGGGGAGAAAATTTCTTTTCAGAAAACAGGAAGGAAGGAGAGGATTAGGTAAAGACACAGAAAAATTCTGCGGTAGGCTGGTAGGTTTGGGGAGAGGTAGAGAGGGCCATGATGCATAAAGAGAAAGCCCTTTTTTTTTCTCCCCATCAAATACAGATTGCGTGTGAATTAAGGCAGAGAGTGAGTGGCAGCATTGCTTAAGGCTGGAGCTTGGTAGACAGGCTGGCAGGAGGCAGGGGCTGAGCTGGCTAAGGCAGGGGCTGAGCTGGGGTAGCAGGGAAGGAAGAGCAGTCAGAAGGAGAGATGGGCAGGGAGAAGGCAAAGTGAATGGTACTGACAATGAGCACGGTGAAGGGGCAGTGCATTGGGTTTACAGAAGAGGATTTCAGACCCTGGGATTCTGGGATTTCCAGGCCTGAGGGTAGCTGTTTTGTGGCTAGTCAGAGGGTGAAAGGTCATCCTCAAGACCTTCATGACCTCAGCAACTCCAGAATGGGGACAGAGAAGCCTGGGGCCACCAGGGACCACACTGCTCTCAGCATTCCCTGTGACACTTAGGTTCTGAGCTTTTAAAGTCACACAAGCGCAAAAACCTAAACAAATAAATAAATCACACAAGTGATAAGTGATATCTGTTTCTTAATTAAAAAAAAAAGAGCAACACATGAACTGGGGCACAGAACGATATCACAGTGGTTAAAGAGAGCACTTGCTCCTCTTGCTGTGGATCCGGGTTCAGTTCCCAGCATTCACACGGCAGCTCACACCATCACTACCTGCAGTTCCAGGGGACCCAGCATCTCCATCTGGCCTTCCTGGGTAACAGACAGGCATGTGGTGCACGTGCATACATGCAAGCAAAACACTTACAGTAAAAATAAATAAACTGGGTGGCACACACCTTTAATCCCAGAACTCAGGAGCCAGAGGCAGGTGGATCGCTGTGATTTCCAGGCCAGTTTGGTCTACAAAGTGAGTTCTAGGACAGCCAGGGCCACATAGTGAGACCCTGTCTTTAAAAAACAAAGCAAAACAATAATTAATAAAAGAGAAAAAAATTTTAAAAGAGAACTCCCTCCCCCCACCCCCAGGCAGGGTTTCTCTGTGTAGCCCTAGCTGTCCTGGACTCACTTTGTAGACCAGGCTGGCCTCAAACTCACAGAGATCCACCTGCCTCTGCTTCCCAAATGCTGGGATTACAGGTGTGCGCCACCACACTCGGCTCTCTCCTAGATCTTCATGTATATATACTTTGTATATTTTTCTTAGCTTATGAACATCAGAAATTAATTTCTCACAGTTCAAAGTCTGGGAAGTCTAAGCTGGAGCACAGGCCGACTTTGCCTCTGATAGGGCCTGCTTCTTCCTAGACAGTGCCTTTTAGTATCTTCATATGGAGCAAGAGCTAAACATAAGAGCCAAAGCAGGGAGTCACATTAAGTATACATAATAGTTTTAAAAATAAAAAGGCAATGTTGGGGTCATTTTAGATTCCCACCTTATAAAGATAATTCAAGGAGTGTCCATGTCTGCCTTTCGCAGTCTCTCCACTATTGAAATCATACATTAGCGCAGCACGTTTGTCAGAGGAAATGGGCATTGGTTCATTGTTAATAAGTGAACTCTAAACTTTATTTGCCCATTGTGGGGTTTTCCATACAAATCCTTTTCTTTATCCAGGATCCAGTCCAGGACACCGCATTGCATTCAGTATACACACTGCTTTGCAACCTGCTTGTTCATTCAGCGTTATGTGGGGAATGCCGTTCAATGATGCTAAACACTCTTCCACACCAGTGTTTTAATGGCCACACAGTATTCTGTGGATGGCTGTATCACTGCCAATCCCTACTGTGGGAGAGGTTTAGGTTGTTTTCAATTTTTCATTCTTATAAACGAGACCGCCATGAGCCCTTGAAGCCAAATTTTCTGGACTCTCCTGGTTTGCATTCTTACAATAATTCTTAAACATGGCAATGCTGGGGCGAAGGAATACACCTTGTGGGGCTGTGAAGCCTCTCATACTGCATTCCTCCTGAAAGGTTATAATGTTTACTCTCATACCAGCGCTCCTCAGACACTTTTGTCTGTGCTGTTTTCATTGTGTTGGGGGATCGAACCCAGGGCCCTGAACACCTTGGACTTTTTTTTTTTTCATGTATGACAGACAGGGATGTCCTTCAAGGCCAGACCCACTTTTTGTGGCTTCAACTTTCCTCCTTGCCAAGGGCTATTCTGGCCCTGAATTCAGGTAGCAGCCAGTGTGGGGGTTGGGTAGTAAACTATGACTCCTGGGCCCTTGGGATACCTCTTGACTTAAAGGCTGCAAAGGGGGCCCAGGCAGTTTCCTGGGCTTTGTTCTTTTGCCAGGAGCTGAGCTCCCTGGGAGAGAAGGGGTGAGGAGACGCTGTAAGGGGAGAGGGACCTTTCACGGTCCCCCCATGAAAGCTGAGAAGCAGGAGGGCAGTTCCCCGAGGGGGGGGCGCAGTAGACAGATTGGGAGGAGTGTAACCTCCTGGAGACGCATGCTCCAGTTCAAGCAGGAGGCATTAAGGATGAAATATCTCCCGAGCAACAATTCATCTCTAACTGGGAAGAGAGGGACTCGCTGACATTTAGCTGTGATCCGAGGCTGCACACGCTTGTCTCTAGAAGCCTAACAGGAGCACAGCTGCTTGTGTATGAGCAACTATTCTGTGTGTGCACATGTATGTGGCAGGCACACACGTGTACCACCAAGGGCAAGGTGCTGTGTGCAGCTGTAGTGAGGTGGTGGCTATGGGAGTCGCAAGCTGCGTGAGATCTGGCGAGGGACAGGGTATAACGGGTCATGTGTGGCTGTTATGGGGCTTGTGTGCACGATTAACAGGACAAATATGAGACTGTTTGTGTGATTGAGGCTTTGAAAGCCATGTCTATAACGCGGCTTTAAGAGTCTGCGTGTGAAGCCGGGCATGGTGGCTCATGCCTGTAATCTCAGAACTCGGGAGGCAGAGGCAGGCGGATCGCTGTGAGTTCAAGGCCAGCCTGGTCTACAAAGCGAGTCCAGGATCGCCTAAGATAACATAGAGAAACCTTGTCTCAAAAAACAAAAAACAAAAAACAAAAAACACAAAAACACAAAAACCAAAGCAAAACAAAGCAAAGCAAAACCAAAAACCAACCAAACAAAAAGGTCTGCATGTGATGCTGACTCCAGAGGACAATCTTGCCAGTGTATGACAGGGTATCGTGTAATCTTGTATGGTAACAAGACAGAAGCTGAAACTGGCCTTAGGCCACCGGTGGATTGGGCATAAAAGATGGTGGACAGAAAACTAGCCTTTGTGAACTTAGAAGGACACCACAGGGACTGGGGACGAGGCTAAGCTGATACAGTGTTTGCCTAGCATGCACGAAGCCCCGGGTTGGGTCCCCAGAACCACATAAACAAAATATGGTGGGGGGCACATCTGTAATCCTAGGATTGGGAGGTTGAGGCAGGAGCTTCGGGAAGTTTAAATATCATCCCCAGCCACAGGGCAAGTTGGAGGCCAGCCTGGGTTGCGTGAAGTCCTGTCTATAAAGACAGAGAAAGAAAGGAAAGAAGGAAAAGGACCACCCTGCCTTCAAACCCTAGCCAGCAGCATTCCCTCAGGCCTTCCTACTCCCTCAAGGAGCGCCCCATGCAGTACCAGCCAGCATGGCGCCAGGAGACCCCGTCCGGCCCCCCACTGTTTCTCCCCTCCCCCTCTCTCACTTTATGTACATTGGTGTTTCGCCTGTATGTGTGAGGGAGTTGGATTCCCCTGGAACAGGAGGTACAGAAGTTACAGACAGTTGTGAGCTGCCATGTGGGCGCTGGGAATTGAACCCGGGTCCCCCCAGAAGGGCAGCCAGAGTTCTTAACTGCTGAGCCATCTCTCCAGCCCTCTTCACAGTCTCTTTACAGATCTTTATCACAGGACTTACAATTTCAACATCTCTGACCATTTTGTGTCAATAAAGCACCGTGGTGGTTAAGACTCCTTGTCTAAGTTGGTCTTGCACACGATAGTAACACCAGCTGCTAAACCCGTGTGTGGGCCTCAATCAATATAGTTACTGGATGGCTGTGTACCTGTTGAGCCACACAGAGAGCCTGTGCTTGAGTGTGAGCATACGGGCACGTAACAGTGCGGACCTCGGACTCTAAGCATCCACTGGATGTGTCTGCCAGGAGTGTAGCTGTCATCCCTCAGGCACCTCTCACCCTAGCCTCAGGCCAATTCCAGCTCTACACTGATGGAGGCAGGGTGGGGGGGAGTAGTAAGGTTAGGTTTGCTGGGTGAAGGGGCAGCCGAGGCTCACACTCTTCGCAACCCTTCCTTATGTTCTCCCACCGCACTTTCCCAGGTGGGGTTGAGCCCTGGTAACTGTTTCTTTTAGAGTCAATCTCAGAAGAAACTATTGACCAGGCTCTGTCCCAGTGCCACCTCTTGATTTTCTTCTGTTCCGCCCTGGGCTCCAGGTCTCCAGTGGTGCCGGGTGGTGCTTCCCTAGAACTCTGAGAGGTGGAAATTGGAAGTTCAAGGTATCCTCAAGCAGATGGCAAGTTCGAGGCCAGCCTGCCTAACCTGCAAACTGGGTGTGGTGGCTCATGTGTGAAACCATAGTGCTAGGGAGGCAGAAACACAAGGATGTGTTGCAGATTGGAGGCTAGCCTGGTCTACATAGTGAATTCTGGACCAGGAAGAGTTACATAGAGACACCTTGTTTCACAAAAGGGAAGCTCATTGGAGAGATGGCTCATCAGTTAAGAGTACTGGCTGCACCTTTAATCCCAGCACTCGGGAGGCAGAGGTAGGTGGATCACTGTGAGTTGGAGGCCAGCCTGGTCCACAAACCAAGTGAGTCCACGACAGCCAAGGCTGAGAAACCCTGTCTCAAAAAACCAGAAAAAGGGGGGGGGGGAAGAGTACTAGCTGCTTTTCCAGAGGATTCAGGGCTTAATTCCTAGCATCAACATGGCAGATTATAACTCCAATCCTAGGGGAAACTAATGTCCTCTTCTGGCCTCTGCACACCTGTGGTTCACACATGCATTTAGACAGACACTCACACACACACACAAAAATCTTAAAAAAGAAAAGAGGTAGGGTAAAGGTTGTAGACAGGAGTCACCAAAATGGCTCAACAGATGAGGTTACTACCACTAAATATAAAACAAAACATTTAAAAGCTGTTTTTATCTTTTGTTTGTTTTTCAAGACAGGGTTTCTCTGTGTAGCCTTGGCTGCCCCGGACTCACTTTGTAGACCAGGCTGGCCTCAAACTCACAGCGATCTGCCTGCCTCTGCCTCCCGAGTGCTGGGATTAAAGGTGTGTACCACCATGTACAGCTATTTTTAAAAGTCAGAGAGATCCAGGCAATGGTGGCCCCTTTAATCCCAATACTCGGAAGGTTGAGGCAGGTGGATCTCTGTGAGTCTGAGGCCAGCCTGGTCTACAGAGCTAGTTCTAGGACAGCCAGGGTTACACAGGATCTTGAAAAATAAAAAAAGCCGGGCAGTGGTGGCACATACCTTTAATCCCAGCACTGCAGAGGGAATGCCAGGACAGCCAGCACTATACAGAAAAAACCTTGTCTCAAAAACCAAAACCAAAACCAAAACCAAAACCAAAACCAAACCAACCAACCAAACAAACAAACAAAACAACTAAAGAGCTAGCAGGACAGATGCATACAGAGATAGGGGGAGGCTGGAGTTGGTGTGTGAAGGTTGGCAGAAAAACGGAGATAAGTGAACTGGAAAGAAACGGATGAGAGGGAAAAAAAGTGCTGTCCTCCAAACAGGCTCAGGGCAGAGTCACGTGGTTAAGGATGGAGGCCTTTCCATGCCCTTAGTGAAGGTGGAGCAAGGATGAGGCAAGTCTGGTGTCCATCCTCAGGTGGCCATCCACTCAGCCAACTCCATCTCTGCCTCTAAAATCTGAAACCATCCCAAGACCCACTCATGCTAGCACTGAGTGTCTGAGGCAGACATTTGCTTAGCCTGGGATATATGCCAAGTCCTCTTGAGGGGAGACCTTCTGCCTCAGAATAGTTGCAGGGGCTACAGGAAGGTCTGACAGGAGAGACTCAAGCTGGCTGTGTCTGTGTGTGACCTCGACCTCTGCTTCCTGCTCTGGATGAGGCAAGAAGACCATACTCTGCCAGATTAGGGCAAAGCCTAAGAGGTTTGTGTTCCCTCAGCAGTGCCTCTGGCTTCCATGTTCACAGGCAAAGCTCAGACATGGAGTCTACAGAACCTGTCAGGCCCTGTGCCTGCTCCTCTTTCTCGCTCTCTTTCTTTTTTGTTTTTGTGGGGTTTTTCTGTTTTGTTTTGTTTTGTTTTGTTGTTGTTTTTGAGGCAGGGTTTCTCTGTGTAGCCCTGGATATCCTGGAATTCGCTCTATAGACCAGGCTGGCCTCAAACTCAGAGACATCCACCTGCCTTTGACTCATAAAGGTGTGTGCCACCACTGCCCAGCTGGGTCTCTAATCGTGTGCCCTCTCTCTTCAGCTCCCTAGTCTTACTCACATTCTTTTTGTGTTAGAAAGGGCAGGCAGCCTCCTATTCCTTCTGGAATCTGACCTCTGGAGCAGGCAATCCCTGCCTCTGGCCTCGATCTCTTAGGCTCACAGAACTAGCCTGTACAGAAGCACACGGAGGGCAGGAGAGCTGGATCCACTTGCAGATGACCAAAATTTGGTTCCCAGCATTCATGATGGCTCACAATCACTTGTAACGCCAACTCCAGGGGAATCTGATGCCACTGGCTTCATGTACACATTTATACACACACACACACACACACACACACACACACACACACACACACAAATAAAATAAATGTTAATTTAAAAAGAAGGGCTCGAGAGACGGCTTAGCTGTAAAGAGCATTGGCTGCTCTTCCAGAGGACCTGAGTTCAATTCCCAGCAACCACATGGTGGCTCACAACTGTCTGTAACTCCAGTTCCAGGGGATCTGACACCCTCACATGGACATACACACAGGCATAACATAAAAATAAATTTAAAAAAGAAAAAAAGAGAGAGAAACTCACACAGTCAAAACAAAATAAAATGAAACAAAACGAGGGGGGAAAAAAAGACAAACCCGAAAGCTACTGGTTCTGTTCTTGGACTCTCTGCTCCCAAGAGATTAAGACAGGGAGGACCCTAGGCTCAGGCGGACATGGTAGGGCCAGATCTGCATTCCTCCTCATTACCCTCCCCCAACTTTTAAAAATTTTGTTTCCACATAAGACTGGAGCCCGTTGCAGGTAATGTCCCTGTCAGGGCATAGCCGGGGCCCATCCATCATCTGCAATGATCTCGCCCATGCGCCCTCTTGGGATGAGCCCAAGCATCTTTTCCTTTCACTCAGTGACAACTTGACCAGACTGTATGCTCCTTAAAGATAAGCAGCGAGTCTTGTTCATCTAGTGCCTCCATGGTTCAGTTCAGTGCCCTGTGCTTGGTAATCACTCAGCGAAAACTGCGCGAAGAGAATGGGTTAGTGAAGGGGGCGGGGGATGTAGCCCGGGAGGCAAAGGGCTGATCTAGGATGCATGATGCCCTGGGTTGATCTTAAACGTGGTGTGAGCTGAGCGTGGTGTCCAATGTCTCCAGTCACAGCATTTTGTGGTAGAGGCAGGAGGATAATTCTTGGCTACATAGTGAGTTGAAGGCCAGCCAGGATGGGCTACAAGAAAATGTCTCAAGAAAGAAAAAAAGTCCAAAGAGGGATAAAAACAGTTGAAGATTCTTGTCCTAGCAGAGGGCAAGGCTCATTAACTAGTGTGTCTATGGCCATAAGGTTTACTAGGATTGGTTGGAAGAAATCTTCCTCTTTCTGTCCCACCTGGCCTTCTGATTTCTTCACAGCTCATCTGGCCAGCACTGGGTAGGGTCTCTATTAATAAGCCCTGGGTTCTATCTAAAGTTCAGGCAGCCTATGTACACATGGCTCAAAAACACACACCCTCTCTACATATGGGGCCTGTCTTGGGTAGGACAGCAAATTAGGAATGGATAAGGTCTCAAAATCTATAAAACCAGGACCTAGCACCTAGCTCTTCCTCCTCCTCCTCCTCCTTCTCTTTTCTTCTTCTCCTTCTCCTTCTTCTTTTTCCTAGCCCTCTGTAAATTTTTTTACAATCTATTTTTATTTATGTACATTGGTGTTTAGCCTGAATGCATGAGGAAGTCAGATTCCCTGGACAGTTGTGAGTTGCCATGTGGGTGCTGGAACTCAAGCCCAGGTCCTCTGCAACAGCAGCCAGTGCTCTTCACCACTGCGCCATCTTTCCAGACCCTGCTAATTTTATCTGAATGAAATCAAGACCCGTTCTTACAGGTTACAGGACCAGTCAGGGGTCTGCACCTAATCCGTGCATACATACATCCTGCGATACATTTGGACCTTCTTCCTTCCCATGCGGAGAAGAGAACTGCACGTGGCTGGAGAGGTCAACTGCCTGAAGAAAACCCAGAAGCCTGTGCACCCCAGGTGACAGGAGTGCAGGGGAGAGGCAGATACAGCCACTCCATTAACAACAGCGGAGGAAGGCCCTCTTCTCAGTTCAGACTCTAAGATCTCACTGCCTATAGAGGAGGCATCTATCCAGCTAAGCCTTCTAGAACAAAGCAAACGGACCTATTCCTTCTATAGACCCTGGGGAATACATAAGCCAGAACATGACCACTGACTGTGATAGCACACTCATGGTGAAGGGCCTGGTGTTGGACTCCTACCTAGCTCAGGCTATCCACTTGAAGTAGCTCTGTTTCCACCACACACGTGGTGGGATTACACACATGTGCCACACATGTGTGCTAATACACCTTATTCTGGACAACACACTCCTTCTCACCAGTTTTCCTACTTCCTCTATACTTCCTGAGCACCCAGTTGTTTACGCTGGGAAGACTTGCTGGAAAAATACCATTTCTCAGCCTGTTTTGGGCTTGAGAGTTCCAAATCAGCCCTCAGAGGCCAACTATCCAAACCTTGCTTGGTTTGCTCAGCAAAAATCCAAGAAAAGATGTTGGCAGGATATTAGCCCCAGAAAGGGTAAGGCATTGCCAAGTTCTAGGCCAGCCTCCGTAACTGATGGCAGAGTCAAGGCCAAGGTCTCTTAAGATGTTAGCCAGGGGTCTATAAGCTACCATGTCCAAGCAGGCAGGAGCCCAGGATCTAAAAAGTCAAATAAGACAATGTTAACTTGATCTGAGCTATAATGATTGAATAAGGAAGGTGCTGGTAGAACAAGGAATGCAAGCGATTATTGTAATAATTAGTGTGTGTGTGCATATATGTGTGTGCATATGCGTGTGTGTGTGTGTGTGTGTGTGTGTGTGTGTGTGTGAGAGAGAGAGAGAGAGAGAGAGAGAGAGAGAGAGACAGACAGACAGACAGACAGACAGACAGACAGACAGACAGAGACGCATGTGAGAAGGCCAGCATCCATTGTTTTACAAGTCACGGTTTCTCTGTGTAGCCCTAGCCATCCTGGAACTTGCTCTCTAGACCAGGCTGGCCTTGAACACAGAAATTTGCCTGCTTCTGCCACCACAGTGTGGAGATTAAAGGCATGTGCCGCCATGCCCAGCTCCACTGAAATTTTAAGAAGATTTTATTTTGTACTTATTTTTATCCTGAGTGGCTGACATTAAAAGCATGTACTACCACCACCTGGCTTTGTTTTCTATTTTTATTTTATGTGTATTAATGTTTTGCCTGCATGTATGTCTGTGCACATGCCTGGTACCCTCAGAGGCCAGAAGAGGGCATCAGATCCCCCAGAACTGCAGTTACAGACAGTTGTGAGGCCCTATTTGGGTGCTGGAACTCAAATATGGGTCCTCTGGAAGAGCAAGTAGTGTTCTTAGCTATTGGGCTATCTGTCCAGTTCCTACTGTTATTTTCAATTTCATGTATCGGTGTGTGTCTGTATTTGAGTATGTGCATGTGAATGCAAGTGCCTAGAGAGACCAAAAGACATCAAATTCACCTGGAGCTGTAATTATAGGCAATTGCAAGCTAATTTGTTTTGTTTTAGAGACAGGGTTTCTCTGTGTAGCCCTGGCTGTCCTGAAACTCATTCTGTGGACCAGACTCAGAGAGAACCACCAGCTTCTGCTTCCCAGTGCTGGGATTAAAAGCATGCACTACCACACCATACAGGGCAATTGTAAGCTATCTAACATGAGCGCCGGGACTTGAACTCAGGTCCTTTGCAGTACTAGTGTGTGCTCTTAGCGGTCTCCCAAGGCCCTCTATTGGATTTTTTGAGGCAAGATCACTCATTGAACCTGGCTACACAGGCTTCTGTCAAGCCCTCTGGGACCAACCTGTCTTTCCACACTACCTCTACCAGCCATGGTCAGTGTGGAGTCTGGGGGTCCAAACTGAGGCTCTCCTGCTTGCACAGGAAGAGCCTTCAGTCTCTGTCCGCAAGAGATTATTTTGGCCAGGTATAATCTGAGATTTCTAGACAGAAGGGGAACTGGGTAGAGAGCATGGTGTCTCCTTACAATATCAAGATGGTGGTGATATTGGAAGCTATAATATTTCTTATTGTGGGATAATGGAAATCGTTGTTGCAGTGAGGTTAAAATTAAAGCTCTTGGACTGATTATGGTAATAGCAGAAATGGAGGTGATGGGTGGTTGTTGGAAGTGAGTGTTGCCATGGTGATAAAGGGAGTGAGCGGTGTTGGCTGTTGTCATGGTGAGGGACATGGTGACATAAAATCCCAGAGTAACAGCAACTATCGTTTCTGGAGTTGAGACAGCGTCAGTGGGTGATCCTGACAATAATTATAGTTACAAATGAAGGCAACTGTGAGCTATTTGTAGCAGAGACGCTGACCTATCTTCCAGGTGTTTTGGAAATAGATTGTGTTGGTGAATATAAGTTCTTTGTGGTGTATTCTTCTTCCTTTAGCCCCACCAGTATATGAGGTAAGCTCCAGAGGAACACACCATGCCTGCTCCCCCATCCCCCCCACATTCCCTCCCCACCCCCCCCACTCACCTCCACCCCCGTGTCCCCCTGTGCCTAATGCTTCTTGGATCACTTGTGATCTTTTCCTGGTCTACTTGGTCGGATTAAAGGTGAAGGGGAAATGAGAATAGTCGTGTTGTGGCTTTCCCTCTTTTGCCTCCATCTTCCTGGGGGTCTACCCGCTTCCTGAGATAGTCCTGCCCCAGGGTCCAATACAGGAAGCTAGGCTTAGAAGCCAGAGCTTGCTCCGTGTGCCAAGCATCTGGCTAGAAATGGGCTAACTCTGCCAAAAGGCCCTCCTTGCAGCAGTAGGAGCAGTGGTTACTGTAGCTGCTACTCTCAGCTCAGGACTAGTCCTCAGTCCCTAATTGGTTTTCAGCCTCCAGCAATTCCCTTAGATCTGTGCTGGCCAACCCTGCCATTACTAGCCAAATGTGGCTCCTGAGCGCTGGAAATGACTACTCCAACTGAGATGTTCATTCGAAGACCTAGCATGACAGATAAGGCAGAAATGATCTCCTTAATAATTTTTTTATGTTGCTCACATGCTGTTAAGTATTGAGTTAAGTAAATATATTACTAAAATCAAGCTCACCTGTTCGTTTTCTCTTTTATTTTTCATGGGTCTAATGGAAAAACGTAAATGCTGTGTGTGGTCCATGTAGCATTGTAGAGCGTTACCTTTGCTCCCCTGCTTTTCCTTTGCACAGGGATGAGAAAGAAAAGAAGAAATGAAGCCAATTCTAAAGTAATGGTGGGTTAAGTACATGAGAAGCTTGTTTCTGTCTTCCACACAGAGGAGGCTCGTGCAGGGACAAATACAACGTCCATACCCCAGGGTCAGGTCCTCAGGGGTCTCATTCATTGTCTACTGTCCTCAACACAACCTTTATCTTGAGGCCTAAGATGGCTGAGAACAGGCAGATGATGAGGTCCTTCTCTTACCAGCAGAGTCCATGGCTGGTTTGATGGTTCATTGGGTAAAAGTGATTACTAACAAGCCGAACAACCTGAGTTCAATGTCTGGATCCCATATAGTAGAAGGAGAAAACCAGCTGTTACAAATTGTCTTCTGACCTACACACACACATACACACACACACACACACACACACACACACACACACACACACATTCATGTGTGTGCCCATGTGCCTATATATTTCCAAATAAATAAATAAAAATAAATGTAATAATTAATCGAAAGAACCCAGGCAATATTCACTACTTCTGCTCATCATCATCATCATCATCATCATCATCATCATCATCATCATCTCATTATCCGGGATCTAATGACCTAGACATATCTAGCTGCAAGGGAATCTTGGAAATGCAGTCATAACCCAGGTAGCCATTGTCTAGTTGACACTTGAGGATTTTAATCATTCAAGGAAACAAAGGAGAATAAATATTGGTGGACAATAGCATCCTCCATGACATCTAAAGAAGAGCTGTTACCCAAGGCTTGTCTCTCCTCCGGGTCTGAGAGGCTGGTGCAGCTGGCAGCATAAGAGTGGAGAGACAGTCTCCAAGCAAAGCTTGCTCCTCTTAAAACAGTTTCTTTTTGTTGTTGTTGTTGTTGTTTTGTTTTGTTGAGACAGGGTTTCTCTGTGTAGTCCTGGCTATCCTGGAACTCCTTGTGTAGACGAGGTTGGTCTTGAACTCACAGGGAGTCTGCTTGCCTCTGCCATCTGGTATAGCCAGTATTCCCGTCAGCTCCCAGCCTGCTGCCGTGCCCCACTTTTTGAGACAGAGTCTCTCTATGTAGTTATGGCTGTCTTCGAACTTGATGTACAGATCAGGCTGGCCTTGAACTCACAGAGCTCCTCCTGCCTCTGTTTCCCAAGTGCTGCAATTAAAGGTATATGTCACCACAGCCAGCTTCAGCCTGCTGCCCCTTTGTGTACAAATAAACAAAATTTTCTATGTAAAGGGGCTGGGGCTAAAGTTCGGTTGACAAAGTGAACAATTCTTTTTTTAAAAAAAAAAATCTAAGCTCTCTTGCTGGGACATTGACTGTGTTTGTGATAGTTTGGCATTTATAATCAAAGTCTTCACTGATCACGTGGCACAATGTGGCTTCAAGCATTTGTTAGGTAGACCCTGGCTATTAGGCGCCGCTTGTTTGCCTTCTGTCTTTCCACTTACAACTTTCTCCACCCCTATCAGGTGTCCAGCAGTGGCAGGGACCCTGGTAGACTCAAGTGACACAAAAGACTATACTTCAGGGAGTGTATCACTGAGAAATCAATAAAAAATAATAATAAAAATAAAATAAAATAAAAAGCAAAGACCTTTGTCCCAACACCCACAGAGTGGCTGGTGGCTGGGCCAGGCACACGTAGCCTCCCTGTTCTCATTGATCCCTCGGGTCTTCACGACAAAAAGACTGAGAAAAGTAAACTTGGCCCTAGAATGTGGGACGTCTATCTATCCTGCTCACTGATGTGTTCTTTTTCTGTGCATAAAGCAAGTTTGAGGAGCATTTGTTGAGGGGAGGGGGGGGGTGAGTGAATGGGCCTGTGTGTACCGTGGATTCAGAGCAGAGCAATGTGGAGAGCCATTTGGGAGGTTACTTGGGTTTTAATAGGGACTCATAGAAGCCCCCCAGTCCTACCTCAGTAGCTCCCCCATTCCTTCTCAGTGGTCTAAGACACGGGACCTACATCCCCATCCTTCCGACGGCCTTCTCCTCCGCGGATCAGTGAGTGTTTAGTCTCCTAAGCTCAAGGCAAGCTGCTTATGGGGAACCAGACATGTTGACGGAGAGATGGGTTGAGTGTGGGCATCTCCAGAAAAGGTTACCTTCAGCCTGGGCTCCCTGCTCTGGCGGGCCCTTGGTTCTTGCCTGGATTGCTGCCTGCTCCGGTGGCACCCTCTCTCAGCCAGGGTTGTCAGATAAGGTGACCACAGTCAGCTTTAGGAGAAGGCCCAGCCTGGTTGAGGGGCCCACAGCCTACACTTCCCCCTCTCCCATACATCTTGGTGTCAAACACATTTTATTTCCTCACGTCTGGGGACCCAGGGGCTTCCCCTTCAGGATTACTTCCTCCTCCGGTTTGTTTTCCAGCTGGAGACTCCGGGAGACCCCCGCTGCAGGGGGCGGCTGCTCCTCTGTGGCCCGCTGGCTTCAAAGGGCAGTGGAATGCCAGCTGGGAGACTGCCGGCCTGGGAGGAGGGGACGGGTGCCAGGCAAGGTCCGAGGGGGGGCTTTAGGTGAGGTCTCCCGCTCATTTTCAAGCTGACCCCTCCCCGCTATGACTGAAGAACTCTATCTATGGAGAAGGAGACTTCAAAAGTCAGAAATAAGGGACTCTCTTCTGCCCCCTCCCCCAGGGCTCAGAGGGAGCCAGGAAATGCCCCTTCATGATGGATTAGGTGCCTAAGAGCCATGGCAAGCTCAAGGATAGGGAGACCTTCTCCCTTTTCATGGGGCTCGGATTTCACGATTTTGGGAGGGAGGAGGGGGTGAAATAATTAGTAATTTGTGATTAAGTCTTTTCATGGATATTTTGTTTCTTTGTTCTGTGATGTCGCCTGGAGCCATTTAAAAAATGACTTAATGACAAAAAGAAAATAATTGCTCTTTGTAACTAATGACTGTGTCAGAACTTAGAAATCACCAAAGCTTTGGAAAGCAGAAACCAAGGCTAGGACTAGATGGGGGCGTGGCTCCCCAGCGATCCGATCAGCGATTGGAAAAGTGGCCGGGGGATCCATTTGCACTCCATGGCGCCCTGCCTTACCCTGTGGCCAGCCAGCACCCCCATACCTGTCTTGGGGATGCACGCCTCTGGTCCCTGAGTTGTAGGGAATGGTCAGATTGTCTAAGGTCTCACCTTGGCCTAATCTTGGGATTGCTCTGTCTTCCATAACTGTTTCTTGAGAAAGACACTCTACCCCAGCAGGCAGGCAAACTTCTCCACTTCCGCAGCCTCACAGAATCTCACAGTTGTCCTGGGATTGTAGATTCTAGACTCTTAAAAACAAACAAACAAACAAACAAAAAACCCACCATGACTTGTCTAATAAGATTGAGTAAGCTTGGACATAGAGGATCATACTTGTGATCTGAACACCCAGGAGTCTGAGGCAGGAGGATTGCTATGAGAGCTGGGGCCCGTCTGGTTTACCTAGTGCATATGAGGCCTACAGAGTAAGATCGTGCTCCCCCCAAAAACAAAAGACTGAATATATTCAAGGTGTTCAGGGTGATAGTTCCACAGTCTTCTCCAGACCATATGAGCTTTCATCTCTGCAGCTAGGCGAGAGGACACTTGGGCACAGAGAAACGCCTCAGGTTTGCCAGCGTCCTGCCTGTCTCCCCTTCAGGGGCGAGGCCAGTTGAATAACCTACAGCTTTACCTTGGGTTTCCAGCAGGGAGCCGCTAGGGCCTACGCCCCAAGGACTCCATGCGGCTCCCCACCTCCTGCTAGCACCTCTGCAGCCTCTGGGGAACGGGGCGGGAGATGGGGAATTGCTCACGCAGCAGATTCCACTCCCGTTCCCTTCCCGGCCCTCGCTCTGATCTCTCCCAGGGGGGAACGCTGGGGGGGAAAAACCCGTTAACTTGTGCCTTCTATTTGGTTTTCCTCTGGTTATTGTTTAAAATGCAGAGATTATGAGGTCAAACTCTCCCAGCCAATATTTTTCTAATGAAAAATGTAGTAAGGCACGATTGAGTAATCTAATCTATAAGTTAAGCGTTCCACACAGCAGCGATTTTCACCGACAGAACTTCAATAAATCTTGTTTTGAGAAAAATGATATGAGGCTGATGTTCTATTTTTGTCAATTTGAATGGACTCCCCTGCCCCCAGCCCCCAGAAACACTGCACTGCACCCAGCCAATTTCTCCTTCCATCCCCCAGTGCTGGCAAGATGAAGGGGAGCAAGAACGGTGAGCTATATGTGAGCCTGAGTTCAGATCCAGCTATGCTCGACGGGGAGGGGTGTTGGGGGGCCAGAAATGTGTGCCCCAAGCAGGCCTGGTCTCTGCAGCTCTCATTCCTGGCCAGGGGATCTGTAAAGTATTAGCTCCTCTTGTCTGCATACTTAGCTGTGGGGTCAGGATGGCCAGGCGAGCCTGTCCCCTTCAGCTGTCCCAAGGCCAACAGAAGAACAAGCAGTAGAACTCCAACCCCCGCCTCCCCCCCCCACCTCCCCCATCCTCCCATCCACCACCCATTACCACCACCACCCCACCCCCCACAACTCCCATTGATAGAATTGGCAAGAAAGGCCTTGGGCAGAATTATGTAAATCCGCCCTTAGAACTGCTGCTTTCACATTGTCTAATCCGAACACCACTAACTTAAACACAGAGAAGGAGGCGAAATGTGACAGAAACCGAAGCACAACAAAGGCCGTGTGTGAGTGTGCATGCGTGCATGCATGTGCAAAGGAGGCAAGGCTCTTATGATGGATACTAAAGGCATAAAGCCTTCATGAGTAAAGGGCTACCAAGCCTAGAATACGGAATAGTGGGTGCTTCAAGCCCAGGTCATATGCTGGAGGGCGGGGTGTCTGAAAACACTGAGGACACCATAAGGGCAGCTAGGAAAGATTAAGACCCTCGTCAGAGAGAAATCAAACACAGGAAGTTTGGAAACGAGGCCCTCCTGGCCTTTCCTCCCAACAGCAAGCCTCCCCTTGGCAAGCAGAAATGTTCAATTGCTCTGGAGGGGTTGAGGGGAGGGGAAGCTGTGTGCGTGAGAGCGTGTGCGTGTGCGTGTGCGTGTGCGTGTGTGTGTGTGTGTGTGTGTGTGTGTGTGTGTGTGTTGTTATGTTCTGTGCTGGGTGTGGGTCTTCCATTTGAAGACCAGCTCAATCCAAGGAGGCCTGGAGGGCTTACTGTTAGCATCCTCAGGAGTAGATACGTGTTCCTCACATCCTTAAAAGTGGTTAATTAGGAGATGAGCTGAGAACATGGTTTATGAGTCTACACCCTAGAACTAGGTTTAATCCCCCTTTTCCCAAACTAGGCAACCCTGGATTAGTGTCTAAATGTCTCTGAGCCATAGTTTTGTTGTCTGTGAAATGAGGGGACTAGCTTGGATGAGTTTCATGGTGCCACACAACTGGAGACTTTCGGATTCTGGACTAATTGGCATTTGCTTTGTAGACTCGGAATTGTAGCTGCCTGTTGCCTCTTTCCTTTCCTGAGAACAACTCCAGACTGTAAGGCAAAGGGAGGAAGCCATCGTACTTTTAAGGAATCCACCAGGTCCTGGACAAGGAAGAGTACACGGTGGGGGAAGCAAGTGGAAGCGGTTGAGTTCAGAAGAGCTGAAGATGCCTCAGTGTGAAACAGGCATGCAAACCAAGGAAGAGGGATGGGTGCCTTGGCTTCTTAGGGTCCAGGAGAGCTAGAGGGAGGGAGGGTTGCAGAAGTGTCGTAGAAGGCAAGACCTAGCTCTGACATTGCCAATCATCTGACCTCGGGTCAGCTTTTTTTTTAACTTGTAAAATGAGGATCCTCAGAACAGCCCTGCTTGCTTGCTAGCCATGTGAGCAGGCCAGCCAAGAAGGGATATGTGTTCAGGTACTGCTGAGAGCACAGCAAAGAGGAGCTGCCACAGGCATGTGACTCTGTCCTGTTGGGAAGCAGACCAGGGGACAGTGCGCAAGACCACATTCTTTCTCTAGAACCCAGGTCAAACTGGGTGGTGGGTGGGACAGGCGCTTGTCCTTGGCCTGCATCCAAGATCTGGGCTTAGAGATTTCTATCTTTTAATTTAATTGTTCATTTGTTTTTGTTTTTAGAGACAGTGTTTCTTTGTGTAGCTCTTGCTGTCCTGGAAACTCTGTAAATCATGCTGGCCTCAAACTCACAGAGATCTGCCTGCCTGTGTCTCCCCAGTGCTGGGATTAAAGGCGAGTGCTACCACCACCCAGCTAAAGATTTCTTTTTTCTTTTTCTTTTTCTTTTTTTTTTTTTTTAGGAAATTTAAGGAATTCGCATGCTCCTGTGTCTGTCCAACAGTGGAAATGACCTTGGAAAATGCTTTTGTGTACATGGAGGTGAACAGCTGGAGCAAGGACCTGGGAGCTGGGAAGAGGGCGCCCCTGACTGGAGAAGTTCTTAGTAAGGGAGGGTAAGCATTAGAGAAAAGCCTGGATCATGCGAAGGGCGTGTCCTTTCCCAGCCATCATCATAGGGCCCGTTTTGAGCCTCCCAGGAAAGAGTGGGCCTTTAAAACTATACAGCAAGCCAGGAATAGTGGCTCACGCCTTTAATCCCAGCATTTGGGAGGCAGAGGCAGGAAGATCTATGTGAGTTTGAGGCCAGCTTGGTCTACAAAGTGAATCCAGGACAGCCAGGATGACACAGAGAAACCCTGTCTCGAAATAAACAAACAAACCCCCAAAGCTCCCCCCAAAAAAACCAAAATGCAAAAAACTCTACACATGAAACATGAGCTCGGGGCCTGGAGAGTTTGCTCTGTGGTTAAGAGCACGGGCTGCCCTTCCAGAGGACCCAGGTTTGATTCCCAGCTCCCACATGATGGCTCACAGCTACCGGTAACTCCAGTTCTAGGGCACCTGATTCCCTCATCTGAACTCTGAGGGCTCCGGGCATGAAGGTGGTACACAGACATACACAAAATTTAAAATAAATAAAATCACTAAAAAAATGTTCAAACAAACAATATTCACTCCAAGTCACCTTGGATTGTCTGGTCCCATTTTCCACTCTCTACCATTTACCACACACCACTCTTCCCAGAAATGGTACCAAGAGCCAAAGGAAATCTGGGCGATGGTGGGGATGGGTAAAGCCGGGAGATGGTCCAGCAGCCTCAGAAATTCCCAATAAACATGGGACATGAGAGGAAATGAGATGATGACGTCATGCAAGTGGAAGGTGAGAGAGTGAACTCCATTCATCCTGAATCCCTTTCAGGCCTGGATGCACCAGTCAGACCCAGCAGGATCTAGCTAGAACTCAGGGAATCTAGCCCAATGAACCTTGGAGAGTTTCGGTAGCCTGGCCTGGGTTCTCCTCTTGCCCCTAAAGAGACTCTAAGTCTATTAGGTCTAACAGCCAGGAAGATTAGAAATCCTTAGAAACCTGGGTTTTATGGTTAAGGAGAGGGGAGCTTTGTAGATCTTAGGGGAACCCGTACTTACTACAAATTAGATTTTCAAGGCGCTTTTAATCACATAGGAAGATTTTCAGGACATGTTTAGAAATATACAGTATATAGAATTAGATCCCATTTAAAGCTGGGTTTGGTGATATAGGCCTATAACCCTGGTACATGTGGCAGGGTTGAGTTCAAGTCCAGCTGGCTGGCACACATAGAGAAATTCTGTTTTAAAAGTCTGGGGCAGGAGGGATGGTTGGTTCAGCATTCAAGAACACCAGTCATTTTTCCAGAGGACCTGTGTTCAAGTTCTAGCACCCACATGGTAGCTCACAATCATTTGTAACCCCAGTTCTGGGAGATCTGACTCTTCCCTAGGCACCAGGCACACCTGTGGCACACAGACATACCCATAATACCCATGCACATAAAATAAAAATAAATATATATTTTTAAAATTCATGTATGGAACAAAAATAAACTCACATATTAAGAAAGAAGAACACACACACACACACACACACAGAGAGAGAGAGAGAGAGAGAGAGAGAGAGAGAGAGAGAGAGAGAGAAGAATAAATTACAGACAGTGGTTGAGCTGAATGTGGTTTCCTTTATTTTTACATTTTTATTTACTTAACATTTTTAAAGATTTATTTATTTATTTATTTATTCACTTTTTTTTTTGGCTTTTTAAGACAGGCCTGGCTATTCTGGAGCTTGTTTTGTAAATCAGGCTAGCCTTGAACTCACAGAGATCTTCCTGCCTCTGACCCGCAAATGCTGGGATTAAAGGTGTGCACCACCAGGGCCAGCTTAAAGATTTATTTTGAAAATCATTCTGTGTGTATGTGTGCAGACACCCGTGGAAGCCAGAGTGGTTGGATCTCCACTGGAGCTTGCGTTACAAGCAGCTGTGAGGCATCAGATATGGCTGCTGGGAACTGAACTCGGGTCCTCTGCAAGAGCAGTATGCATTGTTTGCCACGGTGCCATCTCTCCAGCCTGTTTGTTTGTTTGTTTGGTGTGTGCGTGTCCATACTGCGCACATATAGACATCATAGGAAATCTTGCAGCACAATGTTTCCCTCCTTCTACCATGGAGAAAATCACCAGAGACCTAACTCATGTTAAGCTAGCTCAAAGTCATCATCGTTTTCCTGACTCGTTTCGCAACGATTGATACTGCCCCAAAATGCCATCACGCTCAGGTTGATTATATTTTCTTTTCTTTTTTTTTTTTTTAATTTCTCTAACTCTCAAAATTTCTACCACCGACTTTCACATTTAGAATTAAGAAATTATGAAGATAAGATAGTAATTTGGGGAATCAAGTGGACACCTCAAAACTAAACTAGGACTTATGCAGATTCCAGGCCCCATAGCCTATGTATGACCCAGTCTGCTTTGGAGATCTTTGGCTGGCCCATCGGGGAGGGGAGGCCAGCAGCTGGGAGTCAGCTGTGTCTAGAGACAGTCCGTGTCCAATGGGAGGTGGGGCTCATTGCTGAGCTGGATGGAAGCCAGTCTTCTTAGGAATGGGGACCGGTGTTCACTGCTGCTCCCCACCTTCTGTCCCTAAGGGGCCAGAGACCCCAGAGTCAGGCTCTGCTCACATAATGTTTACCTACTGCCTGGTCATAGGCCGAGATCTGCAGAAGCTGGAGAGCAGTTGAGGCTCGGGAGTCGGTGATTTATGGGGAAGCGTTCCTGCCTGCGAGGCCCTTTCCACGCCTTCCCAGGACTCTATGCTGAGAGTAGAAAGTAACTGACCCACCCTGGCACAGTGCCACACAGGGTCAGGCGAAGGATCTGAACCAAAAAGTCTCAGTTAAACCCAGTAGATGGTTAGTAAAAACCTAGCTGCAAAGTTCTAGCCCCCTTTTAATGATTTAGGTGCATTAAAGCAGAGAAGAAAAAAACCCCAAACACACATTTGTAGGGGGCAGGGGGAGGCTTTTAGACTATTTATTTGTGAGCACATGTCAAACTTTATTTCAGTCTGCGGCAAGTGAAGAAACCTAGTGACGTTTCTGAAGTGAAGAGAGGTCTAGTCAAGGTTACCTCTGGGGAGAGGTGTCTTCTGGGGTCTTTGTTGACATGAAGAGACAAGGATCGGAAAACTTGCTGTAGAATAGCCAGGGAACTGGGTTCGCAGGAGAAACAGAAAGCTGAATCCCATCAGAAGTTTGTCAGAGAATTGCTTCAACACTGTTGTCAAGGAGGCAGTTCCGAGAGATGGCTCTGTTAGTGGTGTGCTCCCCTCGCAAATACCAGGACCTGGGTCAGATCCCCAGAACCCACATCTAAAGTCCAGCTGTGGGTGGCACGTGCTTGTAATGTTAACTCTGGGCAGGCCCAGAGGCTTGCCACCACGCTTGGGTTTGTGCACTGCTGAAGACTGAGCTCAGTCAGGGCTTTGCACACAGTAGGCAAACACTCTACAGTGACCTGTGTCTTCAGTTAAAAATCCTGCCTTCGTTCCTGCTCCAGCGTGGCAACTCAAGCAACAACTCAGACATAAATTCCAGGGTCATCTACATGCAGGCCTGTGCCGGGCACCAAAAAGAGAGCAAATCAGAAGTCACAAGATGAAGGCCAAATATCTCCGTGCAAGGATCTAGCCAGGCCAACGCTTCCAACATTTCCTCACATTGGAGACAAGATGGCTGACAGGCAGGCAGCCTCTAGTTTAGAGCTTTGTATCTCCCTGGGGGCGTGAGCCATTAGCAGAAGGACAGTGACTCAGGATGGCGATGCTAAGTTACTCTGAATCTCACAGGAAGAAAGCGTTTTACCTTCTCACACTCTCCTTTCTTTCCTTCTGCTAGAACTTGGGCTCAAGCCGGTGAATAGTCATGTGTCTTGGTCAGACATCCTTATCACTGACTACTTTTGAGGCAGGATCTCATGAAGCTCAGGCTGGCCTCAGACTTATGCTGAAGTCAAGGATAGCCTTGACTGGCTGGTCCTCCAGCCTCTACCTCTCAAGTGTTGGGATTTCAGGGTTTTTTTTTTTTTTCTGTTTATTTGTGCTGGTTTTGAGACAAGGTTCTGGCAGGTGGGGTTGGGATTAAAGACACACTGTTACGTCACTTCATCCCTGGTTCTTCCATGGAATATTTTATTTTATTTATGAAAGAATGTCCATTTATTCTTTTGTTAAGTCAATTTTATTATTAAATATTTCATTTTTTACATAGGAATATTTTATTACATAGTTAGTTTTCTTCCTTAGTTGTTTAAAAATGAGGGCTGGAGAGATGGCTCAGAGGTTAAGAGCACCACCATCTGCTCTTCCAAAAGTCCTGAGTTCAATTCCCAGCAACCACATGGTGGCTGACAACCATCTATAATGAGATCTGGTGCCCTCTTCTGGTGTGTAGGTGTACATGCAAATGGAACACTGTATAAATAATAAATAAATCTTTAAAAAAAAAATGATAGTGAACGTGACTAGGCATGGTGGCACACTCATGTAATCCCAGAATTTGCCCATAGTCCCAGGTTATCTTGAGTTCAAATTCAGCACATGCTACATGGTGAGACCCTGTCACTGAAACCGAATAATAACAGTAAGGGCATCCTATGAATTAATAACAGAACAAAATCTCAGTCTGGGGAGATGGCTCAGTGGCGAGAGGCACTTGCCATCAAACCGGAAGTCTAAACATGATCCCGGGAGAACCGACTCTAACAAGTTGACCTCTGACCCCCCACATTCTTGCCATGAACGCACAGTCCCCTTGACAATATACAAAATTCCCAGACCTTGCCAGGTGTGGTAGCATATGTCTTTAATCCTAGCACTCCAGAGACAGAGTTGGGTGGGTCTCTGTGAGTTGTAGGCCAGCCTGGATGACACAGAGTTCCAGGACAGTCAGCACTACACAGAGATCTTAGTCAGAGAGAGAGAGAGAGAAAGAGCGAGAGAGAGAGGGAGGGAGACTTTGACAGTAACTGATACTAACCAAACAGTCCTCCATTGTAGCCTTGCTTTAAGGGAACTGCACTGGTTAGTTCTTTGTCATTTTGACACAAACTAAAGTCATTTGGAAAGAGGGGACCTTAATTGAGAAGCTGCCACCATCAGACTGGCCTGTAGGCACGTTGGGGGGAGGGCAATTTCTTGATTAATGATTCATATGGGAGGGCTCAGCCTACTGTAGGTGGTCCCACCCCTGGGCAGGTGGTTCTGGGGTGTATGAGAACACACTGAGCAAGCCACAGAGCAAGGCAGTAAGTAGCACCCCGCCACGGCCTCTGCTTCAGTTCCCGGCTTGAGTTCCTGCCCTGCCTTCCTTCAGTGATGGACCTGGAGGTATAACATGAAATAAAGCCTTTCCTCCGTCCGCATGGAGGTTGCTTTTGGCCATGGAGTTTGCTGAAGTATTACAAGTCAAACCCTAACAGTAACTAAAGCCCTGAATCCTGCAGTCATCATCCCCTTGCTTTCACTTTGATGTCATTTTTTCCTGCGTCGTCCGAAACTCAGTATGGAGACCAGGCTGGCCTTGAACTCACAGAGACCTGCCTGTCTCTTCCTCCCAAGTGCGAGGGTTAAAGGCATGTCCTGCCACGATGCCCAGTTCACACCTCATTTTGCTTGTTTTGTTTTGTTTTGGTTTTGGTTTTGTTTTTGAGACAGGGTTTCTCTGTGTAGTTTTGGCTGTCCTGGATTCGCTCTGTAGACCAGGCTGGCCTTGAACTCACAGTGATCCATCTGCCTCTGTCTCCCAAGTGCTAGGATTAAAAGTGTGTCTTGCCATGCCCAGTTCATGCTTTTTTAAAAATTTGCATGTAAGTGTGTTCTTTTGAGACAGGGCCATGTAGCCCAAGCTGGACTCCAACTAGTAACCCTTGTGATTCAGCCTTCTAAGTGCATATGTGCCTCCTCGCCTGTGTCTTACACTGGCTAGTTTAACTGTCTCACTGGGCATGCTGGTGCTGTCTCAGCACTAACTGTAATAACGGAACTGCTAGGGCTGGAGCAGGAAGGCTACAGGTTTGAAGCCAGTCTGAGATACGTAGTAGGACCTGCTTCCCCCTCAAATATTTCACTGCTTTTAATTTTTTAAGATTTATTTGTTTGGGAGAGTGGGACCGGGGAAGAGAGGAGGGTGAGGGTGTGTTCAGGATCTAAAGTGAATAAATAAATAAATAAAACCAGAAGAAGGATGCATTTGTTTTATTATTTTATGGGTATGAGGGTTCGTCTGCATGCACGGGCACGCATGTTGCCCTTGTAGGTTGGAAGAGCTTTGGATCCCCTGGGTCTGTAGTTACAGATGCTAATGAGCAGGTTTTCTACAGAAAGCAGCAAGTGCTCTTAACCACTGAGTCAGCTCTCCAGCCCTCTTTTCTGTTTGTTTGTTTGTTTGTTTGTTTGTTTGTTTGAGACAGGGTTTCTCTGTTTAGCCCTGGCTGTCCTGGAACTTGTAGACTATACTGGCCTCAAACTCACAGAGATCCACCTGCCTCTGCTTTCCCAAGTGCTGGCATCACAGGTATGTGCCATCACGCCCAGCTTATAAAGTAGTTAAGCAGTGAACATATTAGAGTGAAAACAGGACATTAATTTACAGAAAAATTTCAAGTAAATATCATTCTAGCTAGAATATGGATGTGATGTGAATTGTGAGGCTGCTGTTTGGGAAACAGGATTTTAGCTCCAGCTCTGGGCAGTCACTGTGATCCCTCAAGGTCAAGAGCGCTGACGCTGGGCTAGCAACAGGTTCAACTCTCTACTGCAAAACAAGCAAGGTTGGCAGCCTCTGACATTCTGAACAGAGCACAGGGCAGGAGAGCTCAGCGAGCATCCTATGGGAGAAAACGGCTTGCATGTGAGCCGGGGTTTAATCTTGCCTTAGAGGATGAGTAGAATTTAAGGGAAGATACAAAGGAAATGAGAATTCTTCCAGTTAGGGAGTACTGCATAAAGGTCATCGTAATCAGATGTATTTATGGGCTGCTGAGATTGGCTTTTGGAAACAAATACTAGTGAGAAGTAAAAAAAAACAACAACAAACAACAACAAGAAAATCATAAACCAGATGATGTGGTGGCCCTAGCCTTCAATCCCAAGGCAGGAGGATCACTACTTAAGAAGTTCAAGGCCTACCTGGACATCTTGAGACCTGTGTCACTTGGTGAGAGGGCTCAGTGTGGGAAGGTGCCTGACAAGAAGTCTGATAAACTGAGTCCAATCTCTGGTATCCGCCTGTGGAAGGAGAAAGCTAACTCCTGAAAGTTTTCCTCTGACCTCACATAGTCAACCATGGCATAAGCACACACTCAATGAATAAATATGTAAAACACTCCTAAGCAGGGGAAAGGAGAGAAAGAAAGGAAGAAAACCTATTTGGAAAGCCTTAGAAAAAAATCTGAGAGGGCCGGGTGTGGTGGCACACACCTGTAATCCCAGCAAGCGGATCTCTGTGAGTTCGAGGCCAGCCTGATCTGCAAAGAGAGTCCAGGACAGCTGAGATAACACACAGAAACCCTGTCTCAGAAAGACAAAAACAGATACAAAATCTGAGAGGACCGGAGCCTTAGTTTGTGAGGTCATACAGAGCCTCAGAAAATTCTCTAGGAAAATTGAGGTTGGAAAATGGGGTGGCTCAGCAACTTACAGCTTGCTGCCCAAGCCTGATGGCCTGCATTTGATCCCTGGGAAACATAGTGGGAGGGGAGAAATGAGCCTTACTAGTTGCCCTGGCACCTCTACACATGCTTGTTGGCATACACACACCTTCACTCGCACATGTGTCACACACACACACACACACACACACACACACACACACACACACACTGAATAAAAGTGGCAAGGGGCTAGAACTGAATCTCAGTTAGCAAAATGCATGCACAAAGCCGGGCATGAGTGAACTGGGCATGACGACACACACCTGCAATCACGGATGTCACCAGGTGGACACAGTAGACTCTGAGATTCTAGGTCGTCCTCAGCTGCATATCAAGCATGAGACTAGACTGGGATACACAGGAAAACAGAACACAACACAAACCAAACAACAACAATAACAAACCATGTTTTAAGCTAGGTGCAGTAGTAGTAGCTCGTGTCTCTGATCTTGGCTTTCCAGTGGTTGAGGCTGGAGTTTAGTGTTAGCCTGAGCTACACAGCAAGCCCTTGTCTCAGTAACAAGCACAGCCTTGGGTTTGACAATGATGCTCTTTCAGTGTGATATTTCATGCATGCATCTAATGTTCTTAGAATCATTTTACTCCCCCACCCTCCCACCCCCACCCTTTACTCTTTCTTTCTCCCTCATTAAAAGCTTATCTAGGCTGTCTGTCTTTTTTTCTTTTAGATTTTTCTTTTCTTTTCTTTTTTTTTCTTTTGAGATAAAGTTTCTCTGGCTGTCCTGGAGCTCACTCTTTAAGCCAGTCTGGCCTCAAATTCAGAGACCTGCCTGCCTCTGCCTCCTGAGTTGTGCCACCACCTGGCAAAAGCTGATCCATGTTTTCAATTTTATGTATATGAGTGTTTTGCCCAAATGTATGTATATACACCACCGCACGCAGTGCCTGCACAGGCTAGAAGAGGGCACCAGATCCCCTGGAACTGGAGTTACATTCAGACTGTTGTGAGTGAGCTGCCTATGTACGAATGTGACTTCTGAGACCTGAGGTCCTCTAGAAAAGCAGCCAGTAGTACTCTTAACTGCTGAGTCGTCTCTCCAGCCCTTGAGCAGGTGAGTGACCCACTGAAAGGACACAAAGTCGAGCAGGTAGCACTTGGTTTACGGTGGAAGTTCTCCCCTTGTCCAGTCCACCGCCACTGCTCACTCATCGCTCACTCATATTTCTGAAAGGCCTGGACACAGCACACGCTGCACGAAAACAGACTTCTCATCTCACAGCTCTCTAGCGAGCTGGACACTCGATGCAATAATCTCAACACCAAAGTACAAGTGGAGCTAAATCCTCAGGAAGATGTTGCTGGCCGCAGGAGGGCTGGTTTAGGAGCTCAGCAAGGTTGTTCTGAGAAGTGACGTCAGAATACATTCTGGGAGGAGAAGAAGGGATTAGACAGGCGTGGAAGAGAAAAGCACACTTTAGCTCGAGGACCCAAGACCCTGTAGCTGCAGAGGAGGCGCACAGAGCCCCAGGGTTTGCACCGTCTATGAAGAAAGTGCTCGGAGCTGGATCTAAGGGAGCGCATGGGGGGGTTGTGGTAAGAACAAGAAGGGAAATGGGATCAGTAGAGGTCAACAGGCTTTAAGAGATGTGGGCCTATCTCCTGCTACACAGCCAGTAATGAACCTAGCTGTGATGTGAGCAGGTGATAGTCTAAAAACAAGCTCCCTGGACCTGTGAAGGTTGTGGTTTGTCTGGTTGGAAACCTGTCTAAAGGAAGGGTGCGGGAGGCATGCGGGAGCCAAACTGTCAGGGCATAGAGTCCGGCAGAGGGCAAGCTGAGACGGGCGGGCCAAAGGGATGTCCATGTCCAGGCGTCGGGGAGAGACCCTGAGAGGAGGACCCATTAGCAGGATTCTCGGGTAGCAGGGGAGAGAGGCTGACCCTTGAAGAAGGCACAACCAAAGTCCCCACACGTGGGAAGGTGTGGCAATGAGCGAGTTTGCCCAGGAGAGGGCTCCACCTTGGGAAGATGGCTAAACCGCCAGGCTGTTGATCAATCTCTGCCATCCCCCAGAGAAACGACGTCCAAGGACAGGGCCCTGGGGAAAGCCTGGCTTGTCTGGAGGAGAGGGAGCTGGGGACAGTGGCTGAAGGCAGGCTTCACAGTGACACGCGTGACTTAAGACACTCGGGAAGAATGACAAGTCCCAATGACCAGCAGGGACAGAGAGAAGCGATCAGCAAGTCTGGGAGGCCTGTGGTTCCTGGGTTATCCTTCCTGGGGGAAGACACTAATGGCTATGGTTTTGCTTCCTCCTGGAGGTGGTAGGAGGAACAGGGAGTGGCACACTGGCCAGGATGGTGGGAACAGAGGTGACCAGAATGAGACATCTTCCTCTCACCTCACCCTGCCTCCCTTCCCCGACTTTCCTTCCAAATCCCCCTGGGCTACAAAAAAGTAGGGAGACCCAGGAAACTTCTTCAAAAGGAGCAAGACTGGGTGGCAAGTACGGAGAAGAAGAATTGGAACGGAGCTCCATGATGTTCATATATATATACGTATGTATATGTTGTGTGTGTGTGTGTGTGTGTGTATACCTTGTTTGTTGTTTTTGTTTTGTTTTGGTTTGGTTTGGTTTTGGGTTTTCGAGACAGGGTTTCTCTGTGAAGCCCTGGCTGCCCTGGACTCACTTGTACACCAGGCTGGCCTCAAACTCACTGATATCCACCTGTCTCTGCCTCCTGAGTGCTGGGATTAAAGGCGTGCGCCACCACGCCTGGCTGTATTTTTATTTTTTAATTTTATTCTTACGTGTCTGAGTGTTTGCTTATATGTTTGGGCATCCACAGAGGCCTGAAAGAAGGCACTGGTTCCCTGGAACTGCAGTTACAGATGGTTGTGAGCTGCCATGTGACTGCTGGATATTGACCCAAGACCCTCTGCAAGAGTCCCCAGCACTCTTAACTGCTCTCCAGTCCCAACTTTTCCATATTTAAATAGTGTGAGGAATAAGGTGGGTTTAAGGAACCCTACGTTTATGTGAACATGTATGTGGGCACACATTACATGCTTATTCGGACACCCAGATGTGCTTGCTCATACACACTAACCCATATCAACCTATGCAGGCACTCACACAGCACTATTCATACATCCTCGTGCTCGCCATGGCACACACTCACACGTTCAGCCTGAGCTCTGTGTGTGCGATGAGTACTCACTAGCAAGATAAGTGATTCTGCTGCTTATCGCTTGCATATATTTACACATATACTGGCGTGTACAAATAATAGAGAATTCAGAGGGGCAACGGGTGGGTGGAGGAGACATCCCAAGATGGGTTGTGTCTCCTTGAGGGTGTGAGCTGTGCATTTGGTCCTGTGTTCATTCACTTAGCAAAGTCAGGAAGGAGCCACCGTGTGCCAAGCCTTGAGCCAGATTAATCAATGAACTGTACAAGTGCTACTCCCATTCACTGTCTAGTGGGCTCCATCGAAGGCAGGCCATTAGGACACAGCTGGTAAATGTCCCTCTAGAGGCATGCCCTATGTGCCACGAGAGGAAGTGGGCCACGAGGCTAGAGAGTTTCCTCCAGTGGAGTAAATAAAAATTCCAGGCTGAGGAGCATCATCCAGATGTGAGTCGCTGTGCCTTTGCTGTACAGTAGCTACTTGTATCATTTTAGTGTCTCAAACATAAAGGAGCCTGAAAGGGCAGCAAAAAGACTTCATCTCAATATGGGGTACAGATCTCACCTTCTTAGCAACTTACTTCTTCAGGGGCTCATAATTGGGGTGATATTATTTATCCTGCAAGGTTGTAGCACTCACTAGCTGCAACATATAAAAGCTGTTGCCTGGTAATAAGCACTTAGTGTTTTTAAAATTTATTTATTTTTATTGCTGTTTTGTCTGAATGTCTGTGTTACAATGTTGGATCATAGAGTTACAGACAACTGTGAGCTGCCCTGTGGGTGTTGGAATTGAACCCGGGTCCTCCTCCGAAAGAGCAGTCAATGCCCTTAACAACTCAGCCATCTCTCCAGCCCCATGGTTTGTTTGTTTGTTTAGTTTAGATTTTATTCATTTTTTTTTTTTTGCTTATTCATTTTTATCTGGGAATTGGACCCACAGCCTTACACATACTGGCCAAGTGTGAGTCACATCCCTAGCCCTTAAAGACAGGCTTATTGAAAGACTTATTGAAAATGATGCAGCAGCATGTCTGCTTTTCCTCAATTCAGCATTTTTTACCCTGTAATCCCCAAATCATAATGGAAAAGCAGGAAGAATCATGGTGATAAGTCCGGGCTGGGGAGGGGATGGAGATGGAAAAGCTGGACGGCAACCTGACATTAGGCATCCAGAATTCCAAGCAGATGTGGAATTAGAGAGGGAACTTTTCTACCATTCCGGAAAAAAAGGGAAGAAACAAGCTATCTTCCCATGATTAATTTGACTTTTGCAACCAAAGGCCTGGCTTACTTTGTGTCTTTTTTTATTTTTGTTCTTTGAGGCAAGGTTTCTCTCTGTGTAGCCCTGGTTGTCCTGGAACTCACTCTGTAGACCAGGGTGGCCTTCAACTCAGAGATCTACCTGCCTCTGCCTCTGCCTCCTGCCTGCTGGGATTAAAGGCAGTCGCCACCCTGACAGCAGCTGCTTTACTTGTGTCTTAATCTCATTCAATACAGATAATTCCAGGAGTCCATTTTCTATTCCAGGACGAGGACTTTTCACCTCTGCCTGCAGATCTTTATACTACCTCCTGTCCATCCCTCTCACCTTTCAAGAGTCAAGCCAGCTCCACTCCTAGCCAGGCATGGAGGAAAAGCCCTTTCTCCCGGCTCTGGGATGAAGACAGACGTAGTTCTGGATAGCAGTGTCTACTTATTTTGGCTGCTCTTTCAAACGTATTTCTTTTTTTAAAAAAAATATATTTAATTTAATTTAAATGTATGTGCATTGATGTGAGGGTGTCAGATCTTGGAGTTACAGACAGTCGTGAGCTGCCATGTGGGTGCTGGAAATTGAACCCAGGTCCTTCAGAAGAGCAGACGGTGCTCTTAACCACCGAGCCATCTCTCCAGACCCTTAAATACTATTGCTCTATCACTAGCTTCTTTTTTCTTCCATCTTTCATGATTATTGTAGGAAGGAAGTCTAAAGAGGCAAGAGAGAAAATATTTTCAATCTTGTTGCTAACAGTTTTCTTCCCTCTTTTTGGTGAATGTGTGTGTGTGTGTGTGTGTGTGTGTGTGTGTGTGTGTGTGTAGGGGATGGGGTGAGTGGGGGGGTTTTTCGTTGTCACTCTTCACTTTAGTTTTTAAATTTTGTTTTATTAATTTATTTAATTTGAACAACTTCCTCCTCCTCTTCTTTTTTATTTATTTATTTATTTTTGTAGTCCAGGCTGACCTCAAAGTCATTATGTGGCCAAGAATGTCTTTGGACTTATGATTTTCTTGCCTGTACTTCCTAAATATTGCGATTACAGATGTACCCCATCATATCAAAGTAATGCAGTATTGGGGATGGAACCCAGGGCTTTGTACATGCTAGACCACACACTCACTCATTTTAAGACTCATTTTTAAATTTTTAATTATGCGTGTGTCTGTGGGTGTGTGTGTGTGTACATGAATGCAGATGCCCCATGAGGCCTGAAGAGGCCATTAGATGCCATGGAAGTGTTGTTACAGGGCCACTTGTGAGCCTCCCAGCATGGTTGCTAGGGAGCCGAACTCAGAGCAGTGCATGTTCTCAACTGCTGAGCTGTCTCTCCCTCAGCCTTGTTTTGATTTTTAAGGCAAAGTCTCACTATGCAGCTAAGGCTGGCCTTAAATGGGCAACTCTCCTGCTTCAGCCTCCAAAAGAACTGGCATCACAGGCAGGGCCCTCCGTGCTTGGTATGCTAACACACCCTGGGTGCTATTATTGCAGATGCATCAGATGCTATGCTTTGTTTCCTCCCTCACCACGACTCTAAGAAACATGTACCTTGGGACCCAACCTCTTGCTGCAGTGACATAGAAGGCAACTTGGTCAGGACCACACAATAGCAAGAGGCATAGGAAGGGCTGGGCATGGCAGCGCACGCCTTTGATCCCAGCACTTAAGAGGCAGAGGCAGGCGGATCGCTGTGAGTTCAAGGCCAGCCTGGTCTACAAAGCGAATCCAGGACAGGCAGCCAAAGGCTATACAGAGAGACCCTGTCTCTAGGAAGGAAACAGAGTCAGACTTGTTTTCCCAGTTTTTAGCTACTCTGTTTTCTGAGGACTTACCTGCGGACACCCTGGAGTCCTTTGGTGTGAAGTAATCGCTACCCCTTGCTTTCCGCTGTTTGCTCTCATTATCTCTGTCAGTGCAGGGTTGGGCCCTCCTGGAAGCCCATGGCAGGTAGAAAGACTCTCAGGGCCACAACACAGTGCTTCTGCCCAGAGTTGAAGGAAGGCAAGGCAGCAGCAAATGCCCTGAGCAAGAGAAGCAGCTTTCCACCTGGGACTGTGGCCTCAGCTGAACCCTCTCCTAACACTCATGTTGGCCCATGGAAAAAGACCCTGTCACCCAAAAGGCCTGAGGCCCCACATCATGGGAGCTGCAGCAGGCACCAGCTTCTGTTGCTGTGTCAGCTTTAACACTAACCTGCCATAGGTAGCTATAGGTATCACCCAAAACTCCATTAAGACTCTGCCCGGCTCAAGGCTGTGGTGCCCAGCTGAACACGCTGATGGACAGGGAGGGTGTCTTCTCAGATTTGCCCTCGTGGTGCTGTTCTCCTGCCGCAGTTTACAAATTCTCTCGTGCAACAATGCACCTGAGGCTTACCTGTATCCTTGTATCTTTCCTATTCTTTTTCCTTTGCTTTGGAATGCTCACCCATTTTGTTGTTGATGGAGAAACTGGGCTACCCCAGATTGGGGTGCTTCCCGTTGTGAACAATCTTGGATTTTTGCTGGACCACAGGCTGCATTTGCTGGACCAGGAGCACATTTGCTGAAAGGTAGGATACCATGTGCTCACACCTTTCTTTCTTTCTTTCTTTCTTTCTTTCTTTTTTGTTTGTTTGTTTGTTTTTGGAGACAGGGTCTCTCTGTGTTTCCTTGGCTATCCTGGACTCACTTTGTAGACCAGGCTAGCCTCGAACTCATAGTGATCCGCCTGCCTCTCCCGAGTGCCACCACACCCAGCACACTTTTCATTTTTGTTTTTGTTTTCAAAACAGCCCAAATGTCCTGGAACTCACTTTGTAGACCAGGGTGGCCTCGAGGTCACCGAGACCCATCTACCTCTGCCTCCCGAGTGCCGGGGTTAAAGGTGTGCCGCACCATGCCCGCCTTAGTATTCATAGTCTCTAATGTCAATAGCTTTAGAGAGTTTTTCTCCCTTTGATTCTCTCCCTATTAAATTTTTGTCTGTTTTTTTGAGACAGGGTTTCTCTGTGTAGCCTTGGCTGTCCTGGACTTGCCTCCATCTACAAGACCAGGCTGGCCTCGAACTCACAATGATCCACCAGCCTCTGCCTCCCGAGTGCTGGGATTAAAGGCGTGTGCCACCGTGCTCGGCTAACTTAAATGTTTTCATACAATATGTTTTGATCATGTCAAGTGATCCCTTTTCCTAGATCCTCCACATCTCCCTTCCCACCCAACTTTATGTTCTTTTTCTCTGCCTATATTTAAAACAGATAACAACAAAAATACACGTGCAAAAAGAATCCCACAAAACCAGGCCGGGGGGTGGGGGGTAGGGAAGCCAGGACAAAGCAAAATAACATAAAAAGTTTACAAAAATACCACTGAGTTCATTTTGTGTTGGCCAGCTAACCCCCCCAACCCTACCCCCCCCCCCCCCCCAGCACAAGGCCTGCCCTGGAATATGGTTACTCAGTGAAACTCCATTGGATAAAATCCTGGTTTTTTCCCCCTTATCAGCAGGTATCAATTGCAGATACTTCCTGGTTAGTGTTAGAAGCCCCTGACCACTTCTTCCTCCCAGTGCTGGGACCCTGTCTGGCTTGCATCTGTGTAAGCCTGTGCCTGCTGCAAGTGCATCAGTGCGGCTGTGTTTGAAAGACACAGTTTCCTCTGGCTCTTACAATCTTTCTCCTTCCTCTCCTGTACAGATCCCAGAACCTTGAAGAGAGGAATTTGATGAAGACATTCCACTGAGGACTGAGTGCTCCAGGGTCTCTCACTCTTTGCACACTGTACAGTTTGATACGATTTTCTAACAGCAGCCATTCCCTTTAGAGCTTTGTAAAATATATAGAGACCCAGGTTGGCTTGATCTGAGTAAGTCCTAGGAATATACAAGTTCTTTTGTTTTGTTGTTGTTGTTGTTGTCATTTCAAGACAGGGTTTCTCAGTGTAGCCCTGACTGCCCTGGAACTCACACTATAAACCAGGCTGGCCTGGAACTGTCTCTGCCTCTGCAGTGCTGGGATTAAAGGAGTGCACCACCACTGCCTGAGTGGCATGTACAACCTTTTTTGGGGGGATCGGCGGGGGGGGGGGGGAGGGGGTGTCAAGACAGGGTTTCTCTGTGTAGCCATAGCTGTCCTGGACTCACTTAGTAGACCAGGTTCGCCTCTGCCTCCCTGGGTGCTGGGATTACAGGTGTGCAGTACCTCCCTTGTTAAGAGCTTTTCTGGGTGACTGTCTTGCTCAGGTCAAGGGTGAGAACTGCTGGGGTACAGATCTAAGGCATACCCATTGTCTCTCTGGGGAGGGAAAAGGAGTACTCTCGGGGGAATCTGCTCATCGAAACCACCGCCTTCACAGCCCACTCACCTCTGACCTGGAGCTTTGGAGGAGGCGGATTTAGGAGAATGCGTAAGTGCTCATGAATATGTGCTTGGAAAGCACAGGAAGTGAGCATCTCCGGATACAGGAGGGGGCTGAGGTCAGGAAGAGCAGGTAGCCTGGTCCATTGGTGTCAGGACTTGGCTCCGTAAGGATCATGGCTGTTTCTTTTACTTTTTCTTTCTTTCTTTCTTCCTTCCTTTTTTTTCTTTCTTTCTTTGGTCTTGTTTGTTTGTTTGTCTGTCCGTTTCGAGACAAGGTTTCTCTTGTAGTCCTGGCTGTCCTGGACTCGCTTTGTAGACCAGGTTGGCCTCAAACACACAGAGATCCACCTGCCTCTGCCTCTCAAGTGCTGGGATTACAGGCATGTGCCACTACACCTGACTCATGGCTGTTTCTTTTTAGCTTCATTTAGCTTCATGTAGAAATGATCTGTTCTGGGGCTAGACAGAGGGGAGGGGCTCGGCAGTTAAGAACACTGGCTGCTCTTTCAGAAGACCTGAGCTCAATTCCCAGGACCCACATGGCAGCTCATAACTGTCTATAACTCCAGTTCCAGCAGATCTGACACCCTCATACAGACATTATGCAGGCAAAACACCAATGCACATGAAATAAGAATAAATAATTAATTTAAAGAAAGAACTGATCTTTCCCTGCCTGCCCTGACTTCTAAGATGGTGGTGGGTACCCTGGGATCTGACCTAAGAGCTCAGTTAGCATCTTTCTTATTCCTGCAAATCCCTTCCCCCACCTCAATGACTGAGAAGCAGAAGAGGTTTGGAGCAGGGCAAAGGCCACCCAGCTGATTCCCTCCTCCCTAGGCCCTCTGGACCACTGAGCTACTCTTTATCCAAGGCCGTGAGACCTCCATCTCTCTGATTCTTTTTTTTTTTAATTAATTTATTCATATTACATCTTGATTGTTAGCCCTTCCCCTGTTTCCTCCCATTCCTCCCTCCCTCCCACTTCCCCCCTTCTCCCCTCCCCTATGTCTGTGATTGAGGGAGACTTCTTCCCCCTATGTATGCTCTAAGATTATCGAGTCTTTTCTTGGTAACTTGCTATCCTTCTTCTGAGTGCCACCAGGCCTCCCCATCCAGGGGACATGGTCAAAAAAGGGGCACCAGAGTTCACGTGAGAATCAGATCTCACTCTCCACTCAACAGTGGAGAATATCGTGTTCGTCGGCTAGGTCTTGGTAGGGGTTCGAAGTTTACTGCCTATTTTTCCTTGGCTGGTGCCTTAGTTTGAGGAGGACCCCAGGACCCAGATCTGCCTGTCATAAAGTTCTTCTTGTAGTTTTCCAGGACCCTGTGGGTCCTATTATTTCCCCATTCTTCCATGCTACTCTCGCCTAAAGACTCAATAGGATGTCCTCTCCTCTGACCCACTTTCTTGGTAAGTAAGGTTTTTCATTTATGCCACAAAATTCAAAAATTTAAGGGAAATGGACAAATTTCTCGACCGATTCCATTTGCCAAAATTGAACCAAGACCAGATAAACAAATTAAATAGCCCTATTTCGCCTATAGAAATAGAAGCAACCATTGATAGTCTCCCAACCAAAAAAAGCCCAGGGCCAGATGGCTTCAGCGCAGAATTCTACCAGTCCTTCAAAGAGGAGTTAATACCGATACTATTCAAGCTATTCCGAAAGATAGAAATGGACGGAACATTACCAAATTCCTTCTATGAGGTCCTGATTCTTATACTAAATAGAAGGAGCCAGGGAACCCCATTGGGCTAAGCGAGGTAGGGCCTCTGTGTGTCCTCGAGTGGGAGTGAGTACAGGTCCTGCTTTCACTAGGAAAAGTATGTGGGAAGGGAAGAAGGGAAATAAAATAGAGGGCAGGATTAATGACGTGGCTTCAAAAGCTAATAGCGCATTTACCAACATCTCCTCCTCTGACTCTCCCATCCTGGGGGAAGCGGCCACAACTTGAGGCTGCCTGTCTCGGAATCCTGGTCCAGCCCCTCTGAATACCTCTACCTCCCTTTATTTGGAAGGCTGGAAAGAGAGAAAGCATCTCATGGTGACGGAGACTCTTCTACACCCCCAAGCCTCTGGAGATGAAACGTAGATTTCTGTCAGCCCGCCTGTAAAGCCGGTGCCACCCCAGAGCTGCCCAGACCAATGGGAAATGTTGTACATGGGTTGGTGCTTTGGGGACCCATGCCCCCAAAGGCCTGGCACTTCCCACAGAGTCTTTCAGCCCATCCTTATCACATCACCCTTCTCTCTCCAGGCCGCCTCTCCCAGAAGCTGACCTGGAGCTGGATTCCCAAATAAACAGTAACTAATTGGATTAGGAGCCGATAATGCTGTTGACCTTTCTTAACGTCTGCTGGCTGTCTTTCCACCACACTGAGGCTTAATTGTATGGGGTGGGGAGAAGGGTGGGAGACTTCCAGGAGTGAATCGTGACCCCTGTTAACCTCAGATAAAATGGGCTCAGCATCTTCCCAACTGCCTGTCATCCCCTATGGAGCAGGAACACACACATGCTCCCAGTCTCATCAAATAATTACACAGATGATACACACATGCATAGGCATGCATGCGGAGACGCAAAGGCTCCCAGAGGCACCCTGAATCCACACATGCGCACAGTGGATTTTGAACCTGGATTGTGTGTCTGCATAAGTCACACTCAAATGATACACATTCAGAATTGCCTGCATGATAGACAAGTACATTCATAAGCACAGCATCACGCGTTGGTAAAACACAAGCACAGAAGTTCATGTAGACAAATATAATCATAAAGAGGCTGTAAATGCATTATAAATATGCAGATAAATGACCACAGGTACTGACACATGAAAGTAAAACACACTGGCAGACACACAATATACTCCATGCATGATGCTTGGATACATCAGCATACAAAATACATGACAAATGTGCACAAACATACATGCTTACCATGCACATACCTTTGCACAGTGGTGCACATCAGAGCCCTTCCCTCCCCTCCACCCCCATACACACAGGCAATTGGCCCCATCCCAAACTCCAACTCTTTCATCATCTCTCCTGCTTCCATTTTCTATTTATTCCTGGGAATGTTCTGGGATCCTGAATTTATGGGTCTCTTGGAGTTCTGGTCCAGTCTCTGTCCATGTCTCCATCTTTCGTTATCTTTGGGGCCCCGTGTCTGTACCTATCTCTCTCACTCTGGCATACTTGCTGATAGGGTAATAGAAGGGCAGGGGGAAGAGAAATGAAGAGAGGAGGATTGGAGAAAGGAGCCAGAGAAGGTGGGGAAGAGGGGCCGGGAACCAGGGGAGCGGCGAGGGGCGGGGAGCGCGGGCGGGGGAGGGGCGCCTGCCTGAGCACAGCAGATGTTGCCGCTCCTCGGAAGGAGCTGTTAATGTAAGTGGAGTTTCTGCAATGGTAATTAGGAGGGCCCTCATTACCCTGGCGGAGCCGACTGAGAGCCGATAAAGCCGAGGGGGAGAGGGGCCGACATCAGGGTAATGGGGGAGTAGGGCCATTGAGGAGCTGGAGCCGAGCCGGGGACTGCTCTGTGCGCAGCTGGAGAGGGGCGAAGAGGGCTGAGGAAGGGGGGGGCATGGGCCGGCCCAGAGCCCAAAGTGGGGCGGGACTGAGAACTGCTTGGCTGTGGCTGCCAGGACCGCAACACAGAAGAAGGCCTGTAAGGACCCGTAGTCGTTGTCGATGCCAAAGGGGCGCGCTGAGGAAGGTCCCCGCTGCCCAGCAGGCCTGGCGTTTTAGGTCTCCGCTTCTGCATTGACCCTGGCTGCTGGACAGAAATGGGAACCAGAGGGTAGGGTCTGGAAGGGGCGCCTTCTGCTTCTAGGAGGCCTATCCACTGCACAGGCACGCGGAACCCGGACATTGACTCTAGAATAGCCAACAGGAAAGTTAGTGTCTATGCGGGTGGAAGGCTCCGGAAAGTCAGGTTTAACTGGAGGGGACCAGCAGCCAGGTGGAACCATAATTTTCAGCTCTTGCCTCTTTGGAGTTTCAGCTCACTCCTTCTTTCTCTCTCTCTTCTCTATGTCTTTGTCTCTCTCTGTCTCTTTCTCTCTTTCTCTCTCTCTCTCTCTCTCTCTCTCTCTCTCTCTCTCTCTCTCTCTCTCTCTCACACACACACACACACACACACACACACACACACACACACACACACACACACACACCACACCTTAGGAGAGCACCCAACTTAATAAAACTGTTGCTAGCAGCTAGTTCATAGAGCCCTAAGCATCTTGCTTCCCTTCTGGGGGACCTTAAAGAAAGAACCAGAGAGGCCGGGAAGACACTTACCTGCAGCTATGCTCCCCAGCCAGGGAGATCCAGGACCCATTCCACTGTCTACACTGTGTGTTCTCAGATGAGGCCTAGGACCCTCCCCACTAAAAAGTGAGTGAGCCCTGTCTATAGACTCAACTGAGAGCATCCACACAAGGTATTTCCCTTCTGCTCCTGTTGGGGTTCAGCCAGGAGGCTAGGAATCTGCAGCCCAAGCAGGGCAAGGGGGACTGAGAGGGTCTTTGCAGGCAACCTCCAGCAGAGGTCCCATCACCCTGTTTTCCGTCCTTCTTCACTCAGGCCTCACTTCAGGTGCTCAAGGTCATTTGACCCCTGCCGCTCTGGTTCACTAACTTCTCAAGCATTGCCTACGCCCTCCAACCCAGAAAGCATAGACCACAGGGCCAGATTTTTTTTTTTCTCCAGGCAAGGGAAAATCTGGCCTTTTCCAGCCACAAGGGTAACAGCATTTTCCACAAGACTGAAAGGACCTGCCAGGTGCCTTTGAAGAGACCAGAGTTTGTAGGGAGGGAACTCCTAGGCCTGGGGAGAGCCCCAGATCCCTCCACCCTTCCACACACAGCTGCGTGGCAGAGCAGGGGTTAATGGGGAAAAGCTGCAAGGCTGGAGCAGGCGGTGGCTCCCCGCCTCCGCCCCCCGAGTTGCTGACTCTTCTTTTTGTTCAGGCTGACAGCAAGCACCTGGTGTGCTCCTGCTACAATATTGCTCCTGCCTCCCGCCCCCCCCCCAAGGCCCCAGGCTCTCCTCTCCCCCTCCCTGCCCGAGGCAGCCTTCCCCTCTGCCTCCTCTCTCCCCTGCCCCTCCTGCCTATGGCCTCCAAGGCGCCCCCCCCCACCCCAACAACCACAAGCACCAACCCTGCGGTGTCAATAAACACAACATATGCTGCCATTAATGTGAAAATTGTGCCCTTCGCTCCATTCATCCCCTCAGCTTGCCTGCCTGCTGGGGATGGGGGTAGGGATGGGGGTCAAGTGGGAATCATTCACTGCCCTCTTTTTTGCTCTGCTCCATTCCCCTAGCCCTTCGCTGAAAGAGGGAGGAGCCTTAGGAGTGTGTGGACGGAGTTAGGGTTTCTGAGGATTTCTGAGACACATTCTTTAACTGGCCACCAAGTCTCCCATAGAGAAATATGTGAACATCTTCCTGAAGCTGTCCAATTACCTCCAAGTCCAGAGAGAGGGTAGGTGAGCCATGAGCCCCCCACCCCACCCCACCCCACCCCACCCCTGCCCACCACCACCAAAGAAAGCCACGCTGCCGCTGCCCACAGCAGAGAGGATTATAAGGGTCCTTTCTTTTGACAAGTCAGGAGCCCCACCTCTCCCCTTCTGGAAACTTGTGTCAGTCTGTCTACCCAGGTCTAACAGAGGAACTAAAAGTGCCTAGGTGGGCTTGGGCTTTGGGAAGCCAATATGGAAGGAACCACATACTATAGATGGCCAAGGAGGGAGTGGCCTGGCCCTCAGTCTCCTCAACTAAATCACCAGTTCCAAGACAGCAGGGAACAATAAAGATAAAAATAATATAATAACAACAGCTAACATGTATTGAGGGCTTATTTATGTACCGGGCATTGTGCTAAGCACTTTACAGACTTTATCTGATTTGTTCCCCCCTAAGACCCCTATGGGGAAGTTACAGCTGATAGCCCCATTTCACAGCTGAGGACAACAGGCTTAGTAGGGATAGCTATGTAGGATACCAGAACACTGGGTCCTGTGCCTGAGACAAGGTCAATGACACCATGAGGTCAGCATCACTATTAGTACCATCTTATGAAAGAGGAAAATGAAGCTTGGAAAGGCTTAGTAACCTCAGCCAGGAACCTGGGTCTCTGTCTGCCGGCCAAAGCTTGTGCTTTTAACGCCTCTATGATAGTCACCCCTCAGCTTTCCTGCCTCCTTTTCCTATTTTCCTTCACCCTCAGTAGCATCAGCACCACAACTGAGTGAATCCACTTCACTCGGGGAGGTTGGGAATACAGTCACAGCGCGGCAATGGAGACCGGACAGCCAGTGAGCAGCCTGAGCCCAACTCCTCCCTCGCCCTATGGTCACTCTTTGCTACCATTGCGCTGTGCCCATCCAGCTTTTGTCCTTACTGTTGTCCCTCCACCCACTTGCCTCAGTCCACTTCTGAGGATTCACTGTGAACAGGCAAAGTGGCCCTGTAGGCTCCCAGAGCACAAAGCCCGTTGTGCTTGGCTCTGCAGCTCCTCACTTCTGAGACTCCAGTTGCTTTATTGATATTAACCTAACCCCCACCACTGCTTCCCCACCCGCCCTGGCCCAGTCTGACGGGCAGAAATCTGCTGCCTGGGCACCACCCTGACCTCTCTTTTCCTCTTTCATTATCTACTCCGGGGCACCAGGGAGCCAGCACCAAAATTAAAACAATAACTAAGCCCGAAGTGGGCCCAGCAGCCCCCACTCCCACCCCAAGGGAAGGGAAAGAAGGCCACAAAAACACCTGGAGAGGGGAGTAGTCAATGGAAGTGGGAGGGGGAGACTCAGTTCCATGCCAGCACCCCCACCTGTCTTAACCCTTTCTCTCCTGCACAGTAATTGGGACACCCCCATGTTATCCCTCTCAATATATATATATATATATATATATATATATATATATATATATATATATATATATATAAAATCAAAACAGCAGACTCAGGCATCTGCTCAGCCATTTGGTACTTTAGAGTTCGAGGGAAAAAAAATGGGACCTTAAGGTCTCTAGCAACCCATACTTTATGGCTAAGATCCCTAAAAGACCCCAGTCGTGCCAAAGGAACAAATGCCTTTTTGGGCAAATTCTTGGAGGATTTTCTGATCACTTAGTGATCTTCACTAAACACTTGATAAAGTATACTGACTGATTTTGGGTTCCCAGCAACTCATGAACTAGGCGATGATGTTGTTCCTACTTTTCCGATGCAGAAAGTCAAATGACTTCTCCATGCTTCTGTCAGCTGCTGAGTGGCAGAACCAGGATTCCAGTGCAAGCCCAGTGCTCTGTCTCTGGAGCCTGTAACTTGGCCATTTTGCTGAGCAGTCCACATAGGTCTCTCCAGAGCGTTGTGGAGCCTGCTTGAACAAGGAGGTCTAATTCACAGACACTTTAGCCCCTCACTTCCCGGGTTGTAGAATAGGACCCCTGTGACTGGCATCTTATTTCAGAGTGGCCAGCCAGAAGGAAAGGAAGTGAAAGGGGGGGGGGCAATTCTAGCATTGCAAGGCCACAAGAGGGGGCCACTGTAGCTGAGGTAAGGGGTGGGCTTAGGGAAACTTGGGAAAGTCTGCACCCTCCTCAGGAAGCCCACTTGGAAGTCTAGGGACCAGAGGCTCCAGCAAAAGGTGCCGTACAAGAGAGAGGCGACAAAGTTGCTGACACCAAACTGTCCCCAATGCTACATCAGCCTCAACCACCTTAACTGGCCTAGAGGAAGATTCTCCAAGCGCTCAGGGCAGGCTTGTTCTATCCCTCAGCCCGGCCCTTCTCTGCTCCCCTTCATCTACACTGCAACCTCTAGGGAGCTTCTATTCACTCTATTATCTTGTCCCAGCACTGAACAAGTTCTTTTTTACCTCACTTCTGCTGACACAGGATCAGACTCTTCAAAGGCATTGGGGGGGGGGGGAGAGAGAGAGAGAGAGAGAGAGAGAGAGAGAGAGAGAGATCAGAGGAGTCAAACATTTGCTTATTATAGCCAGGCACAGTTCCTAAGCACTTTACCTAAAATGTTCACACTAATTCTAAGAGGTAGGGACCCCTATTCTACAAATGGAGAAGAGGCTCAAGCTGGTAAATGGCACAGCTGAGATTTGAATCCAGGCGGTACGCCCTTATGTAACAGGACATTTTCCCAAGCAAAGAGGGAGAGAGGGAGACAGGGAATGAGAGGCAGAGAGAGAAAGAGAATATTAAAGCCCTCAAGCTCTTTCAAATTTGTTGTTGTTGTTTGTTGTTTTGTTTTGTTTTGAGAGATCCAGACAGGATCTCTCTACGTAGCCCTAGCTGTCCTGGAACTCACTCTGTCGACCAGGCTGGCCTTGAACTCACAGAGATCCACCTGCCTTTGCCTCCCAAGTGCTGGGATTACAGGCATCAAGCTTCAAACTCTTTAATGTGCACCAGGGTAAACACTTACACTCCCCATGGGCGTTCTTGCCTATATTGCATTCCTACAGGGCATGGCAAAGTGAGACATGCATAAATAATGCTGAAGGAATTCTGAAACAACCCCAAGCCTCAGAGGACTACTTGCTAACTCCTGGCACAGAGATAGGTACTCCCCCGATCCTGACATTGGCTGGTATGGGCTCTAGACTCAGCTATACTGACTGTTAGCCAGAGGCTCAGTGATACTAGAGCCAGGTCTGGTCTGATTCTTTATTTTTAAAATTAATTTATTATGTATACAATGCTCTGTCTACATGTAGGCCTGCACACCAGAAGACGGCATTAGATCACATCATAGATGGTTGTGAGCCACCATGTGGTTGTTGGGAATTGAACTCAGGACCTCTGAGACATCTCTCCAGCCCCTGGTCTGATTCTTTTGTTTGTTTGTTTGTTTGTTTTTGTTTGTTTTTTGAGACAGGGTTTTGGCTGTCCTAGACTCACTTTGTAGACCAGGCTGGTTTGGAACTCACAGTGATCCACCTGCCTCTGCCTCGTAAGTGCTGGGATTAAAGGCATGCACCACCATGGCCCGGCCCTGGTCTGATTCTTAAGCCTTTCTGGAACCCTCTCTTCATTCGTCTCCATAGACCATATGAGATCCAGTGTTGGCTTCCATAGTTAGTCCTTAGAGCCTGCAAATACCTACCTCCATTTCCCTCCCAAGACTAGTCAGCATCCGTGAGGAGGCCTGCGGGGCCACTCCTGTTCTGGCTCGGTCTCGGTTGTGCCTGTCAGCCTGCAGCATATGGTTAGAGCCAAGTCTGCCCTTCTGATAGTGCACAACTCCCTCTACCCTGGCCTCTCCTGAGCTCAAGTTGTCCTGAATTATTTTGCTGTCCCCTCAACACAAGCCCTCTGCAGCTCTTGCTCCTGACATGAGAGTTTCCTCCAAATCCCCATACTGCCTTTGGTGACCCACTTAGAATCCTAACTCCACGGACCTAAAATAGAAAGTACTTGATACAAGCCTTTCACTTTCCGCTACTGCTGAATAAAGCTTGCCTCTTAGAAAAGAGGCAGAGCCACCAACCAAAGTGATAGTTGCCCAGCTATTTAAAATGGAGAGCCGGGCTGGAGAGATGGCTCAGTGGTTAAGAGCGTCACCTGCTCTCCCAGAGGTCCTGAGTTCAATTCCCAGCAACCACATGGTGGCTCACAACCATCTATAATGTAATCTGATGCCCTCTTCTGCAGATAAAGCACTCATATTCAATAAATAAGAAAATTAAAAAAAAAATAAAATGGGTAGCCATCATTCATTTGCCCAGCACAACCCAACTGTTTCCTACTTGCCCCAGTGGTATTGGTATCAGTTCATGTGGGCCTCTTGTAGTATGGTGTGTGTGTGTGTGTGTGTGTGTGTGTGTGTGTGTGTGTGTGTGTACATGTGTGCGCGTGTTTCTGTGGACTATGTGTCTCCCTCTTCAGAGTTTAGGAAAACTCCAGAGTGACTGCTTGCCCAGGGTTCATCTGTAATCTAGGGCATTGATCTGGCTCCATTGATAGTTGATTGTTTTCACACGTGACTCGGTTGCATTCCTCTAATCTCCACCCCTTCTGCGAGGTTTGCATGACAAGCAGCAATGGCCTCAGTGGGGAGAGGTCGCTCACCTCTGACCAGAATATAATTGGAAAAAGAAGGTCATTGCCGCCTTCGCTTCTGGGGCCGATCAGCTTCGTTCCATTTGTGTCACAAGCTCTTGGCAGCACATATTCTCAATGACATGGAGACAATGGCTGTGCCCCACAATGGAGCCCACAGAGATGTGCTCAATGTGACACAAACATACCACTGGGCCACACTCACTCTCATCAGAGCAGGCATGTACACTGTCACATACGCACAATAGGTGCTCTCAATAAACACTGGCAATGCTGAGGACACACAGGACTATGGGTACCCAGTGACAACCAGACACAGAGGATACACAAAGAAGTGAATAAAACAATGCTTATCCAACGACACAGGTACCCCCACATTTACACATTGTGACATATGGGCATATTCACAAGGGCAAATACACTGGGCTAAGCTACCATAAGCAACATGAAAAAACAAACAACCAAACAATAAAAACCCCAACACATCAGTAATGGTTCTCTTTGGGTAAAACCCACTTGGGAATGTATCAGAATTAATGGGGGAGCTTTGACAAAGTTTGTGTTTCCAGAAACCCCTGCTGGCACATACATAGCCCTTACAGAAAAGATATGTAAGTACATTTATTTGTGTTAAAGGAGCCTCATTAAGCAGCTCTGATGGGATCACTGATACTACCATTAGGCTTTCCTCTTCTGGATGGGACAACTTGTTGGCAGGGATGTTGGCCTGTATTTTCTTTTCTCAGTACAGGAAGGGATAGGCTCTAAACTGGGGGAAAAGAGGGGGGTGACACATCAGTGGCCAGATTAGGTGGTCAGACGATTTCCAGGAGCCGAAGGAGTTAAAACTGGGCTTTATGCCATTGATCCTTAGCACCCTTGGCTGGACCGGTTAGCGCCTTACCCAGTGCGGTGAAGGACCCCTCTCATCGGGATATTTCCAGGATGTGTCAGGATGTGAAGGCCCAAATGTCATACCCAGGTCCAGCTGACAGTAACCATTGGCTAGCCCCGGGGCTCCGTGACACAGTCTCTAGGCAATAAAATGTTCCAGGGTCCCAGGGAAACCAGCCCAGTACTAGGGAAAGCCTATTCCCGGGCAGGGGCGCCGCCCTACTCCCACCTCGGCCACATCATAGGCCTCCGGGAGAGGGCAGAGGATGCCTGCCACGCGGGGAATAGGCGTTGGAGGCGACAGATCATAGCCTGGATGAGGAAGCGCTGAGATCCCCTCGGCGAGCAACAGGGTCGCGCCGCCCCCTGGCGGTTCCACAAGCACAGTTGAGGTCGGAGAAGCCAGAGGCTTTCGGGACGCACTGCCCAGAGACAGATTCCTCCTTTCTCGCTTACAGGGGGTCGAAGGATGCTAAAGCGATGCCCCGAGAGGACCGCGTGTACTGTCCTTTCCTTTGACTCTCCCTCTGTCCTCTTCTTTTTTTCCTCTCTCTCTGCCCACCCCCTTCCCTCTCCATCTCCACTCTTTCTGCCTTCCTCTTCTCCCTCCCTCCCCGCCGTCCTTCGCCCACCCCTCCCGCCCCCGCCGGGCAGCGCCTCGGTGCGCCAGCTTGGCAGTTAGCCCATTAGATCTCGTACTATTGATCCGCTTCTGAGCCGGAGCTGACAGAGCCCCCCTTCCCTATCTCCCCCTGTCCCCATTCCCCGCGGCCCCCTCCCTCCTTCTCTCCCTCCCATCTCCAGGCAGTCCTGGCCTGCGATCACCCCCACCCCACCCTCCCAGCCCTCAGCGGGCTGTGCCGAAGTCTCGCCCTCACGAAGGACAGGAACAAATGTAATTAAAGCGATCTGCGGGGGGGAGGGGGGGTTGCGTCCTAGCAAGCAAGCGCAAGTGGGGGTCCCAGCGGCCCGCGCGGGGCCCGCCACCTCCTTTCCTCCCCGTCCCTTCCTCGTCCCCGCCCCCCCGGCCCCCCGGAGCGGGAGCATTTGGGTTGAGCGGCGCCTGTCCTATAAATCCACATATAATTCTCGCCTTTCCTGTTCAGCTAAGGAAAATAAACGTGTAAGGCTGTTTCTGGGAGCCCAGCTCGGGGACCGCTCTAAATTCTCCTCTGATTGAGTCAAGGCTGGAAATCATTCAGCTCGGCGGCGCGCCCCAGATCCACCCCCACCCCACTCCCGGGTCGCTGGGGTCCGGGCTCGCGCCTACCGCGCACACGCAGGCGCGCTCACGGAAGGCAGGCGCTGGGTATATAAATATCTCCAGCTCTCCCCATAGCCGGGCAGATTTATTCCGCTGCCAAGCCTGCAGAAAATTGACTTGTTCATGGAGGCGGCTATTGACACATCACCGGGGGGAGGGTTAGGGGAGAAAGCAGTGGAGCCGGCGCCCCTCCATTATACGTTAATGTAATCAGCAGTGTGCGAAATGACTGCGCGGAAAATAGCATCACTGACATTTATATTAGAGGATATTGATGGCAGGAGCTGTGACCGCATCACTCTGCCTCCCGTTTCCACGGATTGACACAGGAGCCTCTTGTTGGCTCCATCCACGCTTGCCTCCCCTCCCCCTCTCCCCCTCCTTCCCTCCCTCCCTTTCTCTTCTTCTCTCCACCCACTCTGTGCCTCTCCAGCTCTCCCCCTCTCCGTGTCTTACCCCCACCCTGCCTGTTCCCTCTTCTGATCATTTATTTTCCAAATAATTCTTGATCACCCACTGGGTGCCCCCTCTCAAGGGTCTCTGCCCATGATTCTGCCTAGGTTTATCTCTCTCTTCCCCCACTGTGCTTTTGCCCTCTTTCTCCCGCCTCCTCGCTCAGCCTCCCCTCCCCCCTGCCTTGGCTCGATGGCTGGACCGTTGCTGTCACAGCAGATAGATAATTGAAAAATGGGCCTCACCTTTGCAGCCAGCAGGAGTGGTTCAGGCGGTAACCGCCGGGGTTACCTACTCCATCTCAGGCCCAGGTTCCAAGAGAGATTCTGAGGAAATTGGATTTTACATGGATGTTTTATTCGGGCAGAGGCTTTGGTGTATATAAATACAGGCTAGGAGGCCTTGGCAGGAAGGATGAGTAAGGCCAGGTGATGTGATCTACCGGTACCACCCCTAGGTTCAGAGGAGGCAGGCAGGCCTTGGGCTCTGCTCTGGGTCCCAGACCTGGGCATGCGCTGCCCCTCTTCATCAGGGATGGAAAGAGGTTAATGCCTGTCAGCAGCTCCTCAAAGGCTGCCTTGGGGATACAAGTGTCTTTGTCAGGGCTTGGAAAGATGCAATACTGAGAAGAAAGAAAGAAGGAAAGAAAGGAAAAAGACTGCAGAAGTTTGGAGGCTGACTCAGGAGATATTTATGGAAAGTGTATCTCTGAGTAGCGTGTTGGGTACGAGAACGAGTGGGTTAGGCATGGCTGCTGCCTTCAGGGACAGTCTGCTTAGAGAACAACACCCTGGGAGCTCAGGCTAGAGAAAAAGAAAGGACCAGCGCTGAGAGTGCTCTTGAGACTTCTTCTCTGGGACCTGATCAGGAGGAGAGCTTAGAAAAAGAAGGAAGGCAGCTGCCTAGGGTGGGAGGGTGCGAGGATGACAGCACCCTCCAGTGTTCTCTGGCCTGAGTAGCGGAACATCTGAGGTCATTTAGTCATCAGTAATCACTGTATCTGTAGCCTAGCTCACACCTAAGGTGGGAAACTGGAGGGCTAAAAAAACAATGCACTATCAAGGACCCAAGTACAAGGTGGGAATGTTCTGGGGGGGGGGGGGAAGAGGGGGGAGGCAGGTGCAAGGGCAGGTAGGAACATCAAGAGAAGCCAAACATGTGAGGAGAAGAAATTTACCTTGGCTTACACTTTTGGGCAGTCCAGCTCATGACCAACTAGCTCTGTTGTTTTGAGCCCATGGCAAGACAGAAAATTTATGACAGGCACCCGTGGCAAAGGAAAAATCATTCACTTGACGTCGAGAAGCAAGAAAATAAGACCTGGAGGTACCAATGCTTGTACAGCATGCCGAAGGCTCTGGGTTCAATTCCAAGCACCGGAGGAAGAAGGAGTGAAACTAAGAGGATGGGGGGCAGGGCAGCTGAGAAGGAAGAGGAAGGGGAAGAGATGGAGGAAGGGAGGGAGGGAAAAAGGAAAAGTAATCTGAATTGGAGTCAAGAACCCCAATTCCACTGGGTGCCATGTCTCCTGGGACTATAGCTTTAATGCACGAGTTTTCTGACTGCTCTAGATCTAAGCTATAGCGAGAAGAAAGCGGTAGAAGCTGGGGGCGGGGACAAGAAGCCTCCATTGCAGTCACAGGCAGAGTTTTCCCCACATGTTGACTGATGGGGCTCTACGTAGCTGAGGGGTCATTGCTGTTCTTTGAAGAGGATGGCTTGAGCCCTTGGCTGAAGGACAGACTGCTCACTGAAGGGTTCCTTCCAAGCACACAACAGACAGCAGCCGCCTTATCATAGCTGTATCACAGAAGGCTGGACCAATCTGCCCCCACCCCCCAGAACAACACCCCCCAAAGTCCCCCCGTTCTCAGCCACATCATTATGCTGTTACATCATCAGCTTTGGGGCAGGACAGGTGCAGGATGGATCATAGCCATCCTCCCAGCTGCTCCTGCACATCCCAGGCACTCTCAGATGGCATCCTGGGAACTCCAATCCAGCTGTAGGATGGGAGTGGTCTGGGGTAACTAGACTCCTTCTCTGAATCTCCCCACCTGACCCTTGTCAGCATCTTCCCCCTCCTCTAAAGAGTACATCCATCTGTTGGCTCAGCATCTCTTCTCAGCTGTCTAAGGCGTTAGGCCTTTCTCCTTGCCTTCATTACCTGGTCCTCTGAACAGCCGCCATGCCATCCTCTGCACGGGCGCAGAGAACAGCAAGGAAAGCAGGCTTTCACTCTCCAGCTCCCCCAGACCACACTGTATTTATTTCCTCTTCCTGTGACTCATTTGACATATGGGCCCTAAGATTCTGGCTTGCTTCTAATTTAGGAGGCTGCTGTGGGTTGAAGGTTTGTGCCCCTCCCAAATCCTCACTGAAATTTAAACTTCACTACAATAGTATTAAGAGAGGCCTATAACAGATGACTAGGTCATGAGAACTTGCCTTCATTAATAGAATTAATGTCCTTATAAAAGAGCTTGGGGGAAGCTATTTGGCCCTCTCTCTCCACCTCACCATACGAAGGTGCAGCAAGATGTACCATCTATGAAACAGAGAAGGAGCCTTCACCAGACCCCGGATCTTCTGCTAGCCTCGAAAAGTGGGGGTGGGGGGTGGGGGGGAGAGATACTTTTTTAGTTATTTGAGTTTTTTTTTTTAATAGCAGGAGGAGCAGACTAAGATTTCTCGAACAAACTGGTGCTGCGAGCATATGTGCATGTGTACAGTGAGTGTGTGTGTGTCCATGTGCAACACACCAGGGCCCTGCACACGCAGGACACAGGGGATACCGTTTATAAAGCAGTTCTGGGTTTTCCCTAGCCATCCAAGGTAGGAAACTGAGGGTTGGGGCTATACGTTAGCTACCGGAGGGTTTGGCTAACATACTTAAACACCTAGGTTGGATCTACTAGCACAAGTGCGCACTTGTTAATCTCAGGTGAAGGCAGGAGGACGGGAAGGATGGGAAGTTCGTGGTTATCTTCGGGTGCATAGTGATTTTTGAGCCCAGCCTGGACTACCTCATAGCCTGTCTCAAAAATAAACAAGTTAGGGACTTGACATTTTGGAGGAGAAAGAGTAGCAAAGGAAGTGGTTTCCCACAGTGGAAGGATGCCTCCCACTTCTCCAGGCCTCAGGAAGATAGGCTTCCAGGGAGTGATTTAGGGTCACCTACCCAACAAGCTCTCAGACGATGCATGGAAGGGGTGCTGGACACACACACACACACACACACACACACATACACGTCACCCATTCACAAAGGCTCAGAGCCTGTCTGGTCTCTCCCTACATGAGAGGCTAGTTCAAAGGATAAGGGACCTGTGAAGGCAGCTAGCCAGTTTGTGGGCATGAAGAGAAATTGCCAGGAGCTGGAAGGTTAAAGTCAGATGATGATCCAAGCTTAACCAGGCTGGCCTTGAACTCACCGAAATCTGCCCGCCCCTGCCTCCTGAGTGCTGGGATTAAAGGTATGCCACCCCTACCTTGCTCATTAAGGCTGTTAATTAGTTACTCCTTGTGGCTGGCATCTAAGCTCTCCGCTTTCAGATTCCTCACCTGCAAAGTGAAAATACAACAGTCCAGTTTAAATTTTTGTTTTGTTTCTTTATCGAGACTAAGTTTTTCTGTAACAGCCCTGGCTGTCCTAGCACTCAGTCTTTAGATCAGGCTGGCCTTAAACTCAGAGATTGGCCTGTCTCTGCCTCCTGAGTGCTGGGACCAAAAGTGTGCGCCACCACGCCCACCATTTCTAATGTGTATAGTATATTTTGAAGAGTTGGAGTTGGGAAGGAAAAGAATGAGGCTATTTCAGGCCTGAGTATTCAGACTTCTGAGAGAGAGAGAGAGAGAGAGAGAGAGAGAGAGAGAGAGAGAGGGAGAGAGAGAGAGAGGGAGAGAGTTAATTGTACTGAAATTCAGTGGGGCCTGAAATCCCTCAAGGGACACTTGGAATCTAGGAACTGCTGTGACCAGGACACGTGCAGAGCAGTAAATCAGACCAGCTGTGGGACTGCAGAAAGTCAGGATAGATCCACAAAGCAGCGCCACCCAAATCGTCTCTGCCCTGGGCTTGCAAAGCCGGGGAATAATGGGAGGAAACTCCAATTAGCGGGGCAGCTGTCAGTCAATGCCAATGACAGGAAACCTGTGCACTATTATAGTCCTGCTTGGGCAAGGGCTATCGGATACAAAGTGAGACCCCCTGCTTCCGTTCTCCAGTTTCTTAGTGAGTTGCCTAGGGTGGAGGAGGGATCAGGGTATCCCTGGTGGCAAAGTTGTGGCTAGCAGGGACAACACCTCTTTAAATTGGTTATAGGGACTGGGGACAGAGTGTGAAGCAGGTGAAAGGAGCCAGTGGGGGCAGTGAGATACCCTACCCCCATCTTGGCTGGGCAAGATGAAACAGAACGAGCCAGTAGGGAGACTTGGAGTGGAAAGTCGCCTTGGATGATACTCCCCAGAGAGAAAGGACTAGAAGCCCAGAGCTTGGGCGGCCAGAAGCCAGCAGTCAGGGGAAGGGAGGTGAAGAGAGAGGGTATCCCTTTCCACAGATGTGCCTTGGCCCCTGACCAAGCAAAGAGGGGCAGGATTTTCTGTCTTGTCCCAAGCCCCTGCATCTGCCACCTTGTTTACCTCATGTCTATTTATAACCACAGGCTCTAAGCCTGGTATGGGACTCTACGATTTATATGACTATAAACTTCCAAAGGGCACTGAGAGCTGGCAGGACAAGGCTAGAGACAGAGGCAGGCCTCCCAGGGTCAAAATGCCTACCCTCCCACCTACTCTGACCTTAAATGCCACGAAAGGAGACGTGCCAGGAGGCCCAGACGAGCAAGACATGGATGGGCAAGAAGCCACATTGCTGCTCTGATTCTTGGTACCCCCGAGTTCAGGATGTGAAGTGAGCTCCAGCCCCTTTCCTTGAGGCGGATGTCTTCACACACACTGCTGGGAGCAGGGAGGGGACACCAGTGTGGCCAAGTGTATGGCATCAGAAGGTGACCCTAGATGTTTGAGGAAGAAGTGGAAATGGAGGCCTGCAGCCCAAGCTCCACCCATCCCATCCACCAACCAATAGAAGGAAAGATGAATCGTTCCCTTGGCTTCCTTCTGGGGGTGACTTTGGAGGCCTGAGCTCTCACATCAGAGAATACTGATAGTTCAGAGTCTAACTGTAGGATTCTGACAGCAGCTCCTTACTCAGTCTTGGCCCTCTAGGAGGCAACTCTGCTCAGCCCCTGGCAGACTCTCTACTTATGTCTCCTTCTCTATGGTCACCCACTCCCCTGCTTCTCAAGGACCACTGCTCCTGGCTTGGTAGCTAGACTGCCAGTTCTCTCTGCCCACTCAACACCAACCTCTGCTGTGCACTGCACCCTTCAAACAGCCCCCACTGGTTCCTACCCCAGGATCTGTCATATAAACATCAAGGCTGGGCTGGGTGTATCCCATCTCCCCACCCCCCATGTATGTGTGTGTGTGTGTGTGTGTGTGTGTGTGTGTGTGTGTGTGTCCTTTTTTTTTTAAATTGATCCAAGCCTTCTAGAGGCCGATCACTGTGAGTTCAAAGGCAACCTGGTCTACATAGCAGGCCAATCAGTGCTACAGAGGGAGACTCTATCTCAAAAATAAATAAAGAAATCTTTTAAAAGAATGTGCTTCATAATTGGATCAGAGTAGCGGGAGAAAGAACCAGGATGATTTCTCCCTGACTCTTCTGTTAGTTTCCCGTCCATCAGGATGGCTGCCCCAAATCTAAGGACCTGGGCATGGAGCAGCATGTCTTCTAGTACCCGTGTGACTCCTTGCTATTTCTGGCCTATTCCTTCCCACCACAATCTTGGATTTAAGGCCTCTCAGTGGAAGGGGAGCTGAGCTGGGGTCAGAGGTCACTCAGCTAGAATCAATCCTGTAGCAGGACAAAGAGCAGAAGGCTCCGGAGGAGGATGCGCTACCACTTAGAGTCCACTCCCACCTGGGACCGGGGGATTGAGCTAGGCCTGACAGGATTAACTCTGGGCAAAGGCTTTAGGGACACAGGTTGGTTGATAGGTCCCCTTCGCTCCCCTTAGCCTCTAGCACATCCTTGGGGACTGGGAGTGCTGTTCAGTCAGGCAGTGCCCTTTCTCTCTCAGAGGGAAGAAGGTAGTACCAGAGAAGGCTCCGGAGTCCACAGTCGCTTCGCTCATATGCTAGCTCACTGCTTTTGGTTTTTTGTTCTTTGTTTTTCATTTGTTTGGTTGGTTTGGGGTTGGGTTTGGTTTTTGTTTTCTGAGACAGGGTTTCACTTTGTTAGCCCTGGCTGTCCTGGAATTCACTCTGTAGACCGGGCTGGCCTCAAATTCAAAGATCCACCTGCCTCTGCTGGGATTAAGTCACATGCCACCACCCATCTAAAAAGACCTGGCTTTCTAGTTCCCTTTCTTTTCTTTCTTTCTTTCTTTCTTTCTTTCTTTCTTTCTTTCTTTCTGCTCTGGAACTCACTATGTAGACCAGGCTGGCCTCCAACTCACAGAAATTGGCATGCCTCTGCCTCCCCAGTACCAGGATCAAAAGCAGGTGCCATGACACCCAGCTGCTAGCTCACTTTTTACCTAGTGCCTTCTCTGGAGTCTGGTGGGGGAGCGACTCAGCAAGAATTGGTTAGGTGTGAAGATGGTGTCAGAAACCGCTCATTTTCTGCATCGACTTGGACAAAGACACAGAGACTAAAAGCTATTTCTGGGAGTGTCTGTGAGGGTGTGCTCAGGGGAATGTTAACTTCCAGCCATTAGGATTCTGGAAGGATGATCTGCCCTCGCTCAGGTGAGTGGCAGTATCCAAGCCGCTGAAGGCCTGGACAGAACACGGAGCACAAGATGACTCTTCTCCTTCCTCTCCTCCTGCCCTGGGAGGTGGCGCTCCTGGCTCTTGGACCTTCAGACTTCCGCCAGGATTCTTCCCAGTCATTCAGCCCTCTGGTTCTCGGAACTGAAAACTATGCCACCAGCATTAGTGGTGACAGCTCACAGATGACAGATCTTGGTACTTCTCAGCTTGCAGGGATCTGTGAGCCAATTCTTCACAGTAACAAATCGGGTGCCTCTCTCCTTCCCTTTCTCTTATCTCAGCCACGCCTGTTTCTCTGGAGATCCTTAATTCAGTGCTGCACAAGGGGAGAAATCCAGCGGCTGGGTGGGGCAGGTGCAATGGAGAGAAAACTGCAAGGTGCTAACAGGCAGCCTGAGCTCCCCTCCTGCCCTCTCCAGAGGGAGGCAGCAGAGGACCATGGGAACTGCCCCATCCAGCTATGGAGTGCATATGGAGGGGTTCATGTGGTTTTGAAGTTTTCACACTTGCAGCCCTTTTTTTCTGGTGGAAAGATGCCTTGCAAAAGCTGGTCTGTTCTCAACTTTGTCTCCAGTGGCTTCTGTTCCTTCCCGAGCAGTGATTTCTTTCATAAATAAAACAAAACAAAAAACATACTTTTGTCTGAGTCTCCTTCTGCTCTCAGCTCTCATCATCCTGGGGCCCTCGTGTCACCAGCTTGGGTAGGGTCAGACTATCTGGGGTAGTCTCCCTGTGCCCCTTGGGTCACCGCTATCAGGACTATTTTTCGGTAGAACATATGCAATCTGTTTTACTTCCTGGTGTCTCTTCTTCCCCATCCCCCATTCAGACATTTGCCAGACTCACTTCCTTGGGTACAGGGACTGGGTCTGACCCTAGAGATGCCCAGGAAGACAGCCCCGTGTTTGAGAGGGTCAGCCAGCACTAGGCAGCAATGACACGGAGAACTTAAATGCCTTAGCTTATAAACCATACCCTCCTCCCTCAGGCATGGCACTCTGCTCCTTCAGTGTGAGTGGAAACTGGCCTCTGGAAAATCAAAGACATGTAGAGAAGACGCGTAGTTAGGAAAGAAGAGGACGCAGGTGAGGGAAGAATCTCAGTTGTTGGCAAAATTAGGGCACTAAAAGGCTGCAAAGTTAGGCCCTGGGGCAGAGACCATCTCCTGCTGAAGGCTGGGATAGGGTTAGGGACAGGGGTTAGGGACAGGTGGTCTTAGGCTTGGGGGAACTAAAAATGATCAAGTTTTAGAGAGCATAGGAAGCCAGTGAGGGACTTTGAGCTCTAACCTGGCAGAGTGCTCAGGACTGTGGGTCTGAATTCTGCTTAGTAGAGATGAAACCTCAGCACACCAGAATCCTGTGCCAGTTGGTGACTAGAGTAACTTCAAGAAAGACAGGTGGTGTCACCCGTGTCACCGGGCATTTGTTACAAGAATCCAAGAGGGAAAGTAGGCAGACACCTCCCCAACCATCTGGCCTAGCACCATTTTACAGACAGAGAAAGTGGAATGTGGAGAAAGCGCTTAGTCCCCAACGCTGCCTTCACCAGCAAAGTTCTCGACCCACGATCCACCCTTGGAGCAAGCTCCCAGCTGATCTTCCTGCCTGCCCCCAAAAGTTTGTCGAAGATTGAGCCCTACCGTGGCTTTTGCTCTCTATTCAATCCTGCTAGGCCTATCTGACAGGCTGGGGACCCCCCTCTCCTTTCCTTGCCCAGACCGGGGGCTTGGGGGGTGGGGCGGGGGCAGGGGGAGGAGGCGCTCTTTCTGTAGCTTGTGTTGTTGCTTTCTGTAACAATGCCTTTTCCGCTGTGCTTCCGCCTGTCTGTCTTTCTCCTTCAGCCACTGTCCCCACTCTTCTTACCCGCTCCTAGAACTGCTGAGATGAATCTCTGAAGCCTCACGTTTCCGGAGTAATTGAGTTGAGCTCTCCTTGGTCGTGATCCGGAGGAGGCGGTAGCTGCCCATCGGTCTGGCCCTCCCCCAGCTCACTTAGCCCGGCCCCCTGTGATCCCGCAGAGAGTGAGGAGTGACAGGGTGCTTCCTCTTCCTCAGCCCAGCCGCCTTCTCCAGCTCTCTGTCTCCCCCCTCTTCCCCCCTCCCCCCCTCCCCGCTTCATCTCCTGCACAAATCACATGGTGACAGCCCCATCCAACCTTTGGGGAAGGGTTTGTAAATGTGTCTTCCTTAGCTCTGATCTCCAAAGTGTTCCTTTTATTGCATTTGTCACGGTGAAGATTAAAGTCCCTGGGTGGCCTGCACTACAAATCACAGTCTGCTCTGGGAGCAGCTGCGGGTTGGGAACCAATGGAGGGGTCTGAGCTCTGTTACAGGATGTGCTGGTGTGTACACATTCACACATTCCCCGTGTGCGACGTGCACTTGTACCTAAGAACAGAAAGATGTGGCCCCGGCGTTGTCATTCTGAGCCATTTGTCCTCCCTCTCTGTAGCAAAGGGTGACTTCTTCCTCCAGGCTGTCCTCCAGGGTCCCTCTGCCCACACGAGGGGCTGGGGGCGTAATTCAGTGGTAGAGCTCTTAACTAGTATGCTTGAGGTCCAGGCTCCAGTTCCTAGTACTGAAAGGAAAAGGAGACGAGGAGATGAGTCTCTGCCCTTCTGTAGTGGATACCACTGTCCGCGCCCGTCTTTCATCTCTTCCATCAGGCGTGAGGAAAAGCTATGCTCACAACAGAGATATTTTGCTCTCTTAATGGGTCCAGGACAGGTCACCATCTAAACTCCCAAAGACCTCCGTCTAGGTCCCAGAGTCACAGCTGACCCGTCCTTGTCCACAGCTCTCACATCCTTTCTTTTTTTCTCATCCTGGACACAACTAGGGGCAGAGGAGACACAGCTGAGGGAGCAAGAGGACAAAAGCTCCCTTGTACAGGGGGGGGGGGGAGGAGAACGGTCCCCTTCCTACCCTTATGAGGTGGGCTTCCTGCCTGCCCCTCATGCACATTCATAACATTCAAATTTATGCCGTAATCTCCGCCGCTCCATATGTATGAGCCTTTGATGGGTGTTTGGGTTTATGGGATGCACCCAGCCCTCCGTTCCCTCACCCGCCCACCGCCTCTAACCACTGCAAAGACGCTCGTACATAATTGACATCGGCAGATTCTTTCATTATACAAGATTTAGCATCTGCTCGGGGATCGCTCGCTCCTCACTCACTATAGATGACTTTTCCCTGCGTTTCCTATTATCAATTCAAATTAGCCCCATCTCCCCACCCGACCAGTGCAGCGTTTACACTTGACAGTGAGGAAACAGCAAGGCTATAATGGGCTTCTCAATTATTTAGGCCCAGTTAGGCCAGGACCCAGAAGGCCTCAACAAGGGTGTGTGCCGGGATGAGGTCATCACAGGGAGAGGCTAGGGCAATAACTGGTTGATTTCTCCTTGACCTCCCTATAACCTTTTTACCTTTCATCTTGGGGAACCCCCCAATATTTGGGTCTATGAGGCTAAGACAGTCCCTTAATGTCCCCACACTCACCAGCAGTGCCCTCAGGTGTATTTACTCAATAGGAGTACCTACTCAACTGCCAACATTAACCAAAGAAGCAGGGGTCTTTCTTGCCAGTTAGACTGCCCCCTCCCCCCCGCCCACGGCATATTTCTTTAAGGCTTGGCGATGATGAGAGACGGTGCCCTGGACCATAAAGATCAGTGAAACCAAACTCTGGAGTGCCAGGAAGAGGCAGAGAAACACAGGCCCTGAAATGAAGACACAGGAAAGCCTGAGACCTGAGAGGTGTCACAGGGGCTCTGGGAGGTGTCACAGCAAAGCAGAAAGCGAGGGAAGAGGCCCTTGCTCTGCTCAGCTGTGTGAGCTGTAATTAGGTCAGTGCCGCCCACTTGCTGTGCTGCTCCGGCTAGTCCAGGCCCAGCCTCCCGGAATAACTCTTGGACCCAGTGGCTATTCGGGAACCACTGGGCTCTCGGAAGCCCTCTAAAGGACCAAGAGCTGAGACAGAATCTGCAAGTCAGCATCAGGCCTAAGCCTCAGAATACTGCCAGCCCTCAGCTGTGTCAGGCAGGGTCCAGGCAGCCAGCTCAGCTCCCCACATCCCTGGGCTCCCCAGCAGCCCTCCGCTCCCCTCTTCAGCTCAGATCAATTTCTGAGGGCAGTGATGGGGGAGGTGGCAGGTGGGGGGGGCAGTCTAGGGGGCTGTGGGATTAGAAGTGGCTTTCCCATGCTCAGCCTCTGCAGAATCAAAGAATTCCTCCATCTGACTGGATTTACTCTAAGTCACAGGCGTGTGGGACCTTCTTTCCCACCGCAACAGCTGGAAACAGCCCTAAATATGATTAATTAATGCTGTGAAAAGCCCTGAACGTGTGTGTGTGTGTGTGTGTGTGTGTGTGTGTGTGTGTGTGTGTGCTTGCATGTGCATGTGTACAGTGGGGGTGGGGAGGGCAACAGGAGTCATGTAGATTTCCAATTTGGCCACCTAGGGGGCCCTCCAGGGAAGTCCAGTGACATCCCCCAGAGACACTTCTTTGACATCTATCCCAGGCAGGGTCATTTTATCCTGCCCTCAGTTTGTGACAGATTAGACCTTTCCTTTGTCCCAAGGGCACTGGGCTGTCTTCTTTCAGATGAGGAGTGGTCGTGGTAAGTTGGGGGCAGATGTGACATCTCCCCTTTACAAGTGGAATATTCCCCAAACCTCACTTTCTCTTGCTGATTCTAGGGATCAGGGGCATAGCTCCCACCGGGCTGCTTAGACACAAGCCAAATGGGACCTACAGGGGAGCTCAGAAGAATCTGGATGGATGACTGACCAGCTAAGCCTCCTGTTCATCCTTCTCCTCTTCAGCTGTAAGAAAGACCAAAAGCCCTGTCCTGTGCCTTGCCATGCCCCAGGCCCAGCTGTGCGAGAGGGCCTCCATGCCTTAAGGTATGGACATCTTTGCCTTAACAAGAGGTTGGTGATAATCAGTACTACTGATAATGAGAAGAAAAGGAAAAAAAAAAAGTGTGTGTGTGTGTGTATGTGTGTGTGTGTGTGTGTGTGTGTGTATGTGTGTTGTGGGTGGGGTGGGGACATAGACCTTTCTAACAAATTACCCAAACTTCAGTTCTAGATTTCAATAATGTCTTAGCTGGAATTCCTGTTGTTGGGAAGAGATGCCATGGCCACCGCAACTGTTATAAAGGAAAACATTTAGCTGGGGCTGGCTTACAGTTCAGAGGGTTTAGTCCATTGTTATCATGGTGGGAAGCATGGCAGCAGGCAGACAGACACGGTGCTGGTGAGGTAGCTGAGAGTTCCACATCTGGATCCACAGGCAGCAGAGAGAGAGTGTGACACTGGGCCTGGCTTGAGCATCTGAAACCTTAAAGCCCACCCCCAATGACACACTTCCTGCCCACTTCCTCCAACAAGGCCACCCAGCTCCTAATAGTGCCACTCCCTATGAATCTATAGGGGCCATTTTTATTAAATTCATCACTACTAGTAATAGTAGTAGTAATAGTAATAATAAATATATTGACTGGGCACACTGGGCATGGTGGTGCACGCCTTTAATCTCAGCACTCAGGAGGCAGAGGCAGGTGAATCTCTGTGAGTTTGAGGCCAGCCAAGTGTACAAAGCAAATCCAGGACAGCCAAGGCTGTCTGGAATAAACCAAACCAACCAAAAAAAAAAAAACCAAATAAATAAAAATATTTGTATTTATACTTGGAGATTTTATATGTGCATGCAATGCATTTTTTTATTTTAAAAATTTAAAAATTGTGTATGTGTGATTGTTTTGCCTGCATGATACCTGGAGGTCAGAAAAGGACATTGGATGCCCTGAAACTGAAGATAAAGATGGTTGTGAATCCCTGTCCTCTGGAAGCAACAACTGCTCTTAACTTCTTTCTTTTTAATTTCTGAAACAAGGTTTCTCTGTGTAGCCTTGGCTGTCCTGGACTCACTTTGTAGAACAGGCTGGCCTAGAACTCTTCTTGCCTCTGCCTCCCCAGTGCTAGGATTAAAGGCATACACCACCATGCCCAGTGTTTGCTCTTAAAATTTTAAGTGCTGAGCCATCTTGTCAGACCTTACAATGTATTTTCATCCATCTCTGTTCGGCCCCTCCAATCCTACCCCTGCCCTGCTAGACCTCCTGGGCTTTGTTGTTTTTGGTTTTTTGGTGGGGGTTGATTTGTTGTTGCTTTGATCTATTTTTGTGACCAAGTCCAACTAGTGTTGCCCATATGCCAATGAATGAAGGGCCATCCATCGGGGCATGAAGAACGTACCAGTGACCACACCCCTAGAGAAAAATTATTCCACCTTCTGCAGAAGCCATAAATTGGTAAGAACATTGTGAGCTTCTCCTCCATCTATGCTGGAGTTCTGCCTGGCTTGACTTGATGCAGTTCTTGTGCAGGCAACGACAGCTGCTGCGACTTCATGAGTCCAACCTCTGTGTCATGTGCAGAACAGGACACCTCACAGCACTCCTTCCTGTCTCCAGCTCTAACATCTTTTCTGCTAGCTTTCTGGCATGTTCGCTGAGCCTTGTTGAGGTGGGGGGAGTGATACAGAGTTTGTTGTTGTTGTTGTTGTTGTTCTTTAGGGTTAAGCACTCACTGTCACACTTTTATCAAAATTTTGACCAGTTAAGAGTCTCTTCGCATTCACTGCTTTCCACTGCAAAAAGATCATGTGACCGAGTTTAAGAGCATAATAAATCTATGAGAATAAACACGAACACTTAAAAGGCTATAAATTATTGTTTATGGCAATGGACTGATACCTGGTTTTCAGGAGAGCAACCCAGAAAGGTTTGGGAATGGCCAGATGTTTGTTGGGAAAGGGTCTCCATACTTCTTTATGGAGCACGTAATAACCAACATTCCTGAACTGGAAGTCAATATCTGGGCATCAAAGCCAAGGAAGATGGGGATCGTCCTTGTCCAAGCCGGCCTTTGCCTCCCAGGAAGAGGCTGAACTTTGCAAGACAGTGACCTTTAGGAGTGTTGGTAGAGTTTTTGTTGGTGGCTGAGTAGAGATACTAAAGGCCCACACCAGATCACTAGAGTGAAAGGTGATTCCCCCTGTCCCCCCAGACAGGGTTTCTCTATGTAGCCATAGCTGTCCTGGAACTTGCTCTGTAGACCAGGCTGGCCTCGAACTCAGAAATATACCTGCCTCTGCCTCCTGAGTGATAGGATTAAAGGCATGTACCACTATGGCTAGTAAAGATGAACCTTAAAGAGGGAAAATGAGAATAATTTCTCCTCCCCAGCTCCAAAAGGGGCCAGATGTGCATTGGCTCTGCCCAGGGCCCAGCTATGCAGAAACTCCTGACCCCTGCCAGTTCCACCATGCCCTCTAAGCCTACAGTGCTCCATGGCAAGGAGAGGGGTAGTTAGAGGGTAAGATGGTGTGATCATGGAGGCAGAGGTAGGGAGTTAGAGGCTGGGAGGAGGTGGCCAGGAAGGCAGGAAGGGGATTTGCAGCTTCTCGGGAGAGTCTTTCTGCTTTCCTTACAAACCCTTGCTTCTCTGGAGTCTGACAGTGGTGTGAACACAAAGGGCTCCTTGCATGCAAAGGATTCTTTGCATCCTCTTCAGTGAATGTATTTCTTTCTTTCTTTCTTTTCTCTCTCTCTTTCTTTCTTTCTTTCTTTCTTTCTTTGATTCTTCCTTTTTTAGTTTATTTTTATATATGCATTGGTGGTTTTGCCTATATGTATGTCTGTATGAAGGTGTCAGATCCCCTGAAACTTGAGTTACAGACAGTTGTGAGCTGCCTGTGGGCGCTGGGAATTGAACCTGGGTCCTCCGGGAGAGAAGCCAGTGCTCTCAACCACTGAGCCATCACTCCAGGCTCAAGTGAACGTATTTCTACATGAGCATATCTCTGTTCAGTGACCATGTAGCTAGGGATAGCTGGGTCAACAGAAAGAATAAGAATATAGATACGTGTGTGTGTGTGTGTGTGTGTGTGTGTCTACTGTGTGTCCCCAGGGATCTAACTCAGATTAATGGACTTAATGACAAGCTTTTACCTATTGCGTCATCTCATTGACCCTTCATTTTTTATGTTTGAGACAGGACATCATAGAATTCAAGCTGGCCTCAATCTTGTTATTAGCTGAGGATGACTTTGAACGTATTTTGTGTGTATGTGGTCATCTGTCCAGGTATGTATACATGTGTGCACGTGTGCATGCATATGGAGGCCAAAGGACAATCTCATATGTCACGTCTCAGACAATGTCTTCCTTTGTTTTTCATAGACATAGTCTTTCACTGGCCTAAAACCCTTACCAAGTAGGCTAGGCTGGCTGGTCAGCAACATCCAAGGACCCTTCTGTGTCTCCTTCCTCAGTGCCGCACCACACACCTCTTAGAAAGGGCTTTCTAAAACTCTCAGTCAACCATGTGCGTCAGGTGTCTACCAGAGAGGAGCCCATCACAAGACCAGCTCTGTCCATGGGATGTCCCATCCATTCAGGGGGCAGCTGCCAGGAAGCTTGCTGCAAGCCTTTTATTTGCCTTTCCCAAAGCCAAAGCTAGAGATGGGAAAGGAAGAAATGGTGAGTTAGACAGAACCAGGGCCTCACACATCATAGATAAGTGTTCTGTCACTGACCTATACCTGTTAGCTCAGAGCAGCATTTTATATGCGACTCGTCATAGAATGTTTGGGTCATCAACTGAGGTAGCTATTATTATTGTCATCTGCTGATGAAATAAGAAGACTGGGGCTCTTGGGAGTTTTTTGTTTGGTTGGTTGGTTTTGGTTTTTTTGAGACAGGGTTTCTCTTGTAGTCCTGGCTGTCCTGGACTCACTTTGTAGACCAGACTGGCCTAACCTGTCTCTGCCTCCCAAGTGCACCACCATGCCCAGTGTGAGGCTCTTGGAGTTTAAGAACTGATTCAAAGCCACATATCTGTGAGGGGCTGAGTTGGGCACTTTCCATTCAGGGACATTGCACTCCTCACCACGTCAGTACAGACTCTGACATCAGTGGGCATAGGTTCCAGAGTTAACAAATGAAAATACAGGATTCCTAGGAAAACCTGAGTTCCATATAAACAAATAGGCTTTCAAACAGATATAAATGAGGCTGGAGAGACGGCTCAACACTTAAGAACACTTGCTCAGCTGCCTGAGGTGCCAAAAGCTTGTAACCCCAGCACTCAGGGAGGCAGAAGCAGGCAGATCTCTGAGTTTGAGGCCAGCCTGGTCTACAAAGTGAGTCCAGGACAGCCAAGGCTACCCAGAGAAACCCTATATCAAAAAACAAACAAACAACAACAAACCTACTTGCTCATGCAGAGGACTTGGATTCAGTCCCCACCAGGCAGCTCACAGCTATCTTTAACTCCAGCTCCAGAGGATCCAATGCTTCTTTTAATCTCCTCAGGCTCTTGAACACATGTGATGTACATACATACACTCAGGCACACACATACACATAAAATAAATAAATATATCCCAAATAATGCAAAGGATTGGCTTATAGTCAGGATTGGCCTATATTTATCAGACATTGCATTGTTCTGGCTCTTCTAGGGTGGGGTCACGGGCAAGGTCAGCCCTGCCTCTTTCTTCCAGAAAAAAACCTGAAAATCTTTTGGGAAGGAGAAAGCCTCAATATGGCTGCTGGGGCATATTCCTGTAATTCCAGGAATGGGGAGGCTCCAGCAGGGGGGATCTTGCATAGTTCAAGCTGTCTAAATAAATAAATAGGCTTTATCTTTCTGATTTTCATTACAACTTAGCATTAATGAATTCCATAGTGTAGGTAGAGGGATGGCCAAATACATAATTCCATCAGTGTCTAAGACAAAACAAACAAACAAACAGAAAACAAAACAAAACAAATCCCAAACAGACATATTGGAGCTGCAGAGATAGCTCAGTGGTCAAGAACACTCACTGCTCTTGCAGAGGACCCAAGTCTGGTTTCTAGTGCCCATATAGTCAGAACTGTCCATAAACTCAGTTACAGGGGATCTAATATCCTCTTCTGACATCCTTGAGTACCAGGTACATGTATGCAGATACATGTCCAGGAAAACCACCCATGCTATTAAAATGAATTCACATAAAATGACTGCACATTTATATATATATATATATATATATATTTGTTGTTGTTTGTTTTTGCTTTTTCAAGACAGAGTTTTCTCTGTGTAACAGCCCCAGCTGTCCTGGACTCGCTTTGTAGACCAGGCTGGCCTCGAACTCAGAGATCCTCCTGCCTCTGCTTCCCAAATGCTGGGATTAAAAGCATGTGCCACCATACCTGGCTTAAATAAATAATTTTTTAAGATATTTATTTTCACTTAGGTGTGTAGGTGTTTTGCCTGCATGTATGTCTGTGCACTAGGTATGTCAAGTGCCTGGAGAAGCCAGAGGAGGGTGACAGATCCCCCTGGAATTGAAGTTGCAGAGGGTTCTAAGCCATCATGTTGCTGCTGGGAATCAAATTCAAGTCCTTTGAAATATCATCCAGTCATCTAGTTCTTTTAATCACTAAGCCATCTCTTCAGGGCCTTCTTCCTCCAGCTTTTCCTCTGTCTCTGTCTCTCTGTTCTCTCTCTCTCTCTCTCTCTCTCTCTCTCTCTCTCTCTCTCTCTCTCTCTCTCTCTCTCTCTAAGGCAAGGTCTCATTCTGTAGCTCGGTCTGGTCTTTGTATCCCAGAATGGCTTTGATCTCTTGAACTCTTGGCAATCCTCCTGCCTCAGTCATGGAGTTTCTTTTGTTTTGGTCTTTGTTTTTGTTGTTGTTTGGTTTTTCGAGACAGGGCTTCTCTGTATAACAGCTCTGGCTGTCCTAGACTCGCTTTGTAGACCAGGCTGGCCTTGAACTCACAGAGATCCACCTACTTCTTCCTCCCAAGTGCTAGGATAAAAGTCGCGCACCACCACAGGAGTATCTATAGTCATGAGGCACTAGATTCAGTTAAGCTCTAGTTCGAGAAGGTCTGGCCCCAGCACTGCATTTGAGGGTCATTTCTTCCTTCCTCACAAGAAAACCCAACTGAGTAGCCCAGTAGGTAGATGATAAAGGAGACGGCTCTTTTTTTATCCCTTACGCCCCTCCCCCCATCCCCCCTCCCCCCATCCCCTCATCCCCCCACCGCCACTAGTTCTGCCTCACCCTGGCCAAGCCTTGCCCTGACTGCTCTCTGGCTCCCATCACAATCCTTGGCAGCTGAGCTCTGACGGCCTCCACCCCAGGCTCCAGAGCTCTCTCCAGCGCCTGCTCAGGCGTTTGCTCTCTTTGCTCCCGTTGGGCTCACATTCCTACTCCCAGCTTGCTTGCTCGGCTTGCTCGGGGCGTCTCCCTACTGAAGAATTATGTTGCATATAGCAGCCGCCACCATCTTGAACTGGCAGTGAACTTTGCTTTCTACATATAAATACAGATAGCAATCACACCCCAATCAGCGCCGAGGCTTCGGGGCATCATCTCAGCAACTCTAACTTTCCCATTACGATAATGTGATTTTCACTCAGTCTATAATATCACCAGCCATGAATAAAGCAACTGGCTCTTTCTGCCTCTCTCCTCCCCGCCCCCCCTTCCTCTCCCCACCAGCCTGACTCCTTTCTTTTCCTCCTTCTTGCCTTCCTCCCTGTCTGTCTCTGCAGCCCTCCTGGAAATATCTCCATCTCTATCTCTACATCTCTGAGCACCCCAGCCTTCCTCTCCTAGTCTCTGTCGCTCTCTCCCTCCTTGCCTTGCTGCGCGCCCCCCCCAACCCCCCATCCTCTGGGACTCACATTCCCTAAATACTAATGGTGGGGATTTGCAGTGTCCTCAGGGTTGTTTTAAATTCTGCTCCCCAGCTCTGCCATCATCTGCTTTTGCCTGAAGGTGAGAATCTGCCAGGGGTGGGAAGTAGGGGTGAGACTGGCTGCTGCTAGGCTTGGGGGTGGGGGGTGAGGGGTGGGGGGTGAGGAAGTGGGGAGGGGAGGCTATGAATTAGATTTTTCTCTACTTCCCTTAGGTACCAGGACGGCTCGTTCGGCAAAGGACGCCCATCAAGAATGCTCAAGCCAAGATTCAACGGCCATAGGATTCAGCGAGGGGGGAATGAGACATTTCTATTTAGAAGACGGTTCTAGAGGCTCTGGTATTCTGCATACTGGGGGACCCACACCCAGACATTCCAAGTGCCAGACAATTGTGTTAGATAGAGCGGGTGAGAAGGTGCTTCTGAGAGGCCTGAGAAGAGGAGGACCAGGTCCAGTCTTCCAGAATGTCTCTTGAGTCCAGCTTGGTCCCCCGCAGAGCTGTCCAGGTAAAAGGTGCCTTTGCAAGGACCTGGAGCCAAATCAAGGCCGGAAGAGCCTTGATCAAAATGTCAAGCCACCTTTTCCGCTCCTAAAGAGGGCTTCTCTTTCCTTTGTGGGGAGCCCCCAGGTCGGGAGTGATGCTGAGAGGGGGATGGTGCTTTGGTCGTTTGTTTTTTTTTTTTTCTGCACCTCCTGGGTTTGCTTACCATCCCTCCCCCATACCCTTGGCTTTTTTCAGTTATTAGCTGTGGCACTGTGGATAGTGCCCTTTTTTTCCCTAAGCCTTAGTGTCTTCATCTATAAGATAAGAATTATATAAAACATAGTGTGATGGCACACAGGGGCCTGGGGCAAGATAATCATCAGCTGCATAGAGAGTTCAAAGGCAGCCTAGGCTACATGAAACCTTGTTTTTAAAAAGGGTATGGATATCTACTGTCTACTCTGAACTATATGATATGGGTGACATGCTTGGCACATTGTTAAATGTGCAATAAATGTTAGTTGTTATGGTTACCATCACCAAATATTGAACACTACCTTCCTTGTGTTTAAGCTAAGCAGGTTATCACAGAGCCTGGGGATAGAGGAATTTATAGCAAGGTGGCCTTGGAAGTGTCACAGCCTCCATTTCCTCAACTATAATAGGTTCAGTCCTTGGCCCACAAGGTTGGGCCAGTCTTGACACAGTGCTGGCATGTGCTAAAGGCTCTAGGGATACTAGCAAGACCCAGACATGGCAGACCAAGCTGAAAATCACAAACACACAACAGGGTGCCCCAGAGGCCACCCTTTGTGTGTGTTGGGATCTGGGGTGTGGATCCTTAACATTTTCTGTTGCCCTGGTTCATTACCGGCCTTGACCTTATACCCCTAAGCCAAATAAGGACGAGGGCTTGCTTCAGCTTCCCTGAAATTTTTTTGTTTCTTTCTTTCTTTGTTTTTGTTGTTGTTTGAGTTGGTTTGGTTTTTTTTCCCCCAACAGTGTTTCTCTGTGTGACCCTGGCTACCCTGGAATTTACTTTGTAGAGCAGGTTGGCCTGGAACTCAGAACTCCACCTGCCTCTGCCTTCTGAATGTTGGGATTAAAGGCGTGCTCCACCATCACCACCATCCAGCTCAGCTTCCTTGATTATAGGAACTGCATTTAGTTGCCTATCTCCCTAGGCAGACACTATTTTAGACAGGGGTAAAAATGTCTAGAAGTGGGGTGGCGGGTGGGGGGAGAGGGAGGGAGGGAGGGAGGGAGGGAGGGAGAGCGAGAGGGAGGGAAGGAGAGAGAGAGGGAGAGAGAGAGGGAGAGAGAGGGAGAGAGAATTGCTATATAACTGTAGCTGACCTATAGCCTGATTCTGCCTCCTGAGTGATGGAATTATAGGCAGGTACCATCTTCACCTCTGTCTCGAAATGATTGATAGGTATAGATTTAAGTTTTGTTTTGTTTGTGTGTGTGTGTGTTTGCTTTTGGATTGTTTATTTGTTTGTTTGTTTGTTTGTTTGTTTTTCGAGACAGGGTTTCTCTGTGTCATCCTGGCTGTCCTGGACTCGCTTTGTAGACCAAGCTGGCCTCAAACTCACAGAGATCCACCTGCCTCTGCCTCCCTGAGTGTTGGAATTAAAGGCGTATGCCACCACTGTCTAGACTTTGTTTTTGATTTTGGAGACAGGGTTTCTTTGTGTATTCCTTGCTGTCCTGGAACTAGCTCAGTAGAAAAGGCTAGTATCAAACTCAGAGATCTGCCTGCCTCAGCCTTCCAAGTGCTGGTATTAAAGGCATGTGCTACCAAACCTGGCTCAAATTATTTATTTATTTATTTACTTATTGGTTTTTGAGACAGGATTTCTCTGTGTAGCCTTGGCTATCCTGGATTCACTTTGTAGACCAGGCTGGCCTCAAACTCACAGAGATCCACCTGCCTCTGCCTCCCAGAGTGCTGGAATTATAGGCATGTGCTACCACGCCTAGCTCAAAAAGTGATTCTTGAAGGTGTAGAAGTGACCAATTAGGATTAGACATCTGCATCCTATTTCTGTATTATATATATATAATATGTATATAATATATATATTTTTTTAAATTTAAATGTGCATTGGTGTTTTGTCAGGTCCCCTGGAACTGGAGTTACAGACAGTTGTGAGTTGCCATGTGGGTGCTGAGAATTGAACCCCTGTCCTTTGGAAGAGCAGCCAGTGCTCTTAACTGCTGAGCCATCTCTCCAGCTCCGTGTTTCTGTATTTCTAAATGTTGTTTGCTTGTTTTGAGTTTTCCTGATTTCTTTCTGAAAGTTCCTTTGGAACTATTCCAGTGTGAACTCACGTGGAAGAGAAGAGGAGTCCTCAGCTCCCTCAGGACAGGAACGGGTCTCAGGGCTGCAGATGTTAGAGCTGGGCACCCAGCATCACTGAAGAAGATCCAGGGGAAGAACTGGAGCCCAGTGTTTGGTCAGAGGCTAATTTTGAGTCCCTTCCCTCATACTTAGCTTTCCCGTCCTGGCTATAAGAAGGATGAGGTCCAGAAACCAAAGCATTCTTACTCAAGGGCTTTAGTGAAAGGAGTGGGCGTGGTCTGTGAACTCACAAGATGACTGTCAGGTCTTCCTGCTCCTTTCACCTCATCTCCATGAGGAATACGACAGGGTCCATGCCTTCCGGGAGGGTCACAGACCAGAGAGGGAAGCAGATGTGAAAGAGGCAAGTCAGAACACAGTGAGGGTGTGTGTTAGCTTGTTGTCACTGTGACCAAAACACCTGACGTAAATAATTGACAGGAAGACAGATTTATTTTGCTCATGGCCTCAGTGGGCTCAGTCCATCTTGGGGCATGGGAGAAGCGTTCCGAGGAGCCGAGCTCTACACATGATGGTGAGCCAGAAGTGAAGAAGAGGCCATGCCAGCACACAGCTCTTCCTTCCTCCTCCTCTCCTATTTCATCCTAGACCCAGTTCATGGGGATGGTGCCGCCACCGTTCACTTTCCTCTTTTGTTAATCCTCTCTGAAACACCCTCACACGCACACAGTGTCTCAGTCTGGACTCTAAATCCACCCACACTGGCAAACATGATAAACTTCAGATTGGGAGCCACTCACAGTAGCAGGGCACAGGGAGACAAAAAGAACTTGTCCTTTCCAGAAGTGGCTTCTGGAAGAGGCAGGCCTGGAGGGGAGGAAGGGCTTTATTCTGTTCTGTTCTGTTCTGTTCTGTTCTACTAATTTTTATTATTTTACATATATGGTTGTTTGGCCTGTGTGTCACCTGTGTGCCTGGTGCCCATAGAGGCCAGAGGAGGGTGTCTGACCCTCTGGAACTGGTGCTACAAATGGTGGACGCCATCATGCGGGTGCTGGGATTGAACCCAGGTCCTCTGTAAGAAAAAGTGTTCTTAACTGCTGAGCCATCTCTGCAGCCCGACCATCACACTCTTGCCCTAGGCTTGGGATAAATAAATGAAAAGTATTACTTAAAAAATATTTATTATGTGTATAATGTTGTATCTGCATGTACAACTGCACACCAGAAGAGGGCACCAGAACTCATCATAGTTGGTCATGAGCCACCATGTGGTTGCTGGGAATTGAACTCAGGACCTTTGGAAGAGCAGCCAGTGCTCTTAGCCTCTTAGCCATCTCTGTAGCCCAAATAGTACTTTTTTTTTATTGGTGACACTGTTTTTTATTTTTGTTGTTTTGTTTCGTTTCGAGGCAGGGTCTCACCATGAAGCCTGGATATCTTAGAACTCTCTGTGTAGACTACACTGGCTTCAAATTCACAGAGATCCACTTGCCCCTGCCTCCTGGCTGTGGGGATTAGAGGACTACACTCTCATACCCAGTATCCATCATTAACATCTTAAAAATGAAGGAAACAGGCATGGGGGTGAGGGGGGTGGGTCAAACATTTTCCCAGGCTCACACAGCTGGAGAGCAGAAACCAGCTTTCTGCCCCCACAGGCTTCAGCGAGCCTTTAATAGCTGTTTTGTAGTGAGCCAAGCAAGAGATCAGAAGTCTCACACATCTGGATGGCCACCTGAGAGGGGCATCTAGACAGCAACTTCTTCATCCACCAGCCTGAGGTAGACATGCACTGAGCACTTTGGAGAAACAGGAGGCAGGTGGGGTAGAAGCAAGAGAGGATTCATCTTCCCGAGCAAACGCCCACGGGGAGGCTGAGGGAGAGACAGACCTTGAAGAGGATGCCAGTGAGAAGGCACATTCCCAATGAAAGCCTAATGGGTCTGACTTCTAAGTCCTGGAACTCAACCTGCCTGAGTTACTGGCCCTTTAAAAGCATACCATGCATGACCCAGGCAGTGGTGGAGAATGCCTGCACACCTTTAATCTCAGGACGTGGGAGGCAGAGGCAGGTGGATCACTGTGAGTTCGAGGCCAATCTGGTCTAAGGAGCGAGTTCCAGGACAACCAGGGCTACACAGAGAAACCCTGTCTCAGAAAAAAAAAAAAAAGAAAGAAAAGAAAGAAAGAAAGAAAAAGAAAAATGGCTGAGGTAAGGAAATAAGACACTCTCAAAAACAAACAGACAGCACATCAACAAAGTGTATTCACCTGTGGTCCCACCCCTAGGGGCGCTCTGCAGAGTGGCTGCAAGTTCACGGCCAGCCTGCCGACTCAAACAAACCAACCCAACAAAATAAACAAACAGCAAGCACTTCTCAGGACCTTCAGATCAGAGAATCTGTGAGGAGACCCGAGCATTGGTGGCTTTTAAAGCTTCTCAGCTGACTCTAATGTCTAGCCAGGTTAGAGCCACCACCCGTAGAAAAGGACTCTGGAGCCGGGCATGGTGGCATAAGCCTATAACTAATTGTGGCACTTGGGAGGCTGTGACAGAAGGATCAAGAGGGAGGCCAGCTTGGGCTACATAGTGAATTCAAGCCTAGCCTGGACTACATAGGAAGACCTTGTCTCAAAAATAGTGGGGAGGACTCTGGATAAGTATAAAAGGAGCTGGACATTGCTGGACGTAGTAGCACACGTCTTTAATCCCAGCACTCTGGACGCAGAAGCAGATGAATCAGTGTGAGTTCCAGGCTAGCCTGGTCTACAAAGTGGGTCAAGGATAGCCAAGGCTACACAGAGAAACTCTGTGTCAAAAAAACAATAAAATAAAATAAAATAAATGGGGTGGGGGGAGCAGGAGCAGTGGCACATGTCATTAATCCCAGCACTTGGGAGGCAGAGGCAGGTGGATTGCTGTGAGTTTGAGACCAGCCTGGTTTACAGAATGAGTTGAGTCCAGGACAGCTGAGGCTACACAGAGAAACCCTGTCTCAAAAAAACAAGAAGAAAAAAAAAAGTAAGTATAAAAAGAAACTCTGAGGCTTTCCATACATTTCTATCTGGGGGGTCTATTGCATATTAGACCTCACTGAGCCTCAGGGTCCTTATCTTTATAAAATTGGAATCTCAACTTTACCTGCTGCATTATACAAATTAATAAGCTCAAGCTCAGGTAGACAGTTGGATGTGACATATATATACATATATATATATACACATATATAATTACTTTTTAATTAGGATGCTGTGTGGAAAAGTGGTAGAATTAAGTAATACAAAGGGGGCTGGGATATAGCTCAGTTGGCAGAGTGCTCTGCCTAGTGCACACAAAGCCCTAAGTACTATCTCAAGCACTACATAAACTGGGTCTGATAAAGCCTGTGGTCCTAGTACTCAAGGGGTTGAGCCTGGAGAACCAGAAGTTCAAGGCCAGCTTCAGCTATATATTAAGCTCAAGGTCATCTTGGGCTACTTGAGACTTTGTCTGAAAAAAAACCAAACAGAATATTATATGTAGAGAGAGAGAAACTAAACACACATATCAGGAATGCAGGTGCACTTGTGTACACAAACCACAGGGAATTTCTGGCCGGTTCTGAAAGCAGAGCTGTGGTGAGGTGTTTTTGTTTTTTAATCTTTCACTTTTAATATAAGCTTTTGTGATTTTAGCTTTCAGACTATACCATTAAAATATGGAGAGATGGACGAGGGAATATGGCCTCTGTGTGTGTGTGTGTGTGTGTGTGTGTGTGTGTGTGTGTGTTTAAATGACTGCCAAAGTGCAGCATCATTTGAGTCCGCCTGTCAGCCTATCAGAAACGTCATCTATAACCTTCACTGTTTGCAGTTTAATCTCCCCTGCCTCCCCTCGGGCCCTGTTCTGACATTTTAAACCCCATAAATGACAGTAGTGCTCTAAGCCATTTTGAAAAAAGCCAAGCATTTGGAAAACACACACACACACACACACACACACACACACACCTTAATCCCCCACCTCCGGAACACATGCTCACCCAAGACCATCAGTGGAATATCACACACACACACACACACACACACACACACACACACACACACACACACACATTCACACCTCTGTACTGGCCAATTTAGAAGTTGCCGAAATTACTGCTACTGGGCTAGAAATGTGAGTGTGACAGCATGACATGGGTGCTATGTGCCTGGTGTTGGTGCTTTAACTTCAGAGGACACGCGGCATCTCAGCATCGGGATAACTTTCTGCTCTCCCCCTCAAGTTTTAACCATTTCTATGCTCCTTGGCCTCGAGAGGAGGAAAACCCTGGGGTCCTTGAAAGGTTAGTGGGGAAGAGCAGCACATTTTTAACCACTAAGCCATCTCTCTAGCCCAAGGATTTATTTAAAAAATATTTGTATCAGAATCTGGGCATGGTGATAGACATCTTTAATCCCAGCACTCAGAAGGCAGAAATGAGTAAACCTCTGTGAGTTTGAGGACAGCCTGTATAGTGAATTCTAAGACAGTGGGGGCTATGTAGAGACCCTGCCTCAAAAAAACTTTTATTGCATGTATTCATTTATGGGGGTGTCACATACAATGTAAAAGTCAGAGTTGGCTCAGAAATGTGATAGCTGGTTCACTGCTTTAAGGGCAGAGTTCTGTCAGCTCATGACTGCGCTCCTTGCATCTGGTGCGAACTCTATAACTAGCAAAGGTAGGTAAACAGTTCCTTAGGAAAGATCACTTCTGATCCGGTGCTGAAAAGCACCCATCACTTCTGATAGTAAGTGACTGGTTTATGTTTGCTTCTTTCCCTTCCTTTCCCTTCCCTTCCCTTCCTTTCCCTTCCCTTCCCTTCCCTTCCCTTCCCTTCCCTTCCCCTCTCTTCCCTTCCCTTCCTCCTCCTCTTCTTTTTCTTCTTTTCTTTTTGCCTTGTACTCTGACTTTGCAATTAGATCTCCCCACTCAAAAGCAATATACCCCCAAATAAAGCAGGGAATGGCAGGCATGGCAAAACAGGGCTACCTTTGAATAGTCCTATTGAGAAATCTGAGGAGCCGGGCGGTGGTGGCACACTCTTTTAATGCCAGCACTTGGGAGACAGAGGCAGGTGGATCTCTGTGAGTTCGAGGCCAACCTGTTCTACAAAGCGAGTCTAGCACAGCCAAGGCTGTTACAGAGAGGAACCCTGTCTCAAAAAAACAAAAACAAAGAAGAAAGAAAAAAAAAGAAAAAAAAAAAGAAAAAGAAATCTGGACCACCAATGCCCATAGAATTTTTCTGAGTTGGCAATTATTCCTTCCAGGGATGTGTACCAAGGAGGAAAGCAACTCTGGGAAGCTCTGCTTGATTCTGAGGGGCTCTGTGGATTCTTTGTGACAAGGCTGGCTCTGGTGGCTCTCCCTCCCACCACATCCAGTCATCCTGCACTTTAAGGAACTTGTTTCCAAGGCAACCAATTAGTGTCAGGAAGTGAGGGTTGTGATGTCAGAAGAGGGTGGGGGTAGGGTGAGAAACTCCATCCCCCAGCTCCCTGGCTCTGTTCAGCATCTGTCCTTGCACAGAAAGTTCCAGAAACAAAAGAAGCATGGCTCCCAGAAGAGCCTCAGAACAAGCCCTGGGGCCAAGATCTGGCTCCACTGGCAAAGCCTGTACCAACCATTCATTCCAAAGAGTTGATAAGGCTGTGAACTCAGGAGGAGACATGGAAGAATAACAATCATGTGACCACTGCCAACCTCTTCCCTATCCCCTGGGGAAAAGAGATCTTAGGATTTTTTTAATTGAAAACTTATAAAACCCTATTATTATTGTGAGGAAAGATGCACACGGCATGGTGCTTTGTGGAGGTCAGAGGACCACCTTATGGAGTCACTTCTCTCCATTCTACCTATAAAGGGGTTCTGTACATCAAACAGGACACTGGGCAATGGCTTTTATTTGCTGAGCTATCTGACTGGCCTGACAAGGCAGAGGAGGAAGTCAGAGGAGACTGCTCTCAGGATTCCCTTGGGAGCCTACCTCTATCCTCACTGTGATGATGGAAGCTTTGGTCTGGATGAGGAAAGCCCACTAGGAACACATCCACAGAGTGTGAAAGGAAACATGCAGTGGGGATGTGACTCAGTAAGCAGGATGCTTGTTCAGCATTCGGGAAGAGCTGGCTTTAGTCTCCAGCACTGCATCAAACTCAGCGTGATGGCTCACACTTGTCATCCCAGCACTCAGGAGGTGGAGGCAGGAAGCTAGGAAATCAAAATCACCCTGGGCTTCATAGCAGTTTCAAGGCCAGCCTGGGCTACACAAACCTTCCTCAAAAGCCAGGCTCAGTGGTACACACCTGTAATCCCAGCACTTAGGAGGCGGAGGCAGGTGGATCTCTGTGAGTTCCAGGCCAGCTTGGTCTACAAAGTGAGTTCAGGACGGCCAGGGCTACTACACAGAGAAACTGTCTCAAAAAACAAAAACAAAAAACAGAAACAAAAAAAAAAAATATTTTTCTTAAACCTCAAAAACCAAACTAAGTTAAAACTAAAGAGATGTGGGTGACAGAACAGCAGCAGTTTGAACCCCTAAAACCTCACAATCATGACTGTCTTCCTGAACAACAAGTTGGCCAATTGGAAAGGTCATTCTGGTAAAGAGATAAAGTACAAATTATAAAGAACCTCATCCTTAGGGTAAAGCAGGAAGGCTGGGCATTTATCTATGTGCTGACCCCTGTCGTACCAGCTGAGTGAGGCCAGCTGTGAAGATGACGACGACCAAAAACAGAAGCTATATCTCCCAGGGAACGATATTTTACACACTTTCATCCTGTGGTGGTCCTGTGAGCACACAGGACAGGAACTACCCTCAGGTTGGATCTGGAAGCAGACTCGAATGGAGCATCATCCTGTGCAAGAATTCTACCATGTTGTGCCCTGGCTGCTCTTCCAGAGGGCCTGGGTTTGACACCTAGCACCCATAAGGTGGCTAACAAGCATCTGTGATTCCAGTTCCAGAGGCTCCACCGCCCTTTTCTGGCCTCACCAGGCACGTGGTGGTACAAGTGAAACATCCATACGTATAAATAACAATAAAAGCCGGGCGTGGTGGCGCACGCCTTTAATCTCAGCACTCGGGAGGCAGAGGTGGGCGGATCGCTGTGAGTTCGAGGCAGCCTGGTCTACAAAGTGAGTCCAGGACAGCCAAGGCTAACACAGAGAGACCCTGTCTCGAAAAACCAAAAAAAAAAAAAAAAAAAAAAAAAAAGCTAAAAATAAATAAATAACAATAAAACTAAAAAGAAGGAGGGCTGAGAAGAAGGAAAAGTTAGGCTGTGTCTTGGTGTCTAAGAAAGCCTTAGCCTGTCTCAGGAGCCAGGATGGTCCTTCAGAATTGTCCTGACCTGGTGAGAAATGTCAGGGCCCATAGGTGCAAGATGAACTGAGAAAGAGATGTGACACAGTAAGCAGGCTGACAGGTAAAGGCAGCAACTGGGAGGGAAGCTCAGTTGGGTGTCCCTTGGAGACCTGATTTCAGTCCTCTAGCACCCACCTCCCAGCTCTGCTGAGCTCCAGAAAACCCCTCCCCCAACTGGAAATTGGAGACTGTGATTTTAATACTTTCCCCAAGCCAGCCACAGCCCTGACTGCTCTGGATTCCAGAGGAGTCTTCCTGACAGATAAGTTGGATTGACCAAAAGAAAAGGAGGCTTCGAGGTGGTTATGCTGTCTGCTCCATGCATGATCCCTGAACCCCCAAGGGTTAGAAACTCAAAGAGTCCTTCCAGGAGCTTCTGCAAAAAACCAGAGTGGTGACCAGGAGCCTGGTGATGGCCCATGGCCCTAGCCAACCCCAGGAGCAGCCAGCTGCTTCAAGAAGGCCTTGGCAGAAAGTCATGGCTGAGGAGCCACCAGAGGCGAAGGAGGGAGTGGACAGAAAGCCAAGTATGGGGAGGTGCTGGGCTGGTTCTCCCAGGACTAGCTGTCCATGGCAAAGACTAGCGCCATGTAGGTCCTACTAAGGATTGAGGAAGTCTTTGTATGGGTTGGGGGCCAGAAGAAAGTTTAAGGTAGGGAATCGGATCCAGAAACACAGAAGGCCAAGGAACAGGAACCCGTTGAAGGTTGCGCAGTCTCTGCTGGTGACTCCTAAGAGGATGTACCAGCTCCATTCCCGGAAGTGGTGAGAGTGAGTGACCTCAGCACCCGGCCAGGAGAGACTAGTCACAGGAGGATTTTTGTTTGATTTTGGTTTTAGCTCTGTCGCCCTCCTCCTCCCCACAGACACATCCCTTCATGACCTTGTGACTCCTCCATTAGGTCTCTTGGCTTTGGTTTCCAGAGAAAGCCAGGAAGGGCGGGGCGGGCTGTAGCCCCCGAAGGGAGCCAGGGCCGGCAAGAGGCTGAGCCAGTTGCGGAGTCTGCAAGGTGCAAAGCAATCAGCGGAGCCGCTGGTGAGCGGGGTCACTCAGTAGTGTGCACATCAGGGTGAAATCCTTTCAGCTCTTCGCCAAACCCCTAGTGAAAGACAATCAGGCTCGCTGTCACCGAGCTAATTCTGTCTATATAAAAGCAGTAATGAAATTCACGGCAGGATTACCCTCTCCATCCAATGGGCCAGCGTCGTGGTGACATATCTCTCTTATTGCCCGAATGTAACACACCATCTAATTTACGTCGTGTAGCGAGCAGGAATGAAATGTTCATAAAGAATTGCTGCATCTCGTCACCTTAACTGCGGCCCGGGGCTCTGAGGCATCTGTCAGGGAGAGGAGAGGAGCAGGAGCAGGAGGAGGGAGGGCGGGCGGGGCTCAGGGAGCAGCCGCCAGGGGCACAGGCTTCTTCTGTAGGGTGGTTGTTTCTTAATAGGGTGAAGTGGAGGCAGAGGGAGGCTGGGGCTAGAGTGAGAGGGAGGTCGGGAGGAGAGAGGAGAGAGGAGGGGGTGCAGGAGCTTTGGGGGAGATGAGGATAAATAGGAGCAGAAGGGAGTGGCCTGTGGGGAGTGCTTGGAAGTGTGTGTAGGTCTGAGAGGTCAGAGGGAAAGGCGATACACTTGAGTTTGGGTGAGTTGGGGAGAAGAGTGTGAGTGCCTGAATAACAAGGGGTTGCTTGGGGGAAGTGACCTTCTCAGTGTCCCCCTCCGTCCCCACCCCCCCCCCACCGAGGTTAGCAAGGCATTTGCTCATTTCTTCATCCTCTGGAAATAGAACTCCACTTACATCGGAATTGAATGCACTAGTGATGGCGAAGGGAGACCTTCCTCAAAAGTCTCCAAGGAGCAGACAGATGCTCAGAGGAAGTTTTACAAACCCAGGCATCAGCCTGGGCAGTGGTGAAGCACACCTTTAATCCCAGTACTGAGAAGGCAGAGGCGGATCTGAGTTCCAGGCCAGTTAAGTCTACAGAGCAAGTTCGGGATAGCGAGGGGAGGGGGGAGGTGTTTAAAAACAAACAAAACAAAACCCAGAAAACCAAACCCAAGAGTCGGCTTCGCTCCTCCCTCATCTTCATCTGCAAGTCCAGGGCTCATTCATTCTAGCCTCTACCGTCGTCACCTTTCCCCAGCCTACTCCAAGGTCTCTGCCATCTGCTGCCTAAAGAACTCAGTGCCACCTCTGTCTCTGGACGTAGAGCACAGCGCTGCTTTAAAGTGTCCTCTTGCTCTTGATAGGCGGACCAGATTTACCAGCTTCTTTGCTTGGTGCTCATGGCTCCAAACCGCATTCCTGCCAGTCCCACCTTTCCTTGGGGTCTAAATGTGCCACGCTGGAAGCAACCGCTAGAAAAGACTTCCCCCAGCAACCGCAGCAGTACCAGCCTGGCCTTCTCTCCAGCTCCTGCCACAGAGGCCTGCAGATGTGTTGCACCTTGGGAAAACCTTGTGGTTACTCAGACTCGGTCAGCTCCCCCTCTGTACTAGTCACTTTTCTGTTGCTGTGATAAAACACCATAACCAGGGCAGCTTATAGAAGAAAGAGTTTATCTGAGCCTATAGTTCCAGAGGGCTAAGAGTCCACCAGGATTGAAGGCAGCAAGCAGCAGGCACGGTTTCAGGAACCCAGTGCTGAGAGCTCGCACCCTTTACCACAAGCACAAAGCAGAGAGACAGAGAGAGACAGAGACAGAGACAGAGACAGAGACAGAGACAGAGAGAGATAACTAGCAATCACACAGGGTCTACCTCCAGTGGCATACTTTTTCCAACAAGGCCACACCTCCTAAGCCTCCACAAACAGTGCCAGAACCTGGGGGCCAAGTGTTCAAAGCCCCTGAGCATGTTTATCTATTTATTTATTTTTGGTTTTTCGAGACAGGGATTCTCTGTGTAGCCTTGGCTGTCCTGGACTTGCTTTGTAGACCAGGCCGATCTCGAACTCACAGCGATCTGACTGCCTCCGCCTCCCAAGCACTGAGATTAAAGGCATGTGCCCCCATGCCTTTAAAAAATATTTTTTTTAAAAATGAAGGGTATCTGGGTGGAGTCGGGGTTGCACAGTGTAGGTGCCCACTGAGGCCAGAAGAGGACATCAGGTTTCCTAAAACTGGAGTTATAGGTGGTTTTGAGATGTGGGTGCTGGACCCAAGTTTGGATCCTCTGCAAGAGCAATATATACCCTTAACTGCTAAGCCATTACTCTAGTCCACATCTGCTTTTTCTATGGCACTGTCAAGCACACTATGGCCACCATGCTAAACACATGAAGACACAGTCTTAGCCCATGAAAGGCTCACAGACTGGAGGGGGGAGGAGGGGAGTGAGGAGAGAGAGCATGCTAGGCTAGCTTGCTCCCAGGGCTGAAACTATGCCATGCTGTCTATACCAAAGAAGAGTCACATCCTGACCCACTGTTATTAGAACCTCTAAGAAGTGGTGATCCTCTGGGTTGTTATAAAATTCCCTCAGCTACCTTCGGAGGGAAATGTCAGCAAGGAAAGGCATGGTTAGAAAGTTATAAATGGGGGCTGGAGAGATGGCTCAGAGGCTAAGAGCACTGGCTGCTCTTCCAGGGGACCCAGGTTCGATTCCCAGCGCTCGAGTGGCAGCTCACAGCTGTCTGTGACTCCAGACGTACTTGCGGGCAAACCACCGATACACATAAAGTAAAAATAAATAATTTTCAAAAGGTATAACTGGAACGTTCAAGCATTTACCAGGTGTCAACTGTGTGTACAACTGTGTTATGTAGTTATGGGAATGGAAAGTAGCTGAGTTTAAATGGCTTGCCCCAAAGAGGACACACAACACCTAGTACACGATGACTGGTCACTAAGTATTTGAGTGAATGGATAGATGGGAAGCTAATAAATAGAAAAGAACAAGGTTCAACCCTAGGCTTGCTGCCTCCAAAGTGCCTGGTCTTCTGCTATATTCCAAATTAATTAGTTTGAAATCAGTATTAGAAAGATACCCAATGTTGGCCTCCGGATGTGTGTGTCCCCTGCTCCAGACCTTCCCAGACATATGTGACATCAGGCCTCCTTGGGACGTGATTAAGTCTGGAGAACCAAGAACAGACCTTATACCCGCTGGAAAACACTTGAAGGTGTGCCCTTTCTCACCCTGTTCCACCCGTGTCCTCCAGCAACCCAGGCTTGGATTAGCTGATCAAGAGGCCTACAAAATCTGAGCTTGGTAGCGCACACCTTTAATCCTAGCCCTTGCGAGGCAGAGAAGGGTGGATCTCCGTGAGTTGGAAGGTGGGCCGATCTACACAGTGAATTGCAGAACAGCCAGGGCTATGTAGAGGGACCCTGTCTCAAACAAAACTACAACAACAAAAGGCTACAGAAGACTGTAAAGTGAGAGCAGCTCTTCAAATATCTCAGAAGTCTTTTAGTACCAGGTGATAAGGAGGTATGCACATGCATGTATAAATACATATATGTTCATGTACATATTTGTGCATGGGTAGGTCCGTCCTTTATTTTTTAATTTTTTAATGTACATTGGTGTTTTGTCTGCATGTATTTCTGTGTGAAGGTGTCGGATCCACTGGATACTTAAGTTATAGACAGTTGTGAGCTGCCGTGTGGGTACTGAGAATCGAACCTGGGTCCTCTGGAAGAACAGCCAGTGCTCCTAGGCTCTGAGCCATCTCTCCAGCCACAGTTCATCCTTTCTTTAAGTCTCTCATAGTCCAGTGATACCTCTGAGACTGCACCTTGAAGCTCACTGCCTGAAGACATCTATGGAGTCAGTTCCCCGAAGCTCTCTTTCCCACTTGTTTCTACCTTCCACACGTGGAAACTGTACTTGACCTTCCAGATAATGCTCACAGGAGACACAGAGCGGGACTGTAGGTGCTGTGCTTCCTCTTATTTTGAGGAAAGCTCTGCTCTTTGGCAGTGGGTACATTTTTCTTTAAAGAACTAATGCATAGATGGATCATCAGGGAGGGAGGCAATCTACACCTGGCACGCAATAACCTCTCTAGTCTTGTTCACTGTTAACATTATTGATTTTTTGTTTTTGTTTTTGTTTTTGTTTTGTTTTCCAAGACAGGGTCTCTCTGTGTATCCTTGGCTGTCCTGGACTCACTTTGTAGACCAGGCTGGCCTCGAACTCACAGTGATCGGCCTGCCTCTGCCTCCAGAGTGCTGAGATTAAAGGCGCGTGCCACCACCACCCGGCTAACATTATAATTCATTCGTCCTTCCTGACCAGAGGGCACTCCACCCTCTACCCACAGCCCTCCTGGAGCTGTAGTACAAACACCCACATCCACTGCTGCCAGGGAGCTGGATGAAGCTTGGTGCCCTGAAAAGCATCTCTGGGGTTCCAGGGCTCCCCTCTATCATCATCCCCATCTCAGTGGATTGGAGATCTTCATAGGGCCCTGGAAGGCCGCATGCACTTGTATTTTTCAACATCTCCATAAAAACACGCCTCAGGAATCTCAGCACTGCTTCCCAAACTGTAAAGTTCTTTGCTTTGGTGAGAAGGTCAGGGTTATGCTTCATAGCCTAGGCTGTCCTTGATTTTGTGATCCTCCTGCCTCTGCCTACTAAGTGCTGAGATTACAGCACATGCACTACCAGGCCTGGATCAAATACTACTTTTTTTTTTTTTGAGACAGGATTTCTCTGTGTAGCCCTGGCTGAAACTCACTCTGTAGACCAGGCTGGGCTCAAACCTAGAGATCCACTTGCCTCTATCTCCCAAGCACTGAGATTAAAGGTGTGTGCCACCATCACCCAGCTCAAATACTAATTTATTTATTTATTTTAGTTTTATTTTATTTTGGTTTTTTGAGACAGGATTTCTCTGTGTAATAGCCCTGCCTGTCATGGACTCACTCTGTAAACCAGGCTGGCCACAAACTGACAGTGACCCACCTGAGTGCGGGGATTAAAGGCGTACACCACCATGGTTGGCTCAATACTAATTTTTTAAAAAACTCTTTTTGTAGAACAGGCTGGCCTTGAACTTACAGAGATTGCCTGCCTCTGTCTCCCGAGTGCTGGGATTATAGGTGTGTGCCACCACTGTCCGGCTCAAAAACTAATTTTTTTTTTTTTTTTTTTTTTTTAAGAAGCAGAGTCTCCTATAGTGTAGGCTGGCTTTGAATTTGCTATATAGCTGAGACTAACCTTGAACTTCTGATGCTCCTGCTCCCACCTCCTCAGTGCTAAGGTTACAGGCCTGTGCCTGTACCACACCTGGTATATGCAGAGTTTAGGATGAACCCAGGCTGCTTCATACCTGCAGGGTGGTAGGAAAGCGCCCTACTGACAGTGCTATGTCCACAGGTCCGAAGCGTCTCTGTTTGTTGGCTCATTTGAGACATAGTTTTCACTGTTTCCCAAAGTGGCTTTGAATTCAGCATGCAGCCCAGGCTGAAAACTTGAAACTTGGAAGATGAAAATTGCTTCCTTAATCCGTCCTTTGCAGCTAACATCTTTTCTCCTAGGCAAGGCTGAGGCCACGCCCAGTGTACTTTTGGTTATAACCTTGACCTCTCTTCCTTTGGCTCCAATAGCCTTCCCTCCCAGCTAGTGATTGGTCCCGAGGCTCTACTAACATAGCAATGTAGATCATTTCTTCAGGTGAGGGCAAGATAGCCCTCTAGTTGGATGGCTACCAAGCATGAAATAAGCAGAAACCAGGGAAGAAGAGAAAGAATTCAAACAGCACTCTCAAAGAATCAAAGAATCTCTAGGTAGTATCTGTCCTAAAAAAAAAAAAAAAAAAAAAAAAGACAGGAGCCATTTGTTTCAGGGTCTGTGGAAGCCCGGGGTGTGTGTGTAACTAGAGGCCTTTAAAGCTTAGCTTGTATTTGATCTCTGGACAGCTGAGAGGGGAAAGGTAAGATTACAAGAAGCAAACCAATCAGAAGAGGTTGGCGATGGGTTAAACACCGCTGTACAACACTGTCAATATGTTCATTTGCTTTCCACAATTCTCTGCCCCCTTTATTCCCAACCTCCCTTCCCCCCACCCCACCACCACCCCACCTTGATGGCTATTTCAGCTGCAACCCTATATACATCCAGAGACCCTGAGCTCCCAGCTGCCAGCCGGTTCTGATCCCCTAATCCCAAAAGGACCAGCTGGTCAGAATTCTCAAGGATGACAGACCCACCCCCAACCCCAGTGCAAATATGGCTTCTGATGCCAGCACTGTGATCAAGATCACTTAACGTCTTTGTATCCATAAGTTTTAGCGCCAGCCTCCCCTCTCCCCCGACACACTCACACCACCCCAGATGGGAGTAAGAAGCAACTTGAAGTTCTTGAGAAAGTATTCTAAAACCGTACCTTTCCATTTCCCATTGGTACGACCAGAACAGACTTCACAACGCGGGTGGTCCTGTCAGCTTCATTGTTGGCCTGGACAGCTGTTGAATCATCGGTCATCAGGACAAAGTGAAGATGGCTCTGTGCCCTTCAGCCCTGCTGCTGAATATGTAGCCCATTACAGTAATGGGGACGTTAATCACTAGCCTCATGCTTGTCTGAGGGTTTTGTGAGTACCCCCAGATACCACATGGCCTAAGCCTTTATCAGTTGAAAACTACAACCAGCATACCCTTGCCTGGCGTTTGGTATGCTAGTAGGGGTTAATTATGACATAGATAAAACTGAATCTTCAGAATGGAGGATAATTGATAGTTTGAAGAAATATACATGAATTCCTATTTATCATGGCTTAGTGCCCTTGTTTTCCACCCCTTCCCAAAGCCAGGACTTTGATTTGGTGGCCGTCGCTTGCTCAGTGACACTAAATTCTCCAGTAATCTGCAGTGATGTGTAATTGTGCTACAGCTAGCGATTGTTCACTAAGTAAAACCCTTGGTGTAGTTACCATGTAAGTCAACGGTATTTACAGGATATTTTTTCTGCCTGTAACTCAAAGCCTTACCGAAACAAATTGGAATTGCCTTCTGGAGGCCGTTGTTATAAATTACAGACCCAACATCTGTCCACATCTGCAATGTCTAGACAGCCTGTCTCAGCTACAAGAGAAGAGAGAGAGATGAACAAACAGAAAGCAGGAGAGACTGAGGAGTGGCAGAGGAAAGCCTCAGGTTCACAGACGTTTCCCTCTTCTGAGGTTTATCCTGATGCCCCTCGCTCTGCCTCTGAAATGGGCCTGAACCCTCAGCAGCCCCCAAGCTGAGCTCAGGAGATCTTCGGCATCACTTCAAGATGCTGGAACTACAGACAACGTAGTGCTTCTGTGGGGACGTTCTCCACCCAGATGTGCTTTTGGTGGAGTCTAGAAAGGTCAGGGTAAATGCAGAGTCTGAGAGGGACCAGGGGAAGTAGATTCCTGCTTCTCCGAAGTTCCCCCATCTCCTCTCTCTACCCTCTGCATCTCCTGACCTGGCTCTGGAGGAGGGGAGGCATCCCTTCGCCTACCTTTCTGGTGGTCCCTCTCCTGCATCCGCGATAAGAAGCCTGCCCGTCAGCTGAGTGATTGTATTTTTTTTACAGTTCCTAGCACAAACCTTCTCATTTATATGTAAAGCAGCCATTAGTCATAGCTCCGTTCCCACACACTGCCTGATGTACAATCACATTTTGCAGCGGATGAATCTTTCCACACAGCTGCTCTGCTATGAATAATCCGTCTCCAGGCCCATAAATCAGAAAAAAATCATGCACCTCGTTCGCCTGATCCTTACACAAAGTCATATATTTTACATGAGGACGAGCTAAATATTCATGAGATTTAAAGGCTTTTTTCATAGGCACTTGTTGGGGTTGTTTTCCACTACCAGGGTCGGGGGGGGGAGTTGGGGGTACCAAGGTTGTATCTACTTAAGGGTACAAGGGGGTTTTTTAGAGAAGACGACGAGGAGGAAACAGGATCTATTTCTCTCCCTCTCTCTCTCTTTCTCTCTCTCTCTCTCTCTCTCTCTCTCTCTCTCTCTCTCTCTCTCTCTCTCTTTCTGTGTGTGTGTGTGTGTGTGTGTGTGTGTGTGTTTGTGTGTGTGTGTGTGTGTGTGTGTGTGTGTGTTGTATATTTGAGAGGACAGTGAAAGAGATATTGATTCCAGCTTATCTCTTGATCTAGAAGTCATGTGGGACGAAATATGATCATGTGTGGCTTTAGAACTATGATAAATACCTGTTTACCTGGGCTCCTGATTTGCTCCCAGTCAGGGCTTATTGCCTCCCTCATCTTCAAGGTCATCTTATGAACCTTTGCCCTCTGACCTACGGAGCAATGAATTTGACCTTTCTCTGTGTGCAGAGGTTGCAGATTAGGGGGAGGGAGACTAGGAAGGGAAGATCAGCAGATGTAAAATAATTCACTCGGAAGCTAATGAAGTCTTCTACGGGGCTGCACGTGGTGACGCACCTGTAATCCCAGCACTGGGAACAGTGCGGTGCAGAGGGATCTTGACTGAGTTGGAGGCTAGCCCCAGCTACAGAGTGATTCAACAAAAAGCCGCCTATGCCACCGTAACAGAAGGCCTCTAAAACTCCATCGTTCCCCATGTGTTGGGGAACACTTACGGTGGCTTTCCTGATTCTTAGGGCTCATCTTCCTTTTAAAATAAGTAGCCCTCCCTCCCTCCCTCCCTGGAACTAACCTTAAATCCTTCCCCTCCCTCCCAAATACAAAACTTGACCCCTCAAGAAACCTCTTCTCACTAGCAGAAGGCATGGCAGGAGGAGCTCCTCGCTTTGCTGTGCGAACCCCACACTCCCGCCTTCCCTTGCTAACCCACTTGTCATCCCAGCTCCTCGGCTGGCAGGTGCTTTTTCATTTTACCCTGGCATTCGCTCAGCATTTGTCTCAGTGTTCAGTGGCGCTGTCTGTCTGACTCATTAATGCTGTGGTCTGCAGTGGGGCTGATGATGTGTCCTCACTTCCCTTCGAAGGTGAAAAAAAAATTCTCCATCTTGCTCTCGCTGACAACATAAAGAAGGAATGTGAAGGCAGAGATTTCTCAGGTTTAACTGAAGATCTGGAAACACATGAGCGCTCAAGCTGTTTTAGCTTTCAGTGGATAAGGACAATGCCTGGGTTCAAGGGCCTGTCCCCTGAAGAGGAATAGTATGGAATCTGTAAGGATGCCTCTTCAGTGAGTTGTCCTTTATTTAAGAATCTCACTGTAGTTCAGTCTGTATCGTACTTACCTGATTAGACTATAGAGGAAGTCCAAGGCCAGTCTGGGCAATTTAGTGACATGTTTGTCTCAAAAATGAGCCAGGTGTGGTGGTACATGCCTTTAATCCCAGCACTCGGGAGGCAGAGGCAAGAGGATCTCTGCGAGTTCAAGGCCAGTCTAATTACTTCCAGAACAGCACAGCCAGGTTTACATAGTGAGACCTTCTCTCTCTCTCTCTCTCTCTCTCTCTCTCTCTCTCTCTCTCTCTCTCTCTCTCCTCCCTCCCTCCCTCTCTCTCTCTCTCTCTCTCTCTCTCTCTCTCTCTCTCTCTCACACACACACACACACACACACACACCTGCTAAAACTTTTGTTTATACAAAGGCTCTCTGATGAGGTCCAGAAATTTGATAGCATGGAGCAATGACCCCTTCCCCTTTTCATTTCCTGTGACCAACTCTTTTAAGACTATCCAATTGAATAGGGCATGAGGACACACACTGGCCAATGGGGAAAACAGGCCGCCGCCACCTGCGTTAGTCTAAAAACCAAGTGTACTTCCAGCCTTTGTGTGTCCAGTCTTCCTAGCATACTTTCCTGACCAAGAATCAAGTTCAGACTCTTCATTGAAATAGTGGTCTCAAGCCAGGTGTGGTGGTGCACCCCTTTAATCCCAGCACTCGGGAGGCAGAGGCAGGCAGATCACTGTGAGTTTGAGGCCAACCTGGTCTACTAAGCAAGTCCAGGACAACCAAGGCTACACAGAGAAACCCTGTCTCAAAAAACCAAAAATAAATAAATAAATAAAATAGTGGTCTCTCTGTGACCCTGGACTATATTTCTAGCAATCCTATTACTGCAAAACAAATAAACAAATAAAACTACTTCTTATACTAAGTAGCTTTTATTGTCAGATTGAGACAACCTAGTGTCACTAGGGAAAATGGAACCTCGACTGAAAATCACCTTAATCAGATTGACCTTTGGCCCTGTCTATGAGATATTGTCTTGATTGATTATTGATCTGAGAAATTACAGCCCACTGTGGACAGCACCTATCCTAGGCAAGTGGGCCTGGGCTGTATGAAAAAGCTAGCCTAACAAGCCAAAGGGAGCAAACTTTTGGTTCTGGTTTTGGTTTTGAAGCAGAGTCTATGTCTATGTAGCCCTTGCTGTCTTAGAACTCTCTGTAGACCAGGCTGGTTTGAACTCACAAAGATCTGCTTGCTAGGATGAAAGGCGTATACAAACACACCTGATCGGTCTTTGGTCCTTTTCTCCAGATTCCTGCCTCAAGTTCCTGTCCTGACTTCCTTCAGTGATGAACTGTAACCTAGAAATGTACAATGCATCTTGCTCCCCAAGTTGCTTTTGGTCATGGTGTTTATTATAGCAACAGGACACTTCTCTAACAGATGGGCAAACCAAGATATAACCTTGGCAATGATGGTTTCAAAGACAAATCAAGAGGTGATAGTGGAGGGTTACAATTACATCTGATTCCTTTTTGTGATTTTTGACTCTGAACACCAACCGCCCCCACAACCCAACTTCCAGGGCCAAATGCCATGGCCAAAGCTTCTCCCTATTTCTGTAAATACTGTGGGCTTCCCCTGTTTGGTTGCCCCTTGCTCATCTCCTGTTTGAAACCCACTTTTCCTCCTGTTCAAGGAACATTAAGTCAAAGAACCGCCAGAGAGGAGGGAAAAGTCCAAACAATCACAGATGGCAGACTCGAAAATTTAATTTAAAATCATTCTTTATTATCCAAAATATTAAAATTAAAGCCATAAAGCCCAAAGGAAAACACAGATTAAAGCCCCCAGTGTTTCACAGTCTCTTCCTCAGGGGGTCCCCAAAACATTGACTGAGAATGCTTTTGAAAAGAAAGCAGGGGTGCTGGAGCAAAGAGCCAGCTGTAGATCACTGAGCCAAACGCTCAGTGACTGACCCAATCAGCTTCCCTTAAAGCCAAACACCAACTGTTTCATATGCAATTAATGATTGCCCTGGCAAATTAAAGTGCATCAAGTCGTCACAGGCATCCTTGAATGACAAGGCACACAACAGTCACAGGTAGCTCGTCCCTGGCATCTACATAATGATATTACCAGGCTAATCTGGGCTTGGAGATTTAATTCTGCAAAAACACCATGTGCTAAATATTTATATTCATAAAGGGCTGGAAAAATGCTCACATGCTACCTCTTGGCTCCCCATTTATCTGGACTAGGCCTCGGGCTCACTTGCTGGGTCTGTGGTAGAGGGTAAAAAGCATCAGTTGATGTCATTAGAATCCCACTGTTTCTGGTCCCCAACTTCACTCTTTACAAAACAGCTTATTGCTGGATTGGGTATTCGGAGGTACCCCCCAAAAAAGAGCAAAGCCTCTTTCTTCCCTGGCGATGCCAAAGCCAGAAACCCCTTCGTATTTCAGGGCTAAGAAAGGGGCAGCAGGATGGATGGATAAGTCTGTTCCTCACTCTTTGGTGCAGAAAATCAGAGTCCAGAAGGGAAAACAAAGACCATTTCAGCTGTTCTTTACAGATCTTGAATGCTCAGAGAAATCTCAGATGTCTGATTTGGGAAGGTCACTGTGTTTGAACTATAAAACTGAAGAGTAAAGCCTTTCCAAATAATCCTAAGTAAGCCAGGCTGATGGGAAGTGAATGTGTTTTGTGGCCTTTCAGATCTGTCTGTTTCCTCTACTGAAGGCTGAGTCTGAGCTATGGCCCTTCAGAGCAACCCAGCATATAAGTCGTGGGCCCTAAAGGGCTTGGCTGAGCCTACACTCTCAGGGGACAGCCAACATTATTTGTGTCCACCCAGACACTGATTTCCTCTCTTTATTGACATTTGGAAACCAAATTGTTCAATCTAGTCCCCTCTGCGATTTCTCACTCCCCGGCAGCAAAGGCAGACGATGGAGCCGGTCTGTTCCCTGTGCACACCAGGACTTGAAGCCTTCAGCAGCTTTTCCAGGCTCAGCATATTACAATCAAGATGGGACCAGCCAGTAAAAATTACATTGATTGCAATCTAGAAAGATTAACCAGCCTTAAGGGTCTCATGGCTGTGCTTTACATTTTTCAATTTCCTACAATTAAGTTAACAACAAATAATATTGACAAATAAACTGCCAGATCACTGACTGAAGAAGCCCTTCAACAGGAAAGGGAGACTGATTCTGCAAGTCTGACCATTGCCTGCTCTCAAGATTCAGCTCGAGCCCTGTGGTGTCACACACCTTTAATCCCAGCACTCAGGAGGCAGAGGCAGGCAGAGCACTGTGAGTTCGAGGCCAGCCTGTTGTACAAAGCCAGTCTGAGACAGCCAAGGCTACACAGAGAGACCTTATCTTGAAAAACAAAAAACCAAAGCCAAACCAAACCAAACCAAACAAAAAAAGATTCGGCTTGAGGCAGGGGATGTAGCCTAGTGGGTAGGTAGAGGGTTTGCCTAGCATGCATGGAGCCTTGGGTTCAGTTCCCAGCACCACATAAACAGTGCATGGTTGTTCTCACCTATGATCCCAGCACTGAGGAGGTGAAGTCAGGAGACTCAGAAGCCCACAGTCATCCTTAGCTACATAATAAGTTTGAGGCCAGCCTGGGCTACATAAGACCCTGCCTTCAAATTAATAATCTTGCTACCAAACCAATAACCCAACATCCGGCCTGTGTGAGTTCCAGCCTGTTGGACAGCGGCATTCTCAAGCTTCTTGGGTGCAGGGGGAAGGAGAATGATCATTGATCTTATTCCTAAAAGCATTTACTAGACAGGAGAGCTTGACTCTTGCCCTCCCACTACCTTTGAGAAAAATTTCCTGGTTTTCATTGATTCCTCCGTTTCCTTCTGGAGACAATTCAGAATGATACTATATTCATCATAAAGCACAAATATACCAACTCACCCATTAATTTGGGAGTCACAAGTCCTACAGTTGGACATGGTCATGCATGCCTGTAAGTCTAGCACACAGAGGATGAGACAGGAGGATTGTTGAGTTCAAGGATAACAGGGGCTACATAAAGATGTCTTGTTTCTTTTTCTTTTTCTTTTCTTTCTTTCTTTCTTTTTAAGATTTATGTATTATTATGTATACAGCACTCTGCCTGCATTTACACCTGCAGGCCAAAAGAAGGCATCAGATGGTCGAAAGCCACCATGTGGTTGCTGGGGAATTGAACTCAGGACCTCTGGAGGAGCAGTCAGTGCTCCTAACCTCTGAGCCATCTCTCCAGCCTTGAGAGATCTTGTTTCAAAGAGAGACAGAGAAAGAACAATCTGAGACCTCAAGACATTATAATCATTTGGCATTGACAGTTGCTTTTGATCCTGTGCTTTTAATCATAAAATGGCCATATAGGCATTCTTTTAAAATGATTTACTTATTTTGTGTGCATTGCTGGTTTGTTTGTATGTGTGTCTGTGTGAGGGTATTGGATCCTATTGAACTGGAGTTACCCACAGTTGTGAACCACTATGTGGGTGCTGGGAATTGAACCCGAATCCTCTGGAAGAGCAGCCAGTGTTCTTAACCACTGAACCATCTCTCCAACCCCTTTACTTTATATTTTACTGGAGGGTTTCCTGTTTGCTTGTTTGGTTTTTTGTCTTTTTGAGACAGTATGTCACACTGTAGTTTAGGTTAGCCTAAAACTCACCTGTGTAGGCCAGGCTGCCTCAAGCTTATGGCAATCCTCCTGCTTATCCCGCCAAGTTTGAGGTGATAAGCATGAACCACCACACTAGACTTGAGTGTTCAGTTTGATCCTCCTGCCTCAGCACCCTGAGCAGGAGATTCTCCTTCTGCACCACAGGATCCAGAGTTCTGATAACACAAAGGGTGTATATGAACCTAATGTGGTTATGTATTTAATGTGTGGGAAAGTTACACATGCCAGGGTGATTCACTGAAGGTCAGGGGACAACTTTGGGGAGTCAGTTCTCTCCTACCATGTGGCTTCTCCGGGATGGAACTCAGAGTCCTTAGGCTTGGTGCTGTCTCCCCTCCTCCTCTCTCTTTCCCTCCCTCCCTCCCTCCCTCCCTCCTTTCCTCCTTCCCTCCACCTCTCTCTTTTTCCTTGTAGCTGAGAGCTCTGAACTTCTTCTGGATCCTCCTGTCTTCCCTGCGTGCCCTTCCTGTCTGGTGCCCAGACCTTATCTAACCTCAAACCAGCAACTTGTAGAAATCCCCTCCATAGATTCCACTCCTCTTTGTACCTTGAAGCCAGACAGATGGCACCAAAAAAACTCTCTCTGACCCTCTGCTTTTCATTTGTGTTTGGCTAACAAGAAAAATGAGGTTAAAACACAGGAGGGGGCCGGGTATGGTGGTGCACGCCTGTAATCCCAGCATTTGGGAGGCAGAGACTGGCGGCGGATCTCTATGAGTTTGAGGCCAGCCTAGTCTACAAAGTGAGTCCAGGACAGCCAAGGCTACACAGAGAGACCCTGCCTCAAAAAACAAATAAACAAATAAATAAAACGCAGGAGGGAAGAGATGACGGGACTCTTCCAGATGTTCCCCAGCTGGGTTGCCCATCCTTCCTTTTGGAAGACCATGGCTGTCATCAAGGTTATCATCTTATATGTGCCTTCTCAGAGTTTTGGTAACTAACCATTCTCCCCATCCTTTGGCACTTCAGGCATGTTACTAGCAGTCTTTCTTTCTTTCTTTCTTTCTTTCTTTCTTTCTTTCTTTCTTTCTTTCTATTTAAAGATTTACTTATTATTATGTATACATTGCTCTGCCCGCATGACAGAAGAGGGCATCAGATCATGTTATAGATGGTTGTGAGCCACCATGTGGTTGCTGGGAATTGAACTCAGGACCTCTGGAAGAACAGCCAGCGCTCTTACCCTCTGAGCCGTCTCTCCAGCCCCTCTAGCAGCATTTCTTAATAGCATTCCTAAATCCTGGCCAGATCTTTAAAATATGGTTCATGTAGCCCAGAGTGACCTCAAATTCACTATATGTAGCTGAGGATACTCTTGGACTCTTGAGTCTCCGCCACCACCTCCAGAGTGCTGGGATTACAGGCATGTACCATCATGACCACTCCCAGTTTATACATCGCTGTGGATCAAATCCGGGGCCTCATGCATGCTAGGCAAGCAGCCTACCAACTAAACCACATTGCCGGCCTAGGCCTCTAATCTACAGGTTGATCACGTCTGCATGTGCCAGCGCTCTGAGGATACAGGCCCCTCTGTCGCCAGGAAGCCCCATTAGTGTATATTTTCATGTACTTTCTCTAGAATGGTGGTTCTCACCTTTTCTAATGCTGCAGCTCTTTAATACAGTTCCTCATGTTGTGGTGACCCCAATCATAGAATTTTTTGACACTGTTATAAATTATAATGTAAATATTTTTGGAAATGGGAGGGTGCCAAAAGGATCGTGACCCACAAGTTGAGAACTACTGCTTTAGGGAGGAAAAAAAAAACTTCTTGGATGGATAAGTTGGATTCTTTTTCCCTTCCTTCCTTTCTTTCTTTGTTGTGTTTTTGTTGTTGTTGTTGTTGTTTTTTCCAGACAAGGTTTCTCTGTGTAACCTGACTGTCCTGAAATTCATTCTGTAGATGGGGCTGGCCTTGCATTTAGAGATCTACCTGCCTTCCAAGCTCTGGGATTAGAGTGTGCACCACCTTTGTTTCTTATCCATCTGAGAGTGATGAGACTGAGTGTTTAACCCTCTCTAATAGAGCTAATCTTAGCCTTGACCACCTCCTTCTCAAATGGCACTTTGAGGAGACAGAGGGGAATTTAAAAAAAAAAAAAAAAAAAAGGAAATGCCTGAGAAGTACTAGCAGCCAGATAAAGGAAATCGTCAACATGAAGGAGTAATTGTGCCGAGCTCTGATGAAGTCCAGTTAAACAGAAAACAACCTGCACAAACAGACCCAAGTCTGCAGACGCAGGTGTGATGAAGACTGTTTGTCAAACAGTCTAACAAATTGAGGCACAGCAATCCAGGGAAAGATAGCTTTGTCAGCACAAACAGCTCAATGCTGATTTAAACTCTCAGGCCTGGAAAAACCAAATAAAGTGTGTATGAGCATGTCTACAGCTAGATATATACACGCATACTATTTTTTTCATAACCAAAGTGAGCATTTTTTGTTTGTTTAGACAAAGGTTTCTGCATTGGACACTACTGCTAATAAATAAGACACAGAACACAGCATACAAACAAACAAACAAACAAACAAACAAATCTTAGCCAGGTGTGGTGGTGCACACCTGTAATCCCAGCACTTGGGAGGCAGAGGCAGGCGGATCGTTGTGAGTTCGAGGCTAGCCTGGTCTATAAAGTGAGTCTAGGACAGCCAAGGCTACACAGAGAAACCCTGTCTCAATAAACCAAAACCAACCAACCAAACAAACCAAAAACAAATAAAGAAAATCACTTTTTAAAAAAATAATTTCATATAAGTTTGTGATTTTTCGAGACAGGGTTTCTCTGTGTTAATATCCCTGGTTATCCAGACAGGCTGGCCTTGACTCACAGAGATGCACTTGCCTCTGACATCCAAATTCTGAGATTACGCTCAACTGATGGCACACACCTTTAATCCCAGCATTTGTGAGCCAGAGGCAAGCAGATCTCTGTGATTTTGAGGCCGGCTTGCTCTACAGAGTGAATTCCAGGACAGCCAAGGCTACATAGAGAAAGCACGTCTTTAAAAAAAAAAAAAGTTCTTCTGCACTGAAATCTTTCTTTTTTCAAACCAAAGAATATGTTCCAAGCCCGGTAGTGGTGGCACACATCTTTAATCCCAGCACTCAGGAGGCAGAGGCAGGCGGATCACTGTGAGTTCAAGGCCAGCCTGGTCTACTAAGCGAGTCCAGGATAGTCGAGGCTACACAGGGAAACCCTGTCTCAAAAAAAAAAAAAAGAAAGAAAGAAAGAAAGAAAGAAAGAAAGAAAAAAGATATCCCAGAGGAGCCTCTACCCAACTTTCTCCTCCAGCCACTGAGCTAGCTTTTCTTTCCTTTGAGAGTCACACATTTTGTGCATTGCCTTGGGGCACTTGCCACCAGCCCAGTCCTCACCATCCATCCTTCGTGGGCTCCTTTGCAGCTTCCTCTTCCATTGCTTGACCTGAGAATGCATGGTTCTCCTGGACTCCTCCCTCAACCTTCTGCTGTGCTCTCCCAGGGCGACCCCTCCCTTTCAGACACCCCTGTGTGAGGTATGGAACCTTTCTCTTGTTTCCATTTCCAAATAGCCAAGGACTCCTCCACAGGCTGAATCCTCACAGAAGCCCCACAGAGACCTTGAAGCAATATGTCTAGAAAAGAACTGGTTATCCTTCTGCCAGCGGCCCCTTCTATTGGGTTCCCTGTCTCAAAAAGTGGTATTCCTCATTCATCCCGTTTCCTGAGTCGCATACCTAGGAGTCATCTTTGACACATCCCTTTGACATCGTCCATGACATATCTAATCAATCACCGAGGCTCGCTGATTCTTTTTCTGCAGTGTCTCTGAAATCCAGCTCTTCCTTCTGGTTCTCACCACCTCCCTCATTCGGGCTGCCACCATCTCTCTCAGGAAGATTTCCCCCCTACAAACTCGAAAACTCATAATCCTTTTCCCCAGCCTCCAGCTGTGCTCCATTCTAATCTATTCTCCACCCTGGGCTCTGAGTGATTTTCTAAAAATACAAATCTGACCATGCTGCAGCCCTGCTTAACATTTTTCAGTACTTTCCCACAGCCCCCAGGATAAAGTATGAATGCCTGAATTTGACCTGTGAGCTGAAAGTCAAGATATTAATAGTCCATGAAGCACAGATCCCAGATGCAAAGGGTGTTAGCTGGCTCACCTGAGCAGCTTGTGCCAGCTGAATAATGTTTATTTATTTATTTATTTATTTATTTATTTATTTTTAAATAACATACACACACACACACACACACACACACACACACACACACACACACACACACACACCCTTAGACTGGAAACGGAAGTCCAGCCTCCCTGTTCTCTCTGCCCAGTCACTGGCTCTTGGCTTCTTTATTAGTCAATCAGAGATAATTGGGGTGCAATGTTTACACAAGATTGATCCAGGAGATTCTTCATAGAAATGACAACACCCTTGTCCGAACGGAAACCAGATCTCAGGGTACAGAAATTAGCATCTAAATACACAGGGCACTAGACCAACCCCCAACACTCCACTGCGTCCTCTGCTGTCTGCTCTAGAGACACCCACCCTTCCCCTAATGTCATACTGGCCTTGATTTTGTTCCAAGACTATACCATCAAATGCTTGGCCAACTACGTCTTTACCAAGCTTCTCTGTTGTTGGTGGTTGTGGTTTTGGTTTTGGTTTTTTGAGACAGGGTTTCTCTGTGTAATCTTGGCTGTCCTGGAACCCACTCTAGACCAGGCTGGCTTCGAACTCAGAGATCCACCGGCCTCTGCCTTCCAAGTGCTGGGATCGAAGACATGTACCACCACCTGGTAGAGGGTCTCACTGCATATGTAGCTCTGGCTGGCCTGGAAGTCATAGAGATTCTCCTGCCTTTGCCTCCTGAAGGCTGGGATCAAAGGTGTGCAACATTGACACCCACCTTGTATTTCTCTGAGAATCAGGAAGGGAAGGGAAAATGTTCTCTTTTTAGCTTCCAATGAAATCACTATCACTCCTGCCAAATCAAATACAATCTTCCCCAACTTCTTCTCATCTCTTGACCCAAGGATCAAGCCTATAATGGATTTTTAAGATTTTTTTTTTGTTTTGTTTTGCTTGTTTGTTTTGTTGTTGTTTTAGTATTGAAAATTGAACCTAGGGCCTTATGCATGCTGGGCCATATCCCTTCTTACTAAATTGGCTGGACTGGCTTTAAATTTTTGATCATCCTGATTCAGCCTCCCCGGAGTGGCTAGGATCACAGGCCTGCACACTAGCCCTAGGAAGTTGGTGGGTTTCTGTTAGTTAATTTCTGTTCCAGTCTACTTAGATCTTAGATAAGCTGTTCCTGGGAAATTAGCCAGCATTATTTTTATTTTTAATTTTTTGGAATTGTTCTACATTTTATTACTGAACAAACCACATCTCCAGTTTAGACATGACCAAGTCTCCAGGTTAAAAATGCTGAACTCTATCTGGTTTGATCGATCCAGGACCACGATGCAGTATACAGCTCAGCCTTGCCATTGTGTGAATCCTTACAATCCCAGCTGTGCTCTCCTCCAGTGTCTTCTCTTAGAGTTGTGCCTGATCTTGCTACCAGTTTTCATCAGAATCCATTGAGGAATAGGATGGTTTTGCTTTTGGTTCTTGGCCAGGAATCGCTTGACTCTGAAAGTCTTGGGAGAAGACGTGACGAGAAGCCGAGTCTGATGCACATGATGGGGGAGGAAAGGAGAAGAGCTGACGGGCATATTCTGTGGTTTGTTTTTTTGTTTTATTTTTGTTTTTGTTTTTCAGTTTTTTGAGACAGGGTTTCTCTGTGTAGCTTTGACTGTCCTGGAACTCACTTTGTAGATCAGGCTGGCCTGAAATTTGCAAAGATCTGCCTGTCTCTGCCTCCCCAAGTGCTGGGATTACAAGTGTGCACCACCACACCCGGCTGTGGGGCATATTTTAGGGAGAAAAAGAGAAGAGAACTTTAGCATTTGGAAGGCACGTTAGGAATGGAGAAATACACTGGAGAGCCAGAGGTCAGCAAGAAGACCTTGGGCATCCAAATGCCAAGGTAGTTATCTCAAATGTGGCCACAGGTTAGAATCATTTGGGGCTTTTAAAAAGTGCCGTTGATGGGCTGGGTGGTGGTGCCACATGCTTTTAATCCCAGCACTTGGGAGGCAGATAGGCAGAGTTTGAGGCCAGCTTGATCTACAAAGTGAGTCCAGGACAGCCAGGGCTACACAGAGAAACAGTCTTCAAAAACCGAAAAAAGTGCCTTTAATCCCAGCACTCAGGAGACAGAGTCAGATAGATCCCTGTGAGTTCAAGGCCATCTTGGTCTATAAAGCAAGTCTAGGACAGTCAAGGTGGCATGGAGAAACCCTGTCTCGAAAAAGCAAAAAGAAGAAGAGGAGGAGGAGGAAGAGGAAGAAGAAGAAAAAAGAGCCTCCCCTTCTCTAAAAAGGGCAGGACTGGGAAAAGAAGAGGGAGGAGCTTGGGATCAGGCTGTAAAGTGTAAATTAAAAAAGAAAAGCTGGTCGTGGTGGCCCACGCCTTTAATCCCAGCAGAGACAGGCAGATCGCTGTGAGTTCGAGGCCAGCCTGGTCTACAAAGCAAGTCCAAGACAGCCAAGGCTACACAGTGAAACCCTGTCTCAAAAAAAAAAAAATTAAAAAAGAAAAGCACTCTGGAGGCAAAGGCAGGCAGATCAAGGACAGCCTGGTCTACCTACGTGCTGCGTTCCAGGTCAGCCAGAGCTAAACAATGAAATCCTGTCTCAAATAAACCCAAAAGTGGAAAAATAGAGGAAGATGCTTGATATCTACCCCTGGCCTCTACATGAGCTTGCACAAAGAAGTGAGAATGAGAATACACACATGTGTGTACAAACGTGCTACACACAGAGAGAAAAGAAAAAGGCATAGTGACACATGCTTATAATCCTAGTACAGGGAAGGCAGAGGGGGATGGTGCAAATTGTAGACCATTCAGGGTTTCCTAGCAAGACCTCTCCAATACATAAACCAATAGAAGTTTAAGAACAAATTGTGAGGCTGGAGAGATGGTTTAACAGTTTAAGAGCAATGGCTTTGCTGGGCACGGTGGCACACACCTATAATCCCAGTACTAGAGGAGGCAGAGGCCGGCGGACCTTTGTGAGTTCAAGGCCAGCCTGGTCTACAAAGTCGAGGACAGCCAAGGCTAAACAGAGAAACCATGTCTCTAAAAACAAAGCAATGTATAAGTTTTCTTAGTTATTTTGTGGGGTAGACATACCTGGCATGGTGTGGTGGTCAGAGGGCAATTTGCAGGAGTTACTTCTTTTATTTATTTATTTATTTTTTTATTGCATATGAGTGCTTTATCTGCAGAAGAGGGTATCAGATTACATTATAGATGGTTGTGAGTCACCGTGTGGTTGCTGGGAATTGAACTCAGGACCTCTGGAAGAGCAGGCGGTGCTCTTAACCACTGAGCCATCTCTCCAGCCCAACTTCTTTTCTTTTACCACGTGGGTTCAAGGATAGAACTCAGCTCCCTAGGCTTCCTGGCAAGCCCCCCCCTTTTTTTTTTTTTTTTAACCCTCTGAGCCATTTTAACTAGTCTCTTTTTGTATTGTTGTTGTTTACTGAGACAGGGTTTTTCTGTGTAGCCCTAGCTGTGCTGGAACTCATTCTGTAGACCAGGCTGGCCTAGAACTCACAGAGATCTGCCTGCCTCTGCCTCCCAAACACTGGGATTAAAGGCGTGTGCCAGCACTGCCTAGCTGTAATTTTTTTTGTTGTGGTCATTGTTTTCTTTTTGAGACAAGGTTTCTCTGTGTAGCCTTGGCTGTCCTAGACTCACTTGGTAGGCCATGCTGGCCTCGAACTCACAGTGATCTGCCTGCCTCTGCCTCTGCCTCTGCCTCTGCCTTCCGAGTGCTGGGATTAAGGGTGTGCACCACCATGCCCGGCTGTAATTTAAAAAAAAAAAATGTGTCTGTGTGTATGCCCTCAGACACCAGAAAAAGATGTAGTGTGGGGTGCACACCTCTAATCCCATCTAATCATGCTGCTGTTTTACTATGAAACCTTAGCACTTAATAACTTAGCAGTTTTATTCTTGAGACAGGATCTCACTCTGTCGTCCAGACTAACATGGAATTTGCTATAAAATCCAGGCAGGCCTCAACTCAAAGCAATCTTCTGGGTACAGCTTCCCATGTGCTGAGATTACAAGCACAAGCCTTCACCCTCGGCAGTAACTCAGCTTTAAGATAAGTGGTAATGATAGGGTTAGTCAGTGCAGTGATCCAGGGCACAGGGAGCTGATGGAGGTTGTGTTCATAGCTGCAGCCGCACACTCTGGCTTTCCCCAGGCAGTAGTGATGAGGACCTGGCACACGGTAGCACACTGCAACTCCAGTCATGTCATGTCCTCTAAGACAGACAGAAATTTTAGATTAAAGTTCTGCAAAATGGTAATCAGGAACAGAAACAGCTTCCTGAAAGCCAAGCTTTCTCCCACACACATCCTTTTCCTGTGTAGAAAGGCATGGCATCGCTTTTTCTCTTTTCTTTTCTATCTTTTTTCTTTTTCCTTTTTTTTTTTTTTTTTTTAGGTTTTTTTGAGAACGGGTTTCTCTGTGTAACAGCCCTGGCTGTCCTAGACTTGTTTGTAGACCAGGCTGACCTTGAACTCATAGAGATCCACCTGCCTCTGCCTCCCAAATGCTGGTATTAAAGGCATGCACCACTATGCCCCGCTCTGTTCCACTTTCTTAAAATTGGCACTCTATTCAGAGAAAGTGACCAAGGTTAAACATTGCTGGCTTAGGGGAATTTGGTCATTACCAGCACAGACGTCATCGTGTTATAACGGTTGTGCCTTTTGCAATGAGGTAGTTTCTGAATTTAATGTCACAGGTCACTTCATGTGACAGGGTGGCTATATGGGCAGTGTATCTCTGGATATTTTTCTCCTGACACAAGATCTCATATAGCTTAGGTTGATCTCCAACTTGCTATGTACCCAAAATGACCTTGAACGTCTTCCGACCAAGTACTAAGACTACAGATGCTGGCACTAAACCCTTCTCATGAGGTGTTGGGGACGAACCCAAGGCTATGCTAAGCCAAGCGCTCTACCGGCTGAGCTATCTCCTCAGCCCTTTTATTGTTTTGTTTTGTTCTGTATATGTGTTTATTTAGGTGCTTGTGTGTGTCCATGTGTGGATATGTGTGTGTGGAGAGAAGAGACTGATATCTAATGTGGATCCTCAGGCATTGCCTATCTAGATTTGTGACACAGGAGCTCTCACTGGCTTGGAGCTCATTGAATAGCAAGCCCTAGATAATAGATCTCTCTCTCTCTCTCTCTCTCTCTCTCTCTCTCTCTCTCTCTCTCTGGCATTTATAACAATTTATTCATCCTACGAACAGAGCATCAATGACACTTTTACCTCTTATGGGTGGCTTTCAATTCTGGTATATTTTTGTATATTTATGACTTGTGAATTCTCACTTTTTTCATTTTTTATTATAATTTATTTACATTACATCTTGATTGTTGTTATCCACTTGCTCTTATCTTCCCATTCCCACTCTCCTTCCCTCCCTCTTCTGCCCTATTCCCGTCCCTTAGACCTCTGACATGTGGGGTCCTCTCCTCGACTGTCTGACCACAACAGCCTGTCAGGTCTCATCAGGATACCCTGCATCCTCATCCTCTGGGTTCCCAAAGGACCTCCCCACCAAGGGGAAGTGGTCAAATCACAGGCATCAGAGTTGGTAGTAGAGGCAGGTCCAGCTCTCCTCCGAGAATAAGCTGTTCACCGGCTACATCTTAACAGTGGTTCTAAGTTTTCTGCTTGCAATGTCCTTGGTTGGTGCATCAGTTTGTGCAGGGCCCCCTGGTCCAGATCCTTGATAGTCTCTTTGTGGAGCTCCTGACACCTCACCCCCCACCCCTACCCCCAGATATCTCTGTCTCTTTGTCTCTCTGTCTGTCTCTGTCTCTGTCTGTCTGTCTCTCTCCCTCTCCCTCTCCCTCTCCCTCTCCCTCTCCCTCTCCCTCTCCCTCTCCCTCTCCCTCTCCCTCTCCCTCCCTCCCTCCCTCCCTCTCTCTCTCTCTCTCTCTCTCTCTCTCTCTCTCTCTCTCTCTCTTTCTCACGTTTTCTGAGACAGGGCTTTCTCTGCCCTGGACTCACTTTGTAGACCAGGCTGGCCTCGAACTCACAGCAATTCACCTGCCTCTGCCTCCTCAGTTCTGGATTAAAGGTGTGCACCACTGTGCCTGGCTATTTTATTCTTAATGTGAGTTCAATAGATCTGAACTCAAATCCTCAATCTTTCATAGCAAGTGCTTTATCCACTGGGCCATCTCTTTGTTATTGCTGAGGCAGGGTATGTCTATGGAGCCCAAGGTGGCCTGGACTCTAGGCAAGCCCCCTGTCTCAGATCCCAAGTGCTGGAATTATATACAGAGCCATTATGCCCAGCACCTGAATGTTAAGCACCATGACCTCCATATCCCCATGCAGGGCCTCTGGGGTCTGCCAATCACACAGTCTCTCCAGTTTGTTTGTTTGTTTACTTTTCTTTCTTTCTTTCTTTCTTTCTTTCTTTCTTTCTTTCTGTTTGTTTTTCGAGGCAGGGTTTCTCTGTGTAGCCTTGGCTGTCCTGAACTCACTTTATAGACCAGGCTGGCCTCGAACTCACAGTGATCGGCCTGCCTCTGCCTCCCGAGTGCTGGGTGTTTGTTTATTTTTCAACACAGGGTTTCTCTGTGTAGCCTTGGCTGTCCTGGACTCGCTTTGTAGACCAGGCTGGCCTTGAACTCACAGCAGTCTGCCTGCCTCTGACTCCCCAGTGCCGGGATTAAAGGCGTGCGCCACCACTGCTGGGCCAGTCTCTCCTTTTGCATTCCTGCTATGACATATGCAGCCTTTCGTGTCCACACTCTATCCTACAGCACTTGGACTAACCAATTTCTTGCTCGTTTGCCAGTGTCTAGGCTTCACTTTATCTAGACAACCCTCAAGCAACAATGCTTCTTTAAGTACATTAATCCGTGCTTTCATGCCGGTCTCAGCACCTCATGTGTGGTGTTTAACACAGAGCAGACTGGAGCCAGAAATGCTTCACAATTATGTCTGTGTTCTTTTCTCCTCGTCCCCTTTCCTGTAGCAATTGAGTTTCCATCCCTGACTGTACCTAAAAGTCATTTGCAGAACTTTATCAAAAATACCAATGCCTAGTCAGGAGTGATGGCTTCCACATGTAATGCCAGCATTCAGGAGACTTGAGGCAGGAGGAGCGCTGCAAGTTTGAGACCAGTGTGGAGTATTGTGGTACAGCATTGAAGTCAGTGGTACCGTTATGGTTGTGCCCTCTTCAGGGAGACAGTTTCTGAATTTGATGTCCAAAGGGTGGTAGCAATATGGTCAGAATATCTTGGGGTTTGATGTTATTTGGGGGTATCTGTTTGATTAGTTTTGCTTTCTGATTTTGTTTCTGCTCAAGACAGGCTTTTGTTTTATACTGAGTTTCAGGACAGCCTGGACTGTAGTATGAGACACTGTCTTTAAAAAAAAAAAAAGATGCAAAGATGGCTCAGAGGTTAAGAGCACTATCTGTTCCTCCAGAAGTCCTGAGTTCATTTCCCAGCGACCACATGGTGGCTCACAGCTACCTGTAATGAAGTTTGGTGCCCTCTTCTGGTGTACAGGGTACAGGCACACATGGGGTCAGAATACTGTATAAATAATAAACACATCTTTGTGTTTGTTTTGTTTTTTTCGAGGCAAGGTTTCTCTGTGTAGCCGTGGCTGGCCTGGAATCACTCTGTAGACCAGGCTGACTTCGAACTCACAGTGATCCGCTTGCTTCTGCCTTTTGAGTGCTGGGTTTAAAGGTGTGAGCTGGGGCTGGAGAGATGGCTCAGGGGTTAAGAACACTAACTGCTCTTCCAGAGGTTCAAAGTTCAATTCCCGGCAACCACAAGGTGGCTCACAACCATCTTTAATATGATCTGATGTCCTCTTCTGGCATGTAGGTGTAGATGCAAATAGAACATTCACATACATAAAATAAATAAATATTTGAAAAAAACGAAAGGGAAAAAAAAAAAGGGGGGCGTGAGCCACCACCGCCCAGCAAATAAGTAAACCGGGCTCTCATCAGGTTACTACCAAACCAAACAACCTACCTGAGTTTGATCCCTGGGACATACATGGTGGAAGGAGAGGACAGATTTCCTCTGGTCGTCTTTTTTCCTCTCAAAGTATGTAAGTAAATATAACAAACAAAGAAGCAAACAAAAAGGAACTGCCTCTGCCATCCAAGTGCTGGGATTAAAGGCATATTAGCTGTATGCCTCTTATACATTAGGTATCATGTTGAGTTACATAGGAACAGAGATGGGTAGAACCAAGTATCAATAGACCAGAAATATAAGAGCCTGAGTTGTAAGGGAAGGGATTGGGTTTATTCCAGTTACTGATGAGTTTTCATTTTTTTCTTAGCATTTTCATATGTCCTTATTCTTTGTTGTAATTCAACATTTTTTCCCCCTCTGTGTAGCTTTGGCTGTCCTGGACTCACTTTATAGACCAGGCTGGCCTCAAACTCAGAGACTGACCTGCCTCTGCCTCCCTGAATGCTGGGATTACAGGTGTGCACCACTGTGCCTGGCTAATTCAACAATTTTTTTTGGGGGGGGGGAGGGGAGAGGGAGGTAAGGGGCAGGGTCTCTTTATTGTAGGCCTGGCTGTTCTGGAATTCAGAGGTCTGCCTGCCTCTGCCTCTTGAGTACTGGATTGAGTACTGTGGTTCCATGCCTGACCTGAACATCATCATCATCTTTTTCTTTTACATTGACATCTACTCACAGTTAATGTGTTTATTATTTGTCGAAAGAAAGCATAAAACGGTTTATAATGGAGAGGCTGGAGGTGTGGCTGAATGATAGAATATTCAATTAGTATGTGAGAGGTCCTAGAAGGTTCTCTGTAGGAAATTTTTTTTTATCTTTCTCTTTCTGTTTGAGACTATTTTTCGCTGTCCTAGAACTTACTATGTAGACCAGGCTGGCCTCAAACTGCAGCGATCCTCCTGCCTCTGTCTCAGACGGGATGGGAAGGATACCTCACTGGCTTTTTCCTTTTTCCATAAGCAAAGAGGTATCTTTCTAATTGGCTTACTTTTAAAATTCAAGTATTTTGTACAGTTTTTTATGCAAGTTCTGGAGCCTTGAACTCAGCTCTCTCTTTCTTGACAGGGTTTCTCTGAGTAGCCCCTAACTGTCCTGGAACGCCCTCTGTAGACCAGGCTGGCCTCGAACCCACCTATATCAGTCTCTGCGTCCGCAGTGCTGGGACAAAGGTGGGCATCACCACATCTGGCCCGTTTGTCCTTTTCAAGGCCAAAAAAAAAAAAAAAGGTATTACAGGCTTCACTTGTTTGATGGCCATTGTATTTCATTTACTTAACACAGGGCTTAGATCTCAGGATTAGCAACGACAACCCATACCTTCTGAGCGCTAAACTAAAAATTTCCTGGACTGAGCCTTACTTGCTCTGGGGGAGAAAAGGTTCTTTAGAAATAAGAGGCAAGAGCACAGGAGGACTTTGAAATCTTGCCCTGATGTTTAGGCAGCTTCCACGTGCACATTTGGCTCAGAGTATCTAGGTCTCAGTCCTTTCGCAGATGCCCGAGGTATGAAATTCAGGAGGGTCCAGTTCTCCAAAATCATCGTTAGGGAGGCCCTAGGACTCTGAGTTCTCTCAATTTTCCCAGTGTTTGGAATACAGATGAATCACTAGTCGCCATTTTGCTATCAAATGCCAGGCAAAGAGCCACTGGCGTCGTTCGGTAACCACGGCGACACTCTGGCTTTGCCTTTTTAAAGGCTGGAAACTACAATTCCCGTCAGCCGACTTCCCCTCCTGGCTTTTGAGTGCTCTACTTTTGGCTTGTATACAGTCGCGACTCTTCGCAGTGACCCGCGGGAGTTGCTGTTCGCCTTGAGACCTCGCCGCTAGCCGCGCGAGCTTCCAGAACTACAAGTCCCGAGAGGCAGCGGAGCGCGCAGGCGTAGAGCCGCGGTCCACCTCGGGGGTGGGGTGGGGGTGGGGGCCTGCTAGTGCCAGGAGGTAAGAGAGGGCGGGGGAAGGAAGAGGAGGCGGGATCCGGGCGCTGCGTTGGCTGCGGCCTGGCTCGAAAGGGGCGGCCCCGGCGGAGAGCAGACCCAGTAACCCCGGCGACTATGGACCCGGCAGAGGCGGTGCTGCAGGAGAAAGCTCTCAAGTTTATGGTGAGGAGATGGTGCGGGCAGGGGAAAGGTGGAGGTGGCGGCGTTGGCCCGTCGCTGGGCTCAGGCCTGGGTCACCCGCTCACAGCAGGAGGGGGGCAGAGATTCCGGGCCAAGGCCGGTAGCGAGGCAGAGGGAGGGACAGGACCAGAGCTCGGGGGAGGGTGCGGGAGGGTGCAGAGGGGACCCTGGGGTGGGGGGCAGCAGCTCCGCCATCTTGTGGAAGAGAGGCCAAGTGACAGCGGGAGCTCATTGGAGGTGGGGGCTTCTGGCGGCGCGTGGGGCCCTAGAGGGAAAGGGGCGTGGGGACAGTTACTGAAGAGCGGAGGAACCGGGTGGAGAGACGCCTGTGGACGCTGGCAGGGGCCTTACAGTGTCAGGGTTACGGGTAAGGCCTGGGAGAGGAGGTGTATTCAGGAGTGGGAATAGTGGGGAGCTTAGAATAATGGCGTGACAGACACTGGGGAGCAGGGGGAAACTGGACAGGGCTGGAAACTGATGGGTTTAATGGTGAAGGAGGGAAAGCCCAGGTTGGGGGGGGGCGGGTAGTTTTACTTCCCATTCAGCTGGGAAGATAGTCTTTGCTTAAGAGCTAAGGATGGAATCCCAGTTGGCCAAACTAATGGTGGCAAACTCTGGAAGAGGTCTTATTTAAGAATTTAAGGACTCTGACCTAGGGCTATGGTGACAGGTCCTGGGAGAGAATGACAGTGTTGACTGTGAGCTAGAATTACACATATCAGAAAGGAGATACATGCTCTGTTTTGATGGAGAGGGGCACAGTTATTTGTAGTAAGGACAAAGTGATGAAAGAAATGTAGGTACAGGTAAATGGGGGCAAAATTAATAACCAATGAGGGAAAGCAGAACAAAACTTAGGCTTTAGGTGGTGAGGGAGTAAAATGTGCTGGTCAAGTGCTGCCTCACTTTGTGGGAGAGGAAAGGCCCTGTGAGAAGATTCTAGAGGAAAGATATAGGTAATTGGGTAATAGAGAAATTGAGGTAAGTCAGGAGTGGTGGTTGCCTCTGAGTTTTAGGTTGGAGCCCAGTCTGGGTGCTGCATTTTGAGGGTGTGTGCCAACCCCTGAGGCCCTGTTTCTTTAACTTTGTGTGGTGCATTTCCCTTGCTGCCCTTGTGTTTGGCAACTTTGACTGGTCTGATATTTGATGCTTTTAATCTGATGCTTCTTACATATCCGAGGTGTAAACCAGCTTCTGGTTGCATCTAAAGAATGGTGAGATCCATGGATTTTTTAGCTTAACAGGTGATTTTGGGGATATTATATTATTTGCAATCAGTTCTTGTCTTTTTTTTGGGGGGGTGGAGTACTTTTTTGTTTTATTTTTTATTTTTTTAATGTGCACTGGTATAAGGGTGTCAGATCTCTTGGAACTGGAGTTACAGACAGTTATAAGGTGCCATGTGGATGCTGGGAATTGAACCCAGATCCTTTGGAAGAGCAGACAGTGGCTCTTAATCATTGAGCCATTTCTCCAGCCCCATTCCTTTGTTGAGTAGTTGTTTTGTGCCTTTGCCTAAAATGCCAAAACAAATTAGATAAACATAGACACTAACTCAGTTAAAATTAGGTTTTAAATTGCCCCATTCATATTTATAGATGCTGGTCAAATTTAAGTTTTTATTTTGAGGGCTGGAGAGATTGCTCAGCAGTTAGGAGCATTGCTGTTCTCCCTGAGGATGAAGGGTTGATTCCCAGTGTGCAACCCACATGGCTGCTTACAGTGGTCTATAACTCCAGTCCCAGGGGATTCCACCCCCCTTTGCTGGCCTCCCTGGGCACCAGGCATACAAGTGGTGCCCAGCCATACATGCAGACAAAACATAAATAAAATACATTAAAGGCACTCACCTTTAATCTCAGCATTTGGGAGGCAAAGGCAGGTGGATTGATGTAAGTTCCGAGGCCAGTCTGGTCTACAAAGTGAGTCCAGGACAGCCAAAGCTACACAGAGAAACCCTGTCTTGGGGGTAAAAATTATTTTGCACTAGAACCTTCAGAAACACCTAACTAAAGCTTGTCATTAACAAAATTCTATTCAGCCTAAAGCCATTTCTTGAATTTCTATTCTGTGTTGACATTCTAAGAGATCTCAAGGCCTGGAATTGTGGTTTATACCTCATAATCCAGTACTTAAGAAGCTGAGGCAAGCCTGGCAGTGGTGGCGCATATCTTTAATCCCAGCATTTGGGAGGCAGAGACAGGTGGATCTCTGAGTTCAAGGTCAGCCTGGTCTACAGAGTGAGTTCCAGGACATCCAGGCTGTGCAGAGAAACCCTGTCTGGAAAAACCAAAAGAGAAACTGATGCAGGCCAGGAGGATACCCCTCTAACCCCCCTCTCCCCCCAATAAAAACTGCCCACACCTTTAATTGGGCAGATGGATCTCAGTTGGAGGCTCACTGGAGGTTTACACAGCGAGTACCAGGACAGCCAAAGCTACATAGTGAGACCCTGTCTCAAAAATTCACAAGGAGAGAGAGAGAGAGAGAGAGAGAGAGAGAGAGAGAGAGAGAGAGAGGAAGAAGAAGCAGGAGGAGGAGGAAGAGGAAGAGGAAGAAGAAGAAGAAGAAGAAGAAGAAGAAGCAGCAGAAGAAGAAGCCGCCGCTGCTGACTCTGAGGCAAGAGTGTTATTTGGGCTACAGAATTAGACCCTGTTTCAAAAGACAATAAACAAACAAATAAGCTGAGTGTGGTGGTGCAAGTCCCTAGCGCTGGGGATATGGAGTTACAGACCTACCTGCAAGTTAAGGCAGCCTGGGCTGTAGGAGACCCTGCTAACAAACAGGCAAATCTGCAGAGACTTTGACATTTTGGGGGAGGGAATGGAAATAAGTCAGAGTTGCTTTTATCTCCTCAGCCAGTTTTGAGATGTAAGTCAGAAAGTGCTCAGTTTGCATTCCAGTGTAGAAGTTGACTCTCAGCCCGAACCTGACACTTGGATTTATGGAAAAATGTATGGAATAATGAGACTTAGATATCATAAAGAGACATTATGAGATCATCCTTTTTTTATTCCTCTGAACTACCTCAGCTCTGCTTTGTTCCTGAGTTCGGTGTTGATAGTGGCCTCCTGATTGAGTCAGGCGGACTTGGAGATGGCTAAGGAGTAGTGTGCAATTTTGAGGGCACCACACATTAGTAAATGTTGAGTCAGTCATAGGGAGAAGCCAATTTTTTCTTTAATTTTAGCTACTTTCTTTTTTGACCTTGCCTGCTATTGTGGCTGCTTTTTGAGAAAAGGCCAGCTGGAAGAGAGTTGCTAAGAGCGACACCTCAGGAAGAGAAGCAGAGAAGGAGTTACGAGTCTCTTTCTGCTCAGTCACAGCCTTATTATGAATCTGAGTAAGTCACGACTTCCTTGGTGCCATTTACCACACTGTAACATGTCTGCTCAGTCAATTTTAAGATAGAGAAGGTATTTTATGTGAGCTTGCATCAAGCATTTAATGCATGGTGTACAGTGCAAGGGTTACCCTTTCAGTCAAAGTTTTCCCTGTTTCCCTCAGTTGCTAATAACAACTTTGGGACAGTTCTTTCTTTGTCTGTCTGTCTTTATTTTTTGTTTTATTTTATTTTATTGGTTTTTCGAGACAGGGTTTCTCTGTGTAGCCTGGGCTGTCCTAGACTCACTTTGTAGACCAGGCTGGCCTTGAACTCACAGTGATCTGCCTGCCTCTGCCTTCCAAGTGCTGGGATTAAAGGCGTGCGCCACCACTCATGGCTTGCTTTCTTTTTTTAGTGGTTTCTCTGTGTAGTTCTGGCAGTCTTGGGACTCTTTAGACCAGGCTGGCCTCAAACTAACTGCCAGCCTCTACCTCCCGAGAGCTGGGATTAACGGCATGCACCACCACATCCCGCTTCAGTTTAAAGGATTTAATGTAAAATTTGTTAAGAATGTCAATGTGGAATACTGTCATGAGTTTACTTAATATCACATTACTGTAGAACTTGGACCATGAGTTTTTGTTTTTGTTTATTTTTTGTTTTTGTTTTTGTTTTGGTTTTTTTTTTTCTTTTTGAGATAGAATTTCACTGTGTAGCCTTGGTTGTCATAGATTCACTTTGTAGACTAAGCTGGCCTCGAGCTCACAGCGATCTGCCTGTCTCTGCCTCCCGAGTGCTGGGATTAAAGACGTGTGACACCACGCCTGGCATGGTCCATGATTTTTACAATGAATTGTGATTAATGCTATTATAAATGTGGAGTAGACCATTCATATTGGTCTCACCCTTGGATATTTGTGAAAGTAGTGTCAACTGATTGGTTAACTTCTGAAAGCAGATAAATGAGAAGAAAGCAATAGTTTATATGAAACAGTCTGTGTGCTCATCTCTCATCCAGCTTTAGCAGGTCCTTAGGGACATTTCCTTAGTCAAAAAAAGTACAAACCTCAGAAAAGATAAGCACTGGAAGAGGGCCTGATTGACAAAATGAAAATGATGGAGAGGAGCTAAGCCACATGGATATGTATGGGGGAATAATAAGATATACTAAGGAAGAAATTGGTGTTTAATTTAAGAAATAGATAGGGTAAATGTGTTATTTTCCAGCCAGTCCCAAGATCAAGCAGGAGAAATAATTCTGATTTTAAAAATTTATTTTATATATATGGATATTTTGTCTTCATGTATAGCTGTCTGCACACCAGAAGAGGCCATTGGATCTTGAGGCTACAGTTATGAGGCTCATGGTTGTGAGCCACCATGTGAGTGCTGGGAATTGAACTCAGGACCTCTGAAAGAACAGCCAGTGCTCTTAACCGATGAGCCATCTTTCCAGCCACAAGACATGTTTTGTTTGTTTTGTTATTGTTTTCTGCTCGACCCACCCCCCCACCTTGAGACAGGCTTTCTATGTGTAGTCATTCTGTAGACCAGGCTGGCCTCAAATTCAGAGATCTGCCTTCTATGCCTCCCAAGTGCTGGAATTTAAGGCGTACACCACTGCATCCCAGCTAAGACACATTTTTGTCTTAGTAAGTAAGCAAAATAGCAGAAAAAGACAAATATTGCCAAGTATAATGACACATGACTATATTCCTAACACACAGGAGGCAGAGACAGGAGGATTGGAGTTGGAGTTAAGGTTAGGCTTAGAGCTCTGGTAAAGCTTGAAACCTGCTTATCCCTATATGAACCTTCAAGTATGGTGCTTTGTGCTCCAGGGAGGAATATTCCAGGCAATAAATAGGTAGAAACTGCCCAGTCCTCTTATGCTAGATTTGAAGTTCAAGATAGGAAAAAATAAAAATGAAAGTGTATAATGTGGTTGTGGTTGAGTTCAGTCAAGGCTGATCTAAAATCAGAGCTGGCGCGGACAGGGAGTAACTTGTACCTATTGGTGTGAGGAGTGGCACTAGTGAACAGGAAGGAAGGAATTACTGGCTGTCTTCTGTGATCGATCTGCTACCATAAATGCTCTTCGAGTTGGGGTTCAGGCTACATGTATGAATGAGATCAGCTGAGTTTGTGGGTGACAGATAATACAGAATGCTTGGGAGATGTCTTTGATGTGAACTTCTCAAGAAACGAAAAGGACCTCCTGCATCAGTCACTCCAAAGATAATGAATGATAGAAATAGAAATGTTATTAATATGGTGAATGAATATGATTTAGTAACCTTTCTTATTTTGTGTGTGTGCCTGAGGCCAGCCTTAGATTTCATTCCTCTGGAGCCATCCATCTTGATTTTTGAATCAAGAGTCTCTGGAGCATGGTGCTCACTTAGCCTCGTGGGTGAGGGTGAGTGGCTGGGCAGGGGGTGTCCTCAGGAATCTGTTCACCTCCCCAGCACTGGGATTACGGACATGAACCAGCACGCCCAGTCCTCGGGCTTACCCAGCAATCACCGTTACCACTGAGCTATCTTCCCAGCCTCAGACCTTCTTTACTCACCTGAGAAACGTGTCTAACATGTATAAAGATGAATTGTATTTGGATTTTTATTTTGTATGGTGTAGCTCAGGCTTGACTTAAGCCTTGTCTCCACTTCCTGAGTGTTGGTATTACATGGTGTGCCACCACGCATGCCAAATACATAGACAGATTTCTACAATGGATTGATTGATTGCCAACTTAGTGGTTTACATGCGAAACTAGCTCTGTTTGTCAGTTTCTCTGCATTCTTTTTCTATTATGTGTTTACTGAGGCAGGATCTCCATATGTTGTCCAGAGTGCTCTCAGGTTCTTGGTCTCAAGTGCTCCTGCTTCAGGCTCATAGATGGAGCTAGAGGCACTTGGTACCAAGCCTACCTTCCCTATTTAAATTAGCTTTCAAAAGTTTCTTTTCTGGATTCTCATATAACAACCAGGATATGACTTTTTTTCCTTTTTTTGGTTTTCGAGACAGAGTCTCTCTTTGTTAGCCTTGGCTGTCCTGGACTCGCTTTGTAGACAGGCTGGCCTCGAACTCACAGCGATCCACCTGCCTCCCCAGTGCTGGGATTAAAGGCGTGCGCCACCACACCTGGCCCCCAGATATGAATTTATAACTTAATTTTTAATTGTGTTTGACATAATCTTATGTAATCCAGGATATCTTTTGAGCTGTTTTTGTAGTTCAGGATGACGTTGAACTGGATTTATTGCCTATACTCCAAGTGCTGGGATTTCAGGCAATTACATTGTTTCTCTCTCTCTCTCTCTCTCTCTCTCTCTCTCTCTCTCTCTCTCTATCTCTCTGTGTGTGTGTGTGTGTGTGTGTGTGTGTGTGTTAGCAGGATTTTTCTGTGCAGCTATCCTGGACAGTCTTCAAAACAGTTGGCTAGATAGACAGAATAAATGAATACATACATACATACATACATACATACATACATACATACATACATACATATTTGGTTGGTTGGTTGGTTTTGGTTTTTCAAGACAGAGTTTCTCTGTGTAGCCTTGGCTGTCCTGGACTTGCTGTATAGACCAGGCTGGCCTTGAACTCACAGCGATGATATGCCTGCTTCAGTCTCCCTGAGTGCTGGGATTACAGGCATGAGCCGTCACGTCCTGCTCACATTTGGTGTTTAGTGATACTTCTTTATGCTGGTTTCCTAGGTTTGTCTTTGTAGTGGGTGTTTATAATTAGTGAAAGTGAATTATCAAGCTGACTTGGTGGACCAGGCTGGTGTTAATGCAGGTACTGAGGAAGCTGAGGCAGTAGAATCTTTGATTTGAGAACAGTTTAGAATACAGAGTGAGTTCAAGGCCAGTGGAGGTGACTTAGGTTTTATTTCAATCAAAATAAAAACTAAAAAGAAGTAGAGCGTCTGGGCAGTGTCTTTAATTCCAGCAGTCAGGAGACAGAGACAGGTCAATCTCTGTGAGTTCGAGACCAGCCTGGTCTACAAAGAAGTCTAGGACAGCCAATGCTACACAGAAAAACCCTGTTTCAAAATCAAAACCAAACCAAACCAAAAAACCTGTGGTCAATAGTGCTCCAACAAAAATCTGAGTATGAGGTAAATATCTATGTGCTTTGGCACACAGCTCAGAGCAGGTAGTTTGCTTAGCATGTACAAGGCTCTGGGTTTGCTACCCAGCTCTGTAAACAACAGCAGCACCAACAAAACCCCCAAAGCCTTTGTGATATCAAATACTTTACAATCTTATCTGTTTCTAGGGGTACTGTATTGTAGCACAGAAGTCCTTTCTACATAGGGGGAGCTGTTGAAGGTCAAAGAGAAATATTTACTGAAGTTTAACATCTTTTTGTGGTTGTTGTTGTTTTGTATTTTCAAGACAAGGTTTCTTTGTATAAATAGCCCTGGCTGTCCTAGACTCACTTTGCAGACCAGGCTGGCCTCAAACTCACAGTGATCCGCCTACTTCTGCCTCCCAAGTGCTGTGATTAAAGATGTGCGCCACCACGCCTGGCCAAGTTTAACATCTTAATAATAACTTAGTCAATTAAAAGAAATGTAAAACCTAGAGTTCAGTACTCAGCACCCAAACAAGGCATCCTTCTTCCTTAACAGCAAGTAGCGGAGACTCTGAAGTCTAAGGGAAAGCTCAGATGTATTTTAACAGTGTTGACCAGTTTTCTACACTGGCCACTCTGTACTTACGGGATCTCTGAATAGAGGAGCCTGATGCATATAGTCTTCAACTTTCCAAAGCCCAGCAGAGAACATCTTTACACATGGCTCAGATAGCAAAAGGAGAACAGGTAAATTGAATTAATGTTAAACTAAGAATATGGTTGATCTCTGAGGCACTATCATCTTAGTGTATTATTTCACTTCATTCTCCCAATAATCCTATGAGGCATATTCAATACTTTTATTTCTGTCATTTTTCACATAAGCAGACTGATTGCAAAGAGATTAAATAACTTGCTCAAAGTTACTCTGCTAACAAGGAATCTGAGGTCAAAACCAGGCACCCTCACTCAAAGACCCCTACAGTGTGTGTGTGTGTGTGTGTGTGTGTGTGTGTGTGTGTGTGTGTATGTGTGTTTAAGTGTAAATACAAATGCCTATTAGCATGTGTGCAGAGGCCAGAGGAGGACTGTTAACATTCTTCACCTTCTTATTATTAAACAGGGTCTCTTAGAACCTAAAGCTTGTCATTTTTCAGCTCGGCCATCAGCCCAGGTCCAGACAATCCTACTTCTGTCCTACCCCAGAACTGGGATTCTGAGGTGGTACAGCCATGCCTGGCTGGGTTAGTTACAGGCAGTTGCCAGTTGTCCAGTCTGGGTGATGGGAGCAAACTCTGTCCTCTACACACACTACACAATTTTGACTGAGCCTTCACTCTTGGTTTCCTTCCTTCCTTCCTTCCTTCCTTCCTTCCTTCCTTCCTTCCTTTCTTCTCTTCTTTTTTTCCAGAGTTTCTTTGTGTAATCCTGGCTGTCCTGGAACTTGCTCTGTAGACCAAGCTGGCCTTGAACTCAGAGATCTGCCCAAAGGCATGTATGTGCCACTACTTCCCGCCTTGAGCCTTGACTACTATTATTATTATTATTATTATTATTATTATTATTATTATTATTATTATCATCATCATCATCATCATCATCATCATCATCACCATCATCATCATCATCATTATTTATTTATTTATTATTTTTGGGATTTCTTTCTTTTTTTTTTTTTTTGAGACAGGGTTTCTCTGTGTACCCTTAACTGTCCTGGACTCACAGCAATCCACCTGTCTCTGCTTCCCAAGTGCTGGAATTACAGGCATGCGCTACCATGCCCGGCGACAATTATTACTTAAAGCTCCATGTATATTTCACTTTCTGACTCTGTGCTTGTGCCTTCAATATTTTTACAGTAGTTTCCTGCTCCTCAATAGGAAAAGCACGCCTCAGGGAGGTAGAGGCAGGCAGATTGCTATAAGTTTGAGGCCACCCTGGTCTAAAGTCCAGGACAGCTAAGGCTACATAGAGAAACCCTGTCTTGACCCCCCCCCCAGAGGAAAGCCCACTCCATCCTATCCTGAGTGCAGCACACAAGGTGCCACAGTGCTGGTGTGCTGCTTTGTCTTAGACAATCTCATAAAGAGGATAGGTCTTACAGCAGGAACCCCTGGGCACATGCCACATCCAGATTTTGGTGCTTTCATAACCTCCTTGGTAAAAAGGTAAACAATCCTATTGCCAAGAGTTGAAGACACTTCGTTTTTGTTAGAGGCATAGGAAAGTTTATAAGCGTGTCAAACCTAGACGGTTCATTCTGAGTGCCTCTCAGCACCTTCCCCAGAAGAGCACACACAATACATATTCATAACCACTGAGAAGCCCGCATTGCGTGTTTTCTTGCTAGTTAGGTGGTAGCCCAAGTGGAGTAGTTACTATTTGGGCTTAACAGGTCTTCTGATTATTTGAGAATCAGAGACATTGCAGTGGTCAAGTATCTTTTATATTAGTGCTTGCTATGAGTTGGTTTCCTTTGAAAAGGGTCTTAAGCATCCTAGGATGGCTTTAGACTTGCTGCTGCGGCTGACCTTACAGTTGTGATCCTACTGCCTCCACCTCCTGAGTGGTAGAGTCATAGGCATGTGCCACTGTACCCACTTTATGAAGTACTGGGCTCAAACCCAGGGTTTTGTTACCCTAGGCAAGCCCTCTACCAACTGCTACATCCCCAGCCCTAGCTATTGCTATGTAATAAAGAACCACAAAACACGTTTAGTGTTCAATGTTGATGTTATAAATGTGTGAGCTTCATCGGGGATTTCTTACACAAGAGGGAAAAAAGCTTAAAGGGAAACGAGTGATCCCTCCGGTATCTGTTCCACAGGACAGGTCCCTAGGTGTCTCTGGCCTGTGTGCTTGTCTGGCCTGTTCGCTGATCCTTTTCCCAATCCACATCTGCACGAGCTCAGTCTGCACCTGCTGCCCCTCTCCTCCTCTCTGCCTGTCTGTCTCTCAGGTGCAAGGGCCGGTCTCCTCCTCCTAACAAGGGTCGATTAGAAACACAATAATCCAAGTGGAGTTGTGTGTTGTCCCGTCCCGCCCCCACCCCCCATCCACTTCCTGAATTCCAGGCCCAGGATGGCTCCACCCGGTCTATCTCAAGGTTAATCTCAGGGAGTGTCCGCGGTGTGTCCAAGGGCAAAGCCGGACAAAACTGCTTTCACCTGTGACAAAGTTTACACTCCTTCCCACAGGGATTATTTGATGCAGATGGGTTTAACTGGGTGACTGTGTTACACATTTTGGAATTCAGAGGAAAGAGGCAGTGGCTTCCTAGAGAAAGCCCTTCTCATAGTCACGGGAATGGCCAAAACAGTAAGATGAGCTGATCAAATGTCTTTCAGTCATTGTTTATATATAATAACTGCTCAATATCATTGACCAAAGCCAGCCACATGGTCAAGATGTAACTAAAGTGAAGGAAGAAATAATTTGCACAGTAATAATCTGCTACATTAGAGCCAGGTCTGGTGGCGCACACCTTTAATCCCAGCACTTGGGAGGCAGAGGCAGGCGGATCTCTGTGAGTTCAAGGCCAGCCTGGGCTGCAGAGAGAATTACAGGACTGCCAGGGCTATTACACAGAGAAACCCTGTCTCAAAAAAACAAAACAAAACAAAAATTCTTTTTTGATAATTTTTTAATGGTTTGTTTATTTATTTATTTATTTATTTACCGCATTTATGTTTTGCATAAATGTCTATGTGAGAGTGTTAGAATTTGGACTTATAGACAGTTGTGATCTGCCATGTGGGTGCTGGGAATTGAACCTGGGTCTTCATGGAGGGGCAATCAGTGCTCCTAGTCGCTGAGCCATCTCTCCAACCTTCCTTTTTGACTTTTTGATAATTTATAATTAATGTTTTTTTCTTTTTGCAGTTTTGGGGATTGACTCTAAGACCTCAAGCATGCTAGGCAAATGTTTTACCATTGAATTAGAGCCCCAGCATTTTATTTATTTAAAAAGTTTATTATTATTATTATTTTCTTACATGCTGACCACAGTTTCCCCTCCCTTCTCTCCTCTTCTCTGCACCCACACCTTCCTGCCCCAATCCATTCCGCCTTTGTTTCTCTTCAGGAAAAGGCAGGGCTCCTATGGATAACAACCAAAAATGGCATATCAAGTTGCAGTAAGAATAGGCACCTCTCTTTATATTAAAGCTGACAGGCAACCTAGTGGGAGGAAAAGGGTCCCAAAAGCCAGCAAAAGAGTCAGAAACAGGGCCGGGCATGGTGGCACTTACCTTTAATCCCAGGACTCAGCAGGCAGACAGATCACTGTGAGTTCGAGGCCAGCCTGGTCTACAAAGTAAGTCTAGGACAGCTAAGGCTACACAAAGAAACCCTGTCTTGAAAAACGTAAGGAAAAAAAAAGAGTCAGAGACATCCCCCCCCACCCCCACCCCCACACTGTTAGGAGTACCACAAGAAGACCAAACTACATAACTAAGGGCCTAGGTCAGACCCAAGCAGGCTCCCTGGTTGTTGGTTCAATCTCTATGATCCCCTACGAGCCTAGGTTAGGTGTTTCTGTAGGTTTTCTTTGGTGTCCTTGACCCTTCTGTTTCCTTTCCCTCGTACACAGGATTCCCTAATGTTTGGCTGTGAGTCTCTGCAATTTTTTTTCTTTCTTTTCTTTGCATCTGTTTCTCTCAGTTGTTGGATGAAGCCTCTTTGACTATTGGAACTCTAGCATTTAAAAAGATGTATTTATTTTTGGTCTTTGTGCCTGAAACGGAGATAAAGGCAGTTGAGAGCCACCCACCATAGGTGTGGAGAACTGAATTTGAGTCCTGGAAGAGCAGCAACTTTTTTTCTAAAGCCATCTCTCCAGCCCTCTGATATTTTTATTTAGTTTTTAAATTTTACTTCTCTCTGTCTGTATGTCTATTTGTCTCAGTGCTGGAACTCAATCAAACCTGGGAACTTACATACACTGCACTAGAAAAGTGTTCTACCACCAAGCTACATTGTCAGCTCTGATATTTATATTTAGTTTATATTTTTTTTTGTTTTTGCTCTTTTGTATGTGTGTGTGGTTTTTGTTTGTTTGTTTCTTGGTTTGGTTTTTGGACAGGGTGTCTCTGTTCTCTGTTTAGCCTTGGCTGATCTGGAACTTTCTCTGTAGAGCAGTCTGGCCTTGAGCTGGGAGTGTGAGGACTAAAGGCACGCGCCTCCATTCCTTATCCCGCTTCCTTAGATTTTGGGAGCAAGTGCTTTTACCCACTAAGCAATCTTGCTGGACTTCTTCTTCTTCTTCTTTTTTCAAAATTTTTTTTATTTTTAGTTTTTTTGAGACAGGGTTTCACTGTATAACAGCTCTAGCTGGCCTGGAACTCGCCTGCAGACCAGGATTGCCTCAAACTTACAGATGTCTGCCTGCCTCTGCCTCCCAAGTGCTGAGATTAAAGGCATGGGCCACTACCGCCTGTTTTTTTTTTTTTTTAAGATTTATTTATTTATTATTATGTATACAGTGCTTTGCCTGCATGTACTTAGATCACATTATAGATGGTTGTGAGCCATCATGTGGTTGCTGGGAATTTTTGAACTCAGGACCTCTGGAACAACAGTCAGTGCTCTTAACCTCCAAGTCATCTCTCCTGCTGTTTTTGTTTTGTTTTGTTTTTTAAAGAGGTCTTATTTAACTTAGGCTAGCCTCAACTGAAATTTATAGTTGAGAATGTCCTTGAACTCTTGATCCTTCTATGTCCCCCTCCAGGGTACGGAGATTTCTCTCCCTCCCTCCCCCTTTGTGTGTTTGTGTAGGTGTTGTAGAGGATCAAGGATCATTTTCAAGTCTAGGAACATGAATATACTAGACAAGTGCTCCACCACCACGTCTCTTTCTCTCTCTCTCTCTCTCTCTCTCTCTCTCTCTCTCTCTCTCTCTCTGTCTCTCTGTCTCTCTCTCTCTCTGTCTCTCTCTCTCTCTCTTTCTCTCTCTCTCTCTCTCTCTCTCTCTCTCTCTCTCTCTCTCTCTCTCTCTCTCTCCAAGACAGAATTCTCTATGTAGCCTTGGCTGTCCTGAAGTCACCCTGTAGACCAGGCTGGCCTCGAACTCAGAGATTTATCTGCCTCTGCCTCCTGAGTGTTGGGATTAAAGGCATGTGCCACCACCTCCCTGCTTCTGTGGAGGACTCCTAACAATGGGAGCTGGAGTTTCCTTCTCTCTCTCCCTCCCTTCCTCCCTCCCTCCTTCCCTTCCTTCTTTTCTGTATTTGAGACAGGGTTTCTCTGTATAGCCCTGGCTGTCCTGGACTTGCTTTGTAGACCAGGCTGGCCTTGAACTCACAAAGATCCTCCTGTCTCGGCCTCCTGAGTCCTGGGATTAAAGGCATGCCTCACTACCACCACCTTGTTTTTAGATTTTTCATTTGAGGGATCAATAAAGAATGTCAGCAGATTTTGTACCACCTACAGAACTCTCAGGCTCAGCAGTTTTTCTCTCTCCACACTGATGTGTAGAAAGAGTAATGGGGAGTATAGCTTTGCAGTAGAGCACTTACTTGTGTGAGTGATGCCTTAGGTTCAGTTCTCCAGCACTGCAAGAGAAATAACTAAAAAATACTCATCACCACTAGTTTCCTTTTAAAAGGAAAGTGCTTTAATGCCCCTTCCCCCACATATGAAGGATATAACTTCAGAATAGAGGAAAGTGCAAACAGTTTTAAGTGAGGTAGTTTAATATCCATCTTCACACTGAAGCAGGCAAAGATAGCCACGTTTGTTTGTTTGTTTTAATTTTGCTTTTTTTTGGTTTTTTGAGACAGCCTTTCTGTGGTAGCCCTGGCTGTCTTGGAACTTGCTCTGTAGACCAGGCTGGCCTCAAACTCAGAGATCTGCCTTGTCTTTGCTTCTAGAGTGCTGAGATTAATTTTAAAAAAAATTTATTTATGTGTATTGGTGCTTTGCCTCCATATATGTCTGTGTACCATTTATATACCTGGTGCCCAGGGAGGCCACAAGAAGACGTTGGGTCTTCTGGAACTGGAGTTACAAACAGTTGTGAGCCACCATGTGGGTGCTGGATGTTGAACTCAGGTCCTCTGAAGAGCACCCAGTGTTCTTAACCTCTGTGCTATCTTATCTCTCTGGTTTCAAGATACTCACGTATAATATTATGACTGTTATACTATATGGTAAGAAGCTGTTAAGGTAGCAGATGGATTGAAGACTGCTAATCAGAGTTGGGCGTGGTGGTACATGCCTTTATTCCCTGCACTTGGAAGGCAGAGGCAGGTGGATCTTCCTGAGTTCGAGGCCAGCCTGGTCTACAAAATGAGTCCGGGACAGCCAGGGCAACATAGAAATTTTGTCTCGAAAAACCAAATTAAAAAAAAAAAAAAGATGATTGGTACTCATTTGACTTTTAGGTAGGGAGTTTGGCCTGACTCTTCTAGGTTAAATTTTATTCATTCACAAGGGGGCCCAGCTGCATATGAGAAAGCCCCCGTGGGTAAAAAGCACTTGATATCCAAGCCTGATGACCTGAGTTCAGTCTCTCATTCTTAACCCATGTTAAGAAGCTGAATCTAGTAGCCCTATCTGTAACCCCAACTGTCATGGTGAGATGTGAGTACTGAGCTTGGCAGTACTTCAACAAGATGGAAGGAGAGAAATAAACTGGGTATGGTGGCTTGCAATCCTGGCACTATCTATCACTCTTATTCTTTGGAGGTCAAATCTCTCAGAATCTGAATCTTACCTTTTGCCTTTGATGACAGCCAGCAAACCCCAGAATCCTGTGTACACACCCCGCATAGCACTAGGGTTATAGGGTCTTGAGAGACCACTCCCAGGTTTGTTATGTGGGTTTTCTAGGTTGTTCAGCAAGTATTTGTAACTGTGAAGCCATCTCTTCAGCCTCACCCTTTATCTTAAAAAGCAAAGAGACAGATGTGCTGGGATATGCTGCAATCCCAGCATTGGACTATCTGTAATCCCAGCATTTGGCAGGAGGACCAAGAGTTCAAGGATAGCCTTGGCTAAGAAGTGATTCCAATGTGCCAGCCTGGGCTACATGAGATCCTATATTAAAGTACAACCCAAACCAAAATTCAACACCACTTCCTTCCAAAGAAAACAGACAGACTGAATGAAGAAATCTTGGCTTCATTGCATGATCAGTGTGCTTGAGTTTCAAACATTACTCCTACAGAAAGAAGAACACTAGCTTACTGTTCCTGACCATTAGATACAGCGCCTAGAAGTTATCCTGACAGAGTAGCCCACTCCTAATCTTATGCAGTGTCTGCACTTGTCTTTTAGAGAAGACGAGGAAGCAATTCCTGGTCCCCGAAAGTACATACTCCAGTCTTCCTCCTGGGGTCTCACTTAATCCGCACCAGCACTATTTATTTGTTTCTGTTGTTTTTGAGATAGTGACTCGATGTAGCTCAAGCTGGCTCTGAACTTTCTATGCAGCCAGACTTTGCCATGAGGCTAGGATGACACTGAGCTCTTGATCCCCTCCCTGCTTCTCCCCTTCAAAGACTGAGTTTATAGGTGTGCACCATCACTCTGCGTTTAGAACAGGATCTTAGCACTGTTGAGTTTTATAGCCCATGAAATGGTCTTTTTCTTTATTTTTAATTTTGTTGTTGTTATTGTTGTTTTGTTTTTTGAGACAGGGTTTTGCTGTCCTGGACTCACTTTGTAGACTAGGCTGGCCTCGAACTCAGATCCACCTGCCCCTGCCTCCTGAGTGCTGGGATTAAAGGCCTGCACCACCACGCCTGGCTAGTTTTTATTTTTTTAAGACAAGATCTCTCTGTAGCCCTGCCTGTCTTGGAACTCACTATGTAGACCAGGCAGGTCTTGATTCACAGGTTCCCCTGCCTCTGCCTCTGGAGTGCTGGGTTCAAAGGTAGAAAGGTGTTCACTACTGTGCCCAATGGCGGGCTGCAGTTTTGTTGCTGTTATTTGAAACATGCTCTTAGTAAGTAGTTCAGCCTGGCCTTGAGATCATTGTCTTCCTATCTCAGCCTCTCAGTTGGTGCGATTACAGGCCTCTGTCACCACACCTGGCTTGCCAATACTGTGAGAGTTTGTTGTTGAATGTACCTGATTTTTCAAGGCTGGATAAGGTAAACTTGAGACTTGTATATGAAGTTTCAGTAAGGTCAGCTGGGATACCGAGGAGGAGAGAGTGCCACTTTACCTCATTGTTGGGTGCTGATGTCTCCGTGCCCGTTTTGCAATGGTGATCTTGAGCAAGGTGATCAGTTGCTTGTTCAGGGAACTAATTCAGAAAGCCATGGTGGCCTTTCTCCTGAGTAATATGCTTCTTTCTAACTCCTCCCAGGCAGCAGTTTCTATGATTGGAAGCAAAACTAAGTGATTGTTAATTAAATGTTTAGTGTTTCTTTTGGTTGTTGTTGGATTGAGGTTAACTTGCGTAATGAGTGGATATGGAGGACTTGTGCTTTCTACAGCTGAGTGTGTACTTCTTCCCATCCTAGGAAGCTGCAGCGTGAGCTCCTTTCTTAAGGATTGCAGAGCTTTAAGGTACTGAATCTGTCTCGATGGTATTCCTTATGCTAGTCCTTTCTTTGCTACTAAGTTTCAGTTGGGAAATAGCCTCCTCCTTATGACTTGTTTCCGTGGGAGAATAGAAACCACTTTGAAGTAGTTTCCAGTAATATATTGCTACAGAAATAGGTTGTCAGGTGGTATTATTCAGGCTTAGTTTTTGTGTAATTTAGAAAAGGTGACTTAAATAGAACATTTGGTGTATCTTTTTCAAATTGCAGTTAATTATGATGACAGTTAATTATTAGCTTCTTTTTACTCTTTTAGAATGTTGTCCAACTGTAAAAATTTTGGCATGATTTGAGTCAAAAACAGACAAGTGAATCAATTGAAAAGAGTCCTGTCTCTTCAAATTCAGCCTCTAACTTTTTTTTTTAACCTCCAGCCATATCCATGCATGGGGTTTAGAAAACCACAATGTACAGTGCACATGGATCTCTGAGCTCCCTAATCTCAGTGCTCAGGGGACAGAAGCCTAAATGCAGCAAATTCCAGATTTTATGAAGGAGACCTTGTCTCAACAACAAAAGCAGCAGGTGTGGGGGAGGGGCAGGAAGGGGAGGAAGAAACTGCAATGAATGATTTCAACTTTTTGTTTTTGGTTTTTGGTGTTTAGGGTTTCTCTATGTAGCCCTGGCTATCCTAGACTCGCTTTATAGACCAGGCTGGCCTCAAACTCAGCGAGATCTGCCTGCCTCTGCTTCCCAAGTGCTGGGATTAAAGGTGTGTGCCACCACTGCCCGCCTGATTTGGACTTTTATTGGAGTTTCAGAGTAGAAACTTTATGTAGCTCTGTGTAACCTTTGACTTTGTGATAAGTCTTCTAAACATGATCATCTTATCTAACACAAACCTCATCAACACACTGTCTAATCTTTGTTTATTCATATGTGCTAGGATTAAAGGCGTGCACTACATCTGACTGTATTAGATATTCTTTTTTGCTTTTTGTTTTTTTGTTTGTTTGTTTTTTGAGACAAGAGTTTCTCTGTGTAGCTTTGACTAGAAATGGTAGAAACGAGGCTTCGTTCATTTGGACATGCTGGGTCTGTCTTTTTTCTTCTATGTTGGGACTAGAACTCAGAGCCGTGCTGTTTCGGTGTGTGCTGCAGCAGCCCTGTGTCTCCAGCCCTCAGACCTGTTCTCTTTCAGTGCATCTTTAAACTGTAGGTTCAGGACCTAAGAATTCTGTCAAGTCCACGGAAACATGGATCCAGATATATTATAGATTATACGATGAAAGCCTGGATAAGATGCTCACGTACTTTTTCTCAGAGAAGCTTCTTTTAAATGGTTCTGTTAAGTGTAGGAATGTTCTGATGATTATCTTTTTAATTAAAATGAGAAATCTTTGTTTAAAGTGGCATTCGTTTTTTTACGGCCTGTTACAGTCTCTGTAACAATCATTTCTTAAGTCTGAACGTTTTATTTCCAGGAATCCATTTATATAAAACTATGTTTAGACTTAATTAAGGAACGATTCTTACAAAGCTTGTAAATAGCCAGGAAAAAAGGGACCGAAAATCAAACTGACATTCACATTTAACAAAATGACTGTTACAAGGTATGTAATAAGCCATAAAAATACAATAAAGCCCTCTTTATAAGAGTTCATATTTTTTGATCCTTGTTTTCAAAGGTATTTAAGACAAATATCAAAGTTGCACACAGTGACATCTAGGTTGAGTGGACCAGTGGTAACTTCTTTGGCTTATAAGTGTCTTGTTCATGCTTTCTTTGAAATACCTGTGACTGGGCTACTTTAGATTATAATATAAATTTTACGTTGTGCTATAGTGAAAACAAGATCTGGTTCCCAGGTTCAGCTTTCTAGACAGACATCGAATAAGTTGCTTTACTGCTTTGAGTCTCATTTCCTTATCTGGAAAGCACTGACACCATCCCCTACTTTTGTGTCAGAGAGCTATCAGGGAATAAAGGAAAGTGTTTTGGGAATTATAAAGGACTGTAAGCATCTAAAGTAATGTTTTCCATAAAGATGGACTAGATATAACAGCACTCCCCCTAATTGTTTTAAGTTAGGCTTTCATGTAATCAGGGCTGGTCATAGACATGGTTAGTAAAGCTGGTCTTGAACTCCTAGTCTTCTGGACTCTGCCTCCCGGGTACTAAAGCTGCAGGCGTGGGCCGCCATGCCTGGCTTTGATGTTCACTTTTGACTTACCAGAGTTTATAGTTTACGGTAGATTTAGCCCCACTGAAGCTTCAGAGAGCATCTGTATTGTTGTTTCTTTTTCATCTTTTTTGTTTTTAGAGACAGCTTTGCCCGTATGTGTATAGCTCAGGCTGACTTCAAGATCTTTTCTGCCTTAGCCTCCCGAACATTGGATTGCGTATATGTGTCACCATAGCTGGTTCCTCTCCCCTTGTCATTTGCATTATTATTATAATTTTTGTTTGTTTTTTGAGACAGGGTTTCTCTGTTTTGGCCCTGGCTGTCCTAGAACTCGTTTTGTAGACCAGGCTGGCCTCAAACTTACAGAGATCTGCCTGCCTCTGCCTCCCAAGTGCTAGGATTAAAGGCATGTGCCACCACACCTGCCTACAAATGTGCTACTGCATCTGGATTTATGGAGGTCTTGAGGATCTGAACTCAGGTCTCACACTTGCATGACAATGCTTTACCCAGTGAGCTTTTCTCCTAGCTCTATTGATAGAATTTTTATCTTATTTTAGAAAAAAGTGTTTGAAGAGCTATGTAAATAGCATTAGTGTACATAGGTTCAAATGAGCATGCGTGCATGAGTCCATGGAGGACAAAGAACATCAACCCAGGTATTTCTCAGGTGCTATCTACCTCGTACCCCTGTCTCTCTCTCTCCAGGGATATGGTCTCCTGAAGCTCAGGCTGGTCTGGAGCTCCGTGAGTGTAGAGAAGTAGAGATCTGCCTGTCATCTCCATAGATGTGGACCACAGGCTTAACCCACCATCCTAGCCTTTCTATGTGGATGCTAGAGATCAAATTCAGCTTCTCATGCTTACAAAGCACATATTATGTGACTATGTTCTCTTCCTTCCTTGTCTGTCTGTGCCCTTCCCCTTAAAAAAAAATTTTTTTTTGAGACAAGGTCTTACTGTTCGTGGCTGGCCCAGAACCACTATGTAGGTGTGCACCACTATGCCTCCCCCACCCCTGCCATCTTAGTGCTAATTTTTTAAAAAAAAATTATCCATTTATTTATGTATATGAATGTTCTATCTGCATGTACACCTGCCCGCCAGAAGAGGGCATCAGATCCTAATATAGATGGTTGTGAGCCGCCATGTGGTTGCCGAGAATTGAACTCAGAATCTCTGGAAGAGCAGACATTGCTCTTAACCACTGAGCCATCTCTCTAGCCCCAGTCCTAATCTTTAAAAACAATCTACATAAAATTTCTGAGAAAAGTGTAGTGATATCTCATTCTTTACCTGGACTGGTCAGTTAACATTCTGCTATATTTGACTTTACTTTTTTTGGTGGCTATACTTTTTTTGGTAAATCAGTTATGAGTTTCAGGAGTGATATTCCACCTCTGTTTTTGCTTGTATTTCTTTGTTTCTTTCTTTCTTTTTTGTTTTGTTTTGGTTTTTTTTTTTTTTTTTTTTTTTTAAAGACAGGGTTTCTCTGTGTAGCCATGGCTGTCCTGGAACTCTTTTTGTAAGGCAGGTGGATCTCTGAGTTCGAGGCCAGCCTCGAACTCAGAGATCCACCTGCCTCTGCCTCTGCTTCCTGAATGCTAGGATTAAAGGTATGCACCACCGCCTGGGCTTTTTTGTTTTTGAGGCAAGGTGCCTTAGTCAATGTTCTATTGCTGTGAAAGACATTATGACCACAGCAACTCTTACAAAAGAAAGCATTTATTGTTGCACACCTGTGACTCCAGCACTGAAGGAGGCGGAGGCAGAGGCAGGCAGATCTCTGTGAGTTCGAGGCCAGCCTGCTCTACAAAGAGAATCCAGGACAGCCAGGGCTACACAGAGAAACTCTGTCTCAAAAAAAACCAAAACAAAACAACAAAAAAAGCAACCAAAAAAACTCCCAAAACTTAATTGGCTTTCATTTGTGACTCTGGAATTGGGTACCACCATTCTATAAAAGGAGAATGAGTGTTCAGATGAGCTGAGCAAGGAAGGCTGATTTTTATAGGGGGAAAAGGGCTGAGGAAAGCAGAAACAGTATAGAAACGGTTATTGTTTCAGAGTTACTTTCCATATAGGGTTAATACAGGGGACTTCCTGATCTTGCTGGCGCAGGTAAACTGAACTTGATTTGTTTGTTGTTCAGTCAGTCTGTCTATGTCTGTCAATTAAAAGGCCTGAGTTTTCTTTTGAGGTTAGCCTTTTTTCCTGATCCTCCTGCCTCTATTTACTCAGTTCTGGAATTACAAGTAGCTTTCTTAATTAAAAAACAAGAAACAAAAAAGTGTGTGTGTGTGTGTGTGTGTGTGTGTGTGTGTACACACTGCTCATTAGGGCAGTCTCTTGCTTCTTTTCTGCTATGCTTCCTCCCCAGCCTGGCTGACCTGGAGCATGTCATCACATCCTGCTTTTGTGTGTGTGTGTGTGTGTGTGTGTGTGTGTGTGTGTGTGTGTGTGTGTATGTGTCTGTGTATGTGTCTGTGTGTGTGTGTGTCTGTGTGTGTGTGTGTCTGTGTGTGTGTGTGTCTGTGTGTGTCTGTGTGTGTGTGTTCATACGATCAGGTTAGCTTAGCAAGTGCTTTTCCCACTGAGCCTCTCTTCAGAATACAGTTTGATTACTGGAGCTGAACAATACAGTCTAGTGTGCTGGGCTAGCCAAACAGTGCTCTCGTTTGCTTGACAGTATGTCGGTACTGTGTGGGTTCCTCCCAATAGTACCCAACAGCATTCTCCCTCTTTTCCAGAACTCAGGTTGTCAGGCTTGCACAGCAACAGCTTTTACCTTCAGAGCCAATCTGGCAGCCCAGAGAATTAATTTTTGTATCATGATTGACACAGTTACCCATTTGTTTGTTTGAGGTAGAGTCTTATACTCTGTAGTTCAAGCTAGCCTGGAATCCTCTTTGTAACTCAAATTGGCCTTGAACTCAAAACTGTCCTCCTGCCTTATCTAGGATTATAGGCATGAATCACCATACCCAGCAAATGCTTGATAATTGTTTATAATCATGTATTTATTTGAGAGAGGTGGGGGGTGCGGTGAGAGGGGGCCACTGTATATAGCCCTGACTCCTTTGGAATAGGGGACCATCCTGCCTCTGCCTCCTCAGTCCTGGGATTGCTGGTATAAGCCACTACTCCCAACAAGTTTTTAAAATTACATTTGTGTGTATGTGCATACATGTGCCGTGGCTCTTTCTCCCATGCTGAACCCAGCGATCAAACACAGGTGGCCAGGGTTGGTGGCAAGCACCTTTCCCTGTGAGCCATCTCATCTCCCCCTAGGTCTTTAATTTTTAATGAAAATATTAGTGAAGTAGGTGTGGTGGTATGCTTATGATCACAACACGCTGGAAGCTGAGGCAGGAAGATTGTAAGTTAACATTGCCTGGAGAGTTGTAGGCCTCTCCTAGACTTGTCTGTGCTGTAGGACTGTATATCTCACACTATTTCCTGGAGATACTACCAGTCTGGGACTACACTTTTAAGAAACACTGTGGAAAGCCGGGAGTGGTGGCGCATGCCTTTAATCCCAGCACTTGGGAGGCAGAGGCAGGCAGATCGCTATCAAGGCTAGCCTGGTCTACAAAGCAAGTCCAGGACAGCCAAGGCTACACAGAGAAACCCTGTCTCGGAAAAACTAAAAAAAGAACCACTGTGGAGCTTGGCATGGGGGTTCGCCTTTAATCCCAGCACTTGGGAGGCAGAGGCGGGTAGATTGCTGTGAGTTTTAGGCCTGCCTGATTTACAAAGTGAGTCCAGGACTTCCGTAAGGCTTTAAGCCAGTACTTTGCTCATAGTATGTCATTTTGGGGGTGCTTTCCCCCATCCTAGCTCTACCAGAATAGTGGGACTGTAGCATATTAGAATAAGTTTAAGTTTGTATTAGTAGATTTTTGACAAATACTGGGAAAATTTTAACAACTGCCTAAATTACTGAATTAGGATCTCATTAGCCCAGCTAATCCAAAATTGTCTGTGTTGTAATGAAAATGGTAATAGGTTATTTTAAAACGTATTATAACACTTAATATTTGTTGAACCTTTTGTGCTGTGATCTCTGTTTTGACTAATCTGGCTAGGCATCCACAGTCATCAGTTTGGGCTTACCAAGTATGCCAGTATCTCTGCATTCTCTATAGCAGCTTGGTTTGGTTACATCTTGCGATTTAGCAAGTGGAAAATTTGTCATGTCACTGGAATATTTTCTCTTTTATAGAAGTTAGCCGGATGGCTCTCCTCCTTTACCCCTCTATTAGAAACGCTATAAACATCAGAGAGAAGAGGATGACCTTAATATTTGCTTCCTCGACTAAATCACAGCCTTGAAGCAGCTATTTCTTTTCGAATAAGAAGTTTAATTTCACGCCCTGATTAGTGCTAGTGCGTGCAGGTGGATATTTCTTTTATGCAGCTAAAGTGATCTGCCCTTGCAAATTACTTGGCAGTCAGCAGAACTGTAGCTTCTTATGTGTAGTTGTTGGTGAGTTCTACTTCTCATTAGTAAGTTTTGTGTCTTTTTAAAAAGATTACAGATTTATGAGGTAGGGGTTATGACTCAGTTACTAAATTTTGGCCACACTAATAGATTTTCCCCCCTCAAAGCTCAAGGATTGATGAGCCTAAATTAACAGCCTGAATTAATTAGCAGTAGGAGTCAGATTTTTGTCTCCAGTTGATTAGAAAATGTACTCAGGAGCTAGTAAAAGTGATTCCTTGTGGGGAAGCCCTAAAAACAAATTGTCTTAGTGAGGAATAAAAGGCTGTATTGTCAAAATTTGAATGTGCAAAGAAGCTTAAACAGCAGGGAGGTAAACTGAGGAAAGGTCGAGAAGATTTGAAGTACCAGGATGGTATGGAAGTTTTGTTTATTTTTATTTTTATTTTGTAGACAGGGTGTCATGTAGCTGATTAAAGGCACAGGCCATCATGTTTAGCTGTCATCACGTTTTGCAAGACTTGTTTTTACTTATTTGTGTGTGCTTGTTTCTCTCTGTGAGTGTACTCTTATGGGTGCAAATGTCCAAAGAGGCCAGTTGTCAGGTGTGCACAAGCTAGGGTCACAGTTGGTTGTGAGCCATCCGTCCAGTATGGGGCTGGGAAGCTAACTCAGCTCCTGTGCAAGAGTAGCAAGTGCTCTTTATTGCTCAGCCACCGCTTTTTCTTCCTTGGAATTACTTGTTTGTTTTAAGACAATCTCACTACAAGACATCTCTGTACCTTGCTACATAGACCAGGTTGGCCTTGAACTCACAGAGATCCTCCTGCTTCAACCTCCAGAGTGCTGGGATTGAAGGTGTGGCTACCACACATGACTGTACTGAACATTTAGTTGCTAAACTGCTGTGCAACTGACAGGAAGGGTACTAAGGACTGAGCCCAAGATATTTCCATGCTAGGCATGGGCCAGACCACTGAGCTATGCACTCCCTAAGCATTTTATTTTAAAGTAAGACTGACTCTTACTGACTTTGAATCAAAGATAAGTACAATTGGAAGCATAGTCTAGCTTTGAGTGTCTGCTTTAGACCTTTTTATCTAAGATGAAACTTGAGCTGGATGAAATCCAGCTGAATGAAAATGAGCTGGATGGCGCATAGGCAGCTGGGCCCCCAGCTCACAGGGGCCTGGCAGCTGGTCTCTGTGGGCCCTGGCACACATAGAGTACACTCTCAGAGGAACAAGCACATGCAAATCAATTAAAAAAGGGGGGGGGGGGATGGCAGCTGAACATGGTGGCCTGTGCCTTTAATCGCAGCAGGCACAGGCTTTCATAAGTCAAAAACTTGGGCTATCTGGAGGATCCTCTAATTCAAGTCTTCTTAACCTTTTCCGGTCACAAACTAACTACCGTGTATACAGCGAAGCCCTCTCCCTGTGGCACTTACACTTTATACACCATTTCAGAAGATTCAGCAATCCTGAATCCTACCTGTGGACCCTCGTTAGTGTCCCCTGCACTAGCCTTAGTGTTATTTTTTGTTTGGTTTGTTTTGTTTTTCAAGACAGGATTTCTCCATGTAGCTTTGGCTGTCCTGGACTCACTTTGTTGACCAGACTGTGCTCAAACTCACAGTGATCCACCTTCCTCTGCCTCCCGAGTGCTGGGATTAAAGGGGTGCACCACCACCATCTGGCATGTGATGTATGTTTTTTATCATTTGTTGTTGTTGATAATTATAATTTTAATACAACTAGTTATGACTTTTTAAGTAAGGGTTTGACTATAAGAGCTGAGCTTCATCATAAAATGTCATTTTGGGAAGCTAATGAAATGTTTGGTAGTGTCACAGAAAATGGTGCCGAGATGGCGTGGCTGGTGGTTATAAACATGTCTACTGGAACATCCTGTTCTTAATATTCTCATTCCCCTAGCTGCTCAGGCAAGCAGCCACAATTTATCCCTGTCTACAGTGATGGAATTTTACTTGTCAAGAACATGTGCATAGACACACTTAAAGCCTCTGATTCCTAGCCTATTGATATTTCTAGGTATGTCTGCTTTTATCAGTTTTATTAGAGAAATGGCATGACCAAGCAGATGCCCAGCAAGGTCAGTTTACCCCAGTGAGTGCACTTTACATTTAGGAGTGTTCAAAATAAACTGTTCTATCAAGGTCAGCCTTAAACACTGTCAGCATGTTTGTTATTTATACTCTGCAGTCTGGGAGACTGGGAAACATTTATCTTCTTCTCCTTTTCTGCATCCTCTTAGGTATCAGCCCTGGGAATGCTGTCCACCCACTTAGCTCATTCAGCAAGGGCAGTTTGTGATGATTTTTTTTTATCAGCAGCACACCTTCCCAGAAGACGTGGTTAGAATTCCAGCCTACAAGTCCCACGTGCTGCTTGGAAAAACAGTTTTACATGTTATCAGAAAAATGTATCATAGAATATTTCCTTAAAAAACCAACAAACAAAGCAAATAGAGATGGAGAGTCTTGTGGGTGTCATCCAAGGTCAGGCGATGACAGATCGCATTAGAACTGTAGTTCCCAAGTGTGAGGCTGGCTGGAAGCCTTTCAGCCTGTGTTTAGCTTGTACTGACTTAAAGCCTTCCCTATCAGAAGCAAGGAGCATTCTGTTTCCTACTGGATGTTTTATAGCTCTGCCCTTTACATTTCCAACTTTAATCTCTGTAGACCTTTTGTGCATTTGATGTGAAGAAGGGATTCCATTACATTTTTTTTCTCATATGGGCTTCAGTGACCTCCACCATGATTTTTTTTTTTAGAAGAATATGAATTCTCTGCTGATATGCAGTGCTGTCTTCATAAGTCATGTCTCTACATGTACTGGTTTGTTTTTGAACTCATTATTCTGTCCTGCTTATCCTTGTCTGAGAAAGGTCATTCTATTAGTGATCTTGAACTCACAGAGATCCGCCTGCCTCTGCCTTCCTAGTGCTTGGATTAAAGGCGCATGCCACCACACCCGACAACCCTTGAGTGTTCTATATGCCTTTTATTGATAAGTGACACTTGACCATCTAACATCGGATCAAGGGAACCGTTGTCAGTCTGTATCATGACAATTAGAAAAGATTACTACCAACCACTGTACCTTGTGTGCTGTGTCACATACTGAACTTAAACTTAGCTTGGGACATAGAATGAGACCTTGTCTTAAAAATCAAATTAGGCTGGAGAGACCGCTCAGCTATTTAAGAGTACTTACTGTTCTTTTAGCTGTGGATTTAGGTTCCCAGCATGTATGAGGTGTGGCTCAGGATGTAACACCAGCTCCAGGAGATCTGATGCCCTCTTCTGGCCATCAAGGGTACTCACAAGCATCTGCACACACACATGCACACACACACACACACACACACACACACAAATAAAATCTTAAAAGCTAACTAACAAACTAAAAATACTAAGCCAACTAAGCAAATAAACAATAAAATACCAAAAGAACTTGAAATAGTTGCCATGAAAAACCTTAAATTTGTTTTTCATTCTCAGGTTTGGTTAAGTAAATTATAATTTTCAGTTCATTGCATTCTACAAACTTCACTAAATTATATAAGCTGTGATTAAAATTAAAATATGCCTTGTTAATATGTGAAAATTATCTCTAGCAAAATAGTACAATATTATAAATAATCTTCTCTATGCCTGCAGGGAACTAATGGGAAATTCAGTAGCATTTGCATATTTTTTCCTTAAATAGGAGTCCTATTTCTGTTTTATTTGTAAGCAGTGACTCTGTGTGTGTGTGTGTCTACTGCTTACATGAGTATGGCTGTTTACAGGACTGTTGGGTGCTTTGTTTTTGTGAGCTGATAAGGGATTTGATTTAGTGATTAAAGATGATCATGATAAACCTTTAAAAAAATCTTTTCAACCCCTTTCCTTCATTTTCTCTTCTCTCTCTGTGTGCACATATGGGACATGAGTGTGCATGTGCTGGCCAGAGGACAGCCGGAGAGGCTGGCTCTTTCCTTCCACCATGTGAGAACTGGGGATCAAACTCAGCTTGCTAGCTTGGCAGCAAGCACTTTTGCTTTCTGAACCATCCTGCCAGCTCCAAAATACTATTATAATTTTATATTGCCAATTTTGAGTGATAATTGCCTTTCTTTGACCTGTGTGCTTTTCTTGTAAGTAAGTTTTTGTGAACACTATTTATTCCATAAAGGTATTTAAACTATAAATTTCTGCAGTGTGATTCTACCATAGAAAAACTTGAATGTGTGGTTAAATGGCAGTAGCAAGTAGCCCACTGTTGTTTCTGTGGTACACATAGCAGGAGAAGGTGGATTTGTGCAGCAAAGGGTTTGGAACTGTCTTTATTCCTTTTTTATTTTTAAATTTTTCTTCAAAAATTTTAAAGTATTTTATTTGCATGTATGTATGTGAATCATGTGTATTCCTGGTGCCCACAGAAGTCACAAGAGAGCCATTAACTCGCCCGGAACTCTTGCCTCTACCCTTTTGGTGTTCTAGACAGGGTTTCTCTGTGTAGCTCTGGCTGTCCTGGAACTGGCTCTGTAGACTAGGCTGGCCTCAGAGTGCTGGCATTGAAGATGTGCACCACTATGCTTGGCTTTTCCCTGGAACTTGTAACTGCAGAACCAACTTTCTAGCCCCTTATCTGTCTTTATTTATGATTCTTCTACTTGGGACAGGTATTAAAGGACACTTGTTGACAACTCATAATTGTAGTGGTGTTACTATATTTTGATCGGAGAACTATGTAGTAAAATTAGTCACTGCTACCTTTAACCAGGTTTAATAAGATAGTTGTTAATCCTGCTTATATTTTTAATTTAAAATATTTTAATTAAAAATCAAATTAGAGGGCTGGAGAGAGATGGCTTGAGGTTCAGAGCATGGTCTGTTCTTCCAAAGGTCCTGAGTTCAATTCCCAGCAATCACATGGTGGCTCACAGCCATCTATAATGAGATCTGGTGCCCTCTTCTGGGGTGTAGGTATACATGTGGGCAGAACACTATATAAATAACAAATAAATAAATCTTTTAAAAAATTAAATTAGATTTTTAAAAAGCCCACCTTTTTATGTGTATGGGTGTTTTACCTGCATGTGTGTCTTTTTAGCACATGTATGCAGTGTCTACAGAGGCCAGGAGAGGGTGTTGGATCCCCTGTAACTAGAGTTACAGATGGTTAATTGCCATGTGGGTCCTGGGAATCAAACCACTGGTCCTCTGGAAGAGCAGCCAGTGCTTTTAACTACTGAGCCATCTCTCTAGCATCTAGATGTTTAGTTTTATATGATGAAACTACTTACAAAAGTAACTCTTCCTCCAAGATTTTAAAATTGGGTGCTAGATATTTAATTAAAATTTCTATGTAAGTTCCATTATTTGCTTTCTTTATAGGGAAGCCTAGTGTCCTTAAGAGCACAATCCTAAAACAAAGTTGTTACATATTGGAGAAAAGCAGAACGATGGTGTTGTTATGGCAACTCAAATGAGGAAAATGAAAAGCACAGATAAGCTGCATCTTGTTGTCATAGTAACCATAGTTGTGTAAATGATTAAAGCTGGTTGAGAGAAGATGTATTATAGCTTTAGTCTGTTGAAAGTAAGTAGTGAAATAAAAGATGGGGAAATGGTTTTAGGTACAAGTTAGATCTGGTGCCCTAAGTTGCTAGTATAGACTGTTGTATACAGACCGCTCTTGGTTCTTTCTGATTATATTTCAACTTTGTGTCTCAGATCATAATATAATAACTATATGAAAAGGCTGTGAATAAGTCTTTTTGCTGGCAAATTTAGAAAGAAATCAAAGTTAGAAAATTTTGTTCCTAAAATGAATTATTTTTCTCCAGTTTCCTTTCCCATTTTCTTCATTTCTCAGCTAGTGCTTAATTTTTATTCTTTTTCATACTTTCTTGCTCTAACATTTTAGTCATAAGTGGTAAACTGTAACACAAACATCTAAAGTCATAGCAGTTTATAAAGCAATAGGTGAAGCATTTTGATTGCATATTAACAGATAGATGGATTTGATGGTAAACAGTAAGCATCGTAATGAGTGTAAAAAATTAATTTTAGCTCTGTCTTTCAACCCTTGTAATCAAAGCTTAAGTGTAATTTTAAATGCCATTATTTCTTTCATGACTTCTGTTCATGTATCACAGGAAAAATGCTTCATCCACAGAGTGGAGACGTGTTAGGAATAAACCTGATGGAAGCTGTGTTCTTTGTTCAGCAGCTGGCTGCTTGCACAGGCTTCTGTGGTAATGGAATTGGCATCTCTGTATTAGAGTATTGATCGCTGCTTTGTAGGGACTGTGTACACAGTCGCCCAGTTACAATGTATTAAAGGACTTTAAGAGCAGTTTATATTACAGATGAGATGGAGGGAGCTGGCGTTCTGCAAGACTAGGTACGGACACATGCTGTAAATATCCATAAAACTGTAGATTGTTTTTCTAAAAATTCACATCTAAATGCTCATATTTCCATCACATTTCATTGCAAATAATTGAGTATTACCTGAGCTGCTACCTACTCTAATGTCATCCCTCTTACCCTTGAGTACAGGCTTATGTGCATACTCCTTTGCTGTTGTTGAAGCACAGTTAGGGAAGAGTTTTGTGTTACAGTTTACCACTTATGACTAAATGTTAGAGCAAGAAAGTATGAAAAAGAACAAAATTCTTTGTTTGTTTGTTATTTATTTATTACATATACAGTGCTCTGCCTGCATGTACACCTGCACTCCAGAAGAGGATATCAGATCACATTATAGATGGTTGTGAGCCACCATGTGGATGCTGGGAATTGAACCCAGGACCCTTGGAAGAGCAGCCAGTGCTCTTAACCTCTGAGCCATCTCTCCAGCCCCTAGTTAGTGAGGTTTTAAATAGAAAAATAAAGGACTATGCATGGTTTCTGCTTAAGAGCAGGTATAAACGCTCTCTCTCTCTCTGGAAAAGGATAGCACATGCTCAAAATATGGTACAGGCTTCCCAAGAGAGAATTGTGTGTGTGTGTGTGTGTGTGTGTGTGTGTGTGTGTGTGTGTGTGTGTGTTTTCTGAAGTTTTTTTTTTTGTTTTTTTTTGTTTTTTGTTTTTGTTTTTTTTTAACCAAGAAAGACTGCATAATTCTGGAATTTCCAATGTAAACCAAGCTGGCCTTGAACTTGCAATGGTTCTTCTGTTGTGTCTCCTAGTGTATCAGTATTAACCAGCTTTGAATTATTTACTAACTTAGAGTCTCACACAGCCTAGGTTCTTGAATTCACTATATATCTATCTTAATCTGGTTCTGTCTCTATCCGCCCCACCCCTCCTTCCCCCCTCTTTCCCTCCCTGCTTCTCCTTCTCCCAGTCCTGCCTGGCCTGGAACTTAGTGTGACTTCTCAGAGACGTGCCTGCTTTTGCCTCCAGAGTGCTGTGCTGAGATTCAAGGACAGCCTTGAACTTTTCGTGGGGAGGGAGGGTAGGTTCTGAGACAGAGTCTCACTGTGTAGCCCCACCTGTCCTGGAACTTGTTATGTAGACCAGGGTGGCCTCAAACTCACAGAAATCCTCTGACCTCTGCATCCCTGGCTGCTGCGATTAAAGGCCTGTGCCTGTGTGGCCAGCAGCCTTAAACTTTTGATCCTCCTGTCTCCACTTTCAAGTGCTGGTATTTTGGGCATGTACTACCTCCACCTTTATTTTTTGTAAGCCCCTCCCCCTTAAAATTCATGGCCTCTTTTAAAAAATTTGTCGTGTGTGTGTGTTCCTAAGTACATAAATGCAACCTGCTCACGTATGTTTTAAGGGCTGAGCATTTGGTGTTAGGGTTGGCGTGCTCTGTCCTAGGGAGACTATTGCTTCTGACCTCAGCATTACCTTAGTTCCCTGCAGGTCTCTGTGTAGAGTTGAGGCCTTGTGACTCGCCCTGTCTGTGTTAGCATGTCTATTGGTATCTTCCTTGTTCAGGTCATGTATATACAGCCATTCTGGTGAGACTTCATGGGCGTGGCTTCTGACAGTACTAGGAGACAGTCTCACAGCAAACTTCCTGTTCCTCCGGCTTGTCCAGGCTTTCTGCTAGCTCTTCAGGGTTCCTAAGCCTAAACTGCAGGAGCTCTGCTTTAGATGTATCCATTGGGACTGGCATGTACAACCCTGCATTTGATGAGTTGTGGTTTTCTCCTAATGATCTCCCATTTATTGCTTGGTGAGGGGTGAGGACTAGACTTCTGTGGCAGGAAGACAGATATCTAGATGTGTTAGGGATTATGTGCTTAGTAAAGTGGCAGTTGTTGGTTCTCCTCCAAGATCTAAGACTTGGTGCTGCGGAGTTGGCTAGGTTTCCAGCACTAGGTCTCTTTTGGGCAGGTCTTAAGTCCAGATAGAGAGCCACTGGGTGTGCGTTGGAAGAGAAACCTTTAAAGATAATTTGTAAACCTGTAAAAATACTTTATATTAACACCTGATTCGGGTTTTTACATTGGTTTTCTGACAGTGATATCAGGGTGTGTGTTTGAGATGTACTACTTTGCATCTTGGCTTATGATAAGCTGAATTGGAAGATCAAGTTCTTTATTTTCCTTGATGAAAGATTATTAGGTATACTCCTTACTCCCTGTTTCGCACTTTCTTGTCACATTTCACTTGCGTTGAAAATACTCATCTTATATCCTTCTTGTGAATATGTAACTCTTAATACTCATGTCTTGAGAGAAAAGAGATTTTCTTATCTTAACCTCAGTAATAACCATAGCATCATAGGAAATGTCCTCACAATATATCAAGCAATCAGATAGCCAATAAATCTATTCTCCTGCCAAATTCCACACCCTGGATGAGGAGGGTAGATAATGTTCATATTTGTTACTTACTAGGGAACATGACACTTGGTCTTTGAAATGGTTATTTATTTCATATATTGTAGCTGCCAGTCAGTCAGCTATTTGCAAGTAGTGGAGTAAACACTGCTGAAAATGAGTTTCTTTTCTCTGTGGTACTCAGGAAATCAGGTGCAATATGGTTGTCTTTATTTATGTAGCCATTTATTTTCTTTCTAATGAGTAGGTAATTTTCTTTTCTCCACAAAAAGTTAAGGAGCCCCTGAGAAAGCTGGGAGACTTGGTTTGCAGTCATTGAAATGCTGTTCAGTACCAGGTGATCCTCTGAGCTGGCATCCTCCCCAGGGGAGACCTCCAGACAGCACCTTTTGGTCTTCCCCATCTTATCTAGGGAGGAGATGCTCATAAGAGTCACTCAAGGGTTTGACCTCTTTTTTTGGGAAAGGAGCTTACTGTGGCTGCTTTTGCTGCCTTTGCCTGCTGGGGAGAAAGAAGACTGATATGGTAGCCAGCTTGTCGTCACTCTGGTTTGTTAACATAGTACCAGCCTTGTGGAGTCATGGCAGTGGTTGTGAGCAAACCTGTAAGCCTTTCTCAGCCGTGGAAGATGGCTGCCTCTTCTGTTTCTTCCTGGGGTTACAGCCCAGTTTTCGCCACTTTTCATTCCTTCCCTGCCTTCCATTTCTCAGAAGTACATATAGCCTAGCCTTCCCAGTGAGTACTAGAGTCAGTGGAAGTGTGCACATTAGGCCAGCTCTGCACCACTAAAAGCTTCAGCTGGTGGCCTACTTATTTCACATAATATCTAATGCAATGATTCTTAGGGTCATAACATAATTTGGACAGTTCTCTAGGGCTTAATGCAATAAGATTTGACTTGAGTTTTTTTTTTGTTTTGTTTTGTTTTGTTTTTTTGTTTTCTTTTTGGTTTTTCAAGTTAGGGTTTCTCTGTGTAGCCTTGGCTGTCTTAGAACTCCCTCTGTAGATCATCAGGCTGGCCTCGAACTCACAGAGATCCACCTGCCTCTGCCTCCCCAATATTGGGATTAAAGGTGTGTGGCACTACTGCCTGGCTTAACTCAATTTTTTAAGTCCATTGTTCTTCTTAAAAATGTATTTATTTTTATTTTATGTACGTTGGCGTTTTGACCGTATGTGGTCTGTGTGAGGGTATGGGTACCCCTGGAACAGGAGTTACAGACAGGTGTGAGCTTCCCTGTGGTTGATGGGAGTTGAATCTGGCTCCTCTGGAAGAGCAGCCAGTGCTCTTAAGAGCTGAGCCATCTCTCCAGCCTGTGACTTGATTTTTTAAAAACATTTATTTATTTATTATTTATACAGTATTCTGCCTGCCTGTATACCTACATGCCAGAAGAGGACACCAGATCTCATTATAGAGATTGCTGGGAATTGAACTCAGGACCTTTGAAGAGCAGCCAGTGCTCTTAACCTCTGAGCCATCTCCCCAGCCCTTGACTGGATTTTTTAAACTTGAATTTAATACGGTCAAATTCTAATGTGACCAAAGTAAATCTTTTGTGGTTATTAAACAAAAAACTTAGTAATAATCTGAGGTAATTGTCTGTTTCCCATGTCTAAGAAAATGAGCACTTAAAAAATACAGGAATCGAAAGCAGGCAATTTTTAAATGGCATGGCAAAGAAAGTATGAACAAACAGATATTTTGTTCTTTTCTAGGAGAAATAAGATATTGCCTTCCTCTGTCCCTAAATTTGTTTATCTAACTCGTTTTCCTGTACATGTATATTTAAGTGTGTGTGTGTGTGTGTGTGTGTGTGTGTGTGTGTGTGTGTGTGTGTGTGTGTGTGAATGTACAAGTGCATGCATGCTGTCTAGAGAGAGGGGGCTGGGAGAGGCTAGAGCTCACTGTGGAGCTCTGACCTGGAACTCCTTATGTAGTCCAGGCTACCCTCAAATTCAAAGAAATCTGTTTCTTCCTCTTAATTCCGGGGGCTTACAGGGTGGGCCGCCGTGCCCAGCACAGTGACTACCCCTAGCTGGCCGAGGACTTACTATATAGCTGAAGAGGTGCAGAGGACCTTGAACTTTTGATCCTCCTTTCCCCTCTTCTCCTGTTTGGGGATTACAGGTGTGTGCCACCGCACAGTTTATATGATGCTGGGAATGGAACTTAGGCTTTCTGCATACTGGGTAAACAGTCTTCCAAATGACCCACATCCCTAGCCCCAAAATGACTTTGTTAGTATTGAAAACATTCAGTCTCCAGATAGTGTTATGATGCCCTATTGCCTGCTAATGTTTAATATTTTATCTAATTTTAAAAAATAGTTCTTATTTTCTTTCAAAATTGACAGTCTTAATTTCTATGCTCTCCAGCTTCTTTACTGTTTCCAACAACAGTTCCTTACAGATAAAGTTCTGCATCTGTAATTGAAGTCACTATTCTAATACAGATGCTTAGAATCTCAGTTGTTATTTCCACCACAAAGCTTGGGTAGACAGAAAGGGAGGGAAATCCCCCGACATGAGGGAAGGAGGGAGGGAAGCAGTTCCCTATGCTTCCTTAGAACATTACAATTCAAGCCTGGCTACCTTCTAAAGCATTTGTTCATTATTATTTATTAGGGACACAATTAGTCAGATATAACTGTCTGATAAACTAGAATTTTGAACAAGCAAATGCTTTAAAATTCTAATAACTGTGCATAACCAGTAAATTATTCTTACTTGAATTTCCACGGTTGTGCAGAGGAAGGTTCCTAAGTACATAATTGCATAAGAGAGCCACCCAGCTTCCAGAGGAGCCATTCCAGTGAATTGTGTAAATAATATGCTTTAAAAACACAACCTCCTCACATATGAATTTAGATTTTCCAGATATGGAGTAGCTTTGCACCTGTGAGACTAGAACACAGCCCTAAAAAGGCCTTCCTAATTACGAGCTTACCGGAGAGACTGGAATGACCCAAAGCAAATTAATACATAGATTTTTTTTTCCAACTTCCTATAAAAACATTTTCACTGTTCTGCTTTAGTACAGAAAATGAAAGATCTTAAAAACCCACTGGTGAGAGGTGTGAATCCTAGCATATACAAAATAACTTTTGATAACAACGTTCAAATTTTTTAAATTGCCAAATACTTGTGTTTTACTTCTCTTTTCTTTGTATTAACATAAATTATATCTGGCACTTGGTTAACTTTACTATAAGATTTCCCATAACTGGGGATGGTGGGCAGGGAAGATCAGAGGAGTTCAGGGATCTCATTGGCTGTGTAGTGAGTTCCAGGCCAACCTGGGATACAGGATACCCTATTCTTGAAAAAATAAGTTTAAGATGGCACAGGCCTGTAATCCCAGCACTCAGGGAGGCAGAGGCAGGCGGATCTTTTTAGTTCAAAGCCAGCCTGATCTACAAAGCAAGTCTAGGACAGCCAAGGCTAGGACAGAGAAACCCTGTCTCGAAAAACTGGGGGGGAAGGGGGGAAATCACACCTATAAAACACTTATAAAATGTTAAAATGTGGCTAAGTTTTTAAATTTCATGTTTCTATTAGATTATAAGCTCTTTGGAATTTTGTCAGTTACTTCTGGTTTCAAATGTCAAGTTGCCTAATTCCTCTTTTAATAAGGATGGGCAGCTCTTAAAAGGATACAGAGGTAGTTGAAAGAACTAAAGGGAAGATGGACAGTCATCTCCTATAAGGACTAGAGCCAAGTATCAAATATCTTTAGGTCCAAGACAGCGATTCCCCATGTCTAGGATAGATCTCACTTGGGCATAGTTTATAGTTGTATATATTGCTGGATTTTGTCAGTATTTTGTTGAGGTTTTTTGCTTGTCTATTCCAAAGAGATATTGGTTTGTAATCTTCATTCTGCTGTTGTTGAGTTTGAGTTCATGCAATGAGTTTTAAACTTTGTTTTTTGAAACAGGCTTTATCTGTGTAACCTTGGCTGTCCTGGACTCCCTTTGTAAACCAGGCTGGCCTCAAACTCACAGAGTACCACCTACCTCTGCCTCCTCAAGTGCTGAGATTAAAGGTGTGTGCCACCCACCCAGCTTACACTTGCTCTCTCTCTCCCCCCTTTTTTTCTTCCTTCCTTCCTTCCTTTTTCTTTCTTCCGTCCCTTTACAGCCTGACCCCAGGAGTTTTAAATGTCTACTTATTTTCAATGCTTACCTTCCTATTTGCTTCTTTACTGTTTCTTTGCTAGTACTTTTTATTTCAAGAGTGTTTACCCTGAGTTATTGGAACATTTTTACTCTAGTTATATTAATATTTTTATAATTTATTCCAACATCTCTGTCATTTTGGTATTGGCATTACTGACAAAAGCTGAAATTTCCCCTTTTGTATGCAAATTTGATTTGTCATTGTTTATTTTTTGAAACCCTGTTTCTCTGTGTAGCCCTGCCTGTCCTGGATTCCTCTGTAGACCAGGCTGGCCTCAAACTCACAGAGATTCATATGCCTCTGCCTCCCAAGTGCTGGGATTAAAGGTGTTCGTTACCACAGTGTGGCTGTCATTGGCACTTTTAATATTACAAGGCTCTGCATTTCAGTGTAATCTTATTAAATATGGTTATATTTTTGATGCCCATAGTGGTGCACACCTGTAATCTCAGTGCTTAGCGGAGGCTATGGCATGAGGAAAGCCTCTGCAAGCAATATTGAGATTTACTGTGTACATGATAATTGGTGGCCACCATGGGATCTTGTTGGTGGTTTTATATTTTCGTTCTTAGGGTCGTTAGCTTACTTTTGACTTACATGCACCCATTTGCACCTTGGGGTGAATACTAGAGTTCAGTAACTCTTAATAAAATTGCTTTCCTGGCATCTTTCCCACATCCTGAGAGTCAATGCTGTCTGGTTTCTTTCTTTCTTTTTCTTTCTTTTCTTTTTCTTTCTTTTTCTTTTTTTTTCTTTTTTCTTAGACAGGGTTTTTCTATGTCACTTTCACTGTCCTGGACTCACTTTGTCGAGCAGGCTGGCCTTGAACTCACAGCGATCCGCATGCCTCAGCATCCAGAGTGCTGAGATTAAAGGTGTGTGCCACCACCGTCCAGCTGCTGTCTGGTTTCTTAGGGACTTATTTCAGTCTTGTACCTAGAAAGGCAGGGCTGTATTTAAAGCTGAAAATGCTAATGCGTCTGGTAGGAAATGAAGAAAGGAATGAGGGTCCAGGGCTGGGGTGATGGGAACAGGGAGGCTTTGCCGCTCCCTTTTTCAAAGAAGGCCTCTATTTCAGAGTTTGGGTTCTTTGGTACCTTTTGTCATGGGATAGCTTAGAGAGATGCCTTAGAGAGAATGCAGAGAATTTAAAGAAAAACATGAAGTTCTCATTCTCTCAAGATGCTCTACAAAACTTGAACTAGAATTAGGCTTTTTCTGGAGCCCTTTACCTACACTGATGCTCACTTTTGGGTTTCAGGCTGCAGTTCCGGCTGGTGGATATTGGAGGAATAATAAAAAGGTAAATGCATTGTTGGCTCAGTACTGTGTTAAGGTCCTCTTCCCCACCCACTTGCTAATGTTTCCTTTAGAGTCCTCCATAGCTGCCCATGTGTTCTGCCCATCTGTGTTAGCTGCATTCAGTGGGAGATTCAGGAGGAGCTTACTGTGTCATGGACCCAGGGCTCCCTTAGTCCCTTCCTCACTGCTGTTCATGCTGCGTAGTGGCACATTCTGCAGCTCCAGTCTTTTGAACTAAAATCACCTTAAAGTCTGTCATGGTAACAAGAGTATGATGGGCATAGAGCAGAAGATTAAAGTCATCAGGTCAAGTTCACTCACTGCATTCTTCATTTCAAGTACCTGAAGGGTATGTGTTAAAATCTCAAACTATAGTAACAGAATTGGATGTTCTCCCTCCTTCCTCCCTCCCTCCCCCTGCCTCTTCCTATGTGCATGATACCGATTTCCTGATTTCCAGGCCTCACATGTGGTAGATAAGTGTTCTACCACTGAGCTATTTTCCCTATTTTGCTGCTTATCATTTACAAGTTTTTTTTTTAATTTGGGAGATTGAAATAGTTTTGCATTTTGAAGCAATTTCAAAGATGTGAAAAAAAACAATTCACATTTTTATAATGTATTTTTACCTAGTGTACTTTATCATTTCAATATGAATTCAGTAAAGTTGTTAAAGGCATTTTACTATTACAAAAAATTCAGTGGGTATTTAAACAGCTATATTTGGAATATACCATCATTCAAGTGCACAGTAGCCATGTGTGACTAGTGTTTTGCATTATATAGTGCGTGCATGCGCGCGTGCTTGCGCACACACACACACACACACACACACACACACACACACACACCTAAATGTAGATACTGACATGGCCAAACCATCCATTTTGCTGTTTGTCTTATCTGTTTTTAAGCTTGCCTTTAATGGATTAGTTATTTTTTGGTATTCTGTTTCTTCTGTTGGCATAGTATGATTTTTGTTTTAATGGTTCTTTTAGAGGTTAAAATAAACTTAAAAAAAAAAAGCCAAAGTCTTGTTTTGTAGCCCAGGCTAGCTTTGAGCCTATCCTTCTGTTCAGTTTTCTGAGTGTATGGGCCATAGGTGTCCACTTAAAATGCTAATCATGCAGTTAAAATTATGTATCCACAATCTCTAATTCCAGGATATTTACATTATGTGTACAATTTATTATGCTATGTAGTTTCTCTCTGTTTCTCCCCCCGCAATTGCCAGTCAACATTCTGCCTATACGTGTTTCCTGTTCTGTATATTCTGTATTTTGTTTCTGGCTTCTTTTACTTAGCGTAAAGCTTTTGAGGTTCATCCATGTTATAACATGTATCAATTTGTTTTTATGGCTTAATGGTGTTTTATTTAACATATAGTATAATTTCTTTTATTCACGCGATTATTGGTAAATATCTAGGCTATATGCACCTTTTGACTATTTTGAAAAATACTGCTGTAAAATGCATACATATATGTGATTGAATGCTTATTTTCAGTTCTTTCATATGTGTATATGTGAATAAGTGGAGTTGCTAGGATAGTCATGTGGTAATTCTACATTTACCATTTTTGAGATTTGCCAAACTGGTTTCCACGGTTTCTTCAATTTTATGTACATCGGTGTGTGTGAGGGTGTCAGCTGACTTGGGAATGGAATGGCAGAGCGTTCATTGTGAGCTGTGATAAGGGTCCTGGGAAGAACCGCGGCCTTCTGATTGCTGAGCCGCCTCTCCAG